>NC_081270.1:325832-1056139 GCF_030490865.1 Poecile atricapillus
TCCACAAAAATCTCCTCTGCTGAACCTTTTCACACTGTGTTAGGCTGCACCAAAGATCCTTAGCATGTGTGATATCAGGCAGGGAGGAAACTGGTCAAGTCGCTTGAAGAAGGGACTTTGCATCCCTTCAGGCCCACAGAGCTTTTTCCAGCTTTTCTGAAGGTGTTCTGGGTGGTCCAGAATAAAGCAGCTCTTTCTCCATGCCTCTGTTGCCATCTAAATAAGATGGTGATACTAGCAGTAGGGTGCCATGAGAGTTTAATTAATTAATTTGCAAATGCTGTGAGATCTTCTGATGAAATTCACTGCATCAGCACAAAGTCATTTAATCTGTGTTACATACTGAGATCCCAGTAGCAGGAGCATCCCGAGTGCATGCGAAAACTAAACAAAAAGGAGGAGCAGCCAAACTTTCTGAGCACTTTGACAAATAGTTTATGCCTCTGGAAAACAGGAACGTTTTTCAAATTGAATCATTTGTCCTTGAACTTCTGACTGTGCAAGAGTGTGAGGCAGCTGAAATGGCTCACACTGGGACAGACACAACCCACTGGAGTGCTCTTAGAGCTGAGTTTGACACACTGGTTCTGTTCTGCAGTATTGAGTGTGTTTCTCTCAGCCTCATCACTCCCAGTCTTTCTCCATACCTGTCCCATATTTGACATGGATGTTAGAATATTCACTGAAATATTCACAGCTTGATCCAAAACTCAATCAGTGAGTACAAAAGCTTCCTTGGAACAATCAAGGCTATAAATGGCATGGGCGGCAGAGTTGTTGGATTCTCAGCACCTCTCTTGGTTTTTCCTTTAACTGTTGATTTAGTTGTGAGGGTCTGTCTGTGACATTCTTGCCCTGGAGCTCTTTTCTCCTGGGTCTCTGTCCACCATAGGGATAGTAAAAATTCAGAAGAAGGGTGTAGGAAAGGAGGGAGGTGCAGTGCTAGAAGCAGCTTGCACATTTTACAGGTAACATTATCTTTTATTGGCATCCTAAAAAGAATGTCAGGCACTAGAGTGGAGGATTTTTTTCTTCTTTATTTTTTTTTTTTAATTTCTGCTTCGTTGCCATTCCGTTGCAAGATTTTTATCACATCCATGATGCTAGGAGAGGCAGGCAGTGCTCAGTGACAGAACTGGCCATTCACAAGATTTCTGGACACCTTTTGTCACATCCTCTGGAACAAACTGTGAAACAACAAAATTTCTGTTCTAAAACTGGAAATACTCTGAGAGTGAACAAGGCACAAGCTTTTCCAGCTGACTCTGGAGCCAAAAAGTGCTCTCTGCTAGTCAGCCAGACCTACCAAGAGAAATCTTCCCATTGCTTTACAAGCTAAAACAACTTCGGCAGTAGTTTACCAAGACAGGTTTTTTTTAGGAGTCATCCAGGCCATGGAGTGTAACTGTTCTCTCTAAAAGCCAGTAAAGACATTTCTGCTGATGTCTGGGTGAGCAGGAACATTTTCAGTGGTCAGGCATTGCTGTCTGACTCAAATTATTTCTCAGAGTCTAGGTAACTCTTCTCACTGACACATTTCACATGAGAGTTGACATTGCTTCTCGTTTCACAGCAGCTCAGCTCTCTCTGGTCAAAGTTCATGGTAAGATAAGACCTTTTAGACCAGCAGCATAAACTCTCATAACAGTAGACTGGCCTTACAGTACATATTCTCTCTCTTTCCAACCACCTGATTTTCCTTATTCCTCCCTTGCAGTGGGCAATAAGAATACAAAAATACAATCACTGCATTTGCCAAACCCACTCAAGAATAGGTAAGTCTGCACTCTAATGGCAATTGTACTGTTGCCACAGAAAGCAGGGGTGAGAAAGTCTACCAGGTTTTGGATGGCTAGGTTGGTTTCAGTTGAGAAAAACAGTGGAGTAAACACTGCATTGTGACTTCCAGAAAAAGCACTGGTGGTGGATACCATCATCTCAGCTTTTCAGGACACCAAAGGCAGGTTAAAATCTGGGGCTTAGAGCCCCCATGGCTTTGGAGAGCTGTGTGTGCCAGAGCAGGGCCATGTGAGTGGCCGTCACTCCAGTGACTACCACCCAGCTCCATTGTGAGCACTCCAGAAGTTGTTTTTTTGTTCTGTGATCTCTCTGCAGCAGCTGCAGGGAACCAGGAGCTGAGGTTTCTGGGTGTGTATGAAGGCAACTGGAACTGGGCTGTGGGTTTTCATCCGGAGTTTTGCAGCTGCTGTCTGACCCTGCAAAGGCCTTCCCTGTCCTTGCAGAATGCAGCAGAAACAAGCAGTTGAGCACCTGATCTGTTTTCAAGTCTTCCCTTTTGCACGGAGCCATGAAATAAGTGCTCACATATCCCCCTAAGGAAAGTGCAATGGCATGAGAAAGCACCTTTGTAATGGCCATAGTAGTAACTCATACCTTTCAAACTCCAGCATGGTCTTTCCCAGACAACAGTGACTGCAAGTAGAGAGGCAGCCACAGAACTCTCACACTCACCTTTTAGTTTCACCACTCTTCAGACAAACCTTGAGCAGACATGTGAGTTGCAGTAAGCCAGCACTGTACTGCCCAGACTTACTCCCACCTCAGAGAGGATCCTAGCAGGACATCAACCCCAATGTTTCTCCACCTTGTTGCAGTTTGAGAACTATGGCCATACACTAATTTCTTTCATAGATTTCTTCTGCACAAATGAGGCTATTTTTACCAGTAAAAAGAAAATTTTTACTAAATGCCACCAAAATTCACAAAGTACTGAATTTTGGGCCTTGTGGCCATAGGGAAAATACAGAGTAATGAATTTATTTCATTGCATTTTCCCAGAGGATGCAAATCAGAATTAAACCACAAAAATCAAGAGTTCAGCATGGGTGTTATGCAGTTTTTTGGAATTCAGCTGAGCAAGTTCCAGATCAGATACACAGTGGCATAGCTGCTTCTGCGCTACAAGCAAATGCATATGCAGCTATAACCCTACCTTCCACCAAACTCCCCCTCAATGCAAAGATGTTTTCCCTAGCAAGGAGGGACATTGTAAACAATCTAATGATTATGGCAGGATCTAGGAAACAGAATTTCTGATTTCCTCATCCTGCTGGTACACTGTTTTGCTGCATGTTCCAAAGGAAAACATTTTTGCAATCATTTTCTCTGTTAACACACATGTGAAATAATACTGTGCTTCATATAACATTTTGTTTTCAAAACATAAACCACATCCATGTGCCTCAGTGCAGTGACTTTGAAATAAGAGGCCATGATAGGAAGTTAGCACTGCCTTTCTCTGTATGAACTGAGCTGGTGGAATCTGGGTGTCTGAGCTGCTGAACACTAGTACCTCAAGCTGAAATCACTGTGTAGCCATGATGCCAAATATACCAGGGAATAAGGCCACTGATTTTTTGCACTGAACTTTGAGGTACATGCAGAGAAGGAAGTAGAAGAGCAGACAGTATCATTGTCAGCCTTACCAGGGACAAAAGCAGGTTCCACCAAAGCAGGATGCTCAGCTGATGTTGAAAGTAAGGAAGAAAGTTTGTTTCAGTTGGTTCTGGCAAAAAAAGGACACAGTGGATAGCCATATCCCAGCTTTGACAATTTAAGTGGGTTGTTCTGATCCTCCTCCTTGGCTTTGTGACTTTTCATGGTCACAAGCTGGATGTGTGGTGTAGCTGATGGAGAATCGTACCCCTGGTGCATGCAAAGGGCATAAATGTGGCTGGTCACAAAATCAGGACTACCTGAGAAAACAGCCACACAATGTGCCCCAGTGTCAGAAAAAAGAGCTTAACTGCAGTAGCAACACCCTGCAAAGTCCTGCTCTGAATAGGAATCTGTGCACATTTAGTGAATCTCCTGAGACGTATGCACCCCATTCTGGAAGCATTGCTAGAATCTGATGCTGATCCAGGCTGCCTAGAAAGCTGGATCTGAAGGGATGGGAAAAAGTCAGGAGTACTTTTTAGGTTTCTTTGGGTTTCTTTTTTTTGGGGGTGGAGGGGGGGGGGGGTGTTTTGTTTGGTGGTGGTGGTTTTTTGGGTTTTTTTGTTTGTTTGTTTTGCTTTTTCTTTTGTTTTTGTTAGGTAGTCTGATTTTCAACTATGTAAATTCATATGATTATATTCCAATGATCTAACCACTATGGGTCTGGAAAAAATACTGAAATTCCTTTCCAAAATAAATCCCAGCAATGACTGGGAGAATCCCAACAAAGCATTGAGAGGTCTGATCTTTCTTCTGCAGTTATCATACTGAGTTTGCATTTTATGCTTTGTGTGTGTGTGCACAAATGAGAGTGCCATTGCAGTACAGAAAAATGTGTAGAAATTTGAATGGAGGCAAGTGTCTGTACATAAGAACATGGACAGGAGGTTTGTTTTTTTGTGTGTGTGTAAGTATGTGTGTGTGTAGGAGAGGACATATGCGCGTCTACAAACTTCTGTTTATGAGAGACTATATATGTGTGGGAATGTGTATATGTATGTAATTTTGTGCTTGTGTGGGAGAGAGGAAGGGAAAACACAGTAAAGTCATTTGAACCTGTTTGAAGGTCAGATCTCTCCAAGGTTATCTGCTATTTTTCCCTTGAATCTGTAAAGTAATGGTATTCACACTCACTACTTGAGAAGTGTTTCTTTTTATAGCTCTTCCAGATGACAAATAATGCCTGTTTTTGAAGTCCTTTTTAAGTCATTGCTCCCTGGATTCAGATACCATGTTTGGGTGCAGGAGGGGAACAGAGCACAGAGCTATTTCCCCTTTCTGTCTGCAGGGAGCTTTACTGGGACTAGTGAAATTCCAGTCAGGATCATCCAAGGGGCTGCAAACTCACCACATATGAGCTAATAGGACACCCTCTCCTTCAGGCCACATGATGCAGTAAGAGAGAAGCAGACATCCACCACAGTCCAGTGCAAGCTGTGATGGTCTGGGCTATGGAAGATGGAAAATCCAGCTGGAATCATTGAGAGATTTCCTGAAGGAAGCCTCCCCAAGTTGACCTGTTGAGAATAAACTGAACTCAGACTTGAGTGGGCAGGTGTCTGAACCAGAGCTGCCCCTTGTTGGGGGCTAGGGTTGATTAAATTTTGCCCATCTTGACATTTTTTGGGCACTGTTGCCCTCTGTGGACAGTGTGGATGTGTGGGTAGCACACACAGCTTTCTCCACTTTATCCACTTGCCAGAGAGGTGCAACTAGCCTGATTCCCAGCAGGTTTCCCAGCAGACGGATACGGTGCTGCAGGCACTTGATGATACTGTTCTCTTAGCACAGAGTCAACCTATGCTCTTCTAAAATTAGCACCCTTTTTCTTGCCTTTCCTAAGTATTTTGGTTATTGTCTCTGGTAGCAGCAACAGCTGTCCTATGCCCAGAAGTTTTTCAGTGTTCTATAAGAACAGCAGTACAGCAGGAAACAGTATTTAGCGCAGCTTCACCCAGGGATGGACAACTTGAGCATTCCACAGAGCACTCCCACTATCACTGCTTGTGGTAGAGGTTTCATGTGCTCATCACCAATGGACAGTGAGCTTACCCCCTGTCTCTGGAGTCTGGCCACTGACTCTCCTCCCTGCACATGGGATAGCTGAGCTTTTTCTGCTGGTCAGACCCCAAGGTGTGCTAGAAACTCAGTGTCTCAGTGTGCCTAGTGGCTATGTCAGGAATTTTGTGGAATATAAACAGAATGGGTGTCTCAGGATTTGGGCCAAAGAGAATTGCAGATACCTATGAAGGTATTCAGCTTCATATTAGATAAAGTTCAGGAGAAATGTTTTTTGGAAAAAACAGTGAGCACCTTGGAAACACAGAGAACAGAAAGGGGACAGAAAGATTCAAGACGTAATCCAGGAGAGAATAAGGAGAATGCTTGGTTGAATGGATAAATGGGCTGTGAGCAGGAAACGATATCTGACTTAATGTCTTAGTCAGACAGAAAAATTAGATGGTGTAAACTGATCCTTCCTGCAAGGGGTGCTGAACTTTTTTGGTGACTTTAGAAGGCCATGTTTACAGTAACTCCATCTCGTGACCATGCCATAAAGGCAGGCTCTTTGGGCAGGGAGGAAGGAGCATTTCATGAACACACACACATACACACCTTCCTCCATGGACAACCTGGCCTTGTACATACTGGGCTTTTTTTTTCATTATAAGATTGTACTTTGCTTTTTAACATAGAAATATAAAATATGCATGCATATGGCTTATCAAAGATGATAACATTCACAGGTAAGGGAACATAAGTCCACTTCATAGCAATAAATTATCCTCCCCACCCTTCTGGGCTGATTAGCAGCTGTGTCTCAGCAAAGCTTTCTAGAGTTTTCCTTTTAATTTTTTACCTGAATTGTTTTCTCCATTTTAGCTGCACTCATAGAGGTATTTTTATGGAACTGCCTACAAGGATTCCTAACTGTTGTTCCCACTGAGCCCCTGAAATTACAGAGTCAGCTTTGAGATGCTTGCCCTAAGTGTTGATTATCAGAGAGTGTAGTTTTAATACCAAGAGGCAAAGTTTGCACTAGATTTCCATTTACCTACAGGAAGTTACCAGTTTGCTCTGGTTTGCACATTCATCGACTAAGTGTGCTTTAAGTCTTAGGGAGACTGAGGTTTAACATTTAGGGCTCTTCAGCTATAATTAGGATATTAAAATCTGTCTATAAGTTTTCTGGGCACAGTTTGATATGCACTATTATATAACCTGGTTTATCATATAAGCCATTGAAACCAATAAACTATTTCAGTCCACAGAAAAGCAGTGTCTCCAATAGCACCAAATCAAATTTATTGGTATAAGGGTATGATTCAAGTCAAACCTTAGTTTAATAGGTAACCAGTAAAGTTGCTACAGTAATTATCAGTGCAGTTCCAAAGTAAAATTTGCCTGGTTGAACCATGCTGGTGTTTATATTGGTTCAGCCAAACGTATTTCACTTTGCCTCTTCAACTGCTCAGGAGTATGATCAGGTCCTGTATCTCAGCTGGGGAGAGGGGAACAATGAGCTGTAATAATTCAGCCACTCGAGATAATCTCTGCATACCCTTAGTGTACTGGCAAGCTCCAAACATTTTCTACACATTTTCATGACATTATTACCTACTTTTTCAAGTACATGAATCAATTGTGGACACTCAGATTGCTTTATAATAGTCTCAGAGAGAAAGAGTTTAATAACAGAGAATAGGTGTAGTTTGCATAGAACCAAAATTCATCGTTTTCCCCTAAATACACTGAAGGGATTATCTGGGTTTGTGAATCATGATTCAGATCTTAAGAATGTAAGATACACCCCCGAAAGCAGATGGTTCAACAGTTACTCAAAACTCTTTGATACCACTTGGGACCTTTCCAGTACTTCTGGTTAAGCAAGTGCTTAGCTACTCTTCTACTCTATGGCTGCCATGTAGAGCCAAGGGACATATACAGACATCAGACACTTCCCACTTCAAACACCCTGCTGACTTTGGCAACATAAATGGCCCAGTCTTTTTACTTCCAAAGGCTATTCCCTGCTTCCTTTGGTCAAGTTTTGTATAAATTCAACTTTTGCACCTTCCCCAATATCAGAATTAGAGCAAGGACTTTGGGCCTAGGCCTGGGACCATTCCTGAGTTATTTCTGGTAATGGCTCCAGAATGAAGAAGGAGCTGGTAGACTGAGCTGGGGTTACCAAGCTTTCAGCTTATCCCAGGACCGAGTGCATCACATGGAGACCACATGGAAGCAGGTCCTTGGGTGTGCTGGGTGTGTCTGCTGCTTGGAACAAGCTCTGCATTCACACACAACGGTGCAGTGACCTTTGTATTTCCATAGGTGTCTCAGGTATAGCATGTTTGTGACATTGGAGCAGGAAGGAGAGCTACCTGGAACCACACCAAAGCAGAGACAAGCAAAGTCTGCCCAGATCTGAGTATCCTGAGAGTGAACTGAGGTGGACCTGTAGCTCCACATACCAGCCAGCCTAGGATCCAGTACTATTCTCTCTGCTTCCTTATTTCCTGCTGCTCTCAGATGCGTCTTTCAGAAGGAAATTGAACGTTTAATGCCAATACAGCCAGCTTGCACTGTCAGATCTGGGTGGCAGAAATTTGTGGCAAAGTCAGAAGTCTGGATCTGGGAACTAAGAGTGGGAGGATGGGACATGAACTTTTATAAACGATCATTTTATGAAGGTGAGGAGGTTCTGCTGGTATTGGTAGCATACTAGAGGACAAATGTTCCTTCCCTTTGATCTGTAGCCTGCTTCACCCTGTAGGATTTTCACAAGAGGATTTATCAGCCTGTACGTTTGTTAAGTTGAAGCCAGAAAGGGAAAATAGTCCCTTCAGTCTTTGCTAGTGGAAATTGCTCTGTGTGAAAACCCAGAGCACAATGAGAAATAAATAAATTGAAACCCAGAGCTGAGAAATAAACAATCCCAGTGGGAATAGTGTGATCACAGGAAAATAAGAACAATAAATTGCCCTTCTCTGAGGTTTCAGGGCTCTTAAAAAACATCAAATAAGTCTCATAGCTCCTTCTGAATATAGCAGCAGTGATCTTCTCTCCCCTCCAATTTTACAGATTAGGATGTTGAGGTACAGTGACAAAACAGCTGAAGTGGCAGTTGCAGTGTTTAGTACATATGTACACCTCACAGTTTCAGAGATACCTGAGTAACTTGATATCAGAAGAGTATGGCTTTATTAGCACAGTGATCTGTCTGGTATAATTTTCCACTGCTTGCTGTACTTACTCAGCAGTAGCTTAGGTATCTTTAACCAGCATTGTACTCTGCAGTGTCGTTATATTCTGTAATCCAATTCAGTTATTCCTAGGACCAGTGTGATTTTCTCTCTGATCTCTTTGATATCATGGACTGAAGAATTGCCCCAGCCTCTGTTCTAGTCTGAGCAAATCAATCCAGATGGGACCTGGCCATATTTTCATCTCTTCACTTTCAGGTTCTAGATTCATTTTTCTAGAGAAAATGTTCCAGGCTAATTCTCTAATCCAGTTTCAGAGCGACACTTCTTGGTTTTGCAATGCTACCTAACCTCAAGCATGGCCTGTTTTTCATGAGAGTTCAGAATATGAGAAAAATCTTCAGAAGAGAGAAAAGAGAGGTCATCAGCTGAAGGGAGAGGGATGACAGGTCCTCCTGTCTCTGGGGCTTCTAGGGATTCACTGTGACTGCAGAGAAATGGGCTGGGAGGTGCATGAACCAGGCAGCAAGGAGAGCACACCTTAAAGGTAGCATTGCCAAAAAGCATGTCTAGTCCGGACTTCACATGGGCATAAAGGGCACTGGCCTTAACCAGGTTATAAACAGAGCCTTTCTCTCTCTGAAGTGCAGGTTTTACTGTTGAGACAAGCATGTGCCATGATTGCAGGAGGTGGCTGTGAGCTCCTCAGAGGGCAGTGGTTTGTAAGCAAACTAGCCATAAATACATCAGCCAGTGGATTAGTAAGTGGTGTGGGTGGGTGTAGGACATGTGCATACATATACATACAGACATGCATACACATGCATTTCTGCTCTGCCAAGTTTATGCTAAGTGGTATCACTGAAGCAACCTGCCAGATGAGTTAGGATCTTTGGGTGAAAGTGTGTATGTTTGAAAATATGGCAACAACAACATTTCCTTTGAACACTGTGTAAAGATACCATTGCATTGCAGAGGCTCACCAAAGAGCAGCTTCCATCAATTTGTGTGCCAAATCTGGTGAAACAAGACTGCAAATGGAATTCGTTGGTGAACTGATGGTTATTACGTCGCAACTGAAGGCAGCCTGCAGAGTTGAGACTAAACTCAAAAGTCTGAAGCAGATTTACTTGTCATTACTGCTACAAAGCCCCCTTCACTTTGAGTTGGTTTCACACTCCATGGAGAGGGGGGTAAATTTGGAAACAGAGGGATAAAGGTTATTGGCTAAAAATCAGCATTTTAGGCTCCCTCATTACTTGCGGGCAGTGGCTTTCATTTTTGAACACAGATTATACAGAAATGCTGTTCTCATAGAAAGAAAAAAAATCACAAATTTCAAAGGGAGAGAAGACCCTGGGTGTACTACAGAAGAGCACCATGCAAAGATGTGATGCAGAGATACAATACTTAAAGAAAAAAATAGCGAACGTCTATGGGCTTGATCCAAATGCCTACTCAAACTGATTAAAGTCCTTCCCCAGACTTCAATGGGATCAGGCCCCTGATATTTCATAAACACAGATATATATTTAAAATTATTTAAGAAAGTTAAGATGATAGAGAGATTGTCAACTTACAGCAGTGGTGGTTAGATAGTGTAACACCCTCCTCCTAAGAGATGCTACATCAAGATGATCAGGGAATTATGTGCATAAAATAAATCCTCAGGCTTCAAGATAAGAATACACTGCAGTTTCTTGCCATATGGTTCAGACTAAAATTTCTTGCTAGCCCAGCTCAGATTCTCTTCCTTCTCCTTCCTGATATGTTCCAGCTGAGCTCAGCTATTCCTGGGCTGGTTCTAAGCATATTAAGAAAAATCTATGTCAGTGCCCACTGTATTTTATTTTCTGTAATCTGAGCTACACAGGCAACCAAACCCTTGTGCTGCTTGCAGTTACACTGCTGGGGTCCTGGTGTCCCTGTCAGCACCTCGGGTCTGCCCATGTGCAGCCAGAAGCAGAAGAAGGACCTCAGTCTGCTCTCTGGGGGGATTTCAGCGAGAGCTGAGCCTCAGCATAACTGTGCTCACACCAGAGTCAGTCAGAGCTTTGTTGTATGGGAGATTTAATATTGACTTCAGCAGAACACTGGAATAATCTCACAGGAAATAGCTGATCAGAGAAAAGTAGAAGTTTAGGCCAAAGTGAAGAAAAATCTTCTCATTCCATTGGGATAGATGATTTTGATCAACTTTTTGCAGACACTAGTGTGGAGTGCTTCTATTTTACATGCATGAGGGAGAATGAGGCAAGGGCAGGGGTGCGGGAAGGGAAAGAGAAAGCAGTTAATTTGACTGAATAAAGATAAAAGAATGCAAGCGCCACCGAGTTTGCTGTTTATCTGGACATTGTGTAATGTTGCAGAATCAGATGTGGCACTGTGGCTTTTGCACAGAAATGCCCAGGGAGAAATCCAGCCTTACTGCTATGAATAATGAGGTTTTTAGAGGGGACTTCTTGGTCTCTTCTCCTCCCCACAAGGTATCCACTTTGCAAGCAAATTTGTGGCACTCTGTGCTTCCTAAATCAGAGAAATTTTCCTTTGATCTGAGGAATTAATTTCTGTTTCTACCCCACTGCAGGGCAAAAAAAGGGCATGGAAATGCCTGGGTGCCTTAGCATAGAGACTGTCCTTTCAGTGGAGAATATGGGTGTTTGGCAGAGGTGAAAGCCCAGACAGTCGAAATTCATCCAAAGTTAACTTAATCCTTTTTGGTTGGGATGGAGGTCTGTCATTTAGAAACAGAGGGAGAAGAAAGCTGCAGAGGTTGTAAGGAAGAGCAAAGCCCTGGGATTGTAGAAGGTCTGTGAGGTCCCGCCAGGTCTGGATTGATTAGTATTCAGTATTTATAATATCTCCATAATGGTAAAACAAAAGAAAACAAGCCCAGAGAATGCATTTTTAATCATCAATCACTGCTCTTTGTTTGTCATGAATGAGCAGCGAGGGGAAATAGTCTCCCATAATCACCTCCCTTCACATCTCCTGCCACACAGGCCTTGCTGGGTGTGCTAAAAGGGAAATAAATAAACAAGCAGCAGATCTCAAAATAAATCCCAGAGACAGGGGTGCTACGTGGGTTAGCAGACCCACACACAGGGGTCTTGTTGAGGATACAAAGTGAGGGAAGGACACTTACAAAGCATAAAAACAGACAAAGCATCCTATGACATTAGATGCAAGAAAAAAAGGAGGATTTGAGTTACAGAGGGGCAGCAGGTGAAGGAGGAGGCTTTTCAGAGAATGAGAAAGATCAGTGGTGGAATAGTGAGCAAAAGCATGTCAGAATAGGAACTTCTCATGGGAAATACAATATTAGGATGGAAAGCTTGAAAGGCATCAAATCTAAAATAATTCAGCCTTTTCAGTATCTGAGTATCATATAATTTTAGGATTTCCACATGAAAAAGTTATTTTTCTCAAGGATAACATTTGTGCTAGAAAAAAAATATTCTTGAAAAGCCCATTGTTTCTATTAGAAGCCCCCAAAACCGTGTCTTATCAGGGACAGCACTATGCTGAACTTCTCCAATGGGATCCCTGCTTTGATCTTGGAGCAGTTCTCACAGGGCCTTTATTGTAGTCCCAACTGCCTCTTGGGAGGAAGGGAAACATTATAATTCTCCCTTAATAAGTGAGATAACAGGCTTCTGGGAGGGTAAGGCCCAAATTTTCTAAAGCACGGCTGGTGACTCCACACCCACTTGGTGTGTTTAGATGAGTGTTCCCAGCGTGACAGGAGACCGGAGCCATCGGATCAGCCTGTAAGGAACAGACACGCTACATCTGAATCCTATTGAAAAATAATAAAAAGGTAATGACTTTGTCATTACTGGACATGGGTTTGTCTGTTGGCAAGGGGGGAGGAAGGGGAGGTTTTCTGCTTTCAGGCTATAAATAATGTTTCCCATTATCCTGTGCAGTTCTCCTGCATTCCTTATGCAGCCCTTGGTTTGCCTCCATCTCACTGGGCCAGTGCGAAACTCCTACGCCATCCTGCCAGGCTGGCACGCACTGCTAGAACAGGGACAGGGCCGAGGAGTCCCTGTGTCTGTGTCCCAGTGCCAATGTGACCTGCAGAGATGCTGAGCAAATCAGAGATAATCAAGTCACCTCCTCTTGCCCAGGACATAAGTGCGGGTGACCAAGTGGAAGGGGCTCAGTTTCAGAAAAGTCCATCAATAAATGTTCCCTGATGGAAGTCTTCTGTGATACCCAGGAGAGGGAGTGTGGAAGGGTCATTGTCTTGTAATTAACTCAGCTCCGGGCACTTACAGCATCTCCTTAAGCAATTGAGACTTGGTTGCAAACCCTGACTTTGAAGAATTTGAAATCATTTATTAAAAGGCCAAACTAAATGGCACTAGCTCTGTCTTTAAACAAATTCAGGGCCAATATTTGCACTGTTTAGTTGGAGACACTCAAAATTACACGTCAGATCAGCACATGAGGTTTGTTGGTGAAATGCTGAAGGAAGGGACCTCAATAACTGCTATGACTTGGGACCTATCAGGAAAATTGCAGCATTTAAACTAAAGGTGTGTTTTTAAGTCAATAGCCCAAAATGTAGATGCCTACAAGGATATTTTTAAAACTGCCTTTATATAACTAACTTGATATAATTAAGAACTGATTTAAGCTCAAACAAAATAACTCCACCTTGCACCCAAATTGAAGTCCCCACATTGAGAACTGCATCTGCTGAACTAAATTAGTCAGAAAATCAGGGCAACTTTATGCTGTAAACAGACTTAGAGCTGTGGAGGATATTCCAGTTCTGTGTCCAGCTCTGCCACTGATTCACTGTGTCCCTAGGCAAGACTCTTAAGTTTTCCATCCATAAAGTGTAATAAAATCTATGTAGGTGCCAGGTGATGTAGTGCCTAATTAATTAGTAAATTAATATAATGAACTCTAACTTGAAGGTCTGTATCAGCACAAATGAATTGTTAATATAAATTTTTATTATTTATTGCTATTTAGTTGATTATTTTCTAACACAGACAATTACAAACATACTTCACACTGGAATTCCATTTTTATTATTGTTGTGGGTTATTTATTATTGTTTCCTCCTGTATTTATTTGTTACCTTTAATAGTCTCTCTTAGGACTAAGCCCCAAACCTGTGGATGTTACCCAGACACATGGAATAGTGAAGTCACTGGGAAATTTTGGGGCAGAACTGAGGTTAAATGCAGGGTGTTTCTTGTTAAGTGTCAAGTCTTTTTTTGAACCTTTATATATATTTGAGGCAAATAAAACAGTAAGGATAGATTCTGAGCAGGGTAATTTCCTGTACACACTCATTTATACCAACCAAAAGTTAGTATCAGTCTGTAGGCCTTTAATTAGGTCCACTAGGTTTCAGTATTTATATAACATACTTGCATACTGATATTAATCATATGTATTTCTAAGCAAAGACATTTCAAAATGCAGAGCCTGATCCTCTTCAATATAAATAATTCTTGCCCCAGTACTGCCAGCATGAAGCAATGCCTCCTCTGCACGGAGGATTTGGAGCAGGGTACGATGATCTGACCAATTTCTTCTTCTGAAATGGGTGCATGCAAAGAAATAGTTGCCTGTGACAAAAAGGCACTTGACAAACAATGACCACATGGTAGTCCTTGATTACTTGTGCCACTCCAGTGATAAAACACGGAAGTGGATAATATTGCACTTGCAACTGAAAAAATGCCTCATCCTCCTCTGCAATTACATTTAATTTTCCATTATGAAACTAAGTAAATACACCGGCTTTTTATAGTGCATGTCTGAGTGATTTCTTCATTCTTCCAGTGAGTTGTGAAGCAGGATCAGAGGTCCTGGACAGCACCCTCTGTGCTGAGTTTGGAAAATGTCACTCCTAACGCCTGATGGCTCTTGGGTAGTCCACTTGGGATAGGTGACTGGTTCAGTCTAGATTGGCAGTTTGGTCAGTCTAGACCGCATCCAGTTCCTCATTTACTAACAATTAAGTGCCTCTTTGAGGAATTAATGTGGCATGTAGGCCCATGGAAATCATGTCACCTGCTCCAAGTAGGCAGGAACAAGGCATCTCAGCCTGATTATTGCCATGAGCCTCAGAGCTACAGGAACTACCTTTGCAGTCCTTCCTCTTCCCTTCTACTAAGGACAAAGTTAGAACCCTCAGCGTGTATTTCTCTGCTTATGGCATTTTAATCCAAGCCCTTCTCATGTTGTTTTAGCTTCATTTTTCTTGTGTAATTTTTTAAGGGTACATAGTTTTCTCAGGCTGCACTTGCACAGCATAGCCAGATGGAGTGTTCAGAGGTAAGTGCTGGGTGTGAATTAAATACATTAACCTCTACTCTGCAATAAAGACACAGCCTGTATGCTTGACCAACAGCTGTCCTGTCATCAGTCTAAATATTGTGTTCACTTCTGTACTGAACGGCTTGTATTACCTCCTCATGCTCACATCTCACTGCTGCCCAGCAGCTCACAAGGGGATTTGACAGACACTCACCATGTTCTGCACGTCTACACAGCTGCACCCACCCCACTCCACCTTGGAAATGGGGGCTCTGAGGGCTCTGAGCAAAAGCAAAGCAACTTCTATGAAGTTAGGGTGTAAGAGACAAATTTCTGGGTTTAACCAAAAGTTGTGGACAGCAGGCAACCTAATGATGAGTTTGGATGCTATTATTGCTAATTGCTGAATGATAAATAGCATAAAACGTGTCCTGCAACTTCAGTCCATGGAAATTCATTTGAAATATGTAGCTCAATAGAACCAATGTCTTACGGGCACTAAGCTTGTAGTGTGCAGGATGTCCTCTCCCCAGGGACAGCGACTAATGGCATCACTATGGCAAGCTAAAGAAAGGCTGGGAATAGATGAAACCTCTTTGGAGATGGAGAAGCACGTGGAACCTGAGCTGCCAATTGTCTCGTGCAACTGGATTGTTTCTTAAATGCTCAGGACAAGCAGGAACTCCTGAAGATGGGGAGCATAACTGTGTACGGTCTCATTAATAAATGCCAGCAAAGAAAACCATAAGAGGAAAGGAAATTAAAGTAATGTCCAAGATTCCTTTTGGATTTTTTCCACTGTCTTGTTGTATGCTTGAAACAGAAAAAAGCAAAGCTGAGAAATATTTTCCTGAGAGGTCTTTGGTTAAGGATCTTCAATCACAATGAGAGACATGATCTGGTTCAAGCTGATTCCTGAGCAGTGGCCAAGGAACCCCCATGGGCAAGAACAAAACTGAATCTGTACTGAAGCATCCTGGCTCACCAGATACATCTCAGTCAGCTTCTGTTTGAGGTTTATTATTGAATTTTCCAGTGCTGTTAAACCATATAATGGGCTTGTTGAAAAAGTAAATCGCAATTCAGAGGAAATCTGAATGGAATTCGGTATGTTCAGAATTAGCAAAAGGCTTTTGAGATCGCCCTGCTGATGGCCATATTGCTCCACTGATGGCCATATTGCTCCTTTCTTAGTCTGTGTTTCAGACCCACTTTTCTGACAGATGCAGATGCCAGCACTTTTGGTTTGGGGGCAGTATTGACACAAGAACACAAAGGACTTGTGAGGGTGGTGCCTTATTACAACACTAAATTAGCTGGAGAGAGATTACTGCACCACTTAAAAGGAACTCCCGCAATGGTTAAATCTATAGAACATTTTCATCCACTGTTCAACACGGAAGTAAAATTGCTTTGGGTTGATGACAGGAAGATGCTGCATAAATAGTTAAGTATGCATCATTTGCAATTTGCTAAATTATTTTCTTTCTATCTAGAACAGGCTGTGTAAGGTGTCATTACCTCCTGTTCTATCTGGCTGAGGAGCTGTGCACTCTGGGGCTCGTGTAGTGAACATCAGAGGGCTGAATGGGCTTTGAGTGAGCTGTGGTCTGGAAGGAGACTCAAAGCTGTCAGAGGCACAGCTCATAAGGTGTCCGATCCTCCCACCACATGCAGGAGAGCATAGGCAGAAGAGATCTGTGATGATAAACAGGACCACTGCAAAAACACTTGCCCCGAGTGCTCATCCTAAATAGGCCAGTTCCACAGCACTTCAAAATTAGAAAACTTCCAAACAGAAGGAAGAACATTTAGTCTGCGTTCAAGACCCTAGATGAGAGAAATGCAAAAACGTGAACAAGAGAAAATAGTAAGTAAATGCAATTAAAAGTAACGATGCAGGTTTAATTAAAGGGCCCTATTCTCCCAACCCTTCATTCTTCAGGGATGCCTCATAAGCAAGAATTCATACCTTGGGACCTGCTCTCTCTTACTTTTGTAAGAAGAAGTTGGGACTTTACTTTCAGAAACACATGGCAGTGTCTCTCCAGCATACCAAATTCAAGAAGTTTGCTGGTTGTAATTTCAGCAATTTATAAATACTTGCCACAATTATTATAACAGTCTCACACAGTCCTATTTACTTTAATAATCCCATTTTCATGCCTTTTCCCCTGCTTTCTTACTGTGACCAGGTAGAAAACAATAACTACAGAACGACAAATCCCAAAAAATATGCAAATATACAAAAACTCAGATTTTGCAAAGACACTGGCACTTTAAAAATAATTTCCACAAAATATGTCTTTGCACTATAAGTTTGGCCTGGTTAGTAGAAGTCTAGTCTTTACAGGGACCTAAATATTTAACTCAATTGATGCATATTGCTAAACTTGACTGCTCAAAATTCATGAGTCAGACTCCACTCCTCTCTGAGCTGCCAAATCACGGGATTTTCACAAAAGCCATTAAAAATTTATTTCTTTGGAAGTTTCCTATTTGTTTTCTGGCTTCGGAGGCTTTTGACAGCACTAGGCCACGATTCCAAGTGTCCTTGTGTAAACGCAAGTGCTAGAAACAAGTCATACCAGGAGCTGGGGATCAAAAGAGAACACCAAATATTGGAAGACTCACAATAAAAGCTCAAGACTTGGAAGTGGTCCCACAAACGCTGATGTACGTGAGTCACTTTTACTCACATGAGTAGTCACATCAAAATCAGAGGAATTAGCCTATTATTATTAATTATTATTATTTAGGTGTGTAGCAATAGCACATAGGAGCTGTGGTTATGGAGCTGGGCCACATTGTGCAAGGCACTGACAAATCCAGAGCAAAACCATGGTTTCTGCCCCAAAGAGCTGATGTGTAAACACTGGACAAGAGGCAACAGGTGGAGACAGACACAGACAGGGAAGCGTATGGGAAGAGCAAGACGCTCCTGTAAGGGCTTCTGTGTGGGTGTGCTGATGCAGAATTCCCTGCTGCCAGTGAGCAAAATTATCCAAGAGTGTACAGGTTTGCCTAGCTTCAGCCTAGGGCCCAAATCCTGCAAGCCCTACGATGGAGGCAGATCCATCCCACAGACCTACTGTCTGGGCAGGCAGGCAGCTGTACCTCCAAACCCCAGCGCTGAGCGCATGGTGCCAGTGAGCCCAGGCTCTTGGCTCCTGCAGAGGTAACCAGGAGGTGAAGGAAAAGGTCTCTGTGGGTGCTTCTATGGAATTGCCACCACAAAATGTGCACATGCTACTGTAATGTATACTCACTGTCTCAGTGAAATGAAAGGTGGAGCTGAGGAAAGTAGTTTAACACAGAAATGTGATGCCTGCCTGTTGGAAATTGAGGTGCGTAAGAGCTCTTGTCTCCGATCCTGCAATGACATCTCCCAAAACCAGCCCAGTCTACAAAGCTGCACATAGCTTGCACATTTGTTCCTTGGCATTTTATCTATGATCCAGACCCACAAAAGTCAGTCCTGTGTGCAACTGCCAGCAAAGCCAGCACAGCCGAACTGAGAAATACTACCCTTGTAGATCCAAGACAATGGTTAGTTCTAAACTTGAGTGAAATCCAGACAAAAAAAACATTAGCAAAAGAAAAGTACAGAAGTTTAGAAGTTTGTAAAATAGCAACTGAACATCATGCCTAGGAAAACCAGCAGGAGAATAAAGCAGTACACACAACCTAGTTATTCATCATCTCCATGGAGTTTAGTCTTAGGGAACTAAGTTGAACAGGGGTCAGCAAGCTGCAAAATAGAAAATTTTATAAAATTTACAGTGATTCTATGGGAAGGAGGACGGATGGGGAAGAGGAACCGCTAGTGCGGGAACAGGGCAGGGGACAGGCAGCTGCCCGCGAGGGCTGAGAAATCCGGACACTTTGTCGCCTTTTCCCTTGCCAGGGGAGGGTAATCCGGTCCGGGTTTTGCAGGCGCCTCTCCCTTGACTGCCTGCCCTGCCTGCCTGGAGACCGAGTCCGCTCCGTGCCCGCTCCCTCCCGCCGCTCCCCCCTTCCCCACCCCGGGCGGGCCGGGGCGGGCGGCGGCGGACTCCAGGCCGGGTTTTGCGCGGCGCCCGCCCTCCTGTTAGAAATAGGAAAATTCAATAATCAAAGCAAAGGGGAGCGCGAGGAGGAAAAATCCGGGATCAGGGCAAGTTTGATGGCGCATGCGCGCTGCTGCCTCCATCCCAAACACACACACATTTCCCTTGACTTGGAAAGTCAACCAAAGCAGCCCCAAGTGCAGGTAAGCCCGTCCGCTCCCGCCCGGCTCCGGCTCCGCCGCCAGCAGCCCCGGGGCCGGGGCGCTGCGCGGGCGGGCGGTGCTGCCCGGCAGGTGGGCAACGCTCCGCTCTCCGAGCTGGTTCCCGTGGGGCAGCGTCCACCTCCGCGGGCAGCGGGCAGCCTCTGCGGCCACCGGCCGACATCGGGGGCAGCGGCGGCCGCCCGGCCCCGCGGGAGGAGGGAGGTGCTGTGGCGGCAGGGGGGCCGGCGGCGGCGGGGTAGCGCCGTGCGAGGAGCCGCGGCCGCCGCGGCGCCCGTCAATTTCCAAGACTTTGGCAGGAGCCCGGGCAGGGGACGGGGGAACACGTGCTCCCGCTCCGCGCCGAGGGCAGGTAACCGCAGCCCCGCTGCGCCGCACCACCCTAGGGTCCCGACGAGGCATGGAGAGGTGGGAGGGGAAAGGCGGCAGCAAAGTTGGGCGAGCGGCAGCTGGAGCGCTCCGCGGACAGGGCCGGGTGCGGCGGGGCGCGCCGTGCCGGGGAACTTTCTGCAAAGTGGCTGGGCCGGGGCCGGCAGCGCTTGTCCCGGTGCCCGCAGCGGTACAGCCGCAGCTCCCCGGCAGGGTCGCGGTTGGCAGGGGCCGCGGCGGCCGGGAGCGCGGGTCGGGGTAGCCGGTGTCCGGCCCCCCGGGCGAAGCAGCAGGTTATTTTTACCCAGTGGTATTTGCAGAATGCGCAGCTGATTTGCCATCCGGAGCCAGGAAGTTTCCCCCTTCCGTCTCCGTCCCCTTTCCCCCTTTCCCCGCGCACGGCGGGGTAGTGGCGGGCGGGGGACGGTCGGCCGGGTTGCGGTGGGTGGGGGGCACGGGCCGGGACTCCCGGGGGAGCGGCTGCCCGCGCTGGAGGCTCTGGGGACGGGGAACAGGTGTCCGAGCTGTCACTCATAAGCCGGGCCGGTGGGGGGGCACAGGGCGCAGACGGGGAAGGCGAGGAGCGGTGCCGTGCTGGGGCCCCGAGCGCGGCCGGCCGCGGAGCGGCGGTCCCGGGGAGCAGAGGAGGAGCGAGGGGCAGCCGCGGTGCAGAGCAGAGGCGGGCTCGGCGGCGGCCCGGGGCCCCGAGCGAGCTGTCAAGAGGCTCGGGCGGGCGCGGGACTGGCGCTGCCGCTTGCCCGGGGCCGGCGCCGTGAGCGCTCGACTGCGCGGCGGGCAACTTGTGCGGCAAACTTTGAGGGGTGGGCTGCGGCCGGAGGCTGCTCGGAATCACGGCAGGTTTGAGCGATCGACTCGAGCCCTCCTGCTCTTTCGGGTCGGAAAGGTGAAACTTCTCAGGAGCTGCACGTCCACCTTCTGTGTGCCCCCTCCTGTCCGCGCTGCACTGCACAGCGGGTCCTGGCAGCTCGCTCCGTCAAAGAGTAGTTGTCTCGCCCAAAACTTCATTGATGAATTTGTTTCCGCTATTGATTTGCTGACTGTCAGCGTGGTATAATTTCTTGCGAAGGTTTCGGACTACTCATTTCAGAAGTCCTGACTGCTTCCCACCTACCTTTTATCTGTGTGTCGCTGCCACCTTGTTAGCTACACTAAAGGTGGCTTGGAAGAGTTTATGGGAGAATATTGTTGAACTTCAGTAATCAAGTTTCCAGATCTTATGCCTCCTGTTTAATTTATTAGACTAGTTATTTATTCTGTTGATGATAATCTGTTGCTGGTTTCTATGGAGATGTTAAACTGATCTCTTTCAGAAATCAAACTCCATATGCACTAAAACGTTTAAAGGAGCAGCGTCCCCTTTTGTTTTCAGACTTTGTACCTTTTCAGCGCTTTTACTGGGCTCCTGTATATTTTATATATTAAAGCCTGAAGTTGAAGCTCTGTGCAAGACAGAACTTATTATGGCTAACAGAAAGTCAGGACTTTGATCCTTTTTTTTGCATCATCATTTAAAACAGATCATTTTTCCCCCCTCATCACACAAGATATCAGAACCCTTTCAAGATCAAAGCGTCCAGCTAAAAACTATTGTTTAAAAAAAAAAAAAAAAGCCAGAAAAAGAGACAGTTAAATTAGGGGGATGTTTCCTTAATCTGCTTATTTTGTTCTAAAGATTTTTTTTTAGCTTTGTAAACACAACAACAGAAACTTGTGGCAACTCTATTGTTATTTTTATACCTTCCAAGTCTTTTTAAAGTTAAAATAAGTTCAAAGTCTAAATATCTCCAAAGATAAAGTGCTTGTTAGGGTGTTTTTATTACTTGGTTTCTAAATGTGGAAGGTCAGAATCCAGAAAGCTACTGCATTAGAGAAGGTTTTAATAGTCTTTGTCTCATCTTAATGAGAGAGCAATCTAAAAAACATTTTCCCTGCAACGTTTATAAATTATTTCAAAGAAGTCTCTCTGCATATAACTCAGTTTTCATTATTTCTTAACTTACCCATTGCATTATTACATGTGATTCAGTGTGATATCACTTTAGAACCAAAGTAATCGAGGTGAGAGAATTTTTTTTTTCTTAAAATTTGGGAAGTCCTGGTAAGCCGGTGTGTTGATTAGGTTGATGCATGTTGCACACCAATTGTGGGTTTTTGCTCATCTTTTAGAGGAAAGTTCAAAGATTTGGAAAAAATATATGACCAACATAATGCATGTTTAGCACAATAAAAAAAAACCTTGTACTTTCTTTTAGTGTATCTTCAAAACGTTTCCACTCCCTAAATCAGAGATGATTTTCCTCCTGGTATGCTTCTATAGTGATCCTAAAAATAAAAATAATCCTAGAGGAAATAGTGTATGTAACCCTTACAAGTCATATATGTTTGTGTATATACATTTACATTTTGAGTATGTATATATATATATATATATGCATGCATACATATATACAGAAAACACCAAGTGATTTATGATCTGACTATACTAGACTTAAATATTTTTTCCTTGTAAATTTTTTCCCCCCTTTTTTTTTTTTTGTGTGTGTGTGTGTGTGATTTGATGTGTGGGAGATCATATAAAATTTTTTGTAAGTATTCTGTTTATTTGTTTGATTTGAATTGCAAACAGAATTGACTCTGACAAGTAAAAAGAGGAGGGGGAAAAAAGGAAACACTATGGCTTTAAACTCAGGAGTTTGCATATTCTCCTTGTATCTTTCCCCTTTGCTAATTATTGTGTTGTTTTCAGAGCAAATATGTCATATCCATGGCGACCAGGCAGGTTTATTGTCTTTCAGAAGCAATAGCTCACATAAGTAATTAATGACTTCTTTTTTTTTCCTCTGGCTTAGGTTAAACAGATCATTCAAGGAAAGTCATATCTCTCTCTCCCTCTCTCTCTCTTTTTTTTTAGCCCAGTGACATAATAACATGAGTTAGAAGAACAAAATACTTTAACCAAGAAGTCAACAGCTTATTTTTCCTCATTTCTTTTTAAAAGATGTGTCAGCTTTCCACACATATGATATTGTCATTCTTGCAGTTTCAGAGCAAAGCCTTTGTACAGAGAAAAGCCACTGAAAGCTGGAGTTAAGTTGATGTTGTACAGCTGAGCAAAGTGTCTCTGGGTACACGTAGTGGGATGTTACTCTTGCTTAAGGGTTTTGCTGTGTACTGGGAAAAAAACATTTCCCTCACTTTTCCCCCCTTCCTCCAGTTCTATCTCTATTAAAATCAGTGTTAAAATAAAGGTGTGTTTTTGTATCTTGCAGATTATAATTCAAACAGTTTCCAGGAAAGAATTAGTAATTCATTTTTATATACAGCATATATACACACATGCTTGAGCTCCACCCAAAACAATCAAGATAGCTGGAAAAAACCCTTATTTCCTTTTTCTTTTCAAGCCCAAGCAAACTTGCACAGTAACTTTCAAAAGCTTATTAAAAATTGTCCCTCATTTTTGCAAGGAGTTTGCTGCAGGTATGAATCTTTTTCTTTCCCTTTCCAACTGTGTTTCTTCCTATTAAAGCTGAATTTGCTATCTGTCCAAGCCAAGGGGCTGGTTATCCACTATGATTTACTGAGGTGATGGTTGCCCCCTCCCACACTCACCCCAGTACCTTCACCCCCATTTTGGTTTTGCTAATTTCATTTTCAGAAGGATTTATACACAGTCCAGCTATATAAATTCCTTGGGAGATAAAAGCGAGACACACTTCCATAAACAAAAGCTTTTACTTGCATCCTGTCTTCCTTTTTTTCTTAAACTAAAAAGGAAAAAACCCTAAAAACAAAACCCCAACCCATCTGATTGAAGCAGGTATCATAAATGCATGCTGGTAATGATTCTGTATTCCACAATGCTGCTACTTTAACTTTTAAAATATGTTTCCTTTCTGGTTTGTAACATTAATCAAAGAGCCGCTTCCTTCCAAATTTCCACAGACTGGGACTAATTAGAACCACTCGAATCATATTTTGTAAATTCCATGTGGATGTTACTTTAGGTTTCAAGATTGCGAGTGCTTCAGGTTTAGCCTGGCTAGGCAGTCTTAAGGTTATTTTTATTAATGTTTCTGTCTCCCAAACCAATTCAGAGTTTCTTTCCGTTTACCCCAAATAGATTTGTGGGTTCACACACAGGGGTGTGTTGGAAATAGACGTTTCAAGTAGGAAAAAGAAAAGCCAAGAAGGATAGAGATTTTGCAGTGTAGTTCCAAAGAGCAACAGAGAACCTCCTAAGTAATGTGAAGCTGAGGATTCAACAGACTTGATAATTGAGCCCTTAACCTTCTGATGTCTGTATCAGAAAAACAGTCTAGTAGAGGGAGACAAAGAATAAAAGCAAATACTGGGTAGGAGGAAGCTGAGGAGATGACTGAAATATTGAGGTATAGTTCAAGGTATGTATAGATCAGTATTATGATGTTTCCTCAGGCTCAGTTTTTTCCTCTGGCGAAACATAGCTGGTTTAAAGGTGGCTTCGGGAGAACCTGATGTTTGCAGTGCAGCCGAGAGTCTGGCGTTTCTGTGGCGTGTGCCGATGTAACTTGGGGAGACTTCTCTTGGAATTTGTATTCATGTTTCCCTCTTTCCTTTTGTTTTTAAAGGAGTGACTAGTAATTTTTTTATTTTTTAATCTTTATGGGAAGTTAAATAGCTAGAAGTTGGGAGTTTTCAGGTTGTGATTATCAGGCTGTGCCAAAGGGATTTTAATCGAACCACTTTGAGCATCCGACAGGGTGACTGTTTCCATGCTCTGGTGTCGCATTTCTCTCCCGTACATTTGTTGTACCTAAATAGGATATCTAAGAATTTGGGGGCAGTTGGCTTGCACAGAGATCTCAAAGTTAACTTGCTTTTGGTATATAAGACTGCAGCTTCAAAGAAAAGCAAGTGCGCATCATAAATTTTGCTAAAATTAATCAACCGTTTAAGAGCTCCACATTAACGAGGTTTTCCAGGCAAGCAGCTTTCTTCTCTTCTTCTTCTTCTTCTTCTTCTTCATTCAGAGGCTGAGAGGTTTGGGATGGGGGGGGGACGACATAGTAAGAAGAGGAAAGGAATGAAATTTAAGGAGAAATAATAAAAACAAAAAAGGCTGGATTTGTAGAATATAAATCCTCATGTGTCCTTGATCCATATTGTCAAGGCTCTTTTTTTTTTTTTTTTTTTTTTTTTTTGGTCGGATTTGTCCTGTGTGCCTTTGACGGAAAAGGCACGTAGAGAGAGAGAGAGAGAGAGAGCGCGACAGAGGGGGAGAGAGAGAGACGTGTCACTGCTTTGGAGCTCATTATCATTCTTAATAAGTCTTAAGGAATAAAGAGGAGCATTGAGTGTAAATGCTGGGTAATCCTAACACTCCTCAAGGTGAGAGGAGCCTCGAGGACACAGAGAAAGAGAGTGAGGAGGAGGGGGCTACTGTGGGAGCAAGAAAGGAGATGTGGATGAAAGTGGTTTTTAGGGGAGTGGGCACAGCTTAGTGGGGCTTGTGCCTCTGAGCTCGTTCCACAGGCCTGTGCTGGGGCAAGTTGTCTCGAAGTTTGCATCCCAGAGATCTCCCAAGTTTGCATCCGAGCAACCCAGCTGGACCTTGGGGCTGAACCGTTGGCGTCTAATGGAGCCGTTCTCTGGCGGAGATGGCTTTGAGGCTTTGAGGAACGCGTGGCTCCGTCGGCGCGGAGCTGAGGGCCGCAGCCGGGCCCGAGCAGCGGCCCAGGCCCGCTCCCTGCCGCGCCTCCGCTTCAGCGCCCGCTGCCTCGGCTCGGGGCCGCTTTTCTGCCCGTGCACCCCGTGCTTTGCTCCCTTCCGCGACGCTCTGCTTGGATGTCTCAACTCTTCTTAGCCTGAATTTCCTGAAGCATCTCCCTGCGCGGCTCGGACACTAGGTGGCTTAAAGCACAGGCTCGGCTCTGATCTGCTGGCAGCTGCCAGCGTTCATTCACTCTTTCTGGTGGGCTCCCTTATTCAAACTTCAGGCTGACAGCAAAACACGGAGATGTCTTTGAATCCATTGTGGATTCAGATGCAGCACGACCTCCTTGGCAGTGTGCTTGCAGTCACGTTTGGAGATTTAAGCCCTTGGAGAAGGAAGAAAGGGGACACTGATGAAATTAATTCAGAGGCTGGGCTTCTTGTTTTGATGATAAGGAGTCAGGAACCTGCTGGTGTTGCTGAGTCCTTCCCTCTCCAGGCAGATTTCACCATACCCATTCTAAAGGGTGTGTGTGTGTGTGTTCCTTTTGGAAAAAAGCATTTCAGGGTAGGCATCGCCCTTTTTACTGTGCCGATGTGTAATGGAAGATGCTGAGCTTTCAGTGATGCCCACTGGCCCTTCTTTCTGGTCTCTTATCTCAATTCCAGTTGCAGGCAGAAGGGATTGCTGTAATTGGGAATTTGCCTAATGCATCCAAAGCCTGAAGAAGAGGAGTGGAATAGCACTTGAATATTTTTTTCCCTCCTGCAGTCTCTGTTGTCTCTTTGGTTCAGCCCTTAGCTTCTGGCTGAAGTAGGAGCTTTACATTTTTAAAAATTATTCCAAATACCTTGGAGCAAGTGGGAAGGAGTTGTGGATACTGAGTTTTGATCAGCTGGCACAAGCCAATTGCAGTGAGGTAGAAGTCTTGCTAAATGCTGATTTTTCTGGGTCCAGGTGCTTGGCATCAAGTTAAAGTATTACATTGGTAATATTATAAGGTATTAAGTTATTGTAATATTATTAGGTATTAAGTTATTAGTAATGGAACTGTGGAGCTTGCCTGGACTTGACAGAGAACTGCTAAGGAACTGTATTAGGCCTTGAATTCAGCCTGATTTCTCTGGTAGTGTCTTCCAGCATGCCTCAGCCCTGATCTGGAGGGAGCAGGAGGAAACTTGAGTGCAATTTTTGTGCATCATCTGTATTTTGAGCTCTTTCCTGAGAGAGCTAATGAGTTGTAGCAAGGAGACACTATTTCTTGTGCAAAGGGATCTGCCTGCAAATCCTCTCACTCACTCTGTCCAGTGGCTGTTGATGAGGTGTCAGCTAATACCTTTCACGCGTGATTGGGCTGGTCTAGAATAGGACCTGGAGATAGAAGAGTCTGTGCTCACAGGGTGAGCTCTAGAGCCATCCAGCTGCCAAGGCCTCGTGCATAATGACTGCTGTAGGAAAAGGCATAGCAGAACTGTCAGTTCTTTGGGGCCTTTGGGGGCCTTTGGCTTCTTGCCCATGCCATGGCATTTTGGGGTAGTTTTCTCTCCAGAAGGTATCCTATTTTTGTTCTGCCACCAGTGATGCTGTTTTGAAACATTGGAAACAACTCCCAGATTCTAAGCCATAGGGCTTGTCGTTTCAATGACAATACAACAAGTCACCTCAGAGTTCGTCTCTGAGGCTGCTCCTGATCCTTCTGTGTGTGAAGTCAGCTGGCAAGGTTGGTCTCAGTGCTGGGAGGGCAGCATAGCATCATACACACCATCGTCTCTAACAAGACTCGGGAAGGAAGGAGGTAGACAAACTCTACAGGTGTTTCAGGGAGTTTTTTGTTTTGGATGCCATTCTTTGTAAGAACAGTGGGAACCGGAAAACTTAAGAGAGAGAATCCCTTGATGGTCTATATGGAACTGTGAAAAGGGGTCCTGTTTCAGCTGTCTATAAAGATGTGTTGTGTAGTGACGCTTGGGAGGAGCCAGAGGAACAAGTGCTAAAGAGTGTGACCCAAGCATAAGTTTGTCTGCTGGGCTTGGAGAAAAGTTGACTGGAAAGTGTGTCCTAAAATGACAAGATAGCCCGGTTCTGATCCCTGCTTGTATTTGAAGGTGGGGGTGGCAGCTCACTTTCACTTAAAAGCCAGTTCTTTTCTTTCCTGGTTTTGCTTCTGCTTCCAATAGCAAAGGTACTGGGACATTACATTCCTAAGCAATATGAGCTGCCAGCCCTACACCTTTCCCGATGTGGACAGAAAGGCAGAGCTTTCTAAATAAGAAGACGTGAATGTACCTGGCATAAATGCAAACTGAGCTATGTCATCTCAGCCTGTGGCCTTGAGGTATCTCCCTCCTGGCCCACTCAGCCCATCCCCATGCCAGGCAGAGTGAGGGCTGTGCAGAATCACACTTGCCTGCGTGGTGCACGATGAGGCTGGCAGAGCAGCTGGGGGGCTGGCAAGCAGCTCCCAGCCTGGCTGCCTCCCTATGGGAGCTGTGTCTGCAGAACATCCTCTCCAGAGGCCTGATGGTGATGAGCCCCTCTACCAGTGCCTCAGGCTGGTCCAACTTTATATGAGGGGAGCAGTGTCCTTTCACACTAGTGAGCCAGCAGAATCTCTCCCAGGGGTTATTGTAACCTCTCAGAAGCGCTTTGCAAACAGGCATTCGGAGATAAAGTCTTGCTGCCGAGCTCAGGGCCAGCAGGGCAGATAAGAAATGCGGCAGGTTTATGAAAGGGAAGGTATATGAAATGCAGCCTGCATCTCCCATTTCACTGCACTATGCCAAAACACACAGTTTCTTATTTCAGTCACTGTGATCTTTCAAGGAGGTTAATTTCCATGACGAACTCTGGGCCACGTGCTTGGAGGATTTATCTAATTAGACTGACACTTTTCTTTTTTAAAAAAGAAAATTAAGCTGCACCTTGGAGGACTTAAGTATTTTAAACTGTGGGAGCAGCAGTAGGTAGTGTGATCCCTGCTCACAGAGCAGGGAGAAAGGAAATTTCCCCTTTTCCAGTCTCCTGTTTAAGACTTAACCAAAGGTCCCCATTTACCTAATTTTCTTACTTGGTGGCTGGGTGCTTAAGAGTATTTTATCCTGCCTGAGTCCCTAAAGCCTCAGCTGGCTCTTTAACTCATGTAAACTATTGGTGTTCTGGGCTGTTACGTATTTAGGATGGAACAGAGGGTAAAGGAGAGACCTACTTATGCTCCTTAGCCATGTCCTAGAAAAACTGCATCCTCCCAGGACAGTGAGTGGTGTGCCTGCAGCCTTGTAACAACTGAGGTAGGTATGCTGTAACGACTGAGGTAGGTATGCATCCCTCTCACCATGCTTGGGCACCTCATGCTCCTGAATATGTGTGTTATGGAAGCTGGTATGACTGTCCTTGTCTTTTCTGTGGTCACAAAGAATAGTAAGTCCCAGGAGAGCCCCCTAGTCCTTCATCCAGCCTTGTTACAGTTGGATCATGTTTGGACTTCCTGCTAAAAATGCCTTTCAGACAAGAACTGGGACCAGGACCAGTAATGAAAATAGAGGATCTTAGGTTGAGCCAGTTACATGGAGGCAAGTCCCGTGCTTCCCTTGGACTGGATATCTTTTACACTTGCAGGCACAGTGGATGATGCTGGTTTTGTTCCCATCAGAGGGCTCCTGGAGTCCCACTCACACTCTGCCTGCTGCTTTCCCATTGTTTGGCAGCTCCCTGTGTTGCTGTGTGTGAATCCAGGTCCAGATCACTTCAGGTCTGGTACTGCTTCAACTGTTTATCCTTGTAAAGGAGATTGAAGGAACATCTTCTCAGGGCACCGTATTTGCTGCGCTAAACTCAGACAACTCAGAGCACATTTTCTTGCAGCCCAGGTTAGAGCAGAGTAACATCTGCGGGGAGGGAAGTGTCCACACAAAAGGGGCAGCATAAGAGTAGCCTTGTGAACTCTGGTGATAATACATTGAATCCTTTGGAGCTGTTCATGGTGAAAGACTGCACAGAGTGAGACAAATACAGCAGCCTCATCCAAGGAGTTGATCACTGGACATGCTGCAGTCCCCAGCTGATACACTGAGGAATCTGTAGTGGATTGAACCTGAGATTTAATTTTAGTTTGTGTTTGGTGAGTAAAGAAACAAAAATAGATATTTCCTTTCCTACCCCCCACCTAAGCAAAAGAGAAAGAAAAATAATAAAACCTAACAGGCAGTCAGAGGGCTAACCAATAGGAGCTCTGTTGGCTGGGGAGCAATCGTTCTGGCTTGGTCAGCCATCCCTAACGAGTTAGGGGTTGTATAAACTCCCAGCTTACAGCTGTAAATTTACTCAGTTTTGAACACAGCCACAAGCTGGCTCAGCAGGATCTGAAACTGTCTCCTCCAGTAGTCCTGCTATGCTTGAAATTCACATCTGGGGGGCCCCAGGTTTAGACACATGGAACCATGGAGGGCCTGATCATGGGCTGCATGCCACATAGCTCTAGATTGAAAGGAACCTCCCCAGTATAAACCATGGTGTTAATTTATCCTTTCCTGGCTTTTGGCTTCCTCGCCTTGAATGAATGCCTCTTGATCTCCATAGCTGCAGGTCCACTACCTCCGTGCCTTTTCTGTCCTTCACCTTGAGACAGGGAGCTTGGTCCAAGGTAGATTGTAGAGAGTTTGCAAAACACTGCCCAGAGCAGCAGTGCCATCTCTTCTGGATGCTATAGTAGGTGGGCAGGATTTGGTCCATACACAGACCTGGGCCCTTCCTGCAGTGTCTGCTGAGTCCTTGCTGAGGTGGAGTCAGTGGGTATTTGCTTGAGTGACTGAGAGCAAAAGGAGAATTCTGACTTCAGGGTTGGTTGCTGCAGAAGTGGCTGATCTCTGAACACCTGTAGTATTGCAACATTGGATACTCCTAGATAGCTGAATTTCTGGTTTATACTTGTGGCACTGAATCCTGCCACAAACAGCAGCATGTTAGTTATGCTGAAAGATAATTTAGCCCAGTCACACAGTTAACTTTGGCCACCTCTTACGTGTTCTGGAATTGGACAGTTTACAGCAGTGTACAGAAAGAGGGACATATGCATCTGAGCCCACCTGTCCGCTTACTGCTGACTACATTTCCTCATGTTCCTAATGGGGAAGCATTTTGTCTTGGAATGAGACATCAAGTATTGTCATGTTACTTTCACTGACACCTTGGTCTTCAGCAAAAGTGAGGTGATATTTTCTGTTACCTGAAATGGGTTTGGAAGGTAGAGATGGTTTGAGGGATGACCAACCCCAGACCTCCTCAACATGCATCTGGCAGCCTCTGCCCTGAGGTGCTGCCTGGCTCTCTGAACCAGCTCACATCTATCTTCACTGGAGCAGAATGGTGACAGCAGAGGTTATGGGGATAATGTGCTTCCAAACACAGCAAGTGTTTGCTTCTGAATTCAGCTCCCTACAAATAAATGAAAAGGAGCGGTTGCAAATAAAAGCTCCTGTCTTCCTTGTCTCTCCTGTGGAGTTGTTCTGGCTCTGGCTCCCAAAGGGTTAAGGTGACTCATGCCCCTCTCACCAGATATGCTAGCAGGAATTCATCCCAGCCACTAATTGGTGGTGTTTGCTCTGCACTTTCTCGCTCTGGTTTTGATGAAAACATTTAACCAGGAGCTTAGTGTGCAGAGGCTCCCAGCTGACAGCACTGGGCTGGCTTTACCAAGTTGTCCTTGCTGTGAGTAAATTCAGCAGCTGGGCTTAGAGGTGGCAGGAGAGGGCAAACATGCCTAGCATCACAGCTCCTGGCCCCTTTGTTCCACTCCTCAGAATGCTCTTACCTATGTGAATCTTTGGGCTCCAGGCCCATATCTGCTCTAGTCTGCAGGTGCCTTTCTGTACCTAGACAGCTGTTGGCACTGGAAAAGTTCAGAGCCTTGGGACAAGGCTGCAGGGGTGGGAAGAGAGGTCCTGATAGGTTCTGGAGGGCCTGGTCTTACCTGAGAGCAGGGGTATGACTTGGTAGAGCTTGGGAGAGCTGTTCCTAAGACCATCTGGCTGCAATCCTGGGGGATTCTTCCCCAGAAAACAGGCTCGGACAGGCCCTGTGCCACAGAGTGGTGAAACTACTGGTTCTGTTATGTGGAGATGACCTTATAAGTCTTTCCTATGCCACCTGGAAGACTTCCCCAACAGTCTTTCATTGGAGTTACTTCAGGTAATAACCGGCTCTAGTAAGGGGCTTCACATGAAGAAGTCTGAGATGGTTTTAATTTTTGCCATGCAAGTGGTAGAGAAATTGCAATGTTCTTATGGAGCCAGTCTTGAGAGTGGGCATGTCTAAGCTCCTCAGTTCCTGCGTCACAGAACCTGTAGGCAGCAGCAGAAACTGAAACATTCCCCAGGGGAGATGCCAGTTTATCTGTGTTGCTGGAAAATGCATTCAAATTTCTGCCCAAACAGGAGATTGTCACATGCAAGAAATTCATCGGAGCCCATCAGGGCTGCCACTGCTCTGATATTTCTTTAGTTTTCTCTCCTTATCTCTGGTGATCTACCCTATGAACAACAAAACAAATCCAGATGGGAAAATTTATAAACCAGAAAATCTGGATTCCCTGTTCCTGGAAAAGCATGATCCCTTGTTCTCAGCCGCCTCCATGTGTCATGGGGTCTGCCATAAAGAGATGCCAGAACTGTTGCAATAGGCCAGGCCTGTGTCTGCCTTAAGGAAACAGAGCAGCAGTGTAACGCCCTGTGTGAGTGTCGGTTTCCAAAGGAGATGTGCTGCTCTAGGGAAGCAGGATTTGTCCTTGTGAGAGTTGTTCAACAAAGGCATTTGTTCTCTTTCTGTCCATTTCAGGACTTTGCTCCACATCACTGCTGAACTGATTATGCCTGTTGAGGGAAATTTTCTGCCTCTTCCCTCTCCCTGACTATTGATAGCCTAGAACTAAATACAAATATCTCATTAAACACAAAAAGAGCCAGGCCAGGGCCCCACTGCACAACGTGCTGCCTGTTACCAGCCTGGAGAAAGGGAGCAAACAGGTGTAGAATAACAGTGCAACTGAGAGAGACCAAAGTGAATCATAAAATAAACAAACAGCCAGTGCTCCAGCTCCCCCAAATGCACTGTGTAGTTTCAAGGGTCTGCAGTGCACTTTAGAACATGCTCTGAGCAAGTACCCGCTTGGGGCACCGTTTCATTTGCAGCCAGAAATGGATGGATGATTTTCTGCATCGTAGGGGTGCCTGTAAGCCCCGTGCTCCTTCTTGTGTTGTGCTTGGGGCTGCAGGAGAAATGGGAGCTGCCTGCCTCCAGAGCTTACAGTGGTGGGGAAAGAGATCACTTACAGGATTGACCAGCTGTGGGTCTGACTCGGGTCGTGAAATCAAAAAAGTAGGCCTGTATGAAGAACTGAAGAAGGCATCTGAGCATTCCCTTATCATAGGTAAAGGCTGTAACTTTTTACTCTCTCCTTCACAACTTTTATTATTTTCAGGGAAGAGCCCAGTCTCTGTGATGTGGCAGTCTTTCCTGCTAAGATTTCTTAGGTGAGGATATTTGTACCAGGATTTTATTTAATTTCTTTATACCTCTTCATGCTATGTGAATCCTCTGTTGCCCCTTGTGGTTTGGGACAGGCAGAGGTTGCAGTGGTGCTGCTGGCATTTTTGTTGCATTTAGTGAAGCAGTGGCTTGGCTTACTGTACCCCAGCAGCAGCCAGTGCTTTAGTGACTCAGCCCTTGGAATTATGCTTACCCTACAATACCTTTTGTCCTTTGCCCAAAACTTCTGGCCAAGAAAAAGGGAAAAAAGAGGAGGGAGAAAGGAAAGAGAAGATAAAATTCTGCATTTAGTTGTCCTTTCATCACAGGTGGTGCTAGTTGGGTTTTGCTTTATTTGTACAGGGTGGGGAAAAGAGAAAAAGAAAACAAGGTGGAACTCGGACAAGGCCCAGGAAATGTTTGAACCTGACAACAAACTTCCTTTGTTGAGGGGAGCACGGGAAAGAGAACAGAAAAAAGGGACAGTAAAGACCAGCTGAAACCAACCTTAGCCCTGTGCTTTGGGCAGGTTTCTTTTTCCTATTCTTTATTGTTTGGGGTCTTTTGTATTTCTTGGTGTCTTGTGATAATTTTATTTGCACAAGGGCTTTTGTGTACTGCCTTCTAGAAGGTGGACAGATGAAAGGTTTCCTGGGGACACATTTTTTATTTGAATGGGGAGGATTTGTCAGTTGCTCTATCATTTATCTATCATTATCTATCATTTATTCATGCTTTGCATGATCCTTCTCTTCCAGCCATGAAGATCAAGATGGCTAGAGGGAAAGCATGAAGGACCATGCTTCTCAGGAGAAGAGACAGATGAGCAATTTGGGGTCTAGGCAGACAAATCCTGATTTAAATGCAGAAACCAGAGGGTTTTGTTGAGGAGAAAATGAAGAGAACCATGAGGGCAGCTGTTAGGGATGCCGCCTAGAGAACTCCTGAGTACCACCAAGTGCTACAACACAGACCTCCCTTTTTTTCAGGTTGGCGCAAAATCTCTTGGTGAATCATCTTGCAATGTTATTCTTCAAAAAGAAGAATTGGGAGTTCTGAGATAGCTGCCCTAGGAGCACTTGGAATTAGAGTAATCTGCTGTGTGGGACAAAATGGATTCTGGTGGGGTTGGGTTTCAGTGGGGCCATACTGCAGGTACGCAAGAGTGCCATGCAGCACTCTTGGAACTTGGCTGGAGCATGTAGAAGTTTTTTTCCATCCAAACAGGTGATGATAGCTCTCTCTATCAGACACCTGGCAGTCCACATGTGTTACAGCTGGCCTGGCTGGGGTGACACTCAAGGATCTGTTTCTCTCAGGAGATGCTCCTCCCTAGGAGGCTTCCTGGTACCTTCCCAAATTGCCCTTTTGCATAAATACTTCTTAGCTGTTGACTCTCTGCAGTCTGGAAGTGCTGGAATGGCTGGGTAGTGAGGAGATTGGGATGAAAGGCTGTTCAGTCCTTTCTTGCCCATCTTAGAAATATGTTACACAATGCTCAATTAATCTCAGTTATCTTGTTTGGGTGTCACAAAACATTGTGTTAAAATGGGTGAGCAAAGTTGTGAATATCACCTGTATTGCAGATGCTGGCCATGCTCTCCAAAGAAAGGTTAAATATTTTGACTTAGCTTAAAGTGGGGAGGTGTCCTACTTCCAGTACACAAAAAGGAAGAGGAGCCAAGAATGAAAGTCTGTTTCTGGAGATGGACTGATGTGGGACTTTCCTGCGGTGTCCAGGTCTTTCCATTCTTTTGATAATGGCCAAATCACTGCCATGCTTACTATATTAAAGCATGAATAGATGCTGCCAATTAAAAATTTTCCCTGATGGTGAAGAAATGGATTCACTGGATTGTATTAGTACGAATATGGGCTTTTCTTTCCAGTGCAGGCTCCCTATGAGTTTCATCTGATAGCCCTGTAGCTGCTCTTTCCCTGACTTTACCTCTAAGCCTGGGCTGCAGGACACAATCCCAGTTAACTCGAGAGCAGAGTCTGAATTCAGTGAGCCCTAGGTGAAAGCTGGAATACCTTTACTACAAAGTACGCTATTCCAGTTCTCACCAAGAGTGGCTGCATTCTGACTTTGGTCCTCAGTCTTTGTTTCAGTTATCTATACAGTGGAGATAATAAAACTTGCCTGAAACATGGCTTGTAACTTAGAATTAAGGAACAGTTTCCAGAGCTGGATTGAAGGCAGCTGTAGAACACAGGCTGTATTTTTGGTGCTGGTGTATTTGTCTGAAGTTTAGAAAGTAGGGCCTGAGTGAGACTAAGAAAGGCAGGTGAACATGCTGTATTTTCTCTTCAGAGATGTTCCAGGGAAACTAGCCCAGGGGTCTCAAGGGAAGAGGCTGGTACTGGGGTGCTGGCAGCAGGAGTGGTAGTGGCAAGTGAGCAGCTTCTCTGCCGTCCATTCCAAGCACAGGAGGGACTGTGGGGAATGATTTCAAAGCCACCAGTATGGAGATTAAGGGGATGAGAATGTAAATCTCAAGTAAAAAGGTAATTGAATGTAATAGCAAACACTGCTCGGTCTATGTTAATTTTAGCTCTTCCCCTGGATACAAGGCGCTGTATTAGTGTTTTATTACCATTTTGTTTGCACTAATAAAATAGTAAAATTTATTTCAAGGAAGTTGAAGGATGGTTTTACAATGCAAATTTGAAGAAATTGGACTTTTCATTTACGCCACTGCTATTTTAAACCCTGAAGGGTGTAAATTAGCCTTCTGTGCCTGGGTGAAATCCACTGCTTCCACAAGCAGAGGGAGGATTTGATGTGGGGGAGAAGAGAACAAAACCAAATCATCTGAATATTTCAGAGAGACAGAGATATCTGATGAGGAGAGAGAAAAAATCTGACTCCCTGTGCCCACTGAGCAGAAGGGCTGGAGCAGAGTGGGAAGAGCTGATGAGGAGCAGGTTTATGCTGGTGAGCAGCTTCAGCTGCCAGAGGCATCAGGAAAGGGCAGAACAAGGCATGGAGGTTCCAGTGGATGTGGTGTGCCCTGCCCTGTGCTGGCCATGTGGTTCTTCCTGGTGAAAGGGGTGCAACATCTGGGGCTCAGCTGATTATCAGATACTGTCAATGACAGACAGTTCCTAGAAGTGTGAAAGCCTAGGGCAGGTTTTGCCTTCTGGCCGAGGGGACCCACACTTCCCATGTTGCCTGTACTTCTCTCTTGCTTTGCTGTCTTCATCTTCCTGCCATAGCCCAGCCCATCTGGCTGCCAGGCACTGCCTGGCTCTGATTCCTCACTGAGTCATGGTGCTGCCAGGGAAGGTGCCTACAGCCCAGGAGGCTGGTTCAGTGACCTCCTCCTTCACCCAGAACTCCTCTGTGGCATGAAATAGAAAGGGATGGGCTGATTATCTGGTCCCTTTCACCTTTGTAAAGTTGCTTAAAACAGTGCTGTTCTCATCACACTTTTGCCAGTTCTTGGCCTTGGTATAAATGATGCCGTAAAGGCTGAGCCACATAGAATCGGGTCCAAAGAGCCTTGTTTGGTTCCAAAGGTCCTGCACCGAGCTGACCATACATCTCCTGGAGTGGGACGACTCGGGGTGTAGAAGCATCCAAACACAGCAGCTTTCTTGGACTTATCCTGAGTTTCTGCAACAGGTCGGAAAATCTTGTGGAGTAACTTTGAGGCTTTCATTCTCCTTGTGCAAAGGAAGGTGTGGAACCGGAGTTGTAACATCCCTTTTTTCAAATCCCAGAGGTTCCATTCCCCTGCTGGGGAAGGCTTTAAGTTACTGTTTTCTAATCATGTTCACCTTGCATATACCTCAGTCTTCACAGAATACTAGTGTTGAAGGGAGCCATGCTGAGTTTCTCCTGTATGGGAGAATTAAGATATTTTTTCTTAATCTTGAGTGAAATTGTACATTTGTTCATTGTCCTGAGATGCTTATTTGAAGCAAGTCTATGTAATGTATTATGTACCTCCCCAACCCACATCAGGCTTTTTATAGTGACAAGGGAACTGACTTGGTTATGGAGCCCTCAGAGAACCCTTTCCCTTTCGCTCTCCAACAGACTGATGGGCACCTCAAACACTGCTTGATCCTAGGCAGTTTTTCTCCAGCAGTATTGGCGATGTTGCTGCTAGCCCAGTCACACTGCTGTGGGCTGCTGCTTCTGTGGGACGTAATTGCTCGGGTACCCGTTTGGTGTCTGGCTGCCTGGTCTAGCTGTTGCCCTGCATTCTTGGGCAAGTGGTACTGGGTGAACTGGAGAAGAAAAACCTGCTGCAGTGATCTGATTTTGTAGAGAGGTAGATCTCCCAGCCCTCCTTTAGACTATGAATATCTTCTATTAATTTTATCCTCAGGAGGCCTTTCAGGACAGAAGCCACTGTTTACCCCATGCAAAGGCAGGATAGTGCTTTGACTTGTTACTATTTATGGTCTGGATAGCAGCAAGTCTGAAAAAGTTAAGGGCAGGCTCCAGGCCCTTTGTCCGTACGGCTGTGCCACCTCCTCTAGTGTCTGGGCATTAAAGAAAGCTTTCAAAAGTTTAACCCTCTTGCAGGTTCAGCTTGCAGCACAGTCACCAGCCATGGGTGGTATCAGGCAGACCTCTTAAACTCCCTGCCCTGCTTCTTTGGTGGGTGTAGCAGAGGCTGAGCCAAGACTGAGGGCGTTACCAAAGAAAGCAAAGACTTATTTTTGGCATTGAAATGGTTTCCTATTCCAGGCGAGTCTGGGGAACAGCATGGTTGTGTACCCAAGGATTTAAACAGTGCATTAAGCTAAGGGGTTACACTCTGGGTGGATTTCAATCAAAAACTATAATTACATCAAATAGCAAACGGAAATGGAAAAAGGGGATTACTGACTCGACCCTGAATGCTGTTGGCTGCTGAACCTGCTCCATTATTTACACCCCCTCTATTGCCTGAGGTGGGGTGTGTGTAGGCAGTAAGGCCCCTCCTCCTTTTCCCATTTTCTTCATGCATCTGATGAAGTCAGAGTCCCTGTGCTGGTATCAGTGCTTGGAGGAAGATTGGAATTTGCATGACTTGGATTTGGGACTTTGCAGGGCAGGTTTGATCTCCCTGGGCAATTCTTCCTGGCTCCAGGCAGGAAGAACTGCTCAGCTCAGGCAGTCGTGGGAACCCCCAGGCCTACAAGCTTTCTCTCTTTTTCTCTTTTGCTATCAGACCAGTGTTTTGGATTCATAACTGCTCATCCTCAAGGCAACTGGAAAGCTCCAGACTGCAAACAGGAAGTTCTTTCTAACCTAGAGTGCTGGTAGTGTTTAAAACTGCCCCTGAAGTAGCAGAACTGTTCTGTGCCTGTGTTCAGACTCTGAAAGAGTCTGTCTTGTTTCGTACAACCAAGCCAGTAGGACCCAGCTGGGGAATTTACTGCACACCTACACTCACAATTCAGGGTTTGCTCTCTGGTTCGAGCTGCTTCCCGCAGTACTTCAAAATACTTTGTGGATTCCAGTTTTTCACTTTTTCTGGCACTGCTGCACCTGTCACTGCCTTCTGGTCTTTGACTCGTTTCATTTGTCTGTTCTCCCGGTTCCTCCTTGTGTCTCCCTTCCTTCTTATCATTGACAGGTTGTGTCTCTACACGTCTGTAGGACACCTGAGTTTAGGAGGATGTGTAGTGAGTGTGCTGAGATGGCTGGAACTGTTTACCAGACAGGGAGGATAAGGAATGCAATCCCCCACTGCCTTCCCAAGCCTGCTTTCTCAGGTGGTTTTCCAGATGTCTAATCCCAGGTTTCATAGCCCAGCCCAGCCCAACTCCTGTTTGATGGGATCTCTTTTTCTCTGCTCATTCTAAATGAGTGAGATGTTGTGCTGAAATGAAGTCGTCATTTATGCTACAGAAGCGCCTTGCTTGGTGCTGTGCTGTTACAGCATCTCGTACACCTCCAAAAAGTGTGTTGCCCTTTTCCACCTGTGGCACGTTCAGAGCTGGAGGATGTAATGTGGTGTGTAGAAGAGAAACCCCAGTACATTCATGGTTGATTTACAAATGGTTTGAGAAGCACTGGAAAAGGACAGTACTGTTTCCCTGCTCTGGATAGTGGCAAATCTATACAGAGTGAGACTTTGCCTGGCTGCACTTTCATGCACTGACCTCACCTTGTCATGAACACATGGGGAGGAAAGGCGCTTTGTAAATATAAGAAAATATTCTCTTCTTACAGACAGATGTTTGATTTTGTAATGCAATACAGTGACCTGAAAAAAACCCAAACCCTGTCCAAATGTAGATTTCACTGAAAATAATTTAAATACAGTAAGGAAACTCCATTCAAAACTGAAATCCCTTTTGGCAGGTAAGGGAAAGAGTAATGCTACTGATTAGACCAAACTCTTTGTTATACAAACAGGGAAAAAAATTCTTCAAAACGGAAGTATGATCTCAGACACTTTTCCAATTAATTTTTTTCTTAAGCATTTTGCTGACTTTAAATTTATTTTGCATTTTCTCTGCAGTATTTGGGGTCCGGATCTAGGGGACTAGTTCAAGAAAAACAAAACCCTTAAACAAACTGATCATCTCACTTTTCAAAAGAGTTACAGTAGGGAAAGTACATGGTGACAGGTAAATTCTTATGTGAAACATTCTAAAATTTATCTTGATTTGTAGGTTTGTTTTGTTACAAACTCTAGAAGATAGAAAAATCCTAACAGGATTTAAAGATGTAAAAGATGTAAAGATGTAAGGATGTAAAGAGACACAGGAAAGCGGGACTTGTCCTACTTTGTGTAAACTTGAATTTACTCCTCACTGTGCAAAGTCCTGTTTCGGCAGCCATGAATGAGCTGGAGCCAGTGGAACTCCCTAGTTCAGCGCCTTAATGGCTTTTATGATCCAATTGTGATGATTCTGCTGCTTCCTTTTTGCCTTTCCTAACTGTATTTTGGAAATGACAGCCCATTTCTGTTCCCTCGTCCTTGTGTAAACCCCAGTTACCTTTCATCAAATGATATGATCTAAGCAGATGCTAAATAAAAGGTTTGATTTTAAAGGGATATCATTTGCAGGTGTGGAAATAAATGAGCAGAGGGTGAGGTTGAAAGAGAGGAGCAGCATATCGAGATTCAGGCACCCGTTGTGGAGAGGTGTTAAAGCTAAAGGCAAACACTTAAAGCTCTAGCAGAAACCTTCCCAAGCTGCAGGTGCTGAGACATTTGGAAGACTCGGGTCTGTACATTTTATAACACAAATGTGTATGAACATTTCAAGTTGCTGTAACAGTCTCTGTTTCTCTGGCTTGCATGAGCTGTCAGGAGCTCTCCTGTTCCAACACCAGCCGTGCTGCTGGTTTCAAGGGGCTGGCTCAGCACAGCAGCTGGTGGACAGGGAGAGTGTTGTACCCCCCACAAGAGCAGAACTCCTGGCAGCAGCCATCTCACCTCGGGGAAGCGATCTTCATGGGTTACTAGTTTTATCAGCGGTCCATCCTTTTCACAGAGAAGGAAGAGAGGAAAGAAATTCCATCTGGCTCTGCTGATTCAGGGGAGTAAAGAGGTGGAATTCTTTAGGAAAAAACTGCTTACTGTGCAGCTTTAGCCAGAGGATCTTCCAATTTAATGTCCTGCCTTTTTATGACTGTATGAAAAATAAAGCAAGCACTAGGGGTTGCTTGGTGGTTTTGTTTTTATGTTTTCATTAAAGTTTAATTGCGTGACTTGTGTGATGTAACTTCTGGAAATGCCTGTTGCAGTTGGTGGCAAAATGATTTTTGATTTGTTGTGCTTGAATCAGGTGCAGGAGTGTTAAACCTCAAAGAGGTATTCAGACATGCATGTAGAGAGAAAATATATTTATCTATAAGCTAGCTTTTGATTAATGAAAGAAAGGAACTGAAACTGCTGTGACAGAAGAATCTCCTTTATTTGAAAGCTCTTCTGCTTCATCACTAGAACAGAGAGTAAGGGTCTTTAAAATTAGTATAACTATAATTTATATCCACCATAAGGACGCTCTTTGCCTTCTGATCAGTAATGGAGCCGTAAATATAAATGGATCCTTATCTTGCAAACACTCAAATATTTTCTTTACTCACATAAGGTGTCAAAGGAAAGATTTCTATAAGGAAAATGGGGCATTTGCATAAGTACCCACAGCATCAAACAACAGAGAATTTGTGTTGCATAAACAACAACAACCACATTAAAATCATACTGCTTTAATAGTTTAGAAAAAAATATAACAAAAACATTGAAACTGTAATAGATGTTGCTCTGTGTATCAGTATCGATTTCATAATTTGTGTTGCCTTAATCTTGGGTGGGTGAAGATTAAGAATCTCCAGGTAGAGTTATGTGTGTGCAATAAGTGGAAACATTGTAAGCAGCTTTCCTTTGCCTGAAGATGATTTAGGGCAGACTGTTTTCTCCATAAAATCTGGGGTTTAGGAAAACAAAAGAGGATCTTTGTGAATAAAAATCTTGAAAGGAAAATATCCCATAAACGATGAACTGGAGGAGAAAGCATTTACCTTAAACAAGTTTTCCAAACTTTGTATTGTAGACATGAGAGCAAAGTGACATCCACATGCACATGTGAAACAGTTTTTTCACACTGTCCAATATATCAATTCCCAAAAGAAATCTGGAGCATAAGTACTGAAAAGGAGGAGAAGGTAGATGTTCTGTTTGTGTTCTATAATGTAGAGCCTTTCATGTATAAAGCATTTATATGTGTTTGATTTGAGGTGTGGCAGTTAAACTGGTAGTCTGCACTGAAACAGTTTTCTTGGTTCAGTTCAAATTAATTGGTAACAACCTTATTTTTATGTGGATTTTGTAGAAAAGAGATAGCTCTGTATTAAACCATTACAAGTTTGTATGAGGTGTCTTCTTGCACACATTTTTTCGAAATCCATATTTTTGAAACGCGGTTAATCACAGATGAAAAAATGAGTAGAAGGAAATTGTAGAGCATTTGTGAATGAAGGTTAACATGCTCATAAAATGATGATAAAAAATTAGCAATGGTCACCTTCAGGTTTGGTTTCTTTGAAACAGAGCTGAGTTTCATCAAAGTAAAAAGCAGTTCACTCAGACTTGGGGAAAGGAGTCTCACCTAAAACTTTCCCAGCAAATGGTAGGGCTGAGTGGCTTTTGCCTAATAGGGCATTCTTGCTTCCCACTGGGTTTCTGCTCAATGCTGGGAACTCATTTTCCCAGGAATGCAACCAGAACTTATGGCTGCTTCCTGATCCAGGTACATACTGGTTACTAAAAAGATGTCATTTTTTCCTCTAGTTATCATCCCTGAAAAATTCTCTCTATATTAATTTCTTCTTAGTTCCTCTATTTTTTATTTTTAATAGATTTTTTTTCCATATTTTGTAACTGTACATACTTTGTACATTTGTTTTGTCTGTAAGTAGTTTGTTCTGGTCTGTAAATAACTATCCAGCCTGTACAGCAGAGCAAGCAGGTCTAGAACTGGACTCTCTGCTACTTCACAGGGCACCTGAACTCATGAGTCTGTGTGTTGGGGTGCTACACTCAAACTCTCCTCCTATTTCAGGAGGCAGAAAACTGTTTCTTTTCTTGCTGATCATTCTTTCAGTGTGTCTTTCTCTGAACCAAATAGTAACCAAAGCTGGTCCTGGATTGATCCCCTGCTAAGCAGCTTCCCTGTTGTAGGGTGTCCTCTATAAAAAAAAATAAAATAGTAAATTAACCCCTCTCACAAAACACTAGTCATTAAGTGGAAATAGCACTTTCCCCTTAGACTGAGAAGTTTATTTAGCAAAGAAGGGGATAACCTAGTGTCTATAACACAGGCAGAAATTTTGTAGTTTGACTAAATTGCTTATTAGGTTTGGTCTGGTTACTTTAACTCCTTATTTTCTCACCTTCATTGTGAAGCAGAAAATTCTCCTGTGGCATGCCATGCAGTAAAGCTGGAATTTTAACTGGACAACAAATACATCTGCATATATGGGAATTTTATGTCAGAAGTCTGAGGATGTCTCTGAGTTCCCATGCACTTGCTCATTTTTTACCAGTGAAATAAATTGCTTTTAGAACTAGCAAAAGTCATTAGTTCAGTCCAGGGACCAATAGGTGGAAACATGTAATTTTAAAACATGGATTTGATTGTGGAGATCCCTGGGTTTTGTATTAGGCTGGAATATCACTGCTGCAAGTCTGTAGACACTGGGTTTTTTCTGTGCTCCGAGAACACGAGGGCTGGCTCGGCCCTGGGCTCCTTGTGCCATCGGTCTGACGGCAGAAAGCTCTGCTGCACATCACTTGAGCACAAGCATATGGGTGAAATGGACCTATATTGCATAATTGTAACAAATAACTAGAATACTGCCTATGCACTTCCAAAATTGGCTGGGTTAATAAAACATGCTGATTGCTCCCTGAGGATATCAAGGGACTGGATGATATTAGTAAGGGTCACCAGTTCAAATATGGGGCAAGTTAGCAGTGACTGCAACAGCCACGTTACAGCCCTGCGTGCTTTTCTGTGAATTCTCGCAGGCAGGTATCTCTATCACTGCTGTGCTGGCAGCTGGATTAAAAAAGGACGATGGCTCTGTGCAGTGCTGACACAGGGCTTCAGAGATGGCAGTGCTTTCCCAGTTCAGCTTGGGTCCCATTTCAGTCCCATTTCCAGTGTAAGTTTAAAGCATGAAGCTGTTTATCCATGTTCTCTGTATTTACAGAGTCCTTAAGTCCCACATCTTTCAAGTCTATCAAGTCTATCAAGTCTGTCACCACATTTGTATAGTGGAAACAACAATTAATTTGATTATTGTGTTCTGTTTTTTAAAGATGGTTGATTTCCAAGTTTCCATGAGAAAGGAAAGGTGGGATTATTCAACTGTTGCTCTTGCTACTGCTGGTTGTGGGGATTCAGTCTGCTCAACCAGGACAGAGTGCATTTCTATCTTGGGAGGTAAATTATCATCACTATACCTACACAGATGTGCTACATCATTTTTGAAGTAATGTCTTGAGCAGTAACACACTACAGGATTCCCACCTGCACCTCTGGGTGAGTAGAAGTTTCCTGGATTTGCAGTTTATGCCTCCAGGTTGATGCTGTGCAGGGGTCTAGTGAGGGTGTCAGTAAACTCGTGTGTGTTTCTGGCTAGGCTCTCTGCAACATCCTGCCCCTTCAAGACACATGGGAAGCTGAACAACATGACATGCTGAGAAGGAGGGCAGCTTCTGGTCAGGCACTTGTATTTTTGCTGCCTTAGCTTCTGTTATAAATTCCTCACTCTGGCCTTTCACTTCTGATATTTTTCCCTTGGCCAAATCAAAGACGGTTTTGTTACCTCCGGCTCCCTGCAGATGCGGCAGCTTCAGGCAGTGAAATATGCTCCAGCCTTTAAAGGGAGGACAGGGAACCTGCTGCTGGGAATCTGAGATGGAGAAGGGTTCCGGGAACAGGACCAAGGCTTTTGCCTTCGTTCAGCCCTGGCTGCATCCACGTGCACGTGCAAAACCAACAAACCTGATAGTTGTGTGCTGGGAGGATAGATCAAGGTGCTCTGGAGTGCTCTGGGATTTACAGTGTGGATTGAAAAAAACACAGCAGAGTGTGTAGGTGGTACTGAGACATGATTGCCTCTTCTTGCCACTCCCCACTTGGGCAAGGTCAGCATGGCTCCTAAATTAATACGTTCTATAATAAAATGGATAGATCTGGGAGCAGTTGTAGTATTTGTGCCTAAAAGGGAAAAGGGAAGTTTGAGCTTCCCCTGGAACTAGATATGGAGGTGTACAGTCCTAGTGACTGGACATGGATTTTTATGGTAAAAGTGAGAATGTGCTTTAGGTTCCTGCAGTGTTTCTCTCCTTGTTTTTCCAGTGGTGCTCACAAACAGTGATTGGGATTTCAGAGTCCTGTTTTCAAATCATTCAAAAGCTTGGATGTATCTGTAGGACTCAGACCTAGATGATAGTGCACAGGAGGGAGAAGAGATGAGTGTTTTGCTGGAGTGATGCTACAGAATATGCTCCTGTGCTTGCTAATGTTCAGTGTCTGCAAGTGGACAGTACTGAGCTTACCATGATCCCTCATTTGCAACTGTGTGGCTGCTCATGAAACAGGGAGCCCAAAGGTGCTTCTTTGGTCTTTACTGTCAATGGTGGGAGCCCTGAAGGGCTGCAGGGCAGCACTGCTGGTTCTCGGCTCAGGTGGCTCCTGGGGGAATCCCTCTTCTTTCCCCATTAGTGACTACCCTCATGTTTGGGAGAGGAAAAGCATAAAGCCCGGCTTGACTAAGAGGCAGTGCCAGGGATTATGGCATTTCTTGGAGGGGTTGAAGTAACTCTTCATATCCTGCTACATGGTCATCATATCCCCATGGACCTTGTAGAGGGTCATAGGACTTGTTTGAGAGCTGAGAATCTGAGGGATGGTCTGGAGGCTCCCTAGGGCCACTGGGTCAGAGCTCTTTACACCTCTGTAGGAAATTCTCTTACCCCCGCATGTACATTTTCAATTGAGGACCCAGTGGCAGCTATTTGAAGTTGGAGGAAAGGGTGGAAGTTTATCCTGGAGGGCTTGCCCCTGTCAGCAGCCTTGGGTGTGTGGAGGGGGGAATCTGGCCAGTGAGCAGGTGAATGCACACAGAAATGATGCTGGAAGCCAAGGCAAGTCCTGCTGATGTGGCCCTTTCTCCTGCAGCGGATCATAAAATATGGCTCAAATTTTCATTACGGCCTCTATTGATTATCTTTTGGGACAGATGAATTATAGAGAACATTAAATTAAAAAAAAGGGAAATATTTGAATGAGTTTGGGAGGTCGATGCCAGAAAGGCTGACGCACTAAGCCTTACCAGCATTTTCCTGCTTTGTGGATCTGCTGGGCCCTTCCCATAGTCCCCCTTGGGGGAACCTGCCCAGGGAGTTCCCCTTGTTCCCTCCAGCTGCCCTTCAGGAACAGCAGGCTCTGCAGAGGCCATGGGCTAAGCCAAGGGACAGCCTAGAGGTGCATACAGTGGCTGGAAGACTTGGGTGTTCTTCCAGAGTCCTGCCCCATGCCACATGTTCTGCCTTCTCTGGGAGGTCACTCTGAGGACCTTCCAGTTAAACAGTAATTCACAAGTGTCTATCTGGCACCTGCTTTGGGATTCTTGAACAAAAGGGGAGAACGAAGGGCTGGGGAATGGCCAGGGAATGAAAGGGGAAAAGCCAGGTCATTTCATATGGTGACACATTTGGATCTTGTGTAAATATGTATGTGGAGGCCAGCAGTGAATCATAAAGGTAGTGATGGGCTTTGCAAGGTTTCCCTCCTTCCCTGCACCAAGGGAAAGGTCATTGCCCTCATCTTTCCTGTGCTGAGGGGTCAGTACTCCTCTCTGCAGGGTTCATGGAGCACGGGAACTAATTCTTGGTGGGGTTTGTGGTCAGGCACTTTTGGCATCATGTAAGAGAAGCGTCAGGAGTAAATCATCCCACGGTTAGTGTGGCACGCTGAAGTCAAACCAGACAGAGAAACTTCTGACTTCTTACCTGGCTCTGGCCAGCTCTGATTTTGAGGATGATCCTTAAACTTTGTTCCAGTGGACTTTCTGTGCCCATTCAGTTTTTCCCAGGTTATACCATATGCCACAGAATACTCTGTCCAGGAGTTGGCTTGGTAAGGCTTTGTCCTCAGCTCACTTCCCTGCCTGTGTTCCACGAGAGTGGTTGAGATCCTGTAACCTGAAATGCCGTCAGCACACTTTCAGCAGCTGGCAGTGGGGAATAATGGATATTACCCCTTTGAAAAGAGCCGCAGTTCAGAGCACTCTTCCGTTTCCCAGTGGTAGCAGGAGAGTTCTGGAGCAGACGCACAGGAGCTGTGTGGCTGTAAAATCCCTTCTCTGCGCTTTGTTGCTGGATTGTTTTCTGTCAGTCAGGCCAGCAGCCAGTGCTCCTGAGGAATTCTCTGTTTTCTTTTCTAAGACTGAGAAGAATGCAGCCAGGGTCCCTCTTCAGCCACCCACAAGACAAACATCGCCATCCCAAATGCTCATCTGTGTCTGGACAAGAGGTCCTGTGTGGCACAGTCATCATGCCCCACTGCTGCAGAGAAATGTGGGGGGACACCCCTTGTCCCCTCACCATCCCCTGCCTGCCGCCACTACCAGCTGCTCTCCTGCAGATCAGATTGAGTACCTAAAGCACAATCTCCGTTTTTGGGATATTTTCTTGTGCTGCAGGGGTGCCCTTTCTTCACACGTGCATGCAGATTCCCAGTTATCTGGTCACACAAGCATCTGGGTGAGCTTTGCCAGTGCACTCTGTGTGTGCTGCTGGGCAGCACTGCCTCTGCCAGAGCCCCTGCTGACCTGCAGGAGCGCAGGTGCTCCAGGTATGCTTGGAACACCTTGTGCATTCACTGGTGTGTCTGTGTGACCTGTGAGATAAACCATCTGTACTAAGGTGTGAACATTCCCCCTTGCTTGTGAGAGGGAGATTTTGGTGCCGGTGAACAGGACCATCGCTCTGAGTGCTGACTGCACAGTTGCAGTGTATGTGATTGACTTCCTTGCAGATCCCTGCTGATTTCACAAGACATCCACCGAGCTTTAGCTTCACCTGGGCAAATGCAAAAGGTGGTGGTTTCCATGGCTCCACAGCCTCACTCGGGCGACACACCCTTTTTGTGTAAGCTGGCTCCCTGGAGTCGATTGTTTTTTGGCAAACAGCTTCATAAACTCCTCCAACAATTAAACTCAAAAGAAAAAAGGAACCAAACCAAACACAACAAAACCCATGCATTACGGAGTGAGACTGCAAACAGGCTGGAGCAATTCCCCCACCAGCTCTGTCCCCTCAAGCCTCCTGAGGCAGGCAGGGGAGCAGCTCTAGCTGCACTTGATGGACCTCATTTGGGAGGTGCCTGTGCTGCCCCAACTCACCAAGCTGCAGTGAGCTAACAAACATGAAGGAAAAGGTCATGTTATTCACTTTTATTTTTTCAAAGCTGCAAACATCCCTCTCTCTGGGAGGGGAGGCTGCACAGATGCCAGCTCAGATTAATTTAAATATTTACCAATCCCTTTTTTTTTTTTTAATTGTGTGTTTGTGTTCTGTTTGTGTCCCATAAAATACCTGGTGTTTTGGGCGTACCCCGTTTGCAGGGTGCATGAGATCACACTGAAAAAATGCAGTGAAAAACATTTTCATGCCACGACACATCAAATAGGATTTTGAATTAAGATGAAGATTTTTTTTCCCTCTCTTTTTATCTCTGAAGTTTGGGTGAAAGGGTCTTCTTTTTCTGTTTCTTTTTAAAATTCCTTTACTTAAGTGGGAAGAAAATATGTCATGGAAATCCTTTAAAAGTTACTTTTGCTTTATCTCACTGTGTCAAACATCAAAGGCAGCTGTTGGTGCTGGTCAGAGCCCCCATTAGTGTGTTTTTCTGTGCTGTTGGCTGGATGGTGGTGTGTTCCAGCAGGTAGGCAGGGAGCAGGGGAGAAATTCAGAGTCTGGAAGTCAGAGCCAGCTCTGAACTCCTGAGTGTTCAACAGTGGCTCAGCTCCTTTCCCTGCCTGTTGTTCCTGTCTGTCAGACTTGCTTTGGGGTGAGTGCTGTCTCTGCTGTTTGTACAAGCCTGGCACAGCAGTCTTGTCTCGTTCAGAGTGATGGGCTTCTGCTGTAACTTTCACAGGTGAGTTTCCCACTGAGCTTTTCAGGACAGTGACCCTTTGGTGGGTGTCCCAGCACCCCTAGGCACAAATGCTCGTGGGTTTGTGTGCCCCAAGGGCTGAGAATGGCCCAGGATCCAGTCTGGGCACAGGCATGTTGTCCTCTTTGGTATGGAATTTTCTATATGCTTTTGGCCACGGAGACTTAATGCTCCCTTGGGAGGGAAGTTTTCTTTGTGGATTCAAGCAATGAAAGCACTACTGGCGTTCACCCCACCTCCTTTTAATTGCTTTCCATGCCCATTGGGTCAGAATCTGATCCCATCTACATCTGGGAAAGTACAGAGCTGTTTGTGGAAAAATGGAGCATCTCCAAACAGAATAGTACCGCTGGGATCAAGATCCAGCCACCTTCTCTCTAGTGAACCAGGCTGAGCTAAAAAAGTACAAGTCTTCTGCAGGGGCTCTTGGGTTTACTGCACCTGTAAAGGTTCCCAGCTTGAGCCTCCCCACTATGAACAACAGGTCTGAAACCTCGGTCAGGAGAGACTTGGGGGCAAGGAAGCAGAGGTGGTGACACCCCTGAAGGCTCATGGACCACTCGGAAGTTGTCACACAAGCCAGGTGTCAGGGCTGGGACACTGGGCACAGCTATTTTGTTAAAAGCCTCAAGGCCGTCACTGGGGCAGGGCAGGATATTTGTATGTGTATTTCTGTGCAAGGGGGGATTTGCACTGCTGGAATGTGAATCCTCTATTCCTGCTCTGCTGTGAGGAGAGGAAAAAAGAAGGGGAAGAATCGGGGTGGATGTGCAGGGAGGGCAACAGTTGGATTGCCTGAGCCATTAGCCAGAGTTTAAAATTGGACCTGTTACTTTTGAGTAATCTGTGGCAGCGGAGGAGAGATGTTGTGTGAATGAGCGCACAGCTCTTGTGTCCTAGGAAGTGCCTCAGTGTCCTAGGAAAATGCCAGAGCACAGGGTGGCAAGGAGCAGTACTTACCCCACAGCTTCAACTCCACCGCTGCACTCTTTGATCACTTATTACTTTCCTATTCCTTCTGCTTCTTGCTGTAATTGTTACAAAATCTCTGTGCTTTGGGAGGGGTCCAGGACTCCAGGGCCCAATTGCAATTGCATCTGCCCTGATTCAAAAAGTGGGTCATGCTGCTTGGTCTGGGAAGAAGATACTCATCTTGCTTAGCATGATATTTATTAGGAGATAGAGAAGGGAATGCAACCACGCTACTGCCTAAAAAATTGCTCTGGGGGGATAGCAAAGGACTTGTGAGGGCAAAGCATGTAAAGTTCTTGCGCATGCAGTGGCTGCTGAAGCCTTGCCACGCTCCCTGTGCCTGTATTGCCTGCTTCCCTCACACAGAGACATGGTGAGGATGGCAGGACAACAGTGGAACTGGGGATGAGGAAGGGATTCGTAGCTGCTCACTCAGTAGCTGCCAGGCAGGGCTCTTTATGTTTCTTGGAGCAGAGACTGGTGAGAGCAGAGAGAGGGGAAACCAGTATCTAGTTTCTTCATAAAGACGTTCTGTGTCACAGTCAACCTAAACTGGTTGGGGTTTGCTGCTGGACAAATGACCAGCACCCTTTCCAAATAACTTGGCAAGGTATAACACAGTGCCCTATAAAGACAAGAACTCTCCTGCAAAAAGAAAGTAGAAAACCTTGATCCAAAGCCCAGAGTAATTTACTCTGTGCAGTATTTATCTCTCATTAAGCAACAGAGAGAAGGAAACTCATGACACAAAGCAGATGATGATGGGTCCAGCATTGCTGCATCAGGGTCTCACAGCAGGGACTGCCTGACTTGGGGCAGGCAGGGTGGAGGAGAGGTAGGAAAGCACAGCTGATCCTGCCAGGCTGGCTGGGCCTGTGCTGCTGCTTGCTGTGAAATCACCCTCAGGATTATCCAAAGGAAGAACTGGCAACTCGAGTAACTTGGAGGGCCGGATCCTCAACTCATTTAAATTGGCATGACTTCACTAAAGCCACCGAAACTGCACTGATTTTACACCAGGTGAGCATCTGGTGCAGAATCTGCTGAAAGAATTAGACAAAGCGGGCACGAAACAGAGGTTTGGTAGAGCCCACTTACAAGTCTGGGGACTCTTAGGCTGCCCTGAGTGGAGGGTGGGAGAGCAGATTGTTTCCAAATGTCTTGGACAGCTTGGAAGGGTTCTGAATTCTTGTGGCCATGGAGAATGCCAAAGCACTGCTCCCTCGGGAGGGAGGTGGACCCGCCTCTTTACCTGCGCTTTGGAGCACGTGTTATCAAGGATTGGCGAGTGTCACCCAGACAGTGTTTCCTGCTCATGGTGTTTCAGTGGCAGTGTGATGAGAGGAGTCAGAGACACTGACATCTGTTGACCTGGCCTGTCCTGGACCAGAACTTAGGCGCATTCTCATGGGTGCTTTAAACCTGTTGCGTCTTTTCCTGTACATTCAGCCTCACTTGTATCTCTTGCAGCATGTAATGCCGCTGACAAAGGCTGACCAGCAGCTCTGTCTTCAGCCTCACACCAGTGCCACCACAAGTTTTAACTTTTCCAAGACTGTGAGATGATGGGAGGAGAGTTCCTGCTTGAGCAAAGGACAGGAGCCAGTGTCCATGTCCCAGATCATTCTCTGTTGGGCAGTGCTAAGCACGTGCACGCAGAAATTGTTGGTTCCTGGTGTGGTAGTGCAATTGCTTTCCCAGCACTGCACCTTGTTCTTAGGTGGGGGTGTTACGGGATGTACACAAGAAGGTATGCTGTCACATGTTTTTAGAGGTTGTTTGCTGAAACACCGGGCTCTTGGGTCCTGTTGGGATGTACAGAATTCCCTCCACGCACTCACGTCCGGGGTGGATCTAGATAGAGTTCTAGCAACTCCCATTGAAGCAGCTCAGGGCCGGAAGTGAAGAAGGGATAAAATATCCAGCTGAAACTCCTGTAGGATGTAATTACCTGAGCTGGAAGCTGGCCAGGACAGCAGGCATTGTGCATCATCTGCTGGTGGTATCCGAAGCACCCAGAATTGCAGGAAAGGTGGTCAAGACCGAGGAGCGATGGTGAAAGGACAGGACCGCTCCCAGGAGCTGCCTCTGTGGGCATTCGGCATAAGAGCTTCTGAAATCACTTGGTATTTGTTTCCATGGCTGTTCTGTGCAAGTACCATTGTGTCTATAAAATGCTCTTGGGGAAGCTACAGCCCATGGATATATAGCCTTATCCTGACGCTCATTCAAATGCTCCTACTTTTCAATCTAAAAGAGGAAAAGACCTTGAACAAAAAACAAAAACAAAAAAGCTGCCCCAACAACAAAATAAACAAACAAATCAAAACCCACCAAAAAAAAAAAATCCCCACAAAAAACCCAAAGGAAATTGACTTCCCAAAAATTACACTAAGCTAACATTGGAGGCCTGGCACAAATCCACTGTAGCCAGGAAACTCAGAATTAACCAGTGCACTCCCAGGGCTGCTAGGAAGGGCTGTATTCCAGCAGGACAGGCTGAAGCTTTCAGACTTGGGAACCTGGGGATGAGAGTCCTTAATGTGTCTCTGAAGTGCAGCAGAAGGTGTTTTTGTGCACCTCCATGCATGCTAAATTCCCCCCCTGCCCCCCAACCCAGCATTAGATGCAGAGGCAGCTTTATTCTTTGGGGAGAGGGTTAACATCAGGCTTCCGATGCTCAGATGTAACAAGTGATACCAGCACCTGACTCGGGCTGCTTCCCCAGGACTTTTCCCCATGGGCTCTGTGTTGGTGGAGGAGGGATGGAGCAATGCAGTAGGGACCTGCAGAGGCTGCTGGCAATTTACACCCTAGCCCAGGTTGCAAGTGAGGACAAAGTTGACTCTTCATTCTCACTTGCACATGACACAGCAGCCCATAAATCAGTGTGACTGACAGCCTTAGTTCAGCTCAGGTAGAAGGGAAGGGAGGAGAGGCAGGTCAGGGCAGGGGGCAGCGCTGGGGCTGTGTGAGCAGCTGGCTCTGAGCGGGTCACGGGAAGAGCCTCCCAGCAGAAATTGCAGCTGGAGGGGCGAGTAAGAGGCAGCCTGAGCTGGCAGAGTGGGATGGAAGGAGACTGGCAAAATACTTGCTGTCTGCTGCTCGCCTTAGGCTGATGCTATCGCTGCTGAATGTTTGCGATGGCTCTTTTCACTCATCAGTTTTGGAAAAGCATGGAACAGGCTCCTGTACCTACAGCTGTGGAGGCTGGCACCGAGAGTGTGTCAAAGGGCCAGCCAAGCCTCTGCTGTCCCCAGCTGTCCTGGGTTGCCAACCTGCCTTTGCCACGAATTTTCACAGCTTTGGGGTGCTGCAGACAGCAGACCTCATGACAGAACATTGATAGTATCTCATTTCAGAGGCTGGGGGAGCTCGGGATGTGTTAAGGCTGAAAATATTTACAGGTTTTGAAGTTGAAACACAAACAGGAAAAGCCCTTTAAAAAGTGAGTGTAGTGGGTATTCAAAACAGGGATTGCCATGGAAACGCCACAATATTTGCTTAAATTGACACAAAGGTTGCTGGTTGCAGGGTTCTGACTTCTTTGGCTCCATTTTCTTTGGCCCGACACCTATCACAAGTTGATCTCAACAACCCTCTTTTGTTTTGCTTCTTTTATTTTTGTCTGATGGAAATTAAAAAAAAAAATCAACAACAGAACCCTCCAGTCTACAAATCACACCTCATAGAAGAGCCTGAAGCTTCTGAGCTTCTGACAAAGGTTGGAGCTAAGACATTTTATAATTTTGGAAGTAAGGTAAAAGTTCTTTTATTTTAATTTGTGCATTTGTTAATTTCCTTCAACACAGGAGTAGAAGAGAATTGTCTTAACTGTCATGGGAGAGCAGGGAGAAGGGTGAAACTTGCTGCAAAGGTAGCAGTATGCACCCAAGGAGCACAGGACTTTCGCAGTCCAGCTCTTAGACCTAAATTTGAGAGATTTAGCTATAGTTCCCAGTTCTGCCTCAAATTTGGCAAGTGAGCTTTGACAAGTCCCTTAATTACTGTGGACTTCACTAAACTGCAAATAATAATTCTCTTTTGTCTCATCTGTATGTATGTGTAACATTTTTGGGTATGAGGTCTGATGAGGGGGTAGACAAGGAGTTCTGTGCTGCTGGGTTGCCCCCAAAGGAGGGATGGCAGCGCAGGATCACATGGGCAGGAATTCTCAGCTGGCTGCAGGGGGGAGGTCTTTGCTATAAGTGGCCTAGTACTATAGGCTGCTTCTGCCACTGACTGACCTGCATTTTTTTCTGGGGAAGGTTGGAGTGTGTGGCCCACTGAATAGTCAACCTGGGTGGTTTGTACCTTGGCTTTTGAGTTGCTAGTACCACATTTGGCAGACAAGGAGATGGGGATGCAGTGTGTTCAGCAGGGTATGAAATGCATTGCCTTGCTGGCCTGTTGTGTGTGACCAAAGGCTCAGGTCTGTGGGTGGCTGCAGCATTTGAGGCTGGCGTCACTGCTTGTGCTCATGATTCACCTGAGCTTCAGTACTGCTCAGTAGGGAATATTCATTTCCTTTTGAAACTCTCCTCAGGGAAAAGAGACTTCACCAAGTGAAGGGAGGCCTTCTAATTCATACTGTCCTCACCTGAGACCACCTCCAAAACAAAGAACCTGACTTCTCTTCTGGCTTTGTACACTGGAATGGACCTTGAAGCCTGTGACTTCTCAATGCAAGGTACTAGTTTTGTTCTGTGATCAAACTGCTCTGTAGTAGGACTGGAGAGAGTGATTTTGGCTCTCCAGAGCCTTCATTCCAGATCCTAGGAAATCGCTAGCGTATGAAGTTTGAAGAAGCAGTGGGAAGTCGGTGGCTTAGGTGGTAAATGCATGGTGGGATGTTGGTTTGGCTTGGGCTGGCTTACAAGTAGGACTGGTTTACCCCTGCCTGGTTTATCACTGCCCACCTCTGTACACACACCCAGCTGACACAGTGGAGTGCTGGTTTGAGCAGCTCATTCTCTTCACCTCCTTCTTCCCAATCAGCTGCTGTGCAGTATTAACAGTTGGCTGAGCAGTGTGCACAGGAGTCCCCTGGGTAAGTATTGTGTGGGACAGTTTCTGATTGACTTGTTTCACAAAAGGAGTTTGAGGCTGTCTGTGATCGTGGTGGGTAACTCAGAGAGGTTGTGAGGGTGTGGGACTCTGTGTTTCTGAAAGCTGTTTTACTTTCTTCTCTGCTTGGCTGCTGTCACAGCTTCTCTGCAAAATAAAATATGACACAACAGGGGGATAATATATGTCTTCTCAATGGTTTGGGGATTTGGGAGTTACCTAGTGGCACTGTCATACTGCTGCAGGTAGAAGGGGCTGAGGATCCTCACTGTGTCTTCCCTTGCATGACATCACATGTGCTCTGCAGGGCAGAGGGGTATTGTCAGGGGCCCTCTCCATGCTGTGCTGACATCATCAAATGCTCATGATGCCTGAATGAAGATCAGCAACTGAAGTGCCTGAGGGGATTCTGTATCATCATGTTCCTCTATTTTTTGCTGCTGTGCCATAAATGATACCTGGGGCAAAGCAGTGTGTCCAAAGCTGTTGTGAGTCACAGGTGCAGCTGAGACCTGAACTGGAAGGTTCTAGGTGGAGAGACTGTATTGGCTCAGCAAGAGGGGAGATGAGAAAAGTCACAGGGCTCAGATGTTGGTCTGGAGCTCCAGCTGTCCCTGCTGACTAAATGAGGAATTTACTCATGTTCTGAGTGCCCTAGCCCTCCCTGAAAGAGCAACAGCCTCTTTGCTCTAGGGCTCAGCAGGTCTTAGTTCTTGCCATGTGCTCAGAGCCTACAGACCTGAGCGCTTTCACTAAGTCTGCCAGTAAAGAGTGTACTTCAGGATGGGATGGGGGTGAGCTGTGCCTTCCCACACCTTCCTAGTGCTGAAACACCTCCAGCATCTGGCATGCTTTATTTGGAAAACCTGGTTTTGAACTATTAATGTAGCGAACTCAGGCCTTTATCCCTGTATGAGCTGCTCTGGTGCTTGTGTCCCCTTTTAGAGCAATGCCTTCCCAGGCCTCCAGAGGCAAGACAGCCTCCCAGATAGGAGCTCTGCCTGAGGGAATAAGGTAAAGAAACATGAAGAGCCTAGATGGTTTATGAAATAAGAGACAAATTCTCAGGTTTGACTGCAGCAGGTGAATTTTCCACCAAACACCCTTATGTGCCTCTTTAGAGAGGTCAAACATTCAGGGGGAAAATCTCTGCTGAGGAAGCTGCCTAATAGGTTCTGGGTGATTTTTCCATCACAAGGAGCTTTTCCTGTGACCCCTGTCACAGGCTTCTGCTTGTGTAGCTCCTGATATTAAAAACCCCGTGTTGTCCATCTGACCTGGACCTGGGATGAGCAGAACCTCTGAGACAAGAAGGTAAGAGGAGGAGACTGATATGTCAGGAATTCTTTAAGTGCTGATCCTTGAGGTTCAGGTTCTTGCAAATCAGTTATCCTTTTCCATGTTTGTCTCCTGCCAGTACCTACTGGTACGGGTGCATTGCTGAGTGTCATTCAGGGGCTGCATTCTGAGGGACAGTAGCTCATTGGAGACAATATAAATACTTTCCTGGACTGCAGCTGTTTTCTGAGGTCTCCCTAGTTCTACAAACATCACTGCAGTGAAGGAGATGCATTTAGCCTTTCAGGCATGTGGCTTTGTGATCTCTCGTGCTCTGGACTAGAAATCCCTGTGTTCCAGTCTTCAGCCCTAGAGCGAGTTGTATGGCTTCTACTTTCAAAACAGGCTCAATTTATGTTGGGCTACAGAGGCTGTTTGCACATTCTCCATAGCCCATCCCTAGGCTGTGATTGCTTTTTCACTGTTTATAAGAACAAGCTGGCTGTTTAGTCCTAGAGCTATAAGGGTTGGAGGGAGTTTTCTTGTTTAGTTAATGAAGGTAGACTTTTATGCAGGGGGAAAAAAAGCTGGAAAAAGTGTAGGAAAGGGATTAGAAATATCTGCTCTGTCTATGTTTGAATTTGCAAGGTATTCCCCCCTGTTTAAATCCTAAAGTAAAGCTAAGTTTGGGGGTTAGCTTGGACTGGTGGCATTATTTTTGCTAGGATCCTTGGGATTACTGCATGGGCATGGCTGCAAAGGGAATGAGATGGGAACATTGCCTTCCACAGAAGTGCAGCTGGGCCTGCCCAGCCAGCCCTGACGGCTCAGATCCTGAGCTGGGCTGGGGAATATGACACAGCCTTGCAAAATCATTGTGGAAATTTACCCACCTGTGTGTGAAATCGACTTGCCTACCTTTGCCAGGAGGAGTTTAACTTGCCCATTAAAATACACATCTATTTATGTATTACATGTTCTGTGAGAGAAATTTTTCCCAGGCAGTTACAAAACTCAGTCTAGACTGTAAAGTGTGGCATCTGGTGGTAACATGGCATATACATATATCTGAATACAGTCTCTCTTGTATCACCCTGCTCAGGAGTTAATAGCACATATCTGGATTACAGTGAGGCCTTTCCATTTGCAGCACACAATCCTTGGATAAAGGCTTGGCCTGGTGCTGGTCTGAGTGGGGCTCTATCCTGCCTGCTTCCATCTAGGTACAGCCAGGCAGACATTTCCATGCTGCTTGTCCTGACCTGTGGCCCCGTAGTTCAGGTAGGCTGGAGGCCGCGGTTCCCGGGCAGAGCTCTTCCGGCAGGGCTGAGTGGAGGGGAGGGAAGATGTTAAAAGCCTGTCTGGGTAAGAACAGGGTTGTCACATCCATCTGCTCAGGCCCTGACGAGCAGCTGATCCATATTGTTAACATATTGCCTGCCATATGGGCTAGCTCAGCTCTCCAGGAACGCTTGGGAGACCTGACCTCTAGTGTGACAAGATGTGAGCATGAAGGACGGGTTGACAACAGCCCTTGGGTCTTGGAGTGTGAAACCATGTTTCAGCCACTTCCGCTGCCTTCCCCTGCACTTATTCCCGCGCTGCCTCTGCCTGCCTCACCCCCTCTCTTCTGTCTCGCTGAGGGTTTTTTCCCTCCCTCCTCTGTTTTCTGCATCCCTGGTCTGCGCTAGATCAATGACCTTCACTCATAACCAGACTGGACAGTTCTGACTCCCTCCCCCGGGCCTTCGATCAGATGTTTTTTTGGCGGCTGTGGAAAGCTGAATGGGGGGAAGTCAAAGGAGGGGAAAGAGGATCATGTGCTTGGCAGGCCTTATAGCTGTCCTTACCATATCTGGTCTGGGAATGGGACTGAAGACTGATCCACTAAGGTCCTTAGCACCTCCTGCTTACTTGGATAGCAGCGGATGCTCATATAACCTTTTGATGGAGGGTGAAGTCCACCGATGGGGTCTAAGGTCTCAAATGTTCAGGAAAGGGCTTTGATGCCAGAGTTCAAAGAGGAAGCACTTATAAAGCTATTGAGAGAAATGGAATGAGTAAGTTTCAAAGTAAAGGTAAGGGCAGCCCAAAGCCCTTCCAGAAGCTCTCCAGTGCCCAGCAGCTGGTGCTTTTGCACCTACTCATGAGGGAAAATGTTGTTCGAGGGGCAAAAGCTGAAGAGGTGTTCTGGCAGCGAGGAAGTCGGCTGAACAGGATCCCTCCCAGTGCCAAACGAGGCCTGACTACAGAGCCTCTGGTGCAGTTAGGTGCAAGCACATATGTGTGCATATGTGGAGCAGCTTAGCCCTAAAGAAGCCCAGGGCTTCAGTGGGGGCTGGCAGTTGCCTGGGTGACTGTCACACTGGAGACCAGCCTGGCCCAAAAATTCAGATGGATAAAGGGATGTTCAGTACTGGAGGAGACAGGAGTGGGCCAGGCCTTCATGGGTTCAGACCTTGCTTTCCCTGTCACCTTCAGTCATTCCTTTGAATTTGTGATGTCCTCAGTCTCCTGGAACTGCTGCTTATGAAGTTGGCTATCTCCTTCCTAAGGCTTCTGTCTTCACATTTGAAATTTATAGAGGTTAAATCCTAGTGCTAGGGAAGCAAGCACCAGTTTTACCATAAACTTCAGTGGCATTGGGAGTTCAGCCTTGGCTCCTCAGAAGGGGATTAGGATGTTTCCCAATATTTTTTTCCCATCAGCTCTTTCAGACCTGCAGGCATGACTCATTTGTCTTTTAGTGTCTCCAAGTAAGGGTTGCCTTTTTTTTACATGCCTGTCCTGTAAAAATCATTATCCTCCAAAAAGCTGAGATTTTGCCCTGCTCTTCATAAAGGTTTTTCGACCTTGTTCAGATGCTTTCGTTTCTCTCCTTCCCCACATACCTGCAATTGCACTGATCTTTAATAGTGTTTATTTGTAGAGAGGAACCCACTGAAATATTGCAAAATAAAACACAGTGATGAGTTGTGGTTTATTTACTCAAGCTTCACTGATGTAACAAACCTGATTTTATGTTAATAATGACTCAGAAGCAGAGTTGGGAGGAGAATCCAGATCTCCTGATTCCTTTAACCATCCAACAGTGTTTCTTCCTGTCCCTAGATCCAACAGCAGTTCTCTGAGCTGGGATACAGGTAGTAGTTCTGTGACGCCCTGATGAAACAGCTGGCTGAAAAAATAATAATAGCGCTTTGCGGGTTTGCAGGGTTCCATTAACATTTAGGAATACATTCAGCTCTGGTAGGGATTGCATATACACCATCCATCTGCCCATCAGGCAGCTCTTCAGCCAGCAGGGACGCTGACCTGCAGAGTTCCTCAAGGAAAACCAGTTGGAAAGCACTTGGAGCAATCAGTGCTAAGTATGCACATGAGTGTTCGAGGGAAATGCATGCTCAAAATGTAGATCATAGAAATCTGTAGATAAAACCAAAACATTTTAAAAATGAACAAATAGTGTAAAGTGAATGGTAGCTGTTCTCTGATGTCTTCTGCTGGGGGCTCATTCCAGGGCTGGTGCTCAGCCTATGGGCAGTGCTGGAGGTGAGGCTTATCTCACTACTTGAGCTGAATATGGAAAGGCTGTTTTAGCGTATTGCCTCTGACAAATTATGTGGTAATGCTGAGGCTCTTTTTTGTTATTACTGCAGTTATATATTAACTATTAAGAGCTACAGGTAAGCCATCTACTGATGTACCAAAGCTGCATTTCTTGTCAGCAGAACTATCCTGATTTTTGTCAGGGCAGCTTACAATTTGTCCCAGTGTCTTTCTTGAGATTCTTGCTGAGTTTGTCTAAGCTGTACGTTGATAGAACATACAAGAGAAAAGGGGAGAGGACAAACTACGGGGAGTTTGAAAGTAAAATGAACCAACAATATTGCTAGCCTTGTCCTTCCAGAAGTCAAAAGCTACTCCCCTCCTCCCTGCAATTATAAGACTTAATAATACCAAGGTTTCTATGGTTCAGCATGCACACAGATCACATTTCAGGTTGCTGTGCCCTGAAAGTGGGAGAACAGAGGGAGCAAAGGGAGGGATAGCACTGTACACACATGGTTTTACAGAACAAAAATCTTACATAACTTGCAAGATCTCAGACTTTAAGAAAAACATGAAGGTTTACAAGGTTGACAAGAGTTGTCACATAGGAGCAATTTCTACTTGATTACCATGTCCCTGAAGTATGCTGATCTAGAGAAAAACCTACTCAGGAACCTGGTTGCCATCCTTCCTTGCCAGGGCTAGTTACAACAGGAGCTGAAGCCAGTTATCCTGAAAGCCAGGAATGATTTTTTGGTAGACTTGTTTTACCTGGGGCTATCTGGCAGTGGAACAGTGCAGATCCTACCTGAGCTGGTCACACATGATATGGAGCAGAGGGAGTTTGTCCTCTCTACATCCATATTTGAGGAACTAGGAATTGGACATCCTTGATCCCTGATACAGGAATAAAGTGAGGAGAGCTGTTTGGCATCTTCTGCTGTAGCAGCACAGCCCAGGGCTCTGCCTTCCCCCCCCAGGAGGCTCCTTCCTTTGCCCATAACACTTCTGTATCCCTGGCTTTCCCAGCCCAGAGAGAGCTGCTGGACCATGAGGGGTCACCTGTCCCTGGCTTCCTAGTGCTCCTAACCTGTGGGAGACTAGCTGGGGGAAAAGAACAGGTATCCTTCCTTAGAACTGAATATCCAGGCAGAGCCTGAACAAGGAACAGGGACCATTTCACATGCATTTGGAGAGCACTGAGCTCTCAGGCTTTTGGTCCAAATTTTGAAAACCCACACAGTGTTCCTCTAGCAGAGTCGCCTCTCCTTTCTCAGCTGCAGAGAAAGGTGAAGGTGCTTCCCAGGACCCCACCAAGTCACCACCAACTTCTGTCCTTGCTCTTTGAGCCCTGCCACACTGGCTGTCCTCCTATTATCCTCTTCTGCCTGCTTCTTCCTCATTCCCCTGTGCCACTTTTTATGGGCTCACCAGAAAGGAGGGGTGATTTTTCTTCCCCTTGTTTGCTTCACACCATTACTCCCATCTGTTCATCCAGGCTCTTAGTTCCTTTGTTTTTCAGAGTCATGTGGATTTGGGTGCAATTTACACCTGTCTGGGATGCTCTTCTGGACAGTGCTGGTGTGGGAAGGAGGTCTGGTTCACAGGCCAGCACCAGGGGTAGGGGAAATGTGCATCTTCAAATTAATCAAAATTTTCTCCTCCAGAAATGCTAATGGGGGAAAAGCAATTAAAGCAGCCTGTTTTTTATTAAGTAATCTGTGTTAAGAGCTTGTAATGAAGTTTAGTGCCGTTGTGACTCAATATTTCAGCTTCATCGGTTTGAGTCAAAACAATCCAAAGTGGGAAGGGAGCAAGGAGGTGAGCTGCTCCCCAGCATCTGTAGTGCTGACTCTTGTTTCAGCTCGTTCTTGCAGATTTCCAGTGTAATGCATAGGAGACCACTCACTTTTTATCCTGCCCAGGATGAGAAAGGGAGCTTTAAAAACTGCCACACAAACTGGACAGCTTATTGTTTAAAATACCTATTCTCAACATGAGGATGGCTGTGGCCCCTTGGAACAGACTTTGCCTCATTTTTTGGGGTAGTACAAACACCAGGTTTTCCCTAGGGAGCAGCAAGAGGACAAGGGACAGCAGAAGCGAGGCGACACTGAGCAGCAGTGAGACGCCCCCAGCTGAGTGCTGCATGCCCCTGAACAGGTTCATAAACCTTGTCTGGAAAAGTTTTAGCTGCCACAGGGCGAGGATGGGGACGATACCTGCCATTCCTGTCCTCTGCACCTCCAGGCCTGTGTTTGCTCTACTCTGAACAGCACAGCCCTGTTACCAGGGTGACAAACTGCTGGGGGCTGTGAGCAGCTGTGGATGCAGCCCATCTCCTTCTCCTCTTCTTCCCCCCACTCCCAGAGAAGGTAAAAGAAAAAAAGGGACAAAGTCCCTTTAAAGAACTACATGCCAAGCCTCTGCTGTCCTGTTTTATCTGAAGTCCAACCGCATGTTGTTCCAGGGCCGATCCGCTTTAGCTAATTAATAATCTGACAGGAGCCACCCAAGGGATTAGCTGCTGAGACGAGCTAGACCAAGCCCCCAGCAAATGAGCCCCACACTCCTTGGGGACTCAGAGGTGACTTTGGGGGGCAGGGGGTTGCACCACATGCAGAAGGGTGTCAGAGCCCTGAAGGGGATTTATGGCATCTGGGAGGGTGAAGGGGGAGGTGAGGGGTTACAATTTATGAGATGTAAACTAATAAATCAGTTAGTTGAAGAAGGGAAAGGGGGAAGCACCAAATTAAAAGATAACGTCTTAAAGGAACAGTGTAAATTGATGGTGCTCCCTGTGTCAGGGGACATTAGGAGAGTTCCCAGGGCAGACCAGTTGAAGCTTCCTCTGCGCTGGCTACCTGAGAGAGAGGAAGAGAGAGACTGCAAAGCAGAAGAAAAAAGGGTGTTGATGGGTATTGGGAGAAAGAGAGATGCATCTTTTTGTAGTTTATGCAAACAGTTGATGGTTTGGCTTTTGTGGCAGAGGCCACCTCTTTTGATCACAGAACACAGGGGCTGTGGTGCCCCTGGCCTGGGAGAGGTTGGGGGGTAAGGGGGGCTTGGCCATCCTCTGCACTTAATTGTGCCATTCAATTAGGCTTTCTGTAAGGGAACACTTTGTTTTCCTACTACTTAAATGTGATTAGTGGAGAGGGTCAACTTGGAGCAAGACAAAATTACTATCAGGAAAGCTGTCTCAAGACAGTGTGATACATTTTTTTCTCCAAATTTGCCTCTTCGCTGAGTCTTCAGGTGATTGTGAGGTTTGGAGTTTGCTCCTGAAGAAGGTTCTTGGTTTTGTTCTGGAGCCTTGTAGAGGTCTGGAACTTCCTAGTGGTGAAGGTCCATTTCAGATTATCTTCTGATTTCAGGGGCTGTTCCTGCTGGGCAGGGCAGTGCCTTGGGTACAGGTTTTCCCCTGCCTCTTCCATTGCCCAGTCCCAAAGCTGGTTTGCCTTTCCATAACAGTCTCTTTGGGTGCCTTGAAACCTCTCCTGGTCCACAGTTCTTTCTGAGAGTGTGCCGAGGCCGCAGCTCTCTCTAGGGGCTGCTGTAATGCAAATGGTAATGCAAAATGAGATTTCCAAAAGCTGCCTTAGGGGGATTTGTAATCCCTGCCCCATGACGGTGCTAGACACAAGCTGATGGAGAGGGGCCTGTGTGAGTCCTCTCTGTAGAGCCAGAGCAAACCTCTGAGTCCTTGCCAAAGGCCAAGCTTTTGGCACTGTTCCTTGCGAGGGCAGGAGACTCCTTTATTTCCTCCGTCCCCACCTAGCCTGCAGCAGACCCAGGGCAGCACAGGCCTGGCAAGTCAGGCAGTGGCTGTGAAGTGGCCAGCTGTCCCAGGAGCCAGGTGAGCCCCTCCTGCCCCACCCCACCACACCTCACCCCACTCCATGTTCTGGAGCCAGCCCAAGGCCCTGCATCGAGTCCGTCGTGAGCCACAAGCAGCCCTGAGTGGTTGTGAGTGCCTCTTTGCTGAAGAAGTGTTGGGATCATGTGGATGTTGCCCTGGGGGAGCACAGTGCCGAGCCTGCGGATTGCTCTTCCAGTGGGGCAACTGCATTAAGCCAACAAAACTCAGCTGACCACAATATATTTCCATCTAGAGAGCTACCTTGCAGCTTGTTGGATGGCCCACACAGACAGGTTGAACTCAGGTGGCTTCTTCTTGTGATCTCAAAAGGTAGAGAGTGGAGACAGAGCAGTCCTGTGTCGTGCTGGAGCTGAACTGTGACCATGAGACACCTTCCTGGGTGGGGGGCTCTAGCTTGGGTCTGGGCTGCCAGAGTGGTCTGGAAATCTCCTGCCAGCACTGCAGCATCCCATCCCATCCCATCCCATCCCATCCCATCCCATCCCATCCCATCCCATCCCATCCCATCCCATCCCATCCCATCCCATCCCATCCCATCCCATCCCATCCCATCCCATCCCATCCCATCCCATCCCATCCCATCCCATCCCATCCCATCCCATCCCATCCCATCCCTCATCCTGCTGTACTTGGGCAGTCTCATGGTGGAAGCATGTGGAGAAGCTCTCCTGGAGGCTGGGCTTGCAGTCACACCATTGGAGCCTCTCATACACACAGCCGTGGTTTGGCCTCCCTCCTGCAAAGCTGCCAGTAGCCCACACTGCTCCTGACCAACATCATTAGTGTGGGTATTTATATTTCATTAACAACATTAAACCAAAATGGCATTAAAAGCAACACCAGTGATAAATAGCTTATTAATAAGCAGGGAATGGGCTGTACAACGCACAAATTCAATCCCTTCCTAATATGTCTTTACCACTAAAACCACCCCTTTAACTCCTGCTAATCTGGAGAAATTTGAAGGATGTTTTGGGGGTGAATGGTACTCAGGGTGAGGGCACACAGTGTCATATCGTTTGGTTCTTCCTAAGGCACCTGACTGTGGTGGGAAGATGTAGATTTCTCAAAGTGCTGTTGTATTTTCATTGTTGTGTGGGACTTGTTTGGTTGTGTTTCTAGTGTAATTTTGATTGTGCTAAAATAGCAGTAGTATAGAAAGCATGAAACAGAAAAAAAAGCAGAGTCTGAAGATTCAAGTGAGTATCTGCCTTTGATTTTAGTGTCCTCTCCTCTGTCTCCCCGTAACTCTTCCGCACCCCTCTGCTGGCTTGGACAGGAGCATCCACAGCAGCCACCAGCACAAAATCTCTTGCTTGCACCAGACCCAGTCTCTTCCAATGATGTCTTAGGATAGCTAGCCTTGTCCTCATTCCTCCCTATGTGTTTATTCTAGGGATTAAGAATGTTAAAAATGTGGCTTTTCTTGTAAGCTTGTCAATCAGCTTACTATTTTTATTTTCTGTTTTTGTTTGCCCCCAACTCCTTATTCTGTGAAATTAATTCCTATGCTTTGTCCCACCCTAAGTACAAAGGCTCTTTTCTTGCTCTTCCTGCTCCCTCTTTCCACAGCAAATTAAGTAACTCAGAAACTTGAATGAATCTGGAGTTGAAGGCCCCCCCCTAAACCACCTCCAGGTTTCTCAGTGAGGTTCCCCTCTCCATGCACCTCTTGGGCACCTTTCCAGTGGGGAGGACAAGGTATAGGGCTTTGCCTTGTTTCATCATACTCCTGCCATGTAGCACAAACTGCTTCCTCCTTTGCATCCTGTGTCCAGTTCTGGCCCCTCAGTTTAGGAAGGATGTTGAGACACTTGAGCACGTCCAGAGGAGGGCAGTAAGGCTGGTGAGGGGCTTGGAACACAAACCCTGTGAGAAGTTACTGAGGGGTTGTTTAGCCTGGAGAACTGGAGAGTCAGAGGTGGCCTTATCACTCTCTACAGCTTCCTGAAAGGTGGTTGTAGTCAGGTGGGGGCTGGTCTCTTTTTCCATGTAGGAAGTGACAGAGCGAGAGGACACAGTCTAAAGGGTTTCCCTTAAACTGCGCCAGGGAAAATTTAGGTTGAATGTTAGGAAAAAGCTTTTTACAGAAAGGATGATAAAGTACTGGAATGGTCTGCCTAGGGAGGTGGTGGAGTCACCATCCCTGGTTGTGTTTAATAAAAGACTGGATGTGGCACTCAGTGCTATGGTTTGGTTTAGTTTAGTTAAGATGTTAGGGCATGGGCTCAAGTCGATGACCTTAAAGGTCTCTTCCAGCCCAGTGATTCTGTGATTCTGTGATCCAGACACAGTCCCTTGCTCTCAGGGCATTTGGGTCCCCCCACTCTGCTACATGCAGTGTGTGCTCAGCAGCATGTGCACCCTCCACCCCAGGCATGTTATCTCCAGAGGCAGCAGGGCAGCATCAGGTCCTGGGCACGCTCCTGTACCATACTGCCTGCATAGGTGTGCCTCAATGGAGCTTCCAAACACTGGGCAGCTCTTGAGTCAGTCACGCTCATCTGTGTTGCTCTGCCTGAATGTACCTTACTGGTTTAGGCTGCAGTGCTTGAAGGTTTTAGACTGTAACTTTGTGGTCTCCCTGCTTTGGACTGATACACTGACCTCTCAGCTTGCATCATGCAAGGGATTTTCGTGGAGAATGAGCCCTCTTCCCCAGCCTGATTGTGTCTGAGTTGGCATCAAAATGCAATTTTCTGTACTTCAATTCTAAGGACAGTGATAGTCCTGAATGTAGGATTTGAGGTGCAGCTGGCATCTTTCTGCTTCCTTCTCTCCTCATCCTTAGGTTCTTCTGACACAGTCCAGGCACAGGTTGGATGGGGAGCACAAAAAGATTGCAGAACTGGCTGGAGTCACCTCCATGACCTGTGTCTTCCATATGATGGAAAGCAACCAGAAGCGGAACATGAGACAGGGTGTTTTATCATTTGTTTATATGCCAGCATGAGCAGTATCATGGGTCACATGTCTCCTGGTTAGCTGGACTGTGAAGTGTGTGCCCTGGCAGAGGCATGTAAGAGAGGAAGATCAGAACCTGCCTGTTCCCACTAAGCTGATTGTCGCAGGATCTGTCCCTTAACTGACATGAGCACTCAGATACTCGGATGTTCAGAGCAGGGACGGGAGGGGAGGAGAAGGGAAGGATCCCAGGAAGATAATCATGATTTCCCCAGAGCCATGAAGGGAACTCAGAGGCTGATGTCCAGCAGCATCTCTCCATCTCACTCTTGCCGCAGCATTGAGGATAAATAAAAAGTGCCTGATGCTGCTTATCTTCTGTGGTCCCAGCCCCAATCCTAGGGCATCCCTTCCTGCAGAGAACTTGGCAGAGCAAAGCCAGGGTCAGGAGAGAGAATTGGCTGTACTCAAATCCTTTCTTCTAGGGGCTTGGAAGGACTCAGAGAGTGGGAGATGTGGTGTGGGAGTGGGCCATAGCATTGGATGAACATCTTGACTGTGGATGGACAAAGAGCACAGAGAGAACACAGGAACCTGGGATCTGCTTAACTGCAGGTGATACGGATTCCTCCAGCTAGCAGAAAGGGGAATAGATCAGACAGAAATGCCCTGCACAATTAGTAGCCATGAGTTGGCAAGGAGAGGGTTTCTGAGCTTTTGAGCTTTTCACCCTGAAGCCATTCTTGGAAATATCCCTGAGGAAACTTTATTAACTGCCCACTGGGAAAACCACCCCTGCCCAAGTGGCAGGTGGTGACACTAAGGACGGTGTCAAGGCTGCTTAGGACTGAAGGTGACAAAAGTGGCCTCTCCCTTCTTTGTCTAAGAAGAAAGTCCTTCTTTCTCTATTACTGTGCTTCCTTTGCAATCTTTTGGAAGGATCTCCATTATATATGAATTACTGTCACCTGCCAGATCTTGGGCTTTCTCTCCCCTGAATAACAAGGATGTGATGTCTTGAGCCCTGCTTTTCACTATGGAGAATAGCCCCTGTGTAAGGAACTCTTGGGTGGAAGGAAGCATAAGCTTCCCCCATCTACTGAGTCATATGTTTCATAGGAAATTGTTACATGCTCATGAGAGGACCCTCTCTGCCACTTTGGAAGGTTATTGTGGAAGCTGTCTCACATCAGGTCTCACATAGTGTCTGAAGGCTAAGGGAGCCATGTCCTGTTTCATACACTGACAGTATGAGAACAAGCAGACCTGAACTGGTGCTCTGTGTCCCAAGGGTGGCTTCCCACAGGGCATGGAGCCATGCTGAGGGGGAAGCTGATCCATACCCAGCTCCCAAACTACTGCTATTAGTGCCTGCCCCAGCAATTCTGCAAACTCCACGAGCTGCCTGTTCCATTGCAGCTCTCTCTATGGAGTGTCTTCCCTTGGAAGGAATTTTAATCAAACTTGACTGAGGAGTGCTGAAAAACATGAGGAAGTAATTACAAATATGAATTTACAGCCTCCTGGAGTACCTCCCTCCTTCTCTCTCTTTGCATAACGCCTGTGTTTACCCTGTTTCCTACCATTACCAGTCTCATTCCTCAAGCCCTCCTCCACTTCACTACCTCTGTCCAAACCCCATGTGTCAGATTTGTGACTCTCAGTGCTGCCAGAGAGAGAAGAACAAAGGTAGAGCCAGTTGTGGGAAAGATTGTGGCCCTTGCTTTTTTCTATGAGGCAATAGTAAGCCAGCAGGAGGACAATCCCAGGAGGAAGTTGCAGGTTCCCTGAAGGAAATTGGCTGGAACAGCCTCCCTGATTGTCTGCGATTTCCCAGCTAGATAGGCCCCAGGAGAGGGGGTAGGCTGGAGCGGGGTGGAATCAGCCTGGAAATCAGGATGGGCTGGATGCTTCCTCCAGAAGGTGTTATTTTCTCATGTGTGCTGTTCTTGAGAGTCTTTCTTTACTTCTATTTATTTTCACGCATACAGTCATTACTCTGGGAAGGCTCTTAGCTTGACTGACTGCAGGATCCATAACCAGTGCTTAGGGGTGGTCACATATTCCAGTGCCATTCACAGGTTATGTATTGCTGTTGTTGGCTCTTGCTCTCTGATTCCAGGTTGTGTCCTCCTTTTGTTCCACATGGGCATAGAGTGAGTCTGTGTGTTGCCTGTCTGGAATGGAGAGCTTTCACTCCAGAGACTGTGAGCCTTTTGCAGAAGGGAGAGTGAAGAGAATTGTGTGGGTGAGATGCCAAGCCCAGTCCAGTTGCCTTGGGCAGGAATTAAGGGGCAAGGTGTGAACTGTGTGTGGGGGTAGCAGAAGAGCTAAACTAGTCACTTCTCTCATCTTCACCTTGCTTTCTTCTTAAAGCAGTAGAAGAAATGGCTGGCAAGTTACTAGGCACTTGGAATTCCATGCGACTGTTCAGACAGTTGCTAGCCTGTGTAGGGATTAGGAAGAAATGTTAATCTCTTGGTGGAATTTAGAGGAAATGGGTAAATTTGTATGGATGATCCTTTACTTTCAGCCTGTAGCTGATGTTTTTCCTTTTTTTTTTTCCTTTTTTTTTTCCTTTTTTTTTTTTTTTTTTTGAGTGTTATGCCCTAGAGGTAATTTATTTTACTTGGCCCTAAGGGGGCCGGAGAACCAGCTGTCCCAATGCAAATAGGGGAGGTCATTCCCTGCCCTTCTGGCAGGCACTGGTGCGGGGCTGAACAGAAGGCTCTGGAACCCTTGGGCTTAGATGTGTGATTCAAATCTGAGTTTGACTGGCTGGGACTCTCTTCCTCTGGACAGCCAAAAGAAACCAACCCCAAATGCTTTTCCCAAATCTGCTATCAAAGAGGCTGCTATCATGGCCCTACACTGGGCTGTTTGGTGATGAAAGAGAGAAGGGGGAGTAGCATAAGTACTCCCTTGGGATCCCCTCTTACACTCTCATTTTCCTGTAACCACTTTCATTTTTTTGGCTAATTAAAGACTCTGAGCAGTTTTCAGCCTGGGGGGTTTCTTTTGTTTGGTTCTTCAGCAATTAACTTTTTTACTGAACAAAGTTTTGATTGAGCTGAGGCCCATGTCTTGGTTTAAAATTTCTCCATAGCCCTATGAATCCATGCCCTTTCCTATCCCATCCATGGCTCTATGGACTTTCTCTTCCATCCCAATTCTGTCCTCTACCTCTGTGCTTTCTTCCCCACCTTCACTCTCACCAAGGCCCTTGTTCTGCAGAGAAGAGGAGGACCCAGGAGCCTTTTTGTCCCATCTTCAGAGGGCCGGCTTGTTCCAAGTTGCAGAGGCTTCCCTCTGTTCAGAGGTTTTCCCATGACAAAGTCCCAATGGGCTGGGAAGAACCTGAACTGCAAGACCAGCCTGTCTGTAAGCAGCTGTGCCTGTTCTTCTCTGGTGTCTCAGGGTTTTTGTGGGCTCAGTTCCCTCCTTGCCTGGCGCCTAAGCCCTTTACCCGGCCCAGCTGTCCCTTTCCTCACATTGAGAAGGGCCACGGGCTCCTGGGTTCCCTTCGTAGTCCATGGGGCCGTCCCGGTGGGAGGCTGCCCACATGCCAGAATCACCTGGCCCAGAACTCACCTGTAGTGGGACCTTGCAGTACCTCTGTGTTATCTGAGAACCCATGCTCTGCTCTCAGAGAATCTGCCAGGGATTCTTCTTTGGATGACCAAGGTCATAAACCTGCACATTCAACTGGAGATGTCTGCCTCCTGTCCTGAAGGGCCTGATCTTTCTTACCTTGAGCTCTTTACCAACTGTCTTGGCACAGCTAAATGCACATCATGTACCTCTGCATTTAGCAGCTCTTTCATTACCCCTCACCATGCAGTGAAAAGTTTGTCTTCTCCCACTCAGCTTGGAAACTCTTTGCCCAGCTGTTTTGGAGCCCTGTAACCCCCTTAGCCCCCACCAGGATAACAAGTGTTGGATATATTTGTTGTTTTGAGGGTTGATGCTTTTTTGTTGTTGTTGTTTTCCCCGAGAGCTGTTTCCTTTACTGTTGTGCAGTGGTGTAGGCAGCTCTCCCTTTCAATAAGGAGTGTCGGCACCAAAGTGCCGCCCCATCCTCGGGCTGGTTTCACCCTCCCTTGCCCCTCCAGCCCATTCCCTGTGGTGTGTGCCCACGCCAGGCAGGCATGCACGAGCTTTGGCTTGCTGGGGGAGCGCACCTGCAGCACCTGCACACACATGCCGGTGCTGGCGGCTGTGCCAGCACTGCTGAGCATGCTCCCCTTGGCACCAGCCAGGCTGTGAGGGTGTGTGCCACTGCTTCCCATCTGTCCATTGTCCATCCTCTCCCATGCATGTTCCTCTTGGCATCAGCCAGGCATAGGAATGTGTGCCCCTGTGCTTCCTGTCCACCCACCCATCCACCCATCTGTCCATCCATCCATCCCTCCATCCATCCCTCCATCCATCCATCCCTCCATCCATCATCCATCCATCCATCATCCATCCATCCATCCATCCCTCCATCCATCATCCATCCATCCATCATCCATCCATCCATCCATCCATCCATCCATCCCTCCATCCATCATCCATCCATCCATCATCCATCCATCCATCCATCCATCCATCCATCCATCCCTCCATCCATCATCCATCCATCATCCATCCATCCATCCATCCCTCCATCCATCCCTCCATCCATCCCTCCATCCATCCATCCATCATCCATCATCCATCCATCCATCATCCATCATCCATCCATCCGTCATCCATCATCCATCCATCCATCCATCCATCCATCCATCCATCATCCATCCATCCATCATCCATCCATCATCCATCCATCATCCATCCATCCATCATCCATCCATCCATCCATCATCCCTCCATCCATCCATCCATCCATCCATCATCCATCCATCCATCCATCATCCATCCATCCATCCATCATCCATCATCCATCCATCCATCCATCCATCCATCCATCCATCCATCCATCCATCCATCATCCATCCATCCCTCCATCCATCCATCCATCATCCATCCATCCATCATCCATCCATCATCCATCCATCCATCATCCATCATCCATCCATCCCTCCATCCATCATCCATCCATCCATCCATCATCCATCCATCCCTCCATCCATCCATCCATCATCCATCCATCCATCATCCATCCATCATCCATCCATCCATCATCCATCATCCATCCATCATCCATCCATCATCCATCCATCATCCATCCATCCCTCCATCCATCCATCCATCATCCATCCATCCATCATCCATCCATCATCCATCCATCCATCATCCATCATCCATCCATCCATCCATCATCCATCCATCCCTCCATCCATCCATCCATCATCCATCCATCCATCATCCATCCATCATCCATCCATCCATCATCCATCATCCATCCATCCATCATCCATCCATCCCTCCATCCATCCATCCATCATCCATCCATCCATCATCCATCCATCATCCATCCATCCATCATCCATCATCCATCCATCCATCCATCCATCCATCCATCCATCATCCATCCATCCATCCATCCATCCATCCATCCATCCATCCATCCATCATCCATCCATCCATCCATCCATCATCCATCATCCATCCATCCATCCATCCATCCATCCATCATCCATCATCCATCCATCCCTCCATCCATCCATCATCCCTCCATCCATACATCCATCCATCCTCTCCCATGCTTCCGGTCTGTGCACACACACACACACACACAGTTGTGTGCACCAGGCACTTTCACGCTGCACATCCAGCAGCATGCAGGGATCTGTATAAAGTTTGTTTTAAAAGAGAAAATGTTTGGCTCAAAAAAAGAAAAAAAAAGAAATGGCAAATGAAACAGAAATTAAAGCACCCAACCTACCCTGTGTGCATGCAACCAAACCTTCTGTCATCTGTAGAAAATACCCAACCTCATGCCCAAATGTTGGAGGCCTGAGACAGTTGGATTGCAGGAGGGAGAGAAACTGTGGTTTCCAAGGACTGATTAGATGGCATGCCAAGTGTATTAAATTTTGCAGACATTTTAACAGCAATATGCTAGATAGTTGGGTGTCCCCTGAGGCTGCTGGATTTTTTATATCCTTCACAGAAGGTCAAAGCCCTCTTCTGCCTGCCCCCCTCCCTCTCTCTGCTGTCTCTCTTTCATTTCTCGTCTTCTCTCTGTGTCACCATTCCTCACTCTCTCTCTTACTTTTTTGGTGCACTTTCTCCTTCTCTTTTGCTCTGTGTATATAAAATAAAAGATCAGTCATTTGTGAGTTCCCCCATGAGTGGAAATTTGCACTCCCTGTGGTCTCCTTACACAGGGTATGCTGGGGCTTTCCCCTCTTTTCTGCACTTTGTTTTGGGGAAAATATGTTTTCCTCTCATCACTCCCCAAACATCAGTGCTCTCCCCCTTTTTCTTTTTTTTTTTTTAATTTTTGTAGCAATTGAAAAAGAAAAGAAAGGGCAGGAAAAGAATCCATCTGGCATATGAATAATTGAAATGGCTCAACTCTGTTCCTGTTGCTGTTGTTTGCTCTCAGTTCTTCCTCCCCCGCCCCAACTATAGCATCCCCCCGGGACATGGGAGTTGGAGGTAAGAATATATTGATTCCCTTGAGGGAGGTGATAAGGGGGGTCAGCATGCAGCTCATACCATTCCTCCAAAGCTCTGTCCTGAGGAGAGTGTGTGCTTTGAGGGGCACAGGGGATGTGAGGGTTGCTTTTCCATGTGTCCATGTGAGGCCTCCCCTGGCTGGCCTCAGGAGTCATTCCCAAGGCAGCTCCCAACAACAGCCCATGGTGCTGTTGGCCTTTCTGCCAGACTTGGGCTGCCACAGCATGCCCCTCCAAAGTGGTGACAGATTTTGCTCTCCCCACAGCATCTTCCTCTGCCTGCTTGCTCTGGTGCCTCAGAGACTTGCTGTCTGATCCCCTCTCCATGGCAGAGCTGAGCAGGATGGGGACCTGCTGTGCTGGCCCTCCCCGCAGTGTTCTGCAGCTCTCTGCAGCTGCTCTGCACAGCCAGTGCCTTCCCATGGGTCAGAGCAGGGATCCCAGTGCTGATCCCTCTCCCACAGCTCTAGGGCAGAGCTGCTGGCAGTGGTGTAAGTCTACACTTCCCTCTCATCCTGCTCCCTGTTGACCCCTCTGAGTGAGGTTATGGGTGAAACGTTTTAGAGCATGTTGTAGAAGTCTTAAAAATAACATTCCTCTTTCCAGCTTGGATTCTCCAGCTTAACTCCAAAATGCTGGACCTGCTGCCTTTTCTGTTCCCAAGTGCTTGAGCCAGCTGGGGTACCCATGTGCCAAGCTAGCCAGCTTTTGCTGTCACTTTAAAACCATTTAGAGTAAAACCAAAGAACTTTAGGACATTAATTCTGGATGAAGATGAGTCTCCAGATGACAGCCTGATCCATATCCTTCCCCACAAGGCAGCTTCCATTTTCTTCCTCCTCCCTGTCACCTCCTGCCCACTCTCTCCTTCCCCTCTGTCCGTCTTTCTGTCTCATTTTCCCTGCTCCTTAGAAAGGAAAAGCCGACATAAGGTGTTGAACCTTTAAATACACGCATTGAGCTCATTTTTTCTGTAGTTAGTGGGCTGCCTCTGATGAGTTGTATGTTTTGAAGCAGGTATTTGCTGTGTGTATTTGTGTATACTTGGCAGGCATTGAGTGTGTGTGGTGTGTTTTTGGGGGATGTTTGTGTATTGTTGGGGAGGAGTTTATATTTAGGTTCTGTTTTTTGTGGTTTGGGTAGGTAATGTATGTATGAACGAGATGTGTGTGTTTATCAAGCTGTTTGTGTGTGCTTTTATTCTAGCTTAGTGTTTGTTGTGTGGGCACATACCTCTATAGTGTGTAGATAGAATGTGTGTAGATTTGTGTATGTTTTTCCTTGTGTGAGGCCGGTGGAGGAGTTTGGGCTTGAGTCATAAGGATTTTGTATGTTTTAGGATACACACTCTTTGTATTACATATGAGTTTTGTATGTAGTGTTTTTGATGTTTGTTAATTTCATGAATTCTGGTCTTCGGAGGGATGGGCTTTGGTGAGTCTTGAGTGTGTTTGGAATGTGTTTTTCATGACTGTGCATTTACAAAATTACAAGAACGACTCTGAAAAGATGTTAGAAAAGCGATCAAGGAAAATAGCCTGCTGGAATATTCAGAGGTGCAAATGTCTCATTAGTAACATTACTGGAGTGGGAGGTGTTCTGGGCTAGGAAAATTCCTACTAACTGAGAGAGAATTTTTTTTTAATCTTTATTTAGGAAAAAAAAACCAGGAAAAATCAGAAAAAGGAAAAATATTTCAGATGGCATTCAAATCAGGTTAATCATATATATGTAGATACATAGGTCTTTCTTTAAAAAGACTCCTACACATGATCTAAAAGTTGCATGTAAAATGTTTGGTAACCCAACACTTGGTAAAAATAATTAGATATTTAGATCTAATAAAACTGGTTTGATGGGGAAATCACTTTCTCCTGTGCAGATTTCCATTTGCAGGCAAGTTTCGGTCCTTGTGTTTGTTTTTTCTGACAGTAAAACATAGGGTTTGGCACTGACAAGATATTCCCTGTAAATATCTAAATATCTGTTCTCTGCCATAAACATTGAGAGATGTGCCCAATCATGTCAGAGGAGCCTATTTATGCACTTTGTGCTTTCATGTAACCTGCAGTGCACTTTGTGGGGAGGAGAAGTGCAGCAGACTCTAAGCCAAGAGGGTGATTGCTGTCCCTGGACAAGGCAGCCACATCCATCAGCCAGGCTGTGCCACAGGGGCTGGGTGACTGCTCTGGGGCAGCCCTAGTCAAAAAGCCCCATCCCAAGGGCAACCAGAGGCCCTGGGCAAACACGGAAGGTGGGCAGAGAGCTGGAGATGAGCCGAGGATTGGCACCCCCAGCATGAGGCGTGTCCGGCATCGCTGCACCTGGCCCCGTGCGAGGCAGATTGGCAGCTGCTTCACTCCGGCTCCTGGAGCAAGTGGGTTCCTGGCCATCTTGTTCAGTCTGGGTTAGATAAGGAAGTCCCTTCTACCTGTACCACCGGGTGGGTGATCGCCCTGGCATGCAGCGGAGCTGGCAGCAGGGTCCCTGTCAGTAGCACAGGCATTCAGCTGGCACAGAGAGTGCTGAAGCTGATTTTTCCTGGTCTCATCCAGGAAGAAGTGTTGTCATGCAGCAAGTTGCCTGTTATACCTATTGATCATTGTTAACACAGTTTTCACTTGGAATTGCCATGCTCTAGGCATTTTGAAGGGTGTTCACCAAGGAGATGTAGGCGCTCTCTGCAGGGAGGGGATTCTCATCCATGCCCAAGCTGTGTAAATCCCTAAATAACAGTACCATTTTCCTGGAGGGAGGCTTTGATCTTGATTTACTTGAGTATTGCTGCAAAAGGAGTCTGGCCAATTGCCTTGTGGAGGAGGTAGAATTACCACAGATAAACCCCAGTCAGCAGAGTGCAGTCTGTCTGCTTTTGTTCTCTGCTTAGGCCTTGTGGCACTGGGTGTGCAGTGCTGGGGCAAGGGGCCATGCAGCAGGTATAGCTGGGTGAAGAGTAATTTCCTCTTTCTCAATTAAAATGTATGTATAAATATATGTAAAGTTGCTTTGAGTTAAATGGAGGCAACCATTCAGATTTTACACAATTTTGAGTGTTAGATCCTAAAGTAAAATGAAAGGACATAGGTAGGTGACAAGGTGGTAAAAGCAGAAAGTTTTCATTTAGAAAACAACCAAATAAAATATTCAAAGGAAAATGGGGTTTCCTTCTGTACATGAACAACTGTACAGAATTTCTTTTGATTTGTGAAAAGTTTGACTATTCCTTCATTTACATTTTTCATCACAAAAAGTTTTGGTAAAAACCGTGATTTTGCTTGAGTGGAAAGATTTGTATTTAAAATACTTTTAAAAATATGAGTCATAGTTTATTTTCCTGTAGACTTTCACAGCATTGCTAACACAATCTAGCATTGCATCTGTTGGGTTTTGGAGGGTTTTGTTCACACAACTAAGCTAAGCAGATTTTGAATAGGCTGGGAAGGCTGATGTTGGGATGGGGACTTCTCTGGGAATAGGACACTGGGAGATCCTGTGGCAATTGTGTCAGTTTTTAGTGCTATCCCAACCTCTCTAAGTACCAGGCTTTAGTTACAGCTCATGGTCAGGGTGTGTCCCTCCCACAGAGCCAGGATGTGTGTGCATTGCTCCCAGGATGATGTGTATTGCTCTTCCACACCTGCCCCTCCAAAAAAGTGAGTGTAACCTAACACACAGTATAACATCTTTATGGATGTGATGGCCTTCCTTCCACACTGGGCTTATACTGAGGTGTGGGGGAGACTGAGAGTGCGAACAGCGTAGCTGAACCATCAGTTTAATAGCTTCTTTTAAAAAATAGAAGAAATTAATTCACAGTCTTCCCAGAAGAACAAGATCGTAGTAATTGGCACCTGGAAATGTCAGTCAGATTTCTCCTCCTTGTATCCAGCACTTTGATGGTGTATTTGCTGCTGGATGTGGCTTAAACAAAAAGTTAAAAAATTAAAAAAATAAATAAAATAAATTTTAAAAAGCCTTTCCTTCATGCATATGGAGGTTTTGGGGGGAAAAAAAAAGGTATTTTAATGCTTTCTATTAAATTGGGACTAAAAGTGGTGTCTTAATTTGCATTCATTAGCATATTTGCATATAGATCACTGAAATGGTGGAAGAGGAGAAGAGCCTATAAATGAAAATTCTTTTAAAGGCACAGGCATCCTTTTATTTATTTTCGGTCTCTCTTCCCTTTGCAAACCTCTTCTTGACCAGTAGCTGAATGGTGTTTGCTGCATGGAGTGGGATGCAGCCAGGAAGGAAGGCTGTTGGGACACAAGCAAGCGGTTCGTGGTGGAGAAGTTGAGGTTTGGGTGCCTGTGGCCATCTCCAAGTGCCAAGGACAGGCTGTTATGAGGCAGCTGTGGCCCCTGCACAGGGCAGGGTCTGCTGCCAAACCCTCCACTTGTATCTTAACATGGGCCAGTGATCTCCTGCTTGAGGAGAGCAGTGTGCCAGGCTGCTGTCTGGGAGAGTGAAGGTTTGGGCCGTTCAAATCCAGTGGCTTCTTAAAGAGGTTGTGTGGCTTCTTAGTTAGACAGGAAGGATGCACTCGTGATTCAGACCTGTTCCCTGGAAATCTGTCAGTTGGGCTTTAATTTCTTTGCTCTGCTTTCACACACCTTCTCATGCATTCTTTACTGTGAAAAGGTCTCTTTTCCCAGCCTAAATCACTCAGAAAGCTTTTATAAACTTCCTCAGGCTTTGCACTGATTTGTTTGTAGTCAGTTATAATAATAATAGGAACAATTACTCTTTTAAAATAAATTTCCCAGTTGTGTTTCCTTGTGATGCAAGGCACTTCCACACTACATTTTTTGTCTTATGTGATGTGCTGCCTGGCTGTTACAAAAAGTAGCTTGAGTGGCTCCCAAGTGTTTTGTTCCAGACTGCAAATGTTTGTAAGCTGTGCTATAGATGGACCAGCCAATTTGAGATAAAGACTGTAATGAAGACAGATAAATCAATAATAAGAAACACTCAATCCTATGGAGTTGAAAACTGGGATGGAAAGGAGGACTAGAAACATTCCATGAGGAGTGATGGGCCCAAGATGTGTGACAGGGCAGAAATTGAGCATAGAAGAGCTTTTACAAAGACAAAGATACAATGGGGACAGATTGGATGTTCACATCAAATTCCCAGCCTTTGAGGAGAAATTAAGAAAGTCAACCAAGATAAAAATGGGAATTCAGGCTGCAGTTTACACTAACCCAGGCTGTTCTTAGCAGCTGGGGTTTGATCCTGGCTACAAAGCCACTTAAGAAGCTTCTAGGCTGTGTCGCAGGAGGTAATTCGGCTGGGCAGCAGTATGCCAGGGTGCCCTGCTTGGCTCAGAGGGCTCTGGGGGCAGAGCTCTCCTCCTTGGAGCGTTTCCCTCCAGAGAATTGTCTGTATGTGCTCTCCCTCTCTCCCATACACATATACTCATGTATCACATGCAACACAGTCAAGACAGTGGCATGACAGGGTTAAACGGGAGTGGAGAAAACAGATGGACAAAGGATCAAGAATATTTGTTCCATCCTGGTGCCCAGTGCTGACATTCAGGCCTTGGCTTTGGCCTGGCTGGGGAAGCGAATGAGAGGTCAGTGTGAAAGTACCTGGAGTGTCTGTGACCCAGGCGAGGTTCTGTGCTGTCCCCACTGATGGTCCCATCTCCTCTCGAGACAGTCCCACTCAAGGACTGGAAAGATGGGGATGGCTGTGAGCACTCTGAGGTGTTCCTAAAGCCTGAGGCAGCCCCAGCATCGCAGCACTCAGGAGTAAGGGGAGGGTGAGCAGGGCTCCCCAGGACAGGGCAGGTGCCTGCTGGCCATGGGTGCAGTTCCCTGGCCTGCATGGATGTGAATGGGATTGGCACAGGGAGGGCTGGGGGCCGGGGGAGCTGGCGCTCCACCGCTAATGAAAATCGGAAACCGATTGAACAGCACAAGGTGCCCAGGCAGCAGGTTGTGGAAATGAGGAAGGGAAAGAGCGGGGAGGGGGGTGGTGTGTGCCTAATGGAAGCTTCTGCGAAGCGGATGTCGTATTGATTGCTGTGTGTCTATATTTATATATTATCAAGTATATAAACTTCAGCAGATGTATGGCGCATAGATAAATAAAATGCATGCTGAAAAATTAATGAAATGTACATGCAAATCCACCACCATCGATCACGCTGGCTGCCAGAACCAGAGGGGCTTTTTACTTTTAGGCTTTTTCCTTCCTTTCTTTCATATGCTCTCTCTCCTTCCCCTCTGGAAAAAAAACCCAAACCCCAAATTCCCCTATATGCAAAATTCCTCATACAAACCTGGATGAAAGTGGCAGGGTTTTGTGAGAGTCTCAGTATTTTTGTCGGAGTGCTGCCTGCGAGCTGTTGTGGGCAGAAGGCAAGGCAGCGTGGCGGTGCAGGTGAGGAGCTGGAAACTGAGAGGGTACTTGGGAGGTGGCAGAGTGGTGTTACACCATGAGCAGATGGCCTGTGTAAGGGCAAAGAAATCAGGGCAGATGCAGGCTAAGGGAAAAACATTTTGAAAGTGGAAGGGAATTGTAACTTTACAGAAGTCACCCAAGAGCCTTACACCTGCAGTCACTCCTCCGGTGGTGGCTCCAGGAGGGTTGTTACAGGCAAAGTTTCCGGGACTAGGATGGGCAAACAAACCTGCAACATGATGTTTTGGGCTGAGTAGTCTCAAGTGAGAGCTTGGTCACTGAACTCTGCAAGAGTGGCACAGTGAGAAAGATTCCTGGACGCATTTTCTTCAGGGATAGTAGATGTCTGAGGAGTTAAACATGGGGATCTCCCTTTGTGTTGGGGACTGCAGCAAGTCCTGCAGGGCTGTGGGAGGACATGTTGGCTAATGGAGCTGGGGGAGCAGCTCACCTGGCTCCTCCTGGTGTTAATCCTCATCTGCCTGTGCTTCAGGTATATTTCGTTTGCCTTTTGCAGACTTTCTCTTAAGCTTTCCCTCACTCTGCTCACAGAAGGAGAAAGCAAAGGACTATGCTTGGAGGATTTGTCTCCCTTGTATTCTTTCCTGACAAATATGTCCCCTCTTTCCTGGAGTGGACACTTAGCACATCCCCTCTCCTCCCCAGTGCTGTGCTGCAGCTGCCAGGGGCTGGCTGGGCCCAGCACTGGGGCCCTGTACAAAGGCGCCCAGTGCCTCTTATCACCTAGCCTGAAAGCAGAAGCCAGGGCCCAAGAGTAGTGCCAAGCTCTTGAACATCATCCCCTGCTTGGGTCAGGGCTGGTTGGCAGGCAGGCAGCAAGAGTGTTGTACACCCCCTCCAATGGACTTTGACTACGGCCCATGAGTCCCTGTTAGCCAAAAGCAGAGCATCTGTGGGAGGAGTGGCTGGAGCTGCTGCAGGCACCCAGCTCCCAGGGCTGCCGGGCCTCACGGGCCATGGGCAGAGTGGGTATTTTTAGCCGCTCTTTCTGTAGTTGCTGTTTGTTGTTAGCTGTGTCCCACTGTGAGTGGCAATGCTCCGCACTCGCCAAGGGTCACCAAGAGTTTAATAGAGCAACCACATAGCTCCTCGGTGGTGTAGCTGGTGACTGACTCCCAGCTTTCCTGCGGTCTCTCCGTACCCATCCTGCTGCCCCAGAGCAGAGCTGTTCCCTCCCACCTGCACCAGAGTCCTGTACTGGCAGAGCATGGGACCCGTCTCCAGGCATGAGGGGGCTTTGCTCTGCTCTTTTGGGGTTTCTGAACTGCAGCTGGGCACTAGAGCTCTCCTTTACCTGCTGTTATTTCTTAGCAGTATTGCATGCTTTCTCTTACTCCTTTAGCCCCTGATTTCAGCACTTGGTTTGACCTGCTTTTCGGGATGTGCTCCAAACAGAAAGTGCAGGTGAGAATGCATCAGAGATTGCCTTCCTCTGCCTGTCCAGTGTCAGGTCAGGCTGTGCCACTCCTCCAGGCAGGAATTCTGCCAGGAATGGATTTCCTTAGTTTGGCAGACCGCATTTCATGTTGTTGCTGTGAACCAGGCAAGAAGTTAGAGGTTAGGGATGTGTTAAGAGCCCAGGCAGCTGCAGTGCGACTCCAGAGGTGTAAGATGGCATGTGGTGACCTGCACTAAGGGGGCTGGGCTGGCCTCAAGGCTTCTTGGCTGGGCACAAAGATCCCAAGCAGTGCCGGTGAGAGCCAGCCCCTCGTTTGTCCTGTGGAGAGGGCAGGGAGGTGCTGAGGGCAGGCAGCAGGCAGCCCACGCTCAGCTCGCTTTCCCCCAGCTCCGAGCCGCAGTGCCGGGGTGGGCTGGAGCTGCGGCTCCTCACGGTGCATGGGCCTGGCTCCTCTCCCCACCTCCTCCAGAAGCCACGAGGGGAAACTAAGGGGGAGTTCAGATGACAATTAAAAAGCCAAAGAAAACCCCACAGAAGATGAGCATCAAGGCAGTGTGTTTTTTTCTTTGACACTTTCTTATTCCCCCCCTACTCTGTCTTCCTCACGGTGTTTCCAGGAGACTCTCTCGTCGGCTCAGAAAGCTGCGTAGGCCCATGGCGGCTCAACCTTTCCCTCTCCCCGAGCCCCGGTCTAATCAACCCCTATAATTTATGCAGAAAATATGATTTATATTTAATTTCACCACACTTGCATTGTTAATTTGAGATGTAATTAACCCGTCGCTATGACAACTAATTTCGTGATGCCGTAAATTACCGCCGTCTTTTCATCAAAATTCAGTTACTTTGGCTCCTGTGTGCAATGTACTGATGCAATTAGGTTGCTAAGGGCAACCCAAAAGTGTTCAATTTCTTTTGTGTATCTGCAGTGGGGTAGAAGCTCTCGTGTGTTATCCCAAAGTCCTGTTTTCTTTGGTAAAGAGCAGGGCAGACTAGACCATGGAGGAATGTGTGTGAGGGAGATGGAGCGGAAGAGTGTCCTGTGCTGGGGTTTCCCTGCGCGAGCCTCTCCACCTCTCCGTGTGTTTATTTTTCTAATTGTTTTAAAAGAGCCGGGCTCCTGGTCACACATGACCCTGTTTGTATTAAGCCAGTGCTTTCTGTCTTCTCCCTTCCTCTCTCCCAGGCTTTCCTCCGTGATGCTTTGGGGACAAGCTAGGCAGTGAGGGAAGGCTTTCACTGCTGCTTTCATCCCAGACACCAGTAACACGCCTCAGTCCTTCCCTAAGTTTGTGTCCCTCTGAATTTGTGTGTGTGTGTGCAGAGAGAACTTGTTTATATAGATCTCCCCCCCGCTTCTTTATTTAAAACAAAAACCCTCTGTGTTGCTTTTGTCACGTTAATTCCCATTTTGCCAACACCAGGGGCCCAGGCAGACGAGTTACCAAGGAACACAAAATTTTAATTAGTGTATTTTAATCATTCAGGCTTTCCGAGCTAATCCACATACCCTAGAGAATTCCCGAGATGCAGCACTGCTCTGCTTTACCATTTATTGTTGAGTCTATTATAATTACTGTTAGCAGGTGGGGACTGGGAGATGTTTATTATGAGTTTTTCATCTTTAGTATAATTACCGAAAAAAACAAAATAAAAAGATGTTGGTGCATTTTGTTTTCCTAGAGGATTTTTTTTTTTTGAGGGGGATATTTTTCCCATTCCTTGCAGGCAGGTGCTCACCAATTACTGCCTTTTTCTCTGTTTTAATTTATTTTGTTGATCAGTGACTCACCTTTACTTTTTCAGGATGGAAGTAGAAGTCAGTGGCTCCTGGATGGAGTGAGTTTACCTAATTTAGGGCAAGAAATTAAGCTGGGACAGAACGAGACAAGCTCAGGATTCCAGCCACTGTGGGTGGGTACAGTGTACTATGGAGGGACATCTCTGTTTGAGAGTTTGTTTTTGTTTTGCTGCTTTGGTGCAGTTTCTTAAGTTATAGAGTTTCATAAGCATGATTGGTAGGAGTCATGAGCAGGTAGGAAAATGTGCCTGTGTACAGGTGTAAATGCCCAAGTGCCACTGCTGTATGTGCAGAAGTGTAGGTGGGCGTCTTTGAATGAATTTCTGAAGGATTCAGTGACAGGCACAGGGATATGCACAACCCTTCCACAAGCAGAGCACGGTGAGGTGCTAAATCATAGGCGCACAGGGAGTTTCCAGTGTGAAGAAGGAAGGAAGGTGATTCCCTGAGCTCTGAAGTAAAATGCTTTCATCAGGTGAGCTTTTTATTCATCCTGGCCACTGCAGAAAAAAACTAACACTGCCTTTTGAGGCCAAACTTTTCTGTGATCCTTTTAACAAGATTCTGGCCTCTTGTTTTTCAGCTGTAGCTTATACCAGGGTGAGGAGTGTCCATGCCTGTCCTCCAAGACCAGCTTCTTGGCAGGCAGGTACCTTCTCCAAGTAAAAATACCTGGGAAAGGAGTGAGAGGGTATGCACAGGCTGCATGTAGTATTGTTCCCTCCTCTCTGTTGTGGCCTGATGAGAGCTGGGAAAGGTCAGTCTGATGGCATTAGTTCTCCATTATATGCCATGACATTAGGTAACATTTTTTATTTTATAATCTGTGGAGTTCTCCAGGGATTCAAACAGAGTCTCATATCCCTACACAAAACCCCTTTAGAAAGGTGTTTCAGCTGCTTCCATCTCTGCCTGGTGACTTCTGCCTTGTTTGATATCTGCTTCATGTCATTTGAGGAATCAGTTTGTTTCAGACTATCCAAAAGCTAATGGGGCCCCCCTTGCCTCTGTTCCACTGGCTCCAAGGGTTTAAGTCTGAACTAAGAAAGCTTAATTGAGAGCTCAGAGGGATTTAAAAGCTAGGTGTGTTTTTAAGCCTCTCTTTATCCATATTGAAGTCTGCAGTTAGGAATCCCTTAACCAAATTTCCATGTTCAGGGTGTTCTCTGGGAAAATGCCATGCTAATTCTGGACAGCCCTCATCAGGGATGCCCCAGATCTGTACTGTATGTTCATTGCCTCTTTCCACCTTACAGCTGAATCAGAGAAATGAGCCCTTTTTCTGTCTTACACTTAAAAGGCTGAGTGTAAACATTTTCTTCTCCTTGATGATGATTTTCAAGTTTTCCTGGAAAATTCCACATCTCTGCACAAGGCCAAGGCTCTGGCTGGAGTGAGACCAAGAAGGATTAATTAATAAAGCTCAGTAGCTTACACAGGAACTCTGTAATATAATTATACCTTCTGTAAGAAAAGGCCTTGGAGTTGAAGAGAGAGGATTGCATGGGGTTGGAAAGAGTATTCTTTGAGCCCCCATGCCCCTGGATTGTCCTTCCCCTTACTTTTAAGTTCAGGATTTTCCATGCCCCTAAATGCCCTTTGCTTCTGACATGTCTTTGGTCTTTGCTGCTGGTTCTTCATGCTGCCAGCTTGTCCCCTGAAACTGCTCCTAGGCTCTTCCAATGGAGAGGAGCATCTGCTCCCGAGTTCAAACCTGCTGGCTTTGGAGATCCATATATCTTCTGGGTTTAGCACAGTCAGAGCCTGGCTGTCAGCAGGGACAGCTCCTGGGAGGTGTGGGGATATGCACCCCTTCCTTCTCCTCCATTTTTTCCCTTCCAGTTCTTTGTCTTCCTCCAGCTCCAAAGAGGAAAACTCTTTGTGTCTCCTCCCACACCTTCCTGCATCCTCCCCAGATGCTGCCATCCTGCTCTACTGGGCAGCACCAGCTCTGGGTGAGACAAGTGCCCGGAGTGAGCTCCATTGAAACATCCAGGCCAGATCTGGGGACGGATCCACCCCCAGGGAGACAGTGCTGTGAGCCCAGAGCTGCAGGAGGAGGCTTTTCTTCTGATATCTCCAAACTTTCCCACCCTGGCTGCGGCTCTACAAAGAGGCCCTGGCCCCGTGCACAGGGCCTTCCGCATGAAGGGGTCTCGCCAGCTCCTCTTTATTGAGTCTTCAAGCGCTGGCAGGACACTCCATTAAAAAGCCATTTGCTTTTGTGTCCCCAGGCCCCCAGCTGGCTCCTGCTCATGTGACACTGGCCACAGTTGTAAAACAACAACACAAATAGTTGGCAACTACTGAGGTTTTTTTCAAACCAGAGTCGTCATAGCAACTTTCCCCAGTCAATCATTGGTGAGGCAGCCTGCCAAGGGGTGCTCTGAGTGGCAGGCCAGCCCTGCTCCAGAGGAGCCCTGAGCAGGGAGCTCTCAGGGGTCCTTGTCACCAAGACTCATCAGCCTGCTTCCTACGTTAGTGAAATGCAGATGTCTTCACTGTGCGGAGTTGGCACAGGAACAGAACACATCCAGTCCTCCATCCCAGAACTTCCCTGAGCTTGGACCCAGGCTCCAGAGTCCCTGTTCCTGCTGGCAGAGTGCCATAGGGAGAAGCCCTTGGCACCTGGCCTCATGCCAGAGGGGGCATCCAAAGCTCTCCCCAGTTTGGCACAGTGCCAGGGGGCATCCAAATCCCCCCCATGCATGGCATGTTGTCAGGGGACATCTGAGTCACTCTGCCCGTGGCACTGCGCCAGGCAGACCAGAACATGGCACACTGTCCTTGGAAGTGGCTCCACGCCAGGTCTGATCAGTGGTATCAACCTCTGTTGTGTCTTGCAGGATGCAGGACCAGGAAGTGACTTGGCACTTCTTTAAACTCCTGCATTTGCAGGAGAGCGCATGAATCCCACAGGTTCTCGCATGAACAAAGGAGGTGGCACAGCTGGAAGGAGACAGCAGTGCTTAGCAAGCGAGCTGTAAGTCACACATTTGTGGCAGCAAATGGTTAGGGAAGCGGGATGGACCCCCCACCATGGGGCAGGGTCCAGATGCCACTAAGGAGCAAGCAAAGGGAGCATCTCCTGTGCTCCTCCCATCCCATCTCTTCTGGCCTTTGGAGAACCTCAGTGGTCTTAGGCTGTTAGGACTGCTTTTATGACTTTGTTGGCTTTTCTTCTATGTCCTGAGCTCCTCACAAGTCTTGTGAGCTGCTGTCCCAGACTTATGCCAGAGCCCATAACTGGGCAATGAGGGCTGTCTTGGCTGGACTGCTCCCACCTGTGCAGACAGCAATGGCCTATGCTCCAGAAGATGGTACTTGCTGTCACTGCTGTCCCATGGCAGGGTTTCTAAGAGAGCAGACCTCAAGCTGCTGTTGTTGTCGTCACATCTCTCTACTTGAGGCTCCCTGGCTACCTTGAGTGACTCCTGGAGGAGAGGAATGTTAAAAATCCGCTCTTGTAGTAAGTTGGCACCATATCCAGCCACCGTGTGCTCTGTGCCAGAGCTTAGTAAAATGTTGGCGAGGACCGCAGCTCTGTGCTCAGACCCCTCCCCTTCCCCTTTTGTCTCAGTTGGTTTGGCAATTGCATGGTGGTAACACAGCTCAGGGTGGCACAGGAGCTTTGCTGCCCGTATGCAGCTGGAAAGTGAAAAGGGATTTCCAGGCAGAGCAAATGATATAGGGAAATGGAATGTGAAGGCCTGTGGCAGCAGGCCAGGGGCATGCCAGGCGTTTTGCTAACCCTGGCGCATTCACTGTGGCTGGGGAGATGCTGAGGATGGATGTGCCCCATCCCACGGCTGGAGAAGGTGCCCAAGTGTGTTGCTCCACAGGTGGCCAGATCTCTTGGCTGCTGCTGAAGCTGGGATCTGAGGGGGCTCACGAAGGCAAGCGAGGAGCTGCTGGGCTCTGTTCAAATCCTATTTGCTGGCACTCTGGTTACAAGCATGGTTACTGTTGGCTGGGGCTGGGAGGAGGGATGCTGGTTCCTTCTCTTTGTTGCTTTGCATCTTCGTCACTCTGTCTCAGTTCTCTCATTCATTTGTTCTTAATTATTTGTTAATTTCCTTCCCTTCTTCCTCAATTTGTTCTCTCAGTCATCTGCTCTCTCATTTGCTTTTTCTTTCTTTTGTTGCTGTTGTTTGCCACCTAATTTCCTTCTTTAATTCCTGTCACTCTTAGTTGTCCTCTCTCATTCCTTCCACTCTTTTCTCTTCTTCCCTCTCTCCTCCCCTGGGCATTTTCAGTATCTGTGTCTTTTTTCTGATGTTATTTCTAATCCCAAGTGAGTTGCTTTCCTTCAGACACCTCACTATTCCATGCAGAGCTCCTCAAGCTGCTGCCCCTTTCGCTCTGCACTTGGCAGATGTCCCTTACCTTCAGGCTTTAAACTTTGAGGGTGGCCCATTGAGCGAACACCTCATGGGGCTGACAGCGAGAAGGGGAGAACGACACTCACATCCTGCCCTGGGCAGAGGTTCAGGGCTGGGGAATGGCGATAGCTGGCCCTGCTTCTCGCCCCTGTGGGGTGCTGTTCTGGATGTGGCCCTGGCAGAAGGAGGGCCGAGGAGGTGGCAGAGCCAGGTCTGTGGCCGACACCCGGGCAATGTGTTCGTACGGAGGGGTGTGGGAGGCCCTGGCTGCCAGGGTGGGCCTTGGCTGTGGGCACACCTGCACGTGCTGCTGCGCTCATGAGGTGCCAGCACCTGCCTCCAAGCCGCCTCCACTCCCGCTTTCCTTCGCCCGCCTTCCTGCGAGCAGATCCTGGCGGCTGCAGAGCTCCGAGCCTCAGCTCGGGCTCCCCACGCACCTGCCTGCGCGTGCTGACGCCCGTGCGGAGGTGTGCGCCCGCGGCCTGCCCCTGGGCCCGGCTGCTCCCTGGCCTCCAGCAGCTCCCACACACGCTCACCGTCCTTGGCACACATACTGGGAAGGCACATGCCTGTGCACATCTGCATTCACATGTCACCATTCCGCCATGCACCCGGGCTGCCTCCCCTGTGCTTTCCCATGCGCTCCGCTCACATGCTGCCATGCAGTAAATTATCTCCCCCTCTGTGACCCACTGCCCCCTCCCCAAAACCCAGGCCAGCTAAAGTGCTGTAACATAGTAGCTGCCTGAACTTCGATTCAAAGGTTAATATCAAAATCTGGAGTGGATTACCTAAAAATTACTTACAACACCATTAAAATTCTGAACTCTTTTTGTTGTGGCTGTAAATTAATTTAAAATGTCAGTTTTTTTGAGAAATCCAATAAGAAATTGAGCCAACAGAGCAATCTGTAAACTGTCTGGCACAGAGGAAAGTGTGTCTTTTCAATCGACAAGAAAAAATATGGGGCTTAACTGGAACCATATGGCAGCGCACTTGAGAGAAATCTGCTGAAGAGGAGGGAGGGGAGGGGGAGCCCAAGCAGGCAGGAGCAGCGGGATAGCTGGTGGTTTGTGTGGGAGAGGAGCTCAGGCTGCCCGCTGCAGGGACACTGAGACAGGTGCATGGAGAGGAACAGCCCTAAGGAGCAGGGACAGCTCTTGGCTTTGCAGAGACCCACATGCCAAGGCATCCCAGGTGGGAGGTAGTGCAGCTGTTCCCAAGGTTCCCGCAGGCTTGTGCTGGTGTGAAGGGGCATTGTGTTTGGCAACAGGGCTCTGTGAGTTGGATAGGAGACACAGAAGGGCTGAGCAGTGAGGGAAAGTGGGAAATGAGGTGTCTAGGTGGGTTTTCTGTGGTGTCTGTGCTCCTTGCTGGTCCAAGTGTCCTGCCACCCGGTTCCTTCAGCAGCCTCCCAGCACAGCCCCTCTGCTGGTTGTTCTCTTTGCCAGGAAGTATGGATGGCATGGATGAAGGGTGGCTTCTTAGCTCTGACCCAAAGGTAAGGTGGGCACTGGGAGGCAGCTGTGGAAGGGCTACCACTCCACATCCCCTGCCCCAGCCCCCTCTCCTTTGGCTCAGATCCTCACAGCATTCCTTGAGCTGGTGAGAAACCCAGCTTCCCCTCTGTGTCTCCTGCCTGCCGACATGTGTTACCCATTAGGCCTTAATTTCAGAAGATTTACAACACATTAAGTAATTTGTAGGTTATTTCAACTTTAATCTGCTGAAGTCGAGAAAATCAAAATTAAATTCAAAACACACGATCTTCAAAGTACTGGGATTGGGGATGGGAGGGAGTTGTTTACCAGCCCTTGCTTGTCTCTTCTCCAGTATCTCTGCCACAGTGCTCTTGCCCCTACCACAATGCTGCCCTTCCCACTACTTTTGCTGGTAGTAGGGGAGATGAGGTCCATCGAGGTGAGCTTCAGGAATCTCCTGGTTCTGGGTAAGGGATGTCAGTGATCACAGAATGATGCCTTTTGGAAGTCCTCAGACTGATGGACCACTTCCATGGCACAAGAGGGAATGCCCTGGTCCTGACAGTTTCTTTTCTGTCTGTGATCACATCTGTCATGAGCTTGAGTGGCAGAGGCACAAACGCTCCCTGAGCTCTGAAGCCAAGGACATTACCTCTCTATCCCTCACTTTCCTGTGCTGGGAAGAGCACCATGCCTTATGAGAGTAGGTTTGCTGAAGTTGTCAGGTATTTAGATGCTATGGAAAGGGAGGCTGTCAGCCCAAAGGAGCTAAAACAGAGGTGGGGACCTGGGGACAACTGCAGTGACAGGCTTTCCTGCTCCTCTTCTGCATTTATTGGCCAAGGGTGTTTGTGCCACTGTCCCTCTTCCTGTATTCCTCTTGTATTCAGCAAGAAAAGGGACTATTCTTCTTCCATCTGCAAGTAAGATCACAGGAGCCCCGTCCACATTGTGGATCTGTGGCTGAAGAATCCCTGTGGGATTTATCCAACACTTCCATGAGCCTCCTACCCCTAACAGGACCAGATCATTAACAGCTTTCAGAACAGGTCTGAAACTAGTCTAATCATTCCTTTTAGTGATTAGAGAAGCCAGAGCTGAGATCTTCCTTAAACTCTTGGGGTGGGATAATGAACTAGTTGAATCACAGAACTGGGAGTCTTTGCTGATGAACAGAGGCTGTTAAGGCGTTATCTTGGGGCTCAGGAGATCTAAGATTTGTCTCAGCTCTCTACTATGCCAAGTTTTGTGTTGATCTAAAACAAATCTCTTACCCAATTTGTGCCTCAGTTCCCTGCCTGTGTAGTTGAAATAACGCTCTTGGAGTAAAGTTGATAGGAAGGATGTGTTTGGTGTCAAACTCTGCTGTACTGAGGGGCTGGGCCTGGTGTGGCTCCTGGAGTGGAGTCCCCAGCTGGGCTCAGTGCCTCAGTTTCCTCATGTGTGCAAGGAAAAAATGACTTTTTTTCTCTCCCTGGATGAATCCTTTGATGAATGGAAAGTGTATGTGTCACAGCTCTGCTATTTCACACTGATCTCTCCACCCACATCCCAGACAGTTTCCGGGTTCCCAGCCCACCAAATCCCTCAGGCATCTCTTCAGGGGCCCTTTCCTCTTCCAGCTGAGTGCTGCCTTATCCCAGAGCTGGGTGGCGGGGTGCAGCAGACATCCCATTTGGGAGCAATCCAGAACTGCTGAAAGGCTGAGCGTGCTGACGAGTTGGTTTTTGTGCGTCCCTGCATTGCAAGGGTGCACAGCCCAGAGCTGACTTTGTTGTCTTGGCTGTCTGTGAGCCAGATCCCCTGGAAGTTGGCTTTATCAGGAAATGTGTCATTGAATTGCACTTAGGGAGACAAGAACTTCTGAGGGTGATGTCCCCAGTTCTGCTCCAACAAGGAATCTGGACATGCAGGAAGCATGTTACACTTCATCTGCATCTGTAGGTTTTCCTGCTTCAGGCCTGAATACCTGGCTCTGTCCATTTCATATTCTTGCCTGTGCTGGGAAATTTTTATCAGTACCATCACAGATTTGTATTTTCTCTGAGATTATACTTCATACACCTTACACAGCTGCTCTGACCTGTTTAAAGGGGGTAGATATGGATACAGATGTAGAGTGTGACTCTTGTGTTTTGTACAGACCACTGGGCAGCCATCAGAGTAGTAATTTATAGTCCCCTTTGATCTGGGTTGGTTTTAAAACAGATGTCAAAGCATATATGCTGCAAACCAGAAATTGTTTCTCTAGTCTCTGCAGAGTTCATCTCCTGGATCTTCTCCTTGCAGGGAGGAAAGAAAAGGATTTGTGTAGAGCAGTTTTCTGCTAACACTTATGAAAAGTATTATGTAAAAAAGGTTAAAATTAATTTTGGTATGTGTTAGCTGGTCAAGCTAAACCCTGGAGAGCCTCTCAGATTCACGTTAAAGATGCAAAGTATGTCTGGCATCAAAGGATGCCAGAACGGGTGACTTCATTAAGACACAGATTTCACTTCAGTTTTAATGGTGTCAGGAATCTGCTGTCTTTCTTAGTGCTGACATATCCTAACACCCTGAAAGTTAAATAATATGCTTCTACCCACTTCTCACTCAGCTACAGGTGGTGGTGAGAATTTTTGCTTCTTTTTCCTAGGGAGTGCTGGACCTGGAAGCATGCAGGGAGATCCACCAGCACAGGAATGCCATTTGGCAGCTACTTGGATTATGGGGCTGAGATGTGCTTCTGTTACTACCCAGCCCTTTCAGCTTTCTCCCACTCTCTGCTCATGACTGTGTAGGCTGATGTGCTGAGTTGATGAAGGTTTAGAGAAAATTTAAGGATTCTGTGTTGGAAAGTGTTATAGTGGAACATGAGCACACACCCTGACAGCCATGATGCCATTTAATTCAAGTCTAGTGTCCTTAATGCTCTTGTAATGATCAGCAAAAGTTCAGACTTTATGCAAAGTAAAGGAGCATTAATTGCTCTTTTCAAGCAAAGGGGAAATCAAGTCACAGGAAAAGTTACATGAATAATTTTCAGGTGTTCATGAGCCTTTGGCAGAGCAGGGAGTGGTGCTTGAGCACCCACCTCTCAATCCTGCGCTCTTAACTTCTAGATCAAACGTTCCCAGACTTTTTTTCAGTGGATGGGAGGGCAGCTGAATAGAAAGTTGGCCTGATTGATGCCCTTTCTGTACATAATCACAGAATCTCCCTGTGGCAATTCCAGCAATTGCTTACGTGGGAGGTAATGGCAGGAAAATACTCTTGGTAGGATTTGTATGTGCTTTGTGTTTGCCTAAACCTGATCTCCTTGAAGTCCTAGAAGTTTGACTCAACACTTCAGTGCCAGCAGAATTGACCCTAATGCTGGGCAGTTTTGCAAATCTGTGTCTTCTCAGTTGCTTTGAAAGCATGTGGGGAGCTGAGGGAATGAGGAGGAGCCATCCACAGAAGTCACCTTTCCATCAGGTGATATTCCAGGGCAAGTATCAAACACCAGCAGCTGGGAACCTCTGCTTTTAACCCTTCTGTCTTTGGGATATGTCCTCTCTTGTGTCCTTAAGCATCTTAGACTCTAAAATATGGTAATCTTTGGGTCTTCTGCTAACTGAAGGGTGCAAGCCAGAGGGAGGTGCATGTTTTACCCCAAGGACAGCACAGCCTGTAGTGTTAAGTGAGCAGCACATCTTGGCAGCCTTCTGCCTCTGCCATGGGCTTTGACCAAGTCTAAGGTCTCAGAGCTCACATGAGTGTGCTCAGCAGTGCCTTTAAACCAGCTGGCCACATTGTGAACAGCACAGACTCTGCTACAGGCTGATTGCCCAGGGCTCCTTTCAGCTTCTCTGGAAGGTTTTGCTGCCAGAGCTGCTCAGCCTAAGGTACTCAAGAGAACTGCAGTGTAGATACAGCCTTGGTGATTTGCTGTGCCCTTTTCCACCCCCTCCCTCTCACTGTCCTCTGTGCCTTATGCTCGGCTGGACAAAGAGATGGTGCTTGCTGTAAACAGTCATTCGCTTCCTTTGGCTGAGGCTGAGATAGGTCATTTGTCCAGTTCGATATCCAAGGGCACATGGGAAAGTTTGGGTATGTTATTTCCCAGTCTGATGGTGTTTGGTTCAGTATTCTTGGACCAAAACCACTTCTTGGATGAACTGCTAAGTTCGAATGAGTTATGGAAGTGAAGAATGTGATCCTGGAATGCCGAGCTGGGCAGTGATAACAAGATACCAGTTCAATATATCTTATATGGGCACTTCTTGAAACTTCAAGGTAGTATGATGCTTCCTAAGCACTGTTTGTAATAGTGCAGAGAACAAGAGAAGACAGACACTGGTAACTCCTGAGGCTTTTGGAGGATAACAGAGTATCTTGCCCAGAAAGCACAAAAGGGGTCATGAAAATCTGCTTTCGAGTATCTCTGCTGGTTGGGCTGGGGAGGGATGCAAGCTGGAGGGGCTTGACGTACAGCGGGAAGGAGGCCTCAGCTCATCCGAGCGTGCCAGGCAGGTAGCTGGTTGCCCTGTTTCTCCTTGGTGTCTGCTAGTCTCCGAGTCCTGGTTCACAGCTCCCTGCAAGCCAGGGATGGAGGAGATCCTATGAAAATGATGATATGTGACAATCAGTCACAGCAATTAGTGTTTTGGTTAACAGGCCTTTTTTGTTTTCTCTCACCCAGACAGAATGTCACAAATAAATCCTCGCCTGCATTTGCATATTAATTGGATCGGAGACGTCAAGCATCTTTCATTAAAGAAAATGATCTGCATATTTGGAGACATAAAATAGTTATTTTGATGGGTTTTTTTCATAAGATCAGGGGGTGGGGGAGGAAGGTGATGGGAGCAGTGGAAATTGAGGTAGAGTGAAGGCAGAGAAAGCAGCTTTTGTGGTTAACCCCTTGTGGCCCAGAACTAGCTGGTGCCCAAAGCAAAAATAATAATAATAATATAAATAAATAAATTCTGGGTCTCAGAGCAGCTTCTAGAGAAGTGCACCATTCTCTCCATAGCTTTGTTCTTGGGGCCACAGAAAGGCTAGGTAGCTACAAATGCACTTCCAAAACATCTTCCCCTGTCTACTCTGTCCAGCCACAGAGCTGGGTTGTTACAGGGCTCTCCTTGTCATCTCCCTTTCCTGACAGCACCTTGGCCATCCTGATGGCTGCTTCCTCTCAGGCTGTGCCAGGATCAGGCCTTTCAGATGGCAGGGCTGCAGGATCTGAGTGCAGTAGGTGGCCTACATGCCTGATTCAAGCAGTGGTAATGCAGTAACCATGTGCTTGGAGGGACACCCTACTCACAAGGGAGGGAGATTCTTATGCTCAGGTCCTGCTTCCATTACTCCCAGCTTAGGTGAGGGAGGTGCCAGAGGGCTGGGATGTGTTGGTTCCACAGCTGTGACCTTCTCCTCTCTTTCTATGATCTCTTCTGATTTGAGACAGGGATAAAATTTTCCCCAGTTCAAGTCAGTGGTGGTGTATGTGGTCAATAGGAGAGTCCTCTCTTTAACTCCTGGATTCCTACCCCTAAGCTAGCCTTTGGTACTTCTGGCAGCAGCCCAGGGCAGGATGTAAGGAATTTGACCCTCTACTTTGGAAACTGACTGGGGAATTTCTGTGGGCAGCATGCAGTGGCTTGAGATGGATTTTGGCTAGGACACTGAGGTTAACACTGCAATGGTTCCAAGGGTACATTCACATGAATGTAAATGATCATGTTATGGCAGATCAGCAAGTTGCTGCTTGTTAGCTGTGCTGCTGTGGGACTCTGAGAACACTACTTGCCTGTTGCAAATTCCAGGTAAAATTTCTGCCTGAAACTGATGCAGACATGGATTGAGGGACTGGCTTCTCCTTTGCAAGTCTCCACAGCATTGGTGAGTGCCCTTGTCTATCTGCTCACGTAGAAGACTCCCTATCTTGAGCCCAGTCCTATCCTTTCCAGCCAGTCGGATGATGTGGACCAAGATCTCACCAAGCTCATTTCACTGAGGTGTCCCTAAAGACAAGTTGCTCCAAGCTAGCGAGTGTGGCAGCAGCTTTGGTTTTGCAGGTTCCCAATCCCTTTACCTTCAGAGCTGCCCTCAGGAGCCTCAGCTGAGCATTGCAGAGGAACAAAATTTTGGGATTCCCTGCCCAGTGCTGAGGATGACAGGAGCTGGCAGCCTCATCAAGGCCCAGCAGAAAGTGTCCTCTGGCTCCAGGATGCTTGGAGAGGAGCCCGTGGAGGGCTCCCTGCCATTACTGAAGTGGTTTGCATGGCACAGTTCTAGCTCCCCAGGGGAATGCTTCCTGGGACTGGGTCAAGGAAAAGGTGGAGAGAGCCGGACACGTTTGTAATCAATGGCACATCACCTATGTCATGCTTTGGTTTATTCTACTTTTAAGAGCTCATCCAAGTCAGAAGGACCCCTGAGGACATCTGCTGGGGTTTTCAGGATTTTCCATTTTTGTGCATTAGAAAGCAGGGAATTTGGCTCAGAAAGCCCATCTGCCTTTTGGGCAGAGCTCACCTTGGTACAGCCTGGCACGAGCAGATCCCTCTGAGGCCATGTTTTCCTGGGGGAGTTTCCCCATGTGCCAAATATGACTTGGTCTTGGAGCTGAGAGTAAGAATGAAGCAGAGGCTCTGGTTAGACAAGTACATCAGAGTGTGGGGGCTGCTGGGGTAGGTTTAAGGAAATCAGCTGGGAATAGATGAGAGATAATTTGCCTTATCAAAGCGCAAGGAGCAGGTCTCTCTGGGCCTCTGATATCATTGCCGGAAGGTGGGGAAGGCAGTGCAACCCAGAGCATGCGAGTGCTGCTTTGGAGACCCAGCTTATTTTCTGGGCTTTGCCATGACCCATTTAACCTTAAACAAGTCATCAAGAGATGAAATCACCTCTCTCAGCCTTGAATTCCTTTTGCCTGCCTCTGATATTTTAGCCCAGCTGCCTCAGGCTGTCTCATCCTCAGAAATCACCTGGTGCACAAGGGGTCAGGTGTAATGGAGCAGCCATACAGAAGGGTGCAAGGTTGCCTTTTCTCTGTGCTTGGAATCTCTGCAGAAGAGGCTTTAGCACATGATAAAATCTTCAGGGCAGTCTTTAGTAGGAAGATTCGGCTCCTGGCTCCAGAGAACTCTGCCCTAGATGAAGGGACCGTGTTTCACACCCTGTACTGCCTCATTTTGCAGAAAGGCCTGTAATTAGCCATGATTCCTCTCTTTACCCCACACATCAAGGCATGTGGCTGAGTTGTTTTTTTTTCAGAATGCTAGTCCTAGGAAGCCATCAGTATCCAGGAAACTTTATCACACACACTCAAAATAACCCAGAAAGCTGCCAGCCCCATATTAGGGAATGACTCCCTGTCAGAAAGTAAAGTGGATGCAGAATTTATTGACAGGCTGCTGTGACTGTAGGCAATTTGTGACCCAGCCCCTTCCTCTACCTCCACCCCTCCCCATGCACAACAACCCAAAAACCCTCTTCAGTCCTGCTGTCTTCATATTTAGCATGTCTGGGTGCCCTGTCTCAGCTCCCCACATTTGCAGCATGCTCAGGAGCCTTCCCAGGGGAACAAAATACAACTGCAGGAAAGGAGGTAGGCACAGTGCTCTCCCTGTGTGCCCCACATCCAGTCCTCTCCATCATCTCCTGTAGCTCAATACAAACAGGGATAAAAATAACAAAAACAACAAAATCCAAACACCATCCAGCCTAAAAGTTCTTTTCTTTAGCCCAGACGTGGCAGAGGGTTGCTCTTCTCATTGCTCCAGTACAAGGTAGGATGAGTTGGTGGTTGAAGCAGGAGCTGTATGGGAATGAGCTCCTCACTGGCTCTGCTAAGGACAGGACATGTTAATCTTTAATGACTAAGTTTCCCCACGTGTAAATCTCTATCATCACTGCAGCCTCCAAAAGCCTTTCATGTCTGCTGGTGAATTTCCTGGAGAGGTTCACGGGGCTTCTGTAGTTTCTGTTGGGAGTGTAAAATTCTACTTGAAGCAGGGATTTGGGATACTTGCTTGTGACTTTTAACAAAAGGATTTGTTCATGAATTTTGTTCTGCTCTTCCTTATGAGGAAGGATAGGCACTCAGGAATATCATCTGTGAGGTAGCATGGGCTTAGGCATGAGTTGCTGTAGAGATGTGAAATGTCACTGTACTATATATGTATTAGGATCTAGAGAAAAGAAGGGAAGTGTAGGATGTGTGTTAGCAGCTGAATTGCACACAGAAATTTTTCCCTTGCGGTTCTCATGGGAGGCAGGTATCTCTCAGGCTCGTGCTGTACCAAAGCACAGAAAGGTTCAGTGTCAGACCATGGCCACCAAGGGATCAGAAGCTCATCTCTGAGAACAGGATTCTTTTGGGGAGAACTGCATCCCTCCAAGCAGGAGTTTGTAGTAGAAGAGGGTTTGGTGATTTGTGGCACATCCAGCTCAGCAGATGGGAACTACAGATTCAGTACCTGCTGTCCATTAGCAGTCGGACGGCACCATCAGTCATATCCAGACACCATCAGGAAATGATTCCCAATCAATTATAATTGCTCTTCACCTACTTCCTGTATAATCACTGATGTTTTCACTGCAGATACCAGTGAAACAGAGGAGCAGGAGTCTCTTCCCTCAACTTTCTGCCTGTGTCTCAGGCCCACCCACTGAGTTTCTTGGGATGGCCCTGCCATTCTGAAAAGCAGCCCGTGATTGGGATTTAAAAGCATTGGCATGTTTTATTGCCTCTGGAACTTAGGGACAGATGGGCGGAGGATACTGTGTGGTCTTCGTGTCTCTGTGATCCACAGGCGGGTGGGAAGAGGGGCTGCAAGACGGAGCCCACACCTCCAGCATTCAGCTGATGGCAGAGATTTTATGCAGAGGCAATGAATCTCATTAATGCTGGATTAGGTCCTGAAACAGCCTTTCCCAATGGGATCCTGGGTGGAGTTTACCAGACAGGTGTTCTAGTTTTTATTCTCACTTTTTTATTAATTCTTTTTCCCTCTCCTCCTCCTCCTCCCCCTCCCCCTCCTCCTCCTCTCCTCCTCTCCTCCTCTCCTCTTCTCCTCTTCTCTCCTCTCCTCTTCTCCTCTTCTCCTCTTCTCCTCTTCTCCTCTTCTCCTCTTCTCCTCTTCTGCTCTTCTGCTCTTCTCCTCCTCTCCTCCTCTCCTCCTCCTCCCCTCGTTCCAGGCTTGTTTGTGTACTTAGCAGGAGAGGGACTGGTGTTCAGAGCTGGAATTGAAGCCAAGTAAAAGACCTGCTAAGGCAGGCAGCACCTAATGCTGTTTGATTTTCCATGGTAATCAAAACATTATGAGCTCCTCTTTTGAAATCTCAACAGTGTGTAAGATGGAATGAAACACCTTTGGGGAGGGGAAGGTCAGAGACTGAAATATCCTTTTGGAGAAGGGCAGAAAGCCAAGCTGGAATGGCGAGACGCATGGAGACAGTGGAGGGGAAGAGGAGTGGGGTGAGGGCGGTGAGGAGGGGATGCCATGGAGGCCAAGGCTGGGCACAGAGTGGGATTGCGTGTGCTGGTGGAGCCATGCCAGTGCAGATCCTGTTTGGCCGGCGCAGCCAGCGCTGGCTGGTGCTGGAGCAGCGAGGAGATGCACGGCCGTGGGTGTGTGGTGTCAGGGAGCCTGGTCAGGCGGGGAGCGCGCTGGGGCAGGCGCAGGCGGGGTGGCTGCAGCAGCTTCCAGGAGGATGATTATTTTATGGAGTCCTCAGAAGTCCAAGTTATGTGTGTTTGTTAAGCGCCGTAGCACTGAGTTTATTTAATGTGGTTTTAACTGCTGCATGCTTTTATAAATCAAAATAATTAAAAATAATAAATTTGAAGGTTAAACAACAGCCTGTAGGATGGCAGAGGGAGAGAGAATGTCTCTGGGCTGTGTTTGCAGGGAGGGGAAACGGGTTCCTGACGGCTGCCTGCACCACTGCCACATCACTTGGGGGATGGGGCAGGTTTCAGGCTGGTGTAGCAGGAAACAGACAGTGCCAAAATCCAGGCTGTGGCACAGCCATATCCCTTCACACCTTGTCAAGGCCATCATGAGGAAAAGCGCATCCAAATGGCACTGGCAGTCCCAGTTGTGTCCTCATGACAGGCAAAAATCACTGGTTCTCTTCCTCTTCTCCTAGTTCTAAAGCACCTACAGACACTTGGGTTTGCTGTACTCCTCATAGGATTTTCCGGCTATCGATATTCTTGTTGTTGCAGGGCATTTCTATTGATGCCACATCTCAGCCTGCATTATTTACACAGAGCTATCGAATCTGTCCCAGTATTCAGGACAGCCTGACAGAACCCAGCCTTCCTCTTTAAAGGTTAAACAGGCCAGGTCCCCTCACAACATGGGCTCAGGACTTGGGAAACGCAGGGCTCCAAACACCTACCTCCCTCCACACACACTCCCTTTCATTTTAACTCAGAAAGGTTACCCTGAGGTGCTGGGGACTGGGAAGTGGAGGGTGCTGGAGAGTGTGTGTGTCTCTTTAAATGCTCTTTGTGTCAGTGTGATAAGGAATTTGATGGCTTTATCAGAAATACCAAAGCTTTATTTAGCAGGGTGAGGCGAGTGCCACTCAGCTCCTCACAATCTGCTGATAAATTGGGAAAGAGAGAAAGAAAAGAAAGAGAGAGAGAGAGAGAGAGAAAGAGGAAGAGAGAAGAGAAGAGAAGAGAAGAGAAGAGAAGAGAAGAGAAGAGAAGAGAAGAGAAGAGAAGAGAAGAGAAGAGAAGAGAAGAGAAGAGAAGAGAAGAGAAGAGAAGAGAAGAGAAGAGAAGAGAAGAGAAGAGAAGAGAAGAGAAGAGAAGAGAAGAGAAGAGACGAGAAGAGAAGAGAAGAGAAGAGAAGAGAAGAGAAGAGAAGAGAAGAGAAGAGAAGAGAGAGAAGAGAGAAGAGAAGGGAGGGAAGGGAGGGGAGGGGAGAGGAGAGGAGAGGAGAGGAGAGGAGAGGAGAGGAGAGGAAGAGGAGAGGAGAGGAGAGGAGAGGAGAGGAGAGGAGAGGAAGAGGAGAGGAGAGGAGAGGAGAGGAGAGGAGAGGAGAGGAGAGGAGAGGAGAGGAGAGGAGAGGAGAGGAGAGGAGAGGAGAGGAGAGAAGAGAAGAGGGAGGGAGGGCACTGGGGAAAGTCTAAACCTATGGCCCAGCTTTCAGGGAACATGGAGCTGGATACATTCCATACCTGACCACAGTCGCTCTGGATGGTGAGGCGAGGTGCATGTTAGTGTCCTTGCTCGAGACCGAAGCTCTTGTGAAGCACAGAAGCAGCTTGGGTTTATCCCATTTTCCCTTCTGGTGTCCCCACTGTTCATCTGGTTGTATCTCTTGCATTATCCCTTTTCTTCTCTTGTCCCCAGTTTGCTGGTTGGGTTATCTTCCCCTTTCACCTCCACCTATGGCACTCAAGCATTTTTTAGGCAACATCTGGCCTTTGGATATAAAGGCCTCACTATTCTTTCTCCATCCCTCAGACTGTGGATTTCAAGAAGAGGTTTGAGTTTGGCTGTTTCCTGAGTCTCGTCTGCCCTACCTGGAGTTTCCCTGCCAGGTTATGTGAGTGGGAGGCACAGCAGTAAGGTGGGAAAGGAGAGGTGTCTCAAGTGTCATCAGGCACAGTATGGAGGTGAATTATGCAAAGTATGCCTTCTGCACCATGGAACTGGCAGGGAGCTCACAGCTGGGATGGGAGACACCCCACCTAGATCAGGTTCTGTCCCAGCCTGCATTACTAATCCAGCTGCAAGAGGACAGGTTGACATTTGAGGGGCATATCCAGCCTTGGATCTTTGCAGTCGAGCTGTGAGATGTTTGTCAGTGCTAACCCTGGTTCTCGTACCAATGGGCATCCCTCAGAGGGGGAGTAGATGTTGAGAAGATGGTTTGGGTGAGATGCTTCTCTCCCACAGCAGAGATACATGATCTGATTTATGTATTGCAGGCCCCCATACCATGGGGACCTACTGCAGTGAGGGCAAAGCTGAGTCAGAAACAGCATGCTGTTGATGGGTTTGGGGAAGGCAGTGCTGATTGAGGAGCCTGGGATCGTGACCCTACCCTGCCTGCACTGTGTAATGCTATCACTGCTTTCCTTCTAAACACCGTAAACATCCGTTTGGTAGTTAAGTCACAGAACTGGGAGTTGAGTCTTCTGGTCCCCAGCTACAGCTCTTCCATCAGCTCCCTCATGGAAATCTGCTGCCTTCTCTTTGCCTCTGTGGAAGCACTCCATGCACATGAGCAGAACAGCACCTGGGTTTGCAGAAGAGCAAGGAATGTGCAGAGTTTTCCAAAGGATGCCCATTGCTATGGCTCCGTCAAAGTTGAAGGACTTGTGTTGCCTTACTGAAACAAACCTGGCCTCGTGGTTGTGCAGCTGTCTGAGATATGGGCTGGGAGGTGCTCAAGACAGACCCAGTATTTCTCCTGATCTCTTCTTATCATTAACACATGACATCTATTATAGATCATTGCCATGTTTTTTTGTTCATCGCGTGCCTGCATGCAGGCCACACACATTGTGACAGCTTTGGTCCCTTCTTGATCTCGTGCCTCCACACCTTTTCTTTCCATCTTTGTGTTCATTCTTACTCCTCCTCTTTCCTTTCTCTCTTTCGTTTGATTTTTCCTCTCTCCTCGGCTTGCACGCATGCACACAGACAAACACATACGCATACAAAGCCCTTTCACAGTTGGATCATCTGTTCTTGGCTCTCGCCCACATCTCTTTTTGATGTGGTTTCTAGAGGGTTTGGGCCAAGTCCCCCATTTCTCTCTCTGACATCAGGAAGCCTGCTGCAGCCTCTGATTCCAGCCGGATCTGGTTAACTCTCTTAGGAAACCTTGCCACCTACCAGAGCACGACTAGTGCTCTAAGCCTGGCTGGAAGGGAGAAAGAGGGCTTGATCTATGCTGAGTTACAACCTGATGTTCTGAACAGTTACTCATGATTTACACTGATCTGCATGAGCACTGAACAAGGTTCTGAGCTGATGCAGCATGGAGTGTCTGGAGGCACTGACTATGGAGCTGCTCCATTAGAAGATTTTTCCCTTGTTGGGGTTGTGTGGTTGCTTTCCCTCTGCAAAGCTGGCTGCATAGGAGTAGTCCCCTGAGCTCCAGGCAGGGCTCTGCCTCTCAGCTCCTGTTTTGGAGCTTCTTTCAAGAATTTAAAGTGCATTTTCTCTTGGCCTCAGCCTGGGACATCTTTCAGCTTTTTTAAAGCCCTGTCTGGTGCAATACTGACCCTCTAGCAGGGAGAACAACCTGTTCATTTGAGCACCATGTCAGAGAGAAACGCCCGTGGTCCCCGGGATATGCAGCTGTCAGTCCCACAGGCAATTCCTTCTCTGGCAGGCAGCGTAAATATGGTGTGATTATGAGAGAGTGAGTAGACAAGTTTAAAAAGGCTTAAGAGCAACTGGGTCTAAATGACCCCTGTTCTCTGGAAGGTTTCAAAGATGTGCGGTCACTCTTGGAAAGAGAGGCTTTCCTGAGCGCTCCCTGTGTGATGTCTCTGTGCGGCTGCAGCACAGCTGCTGAGCTCAGAAGTGCGCTGGAGTCCCCTGGGGGCTGCAGGGAATAGCTGTGCCTTCAGCACAGAGAGGGTGGATGGGACAAAGGCACAGAGGCAGGGACACAGCCCGCTCAACCCTGCTCGTGAACTCCTGCCCAAGCTGCCCTCGTGGCTTGTCTCAAATCCTGTTAAATCGGCAGCAAAACTTTCACCAGCCTAGGTAAAGAGCAAACATTTTCAATCAGGTCAATTCCAGGGCCAGGGATGGGGTTAGGAGGGAAATACCTGAGCGACAGTTTGCTTTAATAAAACAGGGAAGGAGGTGAGAGTAGATTGCTTTGGGCATGGGTAATGGGGCATGGAGACCTCACTGACTCAGCCAGCACTGCAAACTCTGTCCTGGTCACTCAAGCTGTGTCTGCTTGTCCTCTTGTCTGAAATGAGCCCATCATCTCAGCCTGCCACCTGGCAGGCTCATGTCCCCTGCCACAATGCATCTTTCCATGTGGCACTAACTGGCCACACCAACCAGGAGCTGGGGCCGGAGGGGCTGTGGAGCCCGGACCCCATTGGCTTCTCTTGCAGCTCAGTGGTGAGGTGGGGACAGTTTGCCCCATGGCTGCCCACACAGCCCACATGCAAACCTTGCATTTGCTCATGATCCTGGGCTAAATTTGTTCCCTTCTAAAAGGAAAATTTGTATGGAACAGGCTAAAAGGCCTCAGGCTCCCCCAGCGTGGGCCTGGGGTTCTGGGATAGCACAGCTCCTCCCTGAAGCTGGCTAATAGAAATCAGTCCTGATTAGGATTAGTCCAGCCAGCACTGAGCTGGCAGGCTGATAATCTAATAAAAATTCCCAGGATTGGTTTACTCTGGGGAGGATTTGTGCTGGACACGGGAGGAGTAAGATTAGCCCAGCTGTGTTAGGGAAGGGAGAGCAGCCCAGGGTGGGCCGGGAGGCTGCCGAGAGGGTGGGGGGAGCAAGATGGACAGCAAGAGTAAGTGGAAGTGACAGGGTCAGACCAGGCCTTTGTCCTACAGCCTGATTAGAGAGTCTGCCCCCAGTTTCTTACACTTTGGGATGTTGTCGGACAAACTAGAGCTTAAATCTGTCAGAGCGCAGTAGAGATTGGAGTTGACATCCCAGGAACATATTCCTTGCTGTGCAGAAATCCAGCCCTGCTGGGAAAATGTGAAATGCCCACCCCAGCCCCCTCTGAGCTGGAGGAGATAAGCTCAACTTCTTCCTTTAGCTGGGTTGGGTAGTTGAGGCTGAGAGCAAAGACGCTTGTCCAGAAGCCAGGATCTGCCATGAGTGATCTGTGTTGAGTTCCATGCTGGTCTCTCCAGCTTCAGCCCCTGATGGAGAGGAAGTCCTGAAAGCCAGGTTGCTCTCCAGCTGAAATCACCAGGCTTTGTTTTATGTGGTGGCAAAGGCACCCATGATATGTGAGAACTCAGCAGATCTTTGTCCCTCCACAGAATCTTAGAGTGGGCACTAAAGCTCTTTAGTGTGCAGGGAGGAGGTCTGAAGCTGCAGGCAGTGACTCCAGACTGGGGCTGCCAAGGACATCTTGGGCTGCTATTGTTGAGGAAGACTTTTAATGGGGGAGGCAGAGCAGGAAGGTAATTTTTGGGCAGTAGTATCCAGGCCCCAGCTATGCAGGCAGTGAGGAACAAGCTTTGCAGTGTTGGTTTTTTGGCAGTCCTGTGAGGGCTCCATGCCACACTGGGTTGCCTGGGGAGCTGCTGGTGTGTCTGGTGCAGCACATAGGCATGGAGAGCTCCCTCAGCCTCTCATCTGGCTGCTCTGATGGTGAGCAGAGGGCACCCAGGCTGCTTTTTTCCTCCAGGAATTCTCAGCCTGTAGTGCCTGGAATGACTGTGAAAAATGGATGTAACCCTGAAAAGTGTGTGCCAATTTTCCTCATTTTAAATCAAGATTATATGGGGGAAGAACAAATACTCAAAGTTTTCACCTTAATGTTGCATAAGATGATCTGTGGATTATTTCAGATATATTCTAGCGCAGAACCTAAAGGTGCCCTGACAGCCTCCTCTGTCTGCCTCAGCTGTTCAATGCTTCCTAGGTAAGTCAGGAGAGAAAAGAAGCCTCACAGTCTTCTGAATTCGTTTTAACTCTCCCTGTTACTGTGTTCTCCTCACCTTCAACTCATCTAGACTGACTCTTCTGCTTCTTGCCTAGGAATTTCATCACAAAATCCCAGACTCTCTTAAATGTGTCTTATCCCTGTGGGGACACTGCAGAAAGAGACCCTTTGGAGCATGAAGGGGGAAGTCCTGCCAGGAGCAGAACCAGAACAGCCCCTTCAGATGTTCCTGGACACAAGGCAGGAGCTGTATAGGATGCAAACCCCCTCAGAACTTCACAGAGAAATGCCCTTGGACCTACAGAGGGTGCAGATTTTGTGAGGGGGTTTTTGTCCTTTCAACAATCTGCTGCTCCTGTGGATGGACTGGAGCATTTCCCAGCTGAGTGGATCTGTCTGTGGACCAGCATCTTAAAAGCTCTGGGGTCTGGTGGTTGTTGGGGACACCCTCCCCTTCAACTACCAAACTCTGTCCCCCCAGAAGGTGAAAAAAAAAAAGAAAAAGTCTCTAAGATGAATCTAGGATAACTAAATAACAGGAGCTGTGTCCTCTCCAGGCTTGGGTAGCTGCATATATGATTGTCATCTTGATGAAATCCCCCCGGATGTAATGAGCTGATTTTCTGCTGTTAATATTGCATCTGCTGATGAAGGATTCGTTAGGATAATGGAACGAAGCTAAAATATAAATGACTCGCTGTCAAGAAGCAGCTTTTGCTAGTGTTCTCCTGACAGTTCCTCGGCCATGGCTAGGGAGTCTTGTGTGCTCTGCACATGTTTCCAAGGTGTGTGCGATCATTGGGTCCTGCAGACAGGGACACGCGGGTGTCAGGGTGTGTTCCCTACCAGCCCACTGCCCGGCTGCCCGGAACCCTCTGGCACACCACGGGCACTGGCAGGGTTCTCTGTGCCTCAGAGACCAGCAGCCAGGGAAAGTTACTCCTTTGCTGGGCTGAGGCTGCCAGAAGAGGGGAGGGAATGTATGCTGCTGGAAAAGCATCTGTGCCTTCGCTCCAGATCATTTTCAGATCTGGCATGTTCCTTTTCTCTTCCAGTTTAATTGCAGAAGTTGCTGTGTTTTCTTTCTGAACAAGACAAATCAGTTTAAGCACATTAAAAAGTGAAACAGATATTTGCTCACAAAGTTCTTGCAAATGCAAAGTATTATTTTAGTTGGAAAATGCAAAAAAGATCTTGATAAAAGTGGTTGTCATACTGCTGAATAGTAATCCAACGTCTGGGCAGAAAATCTCAAAGTTCCACTGTTGGTTTGGAGAGATGGGGTTGGTTTTCCTTGCAAAAAGTAGAAAAGAACCAGCTCTGTCAGTGAGGAGATTTTAACTTTAATGCAGTTTTGCACATGTGACGGCAGGACTAGTTTCTCACCCCATCTCAGGGCTGTGCACACACCTGAGCAGGTGTCAAATCATTGTTATCAGATGTGGAGGGAGGAAACTTCTACAAAATACCTTTAAAGAATACTTTTTCAAGTGTCTTTGTTATCTTTGACTTTCTGTACATTTCATTAAAACATTAACCAAAAAATAAAATTCCCAGCCTTTCCTTTTACCCTCTGCCTGAGGGCATTTGGTGTTTTCCCTTCAAGTCCATAGACTCATGTCCAGTTCCAGGACCCATGAGAATCTCAGATTTCACTGTTTTTTGAGGGGGATTTTTTTTAGTTTTTACTCACATTTCTCTCTCTTCTGATTACCAAGGGGAAAAAAGAAAGAATGCAAGCAAGAACAATAATGGCTCAAAAATTAAATTAAAAGACCTTGTTTTCCATTATTATTTTTCAAATCCCATTTTTCAGCCATCAATGTCAGGTATCAGAGCAGTGATTTTAGGGGTTTTTTTACAGCAGTTTTTCTGGAAGTGTGAGGTGGTGGTGTCCAGCCCCTCTAATCTGCACATCTTTGGTTGAATATTTGAACAAAGCCTGGCCTGGCACTACTTTTGGGGAGTTCCTCTCACTGTTCAGACTCCTCTAGTGAGGAACACTGGTGGTTTAATTGAATCATTCTTTAAAAAGACTGTGAATATCAGTGATGAAGGAGGGTGAAGACACATGAATATGATGCTGGAAATTTTGCACTGAAATGTATTTGATTGAAAACAGCCTTCTGACCAAGTGAAATTCAGAGTGTGTGGGGATAAACATACATGTAGCACTTTGTTAGCCTTTTTGTGAAAATATTTCTTTGCTTTTCTTCATGATAAATTCTACATGCAAGAAAATTTTCAACTTAAAACTTATTTTCCCCAAGATATTTGTCAGGATAAAGAACAACCTTTTCTGTCCAGCTTTCTATCAGAATTTGACTTGTGCAAACATAAGGAAACAAGTGAGATGTAGTGGCCTCCCTGGATGCGAAATGCAAGGGACAAGGAAGCCCAGTCATCTCCCTGTTCCTGTCCCATTGAATTCCTTGAGACAACTCTGCCAAGACTCTGATATGCCAGAAAAGGCAGAACATTTTCTAGGGACATTTTCTAGGGGTTGAGAGTTACTCTCAGTGGGAGAGTGGTACAGAAAACGTGGAAAACCTTTTGTGCTTCGGTACTTTATACTGCATAAGCTTTAAAGTTCCAAATCACAGAGGAAGAAGCTGGTGAACAATTTGCAATTTCTTTGCTACCTCTTGGCGAGAGTAACACCGCCAGTCCCAGGAAATTGCGAGTTGTGAGCTGGGCTCCAAAAATGTGAGATCATCATGGAGGTTTGGAGATGGAGTAGGGAAATGCCGAAGGGTATGACATTCTTGGACTTGCATTCTGAGACCTCCAGCCTATCTGGGCTTTTTCTCTGCAGAATTAGCCTTGGCAAGGGGGAGGGGGTAGGCAGGGAGGTCTGACCAGAATCCGCCCCTCTTGGCATCTCTGAAGCTTTTTATAACAGTTGCTTAAGGGCAAAGAGCCAGATCCTGAGCCAGCATTGGTGTCAGCAAGGCCTCTGTGATTCACACACACTCGGGCTCTCCTCCCAGTGTCAGGGAAACTCTTTTGAGGAATTTGGTTGCAAATTCAAGCATGGCTTGGCTGGGACTGAGTGTCTGTGTTATGGGAGGGACCTCTTGGCTCTAGGGCTTGTTGTCGTTTGGCAGGCTCAACCTATAGCAACCAGCCTGGGGGGATAGCACAGACTCCTCAAATCCTCCGCTTCGGCTTTTCCTCCATTTCCACTCTTCTCCAGGTACCTCCAGGGCCTAGCAAGCCCTGTCACCTCTTCCCACGTACCAGGTCTCTCGGGCCATCTCTGGGAGCATTTCTGTGTGCATGTTTCTGTGTGTCACACTTATTTTTTTTTCTAGGGTCCCCTGCTTCATCATTAGCTTAATCAGTGTTGTGTTAAGTTTCATGCTTCCTTTGACCTTTATTTTTGGCCTGGTTATGCTGTTTATATGCCTCTGACACTTGTCCCCTGGTGCTATTGCCAGGGAAACTCAGCACTGAGGCCTTTCCCTTTTCCCCCACCCCCTTGTCCCTTTCTGTTTCATTTTTTTTCTCTCCCCGCTCTCTGTCTCTCTCTTTTTTTTTTTTTTTAAACATGGTTTTCCTAAAAAGTTTTTTAATCAATCAAATTTGAGGCAGAAAATAGGTTTGGTCACGCCTGGTCCTTGGGTCGTGTGACACTCACTCAGGGTCCTGACAGCTCCTCAAAGGGGGCAGCCGGGCCGAGGAGGGGGGCAGGAACGCGTTTCCCCAGGAAAGAGCCCGTTTCCATGGCACTGCCCCCACCTCTCCGCCATCCGCCAGACCGACGTGGGCCTGAGGCTCTTCAAAAGGGGCGTTGGGAAGCGTCGGGAAGCGTTGGGAATCGTGCGTGTGTGCGGGGCCGGGAACAAAACGGCGGCGCGGGGGCGGCGGGGGCTGCGCCGACAGCTGCCGGGGTTCTCTGCTCCGCAGCTTGCGGGGAGCCAGGGCCCCAGCCCGATCTGCATAATCAGGGGCTTTTCAGAAATGCCCCATTTTTCATCCCCATCTAAGACGTTTGCTCAGGGAGAGCCGGTAGTCCTGGCATGGACGGACCGCGCCCAGCGCTTCCCAGTCCCAGTGCACACCCCGAGCTCTGGCCTCACCTGCCCTGCGCTCCTTCACCCTCATCCTCCTCTGTCCTGTCCCTGCAGGCGGACAGGTGCCCACTCCTCTGTCAAATGCAGCTCATGCTGCTCTGGCTATGGCACTGTGGCAGTATGGCACTGTGGCACGATGGCACTCTGGCACTATGGCACTGTGGCACTGTGGCACTCTGGCACTGTGGCACTCTGGCACTGTGGCAGTATGGCACTATGGCACCCTGGCACTCTGGCACTCTGGCACTGTGGCACTCTGGCACTGCAGCATTGTGGCACTATGGCACCCTGGCACTCTGGCACTGTGGCACTATGGCACTATGGCACTCTGGCACTCTGGCACTGTGGCACTGTGGCACTATGGCACTCTGGCACTATGGCACTGTGGCATTCTGGCACTCTGGCACTGTGGCACTATGGCACTCTGGCACTCTGGCACTCTGGCACTGTAGCATTGTGGCACTCTGGCACTATGGCACTCTGGCACTGTGGCATTGTGGCATTCTGGCACTCTGGCACTCTGGCACTATGGCACTGTGGCACTCTGGCACTGTGGCACTATGGCACTGTAGCATTGTGGCACTATGGCACTCTGGCTCTCTGGCACTATGGCACTGTGGCACTCTGGCACCCTGGCACTCTGGCACTGTGGCACTCTGGCACTCTGGCACCCTGGCACTCTGGCACTGTGGCACTGTGGCACTGTGGCACTGTGGCACCTTGGCACTCTGGCACTCTGGCACTGTGGCACTATGGCACTCTGGCACTGTGGCACTCTGGCACTATGACACTGTGGCACTCTGGCACTCTGGCACTCTGGCACCGTGGCACTCTGGCACTCTGGCACTCTGGCACTCTGGCACTCTGGCACTCTGGCACTATGGCACTCTGGCACTGTGGCACTCTGGCACTCTGGCACTATGGCACTGTGGCACTCTGGCACTATGGCACTCTGGCACTGTGGCACTCTGGCACTCTGGCACTCTGGCACTCTGGCACTATGGCACTCTGGCACTGTGGCACTCTGGCACTGTGGCACTGTGGCACTCTGGCACTGTGGCACTCTGGCACTCTGGCACTCTGGCACTGTGGCACTGTGGCACTGTGGCACTCTGGCACTCTGGCACCCTGGCACTCTGGCACCCTGGCACTCTGGCACTATGGCACTCTGGCACTGTGGCACTATGGCACTCTGGCACTGTGGCACCCTGACACTCTGGCACTCTGGCACTGTGGCACTCTGGCACTCTGGCACTCTGGCACTCTGGCACTCTGGCACCCTGGCACTGTGGCACTCTGGCACTCTGGCACTCTGGCACTCTGGCACTGTGGCACTCTGGCACTCTGGCACTCTGGCACTGTGGCACTCTGGCACTGTGGCACTCTGGCACTATGGCACTGTGGCACTCTGGCACTCTGGCACTGTGGCACTGTGGCACTCTGGCACTGTGGCACTCTGGCACTCTGGCACTCTGGCACTCTGGCACTCTGGCACTATGGCACTATGGAACTCTGGCACTCTGGCACTGTGGCACTATGGCACTATGGCACTCTGGCACTCTGGCACTGTGGCACTGTGGCACTCTGGCACTCTGGCACTCTGGCACTCTGGCACCCTGGCACTCTGGCACCCTGGCACTCTGGCACTGTGGCACTGTGGCACTCTGGCACTCTGGCACTGTGGCACTCTGGCACCCTGGCACTCTGGCACCCTGGCACTCTGGCACTGTGGCACTGTGGCACTATGGCACTATGGCACCCTGGCACTCTGGCACTCTGGCACCCTGGCACTGTGGCACTCTGGCACTCTGGCACTCTGGCACCCTGGCACTCTGGCACTCTGGCACTGTGGCCCTGCTGGGGCCGGGATGGAGGGAGCATGGAGCCAGCTTCACGGCTGTGTCAGTGCCTTGGCTCTCAGCATGTGCCACAGCGTTCTGGGCTTTTTCCTTGGGTCCTCCCCAGTTCCCTCACCCTGCCCTAGGAACCACTTGCCCTTCTGCTGACTGCATCCAAGGCTCTGCACCTGGGATTTTAAAACCCCTTTTTCCCCCCAGCCCCTTTCTCAAGCTCTCTCACTCTTCTCCCCCCAGTCCTTTTCCCCACACCCTTTCCAGTTCTTCATTTATACAGGGTCTTTTTCTTTCTCTCTTTTTTATAATTAATGATTAGCTTTAATTGGTTTGCTTAGGCAGCCTGACAGCAAATTAGCAGGAACCAGCCCAGGGCTGCCAAATGCCAAGTTTGGGGACTGCTATGCTTTACAGATGCTGTGGGAGGAGATGAACTCCTTAGGATCCCCTCTTGGCACTCCCCTCCTGCTCTGCTGGGCTGTGCTGTAGCTGTGCTGTGAGCTGGAGTTCTGGGCACTTCCCTGGTCCTTGGTGCCATCTGTGCTGGGAAGCTGGGACAGACACTGCGTGCTGTCCCTGGTCCTCCGTTCCTGGTCCTCTGTCCCTTGCCTGGCTGCAGCATTTCCAAGGTGTCCAGTGGGCACTGAACTGCACGGTTACCTCTGGAATGGACTGTGTCCCTTTCCTACTGCCCAGTGTTGGTTTTCTTCTCCTTTTTGCATGATCACCTTTATTGAGCTGAGCTCTGCTCAACAGGTTTGAGCAGAGGGGAAAGGCTGAGAGGCAGGGCAGGATCTCCCAGAGAGCACTGTGCCAGGGGACTCTCCAGTACAGCAAAGCAGGCAGCTCTACCAGTGCTAAAGGCACAAATGGGGACAGGGTGGGGAGAGAAGGGGGGATTTGCTCTTTTCCTCCTTCACAGTGATTTCCCTTTGCTTTGCTTTGCTTTGCCTTTTTTTATAGCTCCTATTTTTCTTTTTTTATGAGAGAGAAACTGCAGGGTTCCCCCAGGGCTGGGAAGAGCTCTTGGTCCCAGGCTGCTCCCAAACAGATGGAGGGGAAAAGAAGGGGGGCAGTGGGCCCATAATCCTGGGAGGAGAGTTTTCCTGGTTAAAGAGGATTGGGGATAGAGTCTAGGACATTTCAGCAAGTTGTTTCAGGAAGAAGGGGCAGACAATGACCTATTTGGGATGCTTGTGAATTTTCAGCACAAAACTTTGCTGGGAGCACTGGCAGCTGTGTAGCCCTGCAACTGGGGATGGAGTTGGTTTGTGCTGCGCTGCTGGTGTTGCCTTGTAATAGCAGCCAAAAAAGGGAGAAATGGGAAATAACACGAGTTTCCCTCTCCTTCAGCCCAGGCCTTTTCAGCTGAGCAGTCCAAGATTGGCAGGAGACGATAGCTGAGTGAGACTGCTCCGCTGGATATATAGAGAAGCCAAAATATTCCAACCCTTCTGCAAAACCAAGAAGGTTTGTTGGGCTGGTGACAGCAGGGTATGTTTCTTTCCCCAGGAATCCTGGACTCTCAATTGTCCTTGCTTCAGGGGTTAAATGGGTGATTTGCCCTTACTGGACACCAATCCAACCCTCCAACTGAGTGTTAATATCTATATATGCCTTTTTATGGGATCCAGAGCACATAGAGAAGTGAAATCAGAGGGATGTGGTGTCTTCCTGGGATTTCTGTCATGGAGGAACAGCCTTTTTGTCAGTCACAGAGGTCCCCGCTGCATTTCAGATTCATGAAAGATGGAAGCCAGCACAAACACGTCTGCTCTCAGATCTGCATGTTGTTCAGCTGTGAGTGTACTGGCAAACACCATGCTGTGCTACCTTGCTGCAGCCTGGCCTCTTCCCAAAGACTGGTACGATTACAGCTCACTCAGGTGACAACACTTATAATGCACGTAGAGAGTGGAGCCAGCAGGTCTCCTGTGGGGCTCAGAGGCTCCAGTCACAGGGCTCCCTCCCCTGCCCCTGCCCAGGACATAAGTGCACTCCCTCACAGCTCTTGTGTCCCTCCCCAGTCCTGATGACACTCTCAGAGTCCCTCATGTTGCTTTGTCGGTGTTTTGGACCTTAGTTGAGCTTTGGGCCTCTGCAGAGCAAGGCTAGGGGATGAGTCTTCCTATCCTGAGGGAAGAGGGAAAGGGATGAGGAGAAGTGTGAGAAGAATATTTGCTAGAAAAGTCACTGAGACCTCGCAGCCCATTTCAATTTTTAGGTGGTCTTGGTTTATTCCCAAGCAGATGTCTCTGCAGTAGCAGAAGATATATTTGATTTGTGGCAAAACTTCCATGTTTTGTGCACTTGGATAGTCTCCATTTGTTTCATACCCCACCCCCCCTCAGGTGGTGTTTTAAGACCCTTTTCACTTTCCTGCATGTCACTGTCCTTCAGTGAACCAGAGGGACTCAGAGGTGGCCACACGCTGAACATGTGTCTGACAAAAAGGCTGGGACAGATCCAGCTGGCCATGAACTAGGCTGTGTCATCTGTCTGTCAGTCCTGTGTTGACCTATGTCTAGGACTAAATCATGCTCAGGTGTTTTTTGCCAGGTGATGCTTTGTCCAGGATGGACAGGTGATTACACACAAACCCTGTAGCCATAGCTATAGCTACTAGTGAAGCACTCGTGGTACTCATCAGAGCGTGGGGACGGGCAGTGCTGGGGTGGCTGGATTCCCTCTTGTATGGCTGAGTGCAGAGGGCTCGCCATCTGCTTGCTTTGTGGTCTATCAAATTTATTGCTGTTATATACTCATCAGGACCTTTTCAAAACTTGGTAGTGCCACTGGAGTGTCAGGCACTGCACAGAATTGAAGGAGGGCACAGCTTCCTCTCCAAGAAACCAGCCATCCCACTCCCTACTGTCAGAGCTGTCTCTTCCCATCTGTTTTAGCAACGTGGGTGCCAGGATTCACCCTCTTCCTTTGCATTTTAGGGGCTCCATGATAATGGTGTAGTTCTTGACAATTGAAGAGCAGCTGAGGTTCACCAGCTGTTTCACTGTAGAGCTGCAGGGGGGAGACTGAGGCATGGAGTCGAAGGTGCCTGAAGATGTCCTCAAAGCTCATGAAGTGACCCCTAAGGAATTATCCCACCTGGGCTCCAGGGTTCCCAACACAATCCATCCCACAAGCTGCCAACATTACCTGTCATTGCAAAAGAAACAAGGGGAGCACATGATGGCTCCTGTCCTGCCCTGCTGTGCCTTTGGCTTGTCTTGCTTCCCTTCCTGTCCTCTTCTTCCTCAGGCACTCGCAGCTCCCAGCACATGCCCTGACTCCTGCCTGGACAGCCTGAGCTGGCTCCTTTAAGGCAGGCACGCCAGGGGATTGCACGTGGTGCCAGCCTTCACTGTGAGTGCCTCTCGCGCTTCCCCCTTGGAAAGTTTCCTGCCCAATTGTTATGTGCGATCTGATCTGAAAGTTGCTCTCTAAGCTTCTTGTCACATTTTGACTTAATGAAGTGCAACTGGAGTGGGAATTGGGGTTCATCACGCCAGTCTCACTGCGCTCCCTTGTTGTCAGAAAACAGGGGCGGTTGGGGACCGTAATGCAACGCTGCAAGTCGTTATCATTCCGGTCAGTCTGTTTAACACAAAATTAAACAAAGAACTAATTAGTGCCTCATGAATTAATAAATGCGCAGTTGCCGGGTAGGAAGGGGAGGAAGGAAAAAAGGTTGTTGAAGGAAAGATACTGAAAAAGTCGAATTAGGATGTTGTGTCAAGGGGAAAAAAAAACTGAGTCCACTTTGGCGAAGAGTTTGGATCCATTGGTTTCCTTGGAATAAGCTCCCCTCCTCCTCCTGCATCCTGCATGTCTGCTCTTGGAGCAGTGATGAATGGCAGGCACAAGGAAGAGGCAGCCTTTCAGTGCTTCTTCAGGGGGGCTTACACGAAAGATGGGGACAAACTTTTTAGCAGGGCCTATAGTGATTGGACAAGGTGTGATGGTTTTAAACTAAAAGAGGCACAATTTAGCCTAGAAATAATGAAGAAAATTGTTTTGGTGAGGGTAGTGAGACCCTGGCACAGGTTGCTCAGAGAAGCTGTGACTGCACCATCCCTGGAAGTGTTCAAGGCCAGTTTGGATGGAGCTTGGAGAAACCCAGTGTAGTGTAAGGTATCCCTGCCTATGGCAAGGGAGTTTGACTATATATGACCTTTAAAGGTCCCTTCCAACCCAAACCATTATAGGACTTTATGATTTTCCAGTGATGTTCCCTAGAAGTTGGATGTGGGGTTCAGTAGCCAAATACAAATACTTACCCAAAGCAGATGTAGGAGCTAAGAGGTGTGGTGTAGAAGCCCATCACTGGAAAGGAGGGAGACTTCGTATATGTTCACGGTGAGCAAGTCTCTTCTCTTTGTCTGGAGGCTTTTTTCCAGGGGAAGCCACAAATTGACACAGTAACAGTGTGTAATCTCAGATTAACTGTGTCCCAGCAGCCCTCCCCCTGCTCCTTGTCCTCTCTGGACCCCTTCCCACCCAGAGCGGTGCAGTGCTGGAGGCCAGCCCACCGTGGGGCTGGGTGTGGGGGCTTGTCCCCACAGGTGCTGTGCCATGCCACTCTGCTGGCGAGCAGGCTCGGCTCTGGCACATTGTCAGGCAGGGAAGCAGAGCTGGGGGAGGGAAGAGTCCATCCTTAAGAGGACATGTCAAGTACAATTAGCGTTATCTGTCTAAATATGTACTGGGAACACAGAATACAAGAGGAGGCCTGGCTGGCTTTAATGGAGACATATGCAAGGTCATATTGCCTCATACAATCCCCCAATCTGATTTGGGGATTACACATTCTAAGTAAATTGGCGTTATTCCTCTTGCATCATTGATAAGCTGCGGCCAAAAGAAGAGTAAAAAAAAAGAAACAATTAAAAACCCAATCCGAAGAATTGATCGTGCACAGGGGTTAGGGAGTGAAGGCAGGAAGGCAGAGAGTTACAAGCAGAGAGCTCTGGAAAGAGGGAGAGAACAAAAGAGAGGGGGAGAAAACACAGTGTGACAGAGTGGCAGAGAAAACAGTGGAAAGAGCAAGGAAGAAGGGGAGAACAAAGGGAAGAAGAAGGGGGAAGAAAGGATGCCAGAAGGACCTAGGCTACCAGGGTAGGAGAAGCATCTCAAATCAGGGAGCTGTTACCCTACTCTAGCCATGCCCTCAGCCCTTTTAGCATCAGGATTTGAGTGGGAAAGGAAGAAACCAGGCTGGTTATGCACCCTCCTCACCAGAGGGGCTCTGTCCTCATGTCCATCCATCCATCTGGGATATCTAACCAGCTCCTTCCTGCTCTAGGTCCTAGCCAACACGTGGCATCTGTCTTTGGCAGCAGCAGAGTATAAGTGATAGGAGGAGGCCATCCACATGCACAGAGTGCCAGGGCCCTGGAACATAGGGGTAACCCATGGCAGCAGTACAGAGTCCCCTGAATCCCTCTCACTTTTGTCCTACAAGGGACTCAAGAGGGTCTCAGAAGGGCTGAGTTGTGGCACACACTGCTGCAGCTGGAGAAGGGAACATGCAGAGAGCCGCTGTGTGCTATGGACAGCTGGGGGTCCTGGATTCAACCATGGGCACGCTGTGCGTCACCTCGGGGCAGTTGTGAGAGCTTTTTTTGGCAGGGCTGCAAAACACAGACTACAGGAATGGGTCAGGCACCCTTGCCACTGTGCATGAAGCCACCATGTTCTCCTGGCCACCTCCCAGCTCTGGGAGAGGGAAGTCCCTGTCTGGCTGCAGAGCAGACCTCTCCCAGTCGTGAGCTCTCCTCCCACCCTGCCTGCGCAGAATAACCCCCTCCAGAAGTCTCATGGCACGGCTTTTATGCTCTGTCACATTTTCGGAACATATGGTTTTAAATAATTCAATTTACTTTTCATGTATTTTGCTGTGACTTTTTTTTCCACTGTCCCTTTTCTCCTTCTTCCTCACTCTCTGCATTCTCCTGGGCAGAAAATGCACAGATGAGCGGATAAAGGGGCTCAGTGACTTGGGACCCAGTCCTGCACCCTGTCATCTTGTGCCCCAGAAGGTGTGCAAGGGAGACCTCACCATTAGCACACAGGTGATCCTCTGGGAAAGAGGGGTCAACAGAGGAAATGTGAAGATTGGGAAGGGAAAATCTGGCATGGAGCACAACACAACCTTAGAGGTGTGGGCAAAGGTTGGAGCAGACCAGCACAAGGTCTGTCTCTGGCGTCTCTGTCTCCTGGGGAGCAGGATTCAGGCCAGTAATAGCTGGTCTTTATGTGAAATTATTCCCAACCCTCATTAGGAACCTCTTTCATGGAGAGGTGCCACGGGATGCATGGCACTGTGGGGTACAGCCAGGAGCAGGAAAGCATTTTGTTCCCTTGTGAAGTCTGAATGTCCAATGCTGGACCATGTTTTTACCCGGCTTTTGTGAGTCTTGGCTCTTACTCTGGTGTGCCCTGTGTGTTAACTGGATCCTTTCTTTTCTCACTCCAGAATGAAGTGAATTTAGAGCTAAAAACGAGGCAAGAAACAAGGCCTTGAAATCTCCGAAAGGTAGGAGAGACTTCAGACTGCAATGGGTATGTCACTATGCTCTCCTGGGTTCTCTTTTCCTCTATTTCACACTTACGGCCTGCTCACTGTGGCCATGTCTGCACTAGAACTTCTGGGGCCAGGCTGTTGTTACTCATGAAGAGAGATGGAGACAGAAGAAGGTGAAGTGTAGATGTGGCATATGTGTGACCTAATCCTGTCTTTGTCTTTGTACAGCAGTTGTTCTGGGCACTTGGTTTTGTCACTGAGGGTTTTCCTTAATATCTTCTCTACTGCCTCTATCTTTACAGCTAAAAAAGTGTAATGATTTTGATGAAAGGGAACTGCTTTATCTTCATCCGTGTGTACTGCGGGAGATGGATATAAGGACTGAGTAGGATGCAGTCTCCATCTACTGTGAAGTTCTGCTGAGCTCAGTTCACATAATTCAGATGGTGATGTGCATATTCTCTTCTGGCACATCTTCATCTATTCAGATGCAGAGTCATGGTGGTAGAGTGGAAGCATTTTGGTGCCTCCAGCAGAATCAGGGCTTTCCTGGTTTTGCCCTTTACCTAGACCCTCATGGTCTGTCTTAGAAGAAAAAGGCCCAGCTTCACAGTCTCCTAGAGCTGGATGGTCACTTACTCTGTGCCTGGTAAGAGTTAGAGGTCTAGAGCCCAGGGAAATGGAAAATGATATTGTCTCTTAAATGCCTTATTTCCATGTGCTGGGTAAGACACTCCCTATGCCACCTCAGGTAATGGTTACTGAGAAGTCCCTACCATGCTGAGGCAGTTCCTGCTGTTTCTGGCTCCTCTTCTGGGCCCCAGGAGGACCACGAAGTTCCTTGTGTGTCACCTGAGGAGTTCCCTTTCTCCCCATGTCTGTGCTGTGTACCCCCTGCATCACCAACCACTGCTGGCCTCTCACCGCGCTCCCTCCCCTCCATCCCCAGGCACCAAGGCAGGTGTGAGGGCAGGAGAGGCCGTGGGGAGGTGGGAGATGCTCTGCCCTGGGAGACATTACTGAGAGGTGCCAGGAGCAGTCACCGCGGTGTGTGCGCTTAGAGCATCCCTGCAGCAGTGGGGACCCCCAATGCCCAGTTCTGGGGAGCTCATGGACTGAGTCTGAGCAACATCTGAGGGTCCCAGGCTGGCTGGGGTGGGAGGGGGCCCCAAGCTGGGCTGGGCAGTGTCAGAGGTGACCGGTGGAAGGCCAGTGTTATGTAAATACTGCTGCTGTAACATGGCAGGCCTGAATGGCCCTATGCATCCATCCATCATTGCTGGGGAACAGAAGCCTCCCTTGGAGCACGGGGGGCCAGCAGTGTGGGGCATGCAGACACAGGCAGCATGTGCCCTACTCATAAACTGTTTGTTTTCTTTTTGTCTCTCTCATTTCGGGACACCCCACCGAGAGCCACTCTGTTCTGTCCTTGCAACCTCTCCCCCAGCCTTCCCCCCACCACATCAGGCCTTCCTTTTCCTCCCTTCTTTCCCCGGCCCTTAAAAAAATGGAGGGGAGAAAAACGGGGGGAAAAAAAGTGCCCAGTTCACATTGCGGCTTCTTTCTCTGACTTCAAAGGCTCCTCATCATTGTTTGGGATCGGCAGGCAGTGGCCCTGAAAACGTGATCACAGCCAGGCACAGTGTAGGTCACCACTGAGCGCCATGCTCCAAGTACTGAAAGGAACAGGCAGATTCTTCCCTTTTCATGCTTCACAACCCTGGTTACAGCACTCTGCGTCGCCCGTGTGCTCCTCGCCGCATGGCTGTTTTTGCTCTTTTCTCCTCCTTTTCCTCCCGTCCTCCTTCTCTCTCTTTCTCTCGGGTCCCTCATTTCTCCATTCATTTGCTTTCATCCTGCCCCTCTCTGTGCCCAGCATCACACATTTTTCACACTTTCTTCTCTTCTTTCCATTACTTTTCTTTCTCACTGTCTCCTGCCTGGCACTGCTGCCACTTCTCTTTGTTATATGAATCACTGTTTTATTTCTCCCTTTTCCCTCTTCTAAAGGTCAGGTTGGAGGTTGATTTCCTCATGCTCCCTGTTCCTTTTTAATAGCAGCCTTCCTCTGACATTTGCCCGCATTTCTGTCTTTGCCTGTGATACCCCATTTGCCATGCCCAAAACTATGGCAGTTCTGTAATTTCTGGATTAGTCCTAGACAGCTGACAGCCCTCCCTGCAAAGGTGTGAGCCCACTGCTTCCAAGTGCAGTGGGTTTATGCCCCAAAATTTAGCCTGGCCTCACGTGGGGAGGTAGCACACAGTGCCTGCCATCAATGTCAGCTTCTCAACCTGCTCTTTGGCTTTGCTGGTTAAGCTGAGGGAGTAAGCAGGTAGGGCTGGTGTTGTAGATGGATTTGGAAAGCCAGGCACTGCCTTCATATATATCACAGGGAAACATTTAAATCTTGTAGATCTAACGTGGAACATGACACCGATGGTAGTGCTGAGGGCAGAGTTAGGCAGGGATAAGGCAGAGAAAAACGGGCCCAGCAGTTTACTGGGCATCCCAGAACTTCCTCGGTGGATTTCATTGAGAGAACAGCACTTCATTGTGCTGAAGCTTGGGCATGTTTGGCAGCGCAGTGAGCCACAGCCAGATGATAACTCCCTGCCTGCAGAACATCCCCCAGCAATATCTGGAGCTTCATTTTGCTGCAGAGGAAGAGCCCAGGACCCTGCACTCCTCCAGCACCCATCCAAGGAACAGCCGCCCTCTTTCCACCCCCAGAAGCAGAGATCATGGTGCTTGTGCCTCTGCTGATTTGCGAGGTTGTTTTAATGCCGAGGAGCCCACCAGGACTTGTCTCTTGCTAAATAGGCATATTAAGGGACATTGCAGCAGGGGTTATAGAGTAATAATTTGTTCTAATGAGCTGGTGTCACGTTCTCCCTGGCTGAGCTGTGCCCGAGCAGGAGCCGTGGTAGGAAGGGGCTGTGCTCGCTGACCTGTCAGCCCAGGTTAATGAAGTACCGCTCTGCTCGGGGGGTCAGAGAGCAGTTCAGCCAGCCAGCAGTGGCTCAGGGGGCTGGAGGGGATGGATGGGGCTCTTCCCTGGAGTGAATGCCCTGGGGAAGGGCTGTGCCATGCTGGACGGAGCAGCAGGGTGTACATTATGGCACTGGGATTTCCATGCTCTGCTGGTGGCTTGAGTGCCACAGCACCCTCATCAAACCATCTGCAGACAAGGGTGAAACTGCTATGGCTGGGCACTGGCTGGGGCTTGCTCTCTGGCCTTGTAGGAGAGCCCAGGTTGATACACTGGGAAGGAGGCTGGAAAACTCAGAGAGCACCTATCTTACAGATGTTTACAGACATGAGGGGATAGGTGCAGGGAAGTGGCTCATGGTGATGACCAGTATCTAGTTAGGAAGTCTACAGAGAGATGGTGCTCATCCTTACTTTTGTGCACAGAGTGTATGAACAGCCAGAAGTTCTCTTTGTCCTTCCTGTTCCTTCTTTTTTCTCCCTTGATGCTCCCCCGTGGCTTGCTGAGATCCTTTGGCTTGCAAACCTAATTAGTTTATTTCATGTTTTCTGGGTACCTGGGTAAGAAAGACACAGGAACTTTTGCCGATCCCCCAGCAACCACCCTTAGGGAGCAGGTTGGTGGCAGAACAACCTGGGTAGCTGCATTTTGAGCAGGGCTCCACATTCTGCAGAAGTAAGCAGGAAACGCCACAAACAGGGAATCCTGGCCCAGTTGCTGCCTTGGGGACACATGGCCTGCCTTACTTTTGTGAATGACACAACCCCATCCATGCTGGGGCAGGATGGTGCCCTTGGCTACACCGGCACCCTGACACACAAGGCCTTTGTACCATCTTCCTTCTTTTCCTCCTCCCACTCTTTGCCCCCCCCCTCCGCTTCTCTTTGCTTTTCCCTGTCTCAATCTCTCTCTCCCTTTCATCTACTCAGAAGGCTTTACTCTACTTCCTTGTCACCCTAATTGATTGCATTAACCTTTCAGTGTATTGGATTTCCCCAGCACCGTGCAGAGAGCACGGTGCAATATGCTTATAATCCAGGCTGTAATGGACAGGGAGCAGTCAACGAGCCCCTGCTCCAACAGGTTCTGCTGACAACTTCTTCTCAGGGAGGGGGAGAGGAGTGAACCAGGGGGACCTGGGGCATGGCTGTCCTGCAGCCTGTGCAGACCTGGCCTCAGTGCTCCCCCCTGAGCAGACTTGTGTTAGCTTGTTAGAGTGGAGTCCTTGGAAAAGGATCCAGCTTGGGAAGCAGGGAGGAGATGTTATATATGACCTATTACTGTAATTTTTCGTAGTGTTTGAGCACCATTCTTCCCTATCTGCTTGGTTTACAGTTTTCTTCCATCTGTTCAATACTAAATTAATGTACACTTTACATTTAGGCACTTGTTGCTAGTGGCAGGATGAGAAGACGCTATCGTGGAATCTTCCTGTTTTCGCATCATGCTTGCCTCTGTCTTTTCCTTTACGATGAGGATACAAGGGAGATGGACACTCTTTGATTTCACAGAAAAGCATAGGAATCCTGTGCTGATGAGAAAGACAGCACGAAGGTGCAAAGAGATCAGGAGACAGAGGCCCTAAATTATATCTCAGGCTTGGCCTTGGATAAATCCTTTCACTCTCTGGTACCTCATTTTCACCCAGGATGTTGGAGCTGTTGTTTTGGTGCTGCAGTCTGCAGGAGGGTTGGGGAAGATGGAGGGCAGTTATTGCTGCTCACTGGGCAAGGGATGAGAAAGTGGCTGCAGACAAGCAGTGAAATTACACAGCCAAGTGTAACTTCTCACACTGCCTGTGAGCCAGGAAATAAACCCACAAGATCAGTGGCAGGAGCATGTGAACCTGTGAAAGGCCTGGCAGACTGCTGGTGGTCAGGGCAGAGCATTCTTTTAGCATCCTTTATATTTAGGGATTGGCATGATGGATATGCCATAGTCTCCTGGCCATGGTGCCCCCTTTATAGTCTCCTCACCATAGGCTCAGTTCAGCACAATGCTTTGAGCACTAGGGTGAGTTTTGCTTAAGCCAAAATCATTTAAGCAAATATTTAGGAGTTCCATTTGACCAAAGGATGAGACCTAGATTCTTGCAAGGCCCTTTTGTAGTTCTGCTTTTCAAACAGCATTTAGCATAAGGTGGCTCTTCATTTATAGTTACAGCTCACAATGTAAAAAACAGCAATAGTGGAAGAGTTGCTGATCACTTCATCTTTAGTCTTTAGTATTTAGTTCTTTAGTTGCTGATCACTTCATCTTTAATCTTTAGTTCAAGTTACTTCATGTTGTTAAAAGCAGTTACTCTGAAGGTGCCCACTCTCCTAAGGAGATGTTTAGAGCTGGCCATTAGAAACTTGGCAAGTGTCTGAGCACATGAGGAGGAGGGGACAGGGCTGTACCATGCAAGGCAAAGGTAAATCCTCAGTTTTTCCAGGAAGGAACATGAAATTACAGGAAATGAGAGGGAGCAAAAACTTTATTCCGAGTGATCATTCCAAAAGGTGGGAAGCTCCTTACAAGCCAGAAGGTAGTTAGGGTAGGGACTTTATTTTTAGGTTAAAAAGAGAAGAACTAGGAGCAGGAAGCAAAGGATGAGAAATCTCAAACAAGCTAGAGAGAAAGCGTGAGGGAGAGCAGCACCTCCTAAATGGAAGGGTAAACAGGCACTCCGAGGCATTAACTTAATTGATTGTTCTGCAACAGGCTGAATGCTGTGTTACTCTGTCACCGTGGCAACAACCCAAAAAAATTGTCAGCCTGTTTGGATGAAGTGAAGCGAAACATTCTCTAATTTGCGGTGATCCGGGTGTTTGTTTTGCTTCCGAAGAGGCAGGGGCTCTATTGATCTATTGTTTGCACAGAGCTTTTTTTTTTCATGGTGATAGGGGGAAAGCAGGAGCCCTGGGGTGTGCTCCTGGGGCAGGTGAGGCAGCAGGGGTGCCTCTGCTGTCTTTCCACAGAGCTGCCTTTGCAGGGTGGCCATGCAAAGCCAGCAAAGGCTCCAGTGGTAGGAACTATCCTGAAGAAGCTGGAGGACAGGGGAAGGTATTTGGGTGTGAAGAATTTGTGCCAAAAGTGTTTGGCTGTGATAAATTTGTGCCAATGCTACTGCTTTGATCCATCCTGTTCTTGTCCCTTTGGGCTCTTGCAGTTCAGAGAATCATAGAATATGATCAGAGTGATGGAATATCCAGAGCTGGAAGGGATCCACGTGGGATCTTCAAATCCAGCTCTTGGCTTTGCCCCAGACAACCCCAAAAGTCACACCAGTTCTGTCTGTGTTGCAGTCTCTGGTGTTAGGTGGAGTCAGCAACAACTGCCTCGGGGCCAAGAGCAGCTCTGTCCCCCTCCCAGCTCCCTTTACAGATCCATGCTATTCCACGTTATGTGTGCAGACCTGTGTCTATGCACAGCCTGTGCTTATGGGAATGTATCGTTGCACACTTGTGGGAGTGACAGGAATTATGGTTATCCTTACCCCATGGCTGTGGGAACACAATGAAGTCCCCACTTTGAGCTCTTTGTTACAGCAGAGATGAAATCCCTGGGCCAGAGGAGGAGGGATTTTGTCTCCTGGGATATGGGGTCAGTCTGCTCCAAGGGGCTGTGCAGGATGGGAGATGGGGATGGCCACAGTGGGATGGGCACAGCTCAGGGCAGAACCAGGGGAGCCACACAGATGGGAACAGATACCACAAGTTGTGCAGCGACTTGTGCACCTTGTCAGCAGTGTCTGGCCCTGCACAGCCCTGGGGGCCAAGCAGGAGCTCTTGGGGATGCCACTCACTGTCAGCACATCTGTGGTTTCAGAGTAAAATGTTGCTGCAGTGCTTGCTTCAGCTGGGAATTAATTGTTCAGTCAGAATGGGAAAGTGCAGGGACTAGGGAGCAAGCCCACATGGCCAGGGGTGAGCAGCAAGGTCTTGTGCCAAGGACAGGAGACAGGGGCTGTGGCAGGGGAGGGGAAAGCTGGCAGAAAGGTGCCTTACAGGTCTGCAGGGAGGGACCAGGCAAGAGTGGCTCAGATAGTGAGTGGCAGAGGTGGTTCTGGGCCAGCAAAGGAGAGTAGAGCTTCCTCGTGACAGGGGATCAGTAGGAGGGACAGGCTTTACCTTCCTTGTGCTTGGCCCTGCAGAGGTTTCATCCTCCTGTTTGGGGTTTTCTGCACTCTCGCAGCCTTTGGGCGCCCCATGTTTCCCATACAGGCTGATCATCCTCATTACTCCTGGGCAGTGCCCCAGCCCAGTCCAGCTGCTGTACAAGGGCTGCCTAGCTGATCCCTAAATTTCAGGGAGAGTTGTGGAATATGTTGGTGTCAACTGCTGGAGAGTGTTGCTTTGTGGGGTATGCAGGGGGGAAACCCCACCGTATATTCCTGTGCTCTTCCTGCCTCCCTCCCAGATCCTTTCTCTGTTGTCCTAGGGGGTTTTCCTCCTCTGTTTGTACTGTTTTTGCTTTACCACCCTTTCCCCCTTCTGTCTCTCTCTTCCATTCTCCTCTATTTCGTTCTTTCCATCCAATTTTTAACTCTTCTTCTCTGTTCCTCTTTTTCACAGTGTAGATGTAGGTTGGGGATAAGTGACTGTGGCTGGTGGGTGAGCAGTGTTCTGTGGCACTGTGTCCCTCTAGGGTATCTGCCCCTGTGGTGGGTGTGCATGGGTGGGGGCACCATGGGCACGGGAGAGAGGAGTGCTGCATGTCTCTTGGGAGAAAGCTGAGCTGCCAGTGAAAGTTTGGTGGTTATCAGTGTCAGGAGAAGCGAAATAACCCTGTAACTGGTATGAAGGTGAATTCACGGTCTAGTGAGCACTGAAAATATGAAAGGGCTCTGAGACAGGCAGAGTGTGGAAAGGGGAATACAGCTCGCCCATGGCTCAGGGAGTGGTGTGTTGCTGGAGCAGTGCAAGGACATGTTCTGATGCCATCCAAATCATCAGCCATGGCAAGCTGCTTTTGGGGGGCTGGACAGAACAGGGACAGTGCTCAGGACTACAAGTTTGGAGGCAAATGAGACATGCACACATTAACATGGCAAAAACACTCTCAGAGCGTGTCTGTGGGCAACACCTGACTACACAGCCCTGTACACATATGACCAAGTGCCCACACAGTGCCCCAAGGCCATGCACATCCATGTGCACAGATGTGCAGACAGCCATACCCACGCAGGCAGGTACACATTTCTGCATGTTGTCCTGTGTGGAGATGCTCCTGCAGATCCAGAGACGTGGGATCACAGGCACACCCAAGCTGCCAATGCAGTGCTCTGCCGCCTGTGTCAGCTCACAGTCATGCCAAATTCCTTTTTGGTGTAACTACACTCCAGTCAGGCAGCACAGACGGATTTATTCCAGCATATCTTGGATGTCTGTGTGGTTACCTGCTCTGAGCAGGAGAAGACTTGTGGGAAATCTATTCTCCTTCCAGCTGGGAGAGGCTGATGCTTTGGAGAACCAGAAGAAGTGCAGAGAAGAAACCCCCTTCAGCTCTTCACCTGGAGCTGGTAATCTCCTTGCACCAGATCCTTGGAACAGGGGAATTGCATTTGAAGCTTAGCCAGTGGTGATTTAGTGTTAGACATTTGCAAAAGAGACTTTGATTAATTCGTAGTAAAATCAAGTAGCGCTTGGGTGCCAGCACCACATTCCAGGGTGAGACAGCGACCAAGGTGCGCGCTGGGCAGGCTGCCAGGTGCCTGAGCAATCCCCGCGGAGGTGGCAGCGCCATTCAACCCACAGCCTCTCCCTGCTTGGGCTTCTTAATTATTAATTTATTTTTCTCCCTTCCTTGGCAAAAAAATACTATTTGGTAACGACCTCAAATTGCAAAATGCTGATGATTTGGAGAATGTGTCACAGAAGCTCCAGGGTGATAAAGGGGAAACGAATCCCAGCCAACAATCCGGCTCAGCCAGTTTGCCTATTTATTAAAGAAAAAGCCCAGATCATTAACTTTTTTTGTTGTTGTTCTGTTTGTGGGCAACTCCCTGCTGGCAACTTTCGGGTGCCCAGTAAATTAAACCAAGTATCGGCCTGGTTCAGGGCAACCTGAGCTTCTGTTTAGAGCTGTGAGAAAACTGTCTTCATTTATGTTAGCATGTGAATAAACCCTTTAGGGTGCCATGCAGAAGCGCTCTCTGGCATAAAAGCAGAGTCAGAAAATCCTTAGTCTTGCTGCCTTATAGAGGGCCAGGTATTGTAACTGGAGACCTGAGCTTCCCTTCTCCTCTCACTGCTTGTTCACACAGTTAATTGCCCCTCGACACCTTACTGTGCCATGCTGGTCCCCAGAGAAGCAAAGCTGGAAGAGAGCATCTCTAGGCACAGGCTTCATTGGTTTCCCCGTTTGCCTGCTTGGTTTAGTTGCTGAATAAAGAACAGTTTAGGGATGGGCTTGCCTGCCTGGTGCCTCTGTGAACTCTGAGAGTTCCCTGTGCTATCAGGGAAGGGTGATTACATCCCCCTCCTCTGGAACATCCCACGTGTTCGCTGAAGTAGTGCTTCAAGCTAAATGAGTTTGCTGAGGGCTCCAGCTTCCCTTAATTCAGTGTCAGGACCAGGCTTGCATGGCCATTATTCAAGAAGTTTTATCAGAAACACAAAGCTAACATCTGCCCTCCTGCTTCCCTCTGGGCATCACCAGCTCTCCTGCCCTGGCTTTGGCACACAGAGACTCGAGGGACTGCCTCACCGAGCCCATTTGCAGGCAAAACTCGTTCCAGCTCCTAGAGAGTCTCGGCTGTTTCACTAGCTGCAAGAGCACGGTGGCTTGTCACTAGTGCCTGGCACAGCAGCTCAGAAAACCTGCCAGAGCCGAGGAGCTCGTGTGGGAAAAGGGAGCAAAGATACTGTTCAGATTGCTAGCCTCTCCCCTTCCCTCTTCCAACCCAGCTCAGTCGAACTAGGGCTGGAATTTAGGTATTAATCTCTGCTGATATCCACACACTTTCTCCCAGAGGCAGCCACCTACTTCCCTAGGCCAGGCTCATGGCCCTATACACTCATTTCTCTGGTGAAGCCTGCCCAGAACCGTGTTCACATGGATGCTGACGGGAGGAGAAGGGTATTTTTCAAGGTTTCTGCTGGGTTTTTTTCTTCTGAAATATAAGGATGTGCAATTTTTTTAGTTTCAATTTAGCATTGGAGAATTTTATAATTTAGTAATTAAAATCTCTGATAGGCTTTAGAAATTGCAGCTAATTGAATTTAATGGGAAGATGATTTTCAGTTTTATTTGATTACCCGGACCCCTGGCATTGGTATTTATGGGAAAAAAATGGGAAATGTGCTGTGTGGGCTAAGATGGCATAATTGAATTAGGGCTAATCGGATTTCTTCGTCATGAATTTCACTATAATTTTCCTATAATTTTCCATTAGATATCTAGTTTACAAATATTCACAAAGAAATGAAGCTCTTTCGGAATGGAGATTGCTGGCTAACAGGATTACAGGGACGATAGCTCGGCACTGCCAGCCCGGGCTCCTTCAGTAATGCAATCGCTGCGTCTGCCTCACACTTACCGCCCGCCGCTGCTCCCGCACCCCGGCCCGGTGCCAGGGCTCCCACCGGGGCTGGGCAGCCTTGGCACGGCGGTGTCCGTGAGCCCCGGGGTGGCACATGGACCCTGTGCTGGGCACACAGCTCCCTGTGTCCCTGGGGGGCACACGGATCCTGTGCTGGGCACACACGGATCCTGTGCTGGGCACACACGGATCCTGTGCTGGGCACACCGCTCCCTGTGTCCCTGGGCACACACGGATCCTGTGCTGGGCACACATGGACCCTGTGCTGGGCACACATGGACCCTGTGCTGGGCACACCGCTCCCTGTGTCCCTGGGGGGCACACGGATCCTGTGCTGGGCACACAGCTCCCTGTGTCCCTGGGCACACACGGACCTTGTGCTGGGCACACATGGACCCTGTGCTGGGCACACACGGATCCTGTGCTGGGCACACATGGACCCTGTGCTGGGCACACACGGATCCTGTGCTGGGCACACATGGACCCTGTGCTGGGCACACACGGATCCTGTGCTGGGCACACATGGATCCTGTGCCTGTCTCCCTGTGTCCCTGGGCACACACGGATCCTGTGCTGGGCACACACGGATCCTGTGCTGGGCACACATGGACCCTGTGCTGGGCACACATGGACCCTGTGCTGGGCACACACGGATCCTGTGCTGGGCACACAGCTCCCTGTGTCCCTGGGCACACACGGATCCTGTGCTGGGCACACAGCTCCCTGTGTCCCTGGGCACACATGGACCCTGTGCTGGGCACACACGGATCCTGAGCCTGTCTCCCTGTGTCCCTGGGCAGCACACGGATCCTGTGCTCCCTGTGTCCCTGGGCACACACGGATCCTGTGCTGGGCACACATGGACCCTGTGCCTGTCTCCCTGTGTCCCTGGGCACACACGGATCCTGTGCTGGGCACACATGGACCCTGTGCTGGGCACACACGGATCCTGTGCCTGTCTCTCTGTTTCCCTGGGCACACATGGATCCTGTGCTGGGCACACACGGATCCTGTGCTGGGCACACATGGACCCTGTTCTGGGCACACACGGATCCTGTGCCTGTCTCTCTGTGTCCCTGGGCAGCACACGGATCCTGTGCCCGGCACACAGCTCCCCTCCAGGCGTGTTCCTGCCTGGCTCAGAGCCTCTCTCGTGGACACTGGCACATCCCCTGTGTCAGCAGCAGTCCCCTGAGGCTCGGGCAGCTCCGTTGCACAAGCAGGGCCAGCCCACGCAGACACACGGACACTGCATCTCGGGCAGCTCTCGGAACGCACCCACCAGCAGCTTTTGTATGAGGGGACGCTTTGCCTTCCCTCCCTGTGCTCTGGTGAGGATCCTACTGTCACATCCCAGAGGAGGAAAGACAGTCAGTCCCCACTGTGTGCAGTCCTGGTTCTGCTGCCCATTTCTTACCTCCTCCATCATCTCCCTCATTGTCACATCCAATGAAGTGCAATGAGTGACTGCTCCATTGGGGACAGTCCCTGACAGTGCTCTGTAGCTGCTTCAGAGCCCCGCATGGGAGCAGGGGTGACAGGGCCTCTGCCTGTAATGGGACAGTTAGAGCAGAGCAGACAATGTGCCAAGTTCCCTCTGGCTTCCCTCTTTTCTCCTCTTGCCCTGCCCAAGCCACATCAAATCCAGAGTGAATTTATGGAGACCAGCTCTACTCCACAGTGTCAGAGTCCTGTAAAGTCCAGCCTCTTGGCCTGCCTCACCTCTGTTACTTGCTGGGCTGCATGTTGGGAGCCTTTACCAATCTGCCCAGCCCGTGTCAGGACAGAGTTGCTGGGGGAGCAAGACATTGCCCTGTAAAGTGGGGTAGCAACTCCTCTTTATGCCCGTTGACATCTCTGGTGTCATCAGACTGTCCAGAGCAGGACAATCTCTGCTAAAACATCCATGACAATCCAGCCCTGTCCTGGGAGCTGCAGGACCATGCACAGGGCTTCCTGTGTTTGTGCATTTCCATGTGAGTGTGTGTGTGTGCACATCATGTGCTCATGTTTTCGTTCACATCCAAGCATGTCTCTGCAGGAACATAAGCAGGCTTGCTGATCCTCTAGACAGAAATCACCATTTCGTTTTGTGCTTGCCCCATGCACTGCAGGAATAGGTCTTGCCCAGTCTGGGACCCATCCTTGGGCAGCAGTTTCCTATCCCAGCTGCCTGCTTTGCCAAGCCGGGGCTCAGGGGCTTTCTGGGGTTCAGGATGGTTCAGGATGGTATTTGCTGGTTTTGCAAGCAGAGCACCTTCTTGTGAGTGCCAGCTACCTTCCCTATTGGACCTGCCACCTGGGTACTACTATGCCCTTACCTCCTCACCCTGAAATCCCCAGGCTGCACTTTTAATTGCTGCAGTAAATTGTAACTAATTGTCAGTGTGTTCAAACCCCTGCCACTCCTTCTCCCCAAATCTTCCTGGGCCCCTGTGGAGCATATGCGGTGTGCGTTTAGTGCTGTATGGCCTGTTCCCAGTACAGTCATTCCCTCTGGGCAGTGGTCAAGAGATGAGCAGCATTGGCTTCCAGCAGATGCTGGAAGCTGTGGAGTGCCTGGAAAAGCAGTAGCCACATGCTGGGGGCCTGGTGTCAAACTGTTTGAGTAAGGCCAAAGGAACAGTAAATGACCAAATTGCTGCCAGCAGAGCCCTCCCCAGCACGCTGAGACTTAGCACAGCTGCTTTGGCAAGGGGTTCTGGGAGCCATGTGTCAATAATGGGACTGAAACTGAATCGAGAAGGAAGGAGGGAAAGAGAAGGAAAGGGAAAGGAAGTATGGATTGTCTGCTCCTGCCGCCCAGGCCCTGAGGCCTCTGGGCACCTCCCTTGATGAAACAGAAATCAAACAAAATTACAGAAATAGGGCAAGAGCATTTGCCTAATAGACTCCCCAAGCAGGAGCAGGAGGAGGGGCACAGCACTGCCAGATCTCCAACCTGCAATCTGAGAGCCAGCGCCCTGATCCCACATGAATCCAGAGCACAGTCCCAGCCCCCGGCCAGCTCCAGCTAAGGAGGGAGAAACTGCCAAGAAAATGGGCTAATCGCAAAAAACAAAGTAGAAGAGACACAAAAAGGGGGATGTCCCACATCTCAGTGTGACTCACCCCCTGCTCAGCCCTGGCACACTGTCTGCGGGGAAAGCATTAAACTGTAATAATAATAAATTAATCATCCTTCCCCCTCCCATTGCACTTTTCATCTGAGGATCTCTGAGCACCTGGCAAACATTAATTACCAAGAGCTCCTGATGCCCCTGGGAGGGTGGAAAGGGACACAAAGAGATCTCTTCACCTGCCACGGTAGGGCAGATGTGGCTGGAGCAGATGAGGTGGCTCTCACCATTGCACAGTTCAGAACAGGGTGAGGGGTGCTGCCTTCCCTCGAGCACTCCTGGAGAGCAGGGGGTCCAGGAGCATGCTAGGACAGGGTCAAATGCAGCTTTTCCTCAGAGTGGATCCATACCCTGGAGGGATAAGAGAAGGAGGGGAGATGTTACCCTTACGGGGAGCACAGGAGCAGAAAGCTTCAGAGCTCTTGAGAGAGGAAAGAACCAACTTTCCTTGGGTTAGAGGCAAAGGAGGGAGTATGGGGAAATAAAACCTGATCCTGTGACAGGAGATCGCTGAGATAGGAAATCAGGCCTTGCCATTGCGTCAGCTGCAGGGCGTGGATTTCACCTGAAAAAACACCTTGGCAAGTTGTTCCTGCAAGGAGGAGTGGGAGGGACAGTGGGAAGTCTGCGGAGGGGATCCTCCAGGTGTGTTTAGGTTGTGTGTGTGCATTCATGTGTGTCATGGTGTATGGATATGTGTGTATTTGAATGTCAGTGAGCACAGAGTATCATTTTCTTTGTGGAGGGCATATGCATGTTGCGTGTGCATGCTGGGATGGGAGGGGTGGGGAACATTTGTATACTGATGTGTGAACGTGCTCAGCTTGGTGCACGTAGAACAGGTATGTTTAGAGGGTCTGCGGGGCTGTGTATGTGTAGTGACATATCCGTGTTAGAAAGTGTGTTCCTCTTTGTGAGGAGTTGGAGATAGAGCTGGGGCCCATTCTCTCAGGGGACCGTGGTGCTGAGCAGAGCTCCCACTCCTTGAAAATACTAAGTTCACAGGAGAAGCAAAAATGAAGACATCTGACATAAGGTGCAGTGAACGTACAGGACCTGTCAGCAAACTCAAACCTGGAAATGTTGAGTCCAAACTGCGCTATTACAGAGCCTACACAAAGAATTCTGGTTCTGTCCATTACTTCACAGGGTGGGACATTGCTTGGCAGGTGCTGTAGTGCCTGACTCAGGTGTAGGGACAAGGGCAAGTTCTGTTGAGGATAATGGGCTGGTGTCTGCGTTGGGGCCGAGTGAAGTGCAGACAGGCAGCATTTTACAGGCAGCACTGGGTGACAGTGCTGATTGGAGCTGATGGTGTGGTTAGAAACTAGTGATCGGGGAAGTCGGGGCAATGATGATATTGACTGATAATTGACTGTACCAGTACAGGGCTCTGTTCAGGAGTGCTGCTTGGCTGGGCAGCCCCCAGGCAGGGCACACTTGCCTCCTGCCTGACACTGCTGTCCCCACGTGCTTCCTGGCTTGGAAGGTCCCTGGGTGGCTCTGCTTCATTAGACTTTGTTTAGATTTTTTTCTGACAGAAGCCAGAATATTTGTGGTTTCCACAAATTACTCCCCTCTCCTCTTCCCTCTCCCTGCCCTCTGGCCTGCTTCGCTGCCTGTGCATTTTTGCCCATGCAAATGCAGCACTGCTGAGGTGATGAGCTACAGTTCATGTTGCATCCCTGGGCTCAGGACACTATCTGGGCGCAGCACATCCTGGTGCACTGAGCCAAACACACCTGGGCTCCTTCCAGCCCTGTGACTAACCTGTCCGGCCACTTCTGGCGAGTCACTTCCCTCACTAGTGCCTCAGTTTCTCCATCCCTAGTGGGGTAATGATGCTGGCCTCCTTTGGGAAGCACATTAAGTTCTGCTTATAAAAAGGATTTAAGAGCTTCTAAGTCCATAGGCAGCTCCGTGTGAGCCCCGGTGAGGAGCCCAGCTCTGCCAAAATCCTGGAGCCAAATGTGGTGTGTTCACAAAAACAGCCTACAACCTGCTCAAAATACCTATTTAATCAGGTAAATAATCTGCTCGTTTGTTTTAAAGAAAGAGGCTTATATCTGTGTTTACCCAACACGCCTCTCAGAACCTCCCTCGCATTCTTTGCTACTTAGAAAAATAAAGCCACAAAAAATGAGGAAATTCACTGCAAAAGGGCCCCCTTCCCCACGCCTCCCGTGGGCCCGGCGTTCAGGGTTAGAGCGGCGCGATCTTCCCGAGGGCCATTGGGCAAGGTGCGTGCAGGGTTGTGACACCCGCGGGTGGCGGCCACCAGTGCCCCGGGCGCTCCAGTCCTGCTCGGTCCCCGCTCCGCTCCGCACGGCCGAGCCCGGACCCGCGAGGGACGGCGGCAACCCTCCGTATCCCTGCCCGCGGCTCCTGCCGTGCCCGGGACCCGGGGCACCGCTGCCGCTCGTCCGGCCCCGCACAGCCCCCGTCCCCTCGCCGTTTGCTCCGTCCCCGGGGCTCCCGGAGGAGCTGAGCCGCGGCCGCAGCGGGGCCAGGCTGGTGCCGGCGGGCGGCCCTGAGTGCGGGGCAGCCCCGCTCTGTTCCCCGCCGGGACCGCCGGGGGGGCCGCGCTCCGGCTCCGCCCGAGGTAACCCCGCTGCCGCTGCCGCTGCCCCCCGGCCCGACCCGGCCCGGCCCGGCCCGCACCGGCCCCGCACCTGCCCCCGGCGGCAGGCCCGGCAAGGGGCGGCTCCTTCGGCCGCCAGTCACCGCCCCCAGCGGCGGCGCGCCCGCCCCCGGCCCCGCTGCCAAAGTGACTCGGGGAGGACCGGCACGGCAATGACATCAGTGCTTTAAACAACTTGTTATTCGGGAGCAATCAGCTGCAATTAGGTATTAATTAAGTATTATGAAAGTTGATTATTTAAGTGAATTCGGCTTTCGTCTCTCCGACTATGGTAAGTACAGCACAATTGTCCTTTTCGTGCCCCCTGCCCGCCTGTCGGCGGAGCCCCCGCTCGGTGCGGCCGCCGGTGCCGCTGTCCCCGCTCCGAGCGGAGCGGAGCGGAGCGGAGCGCTGTCTGCCCCGGCCGCTGCTCGGCGGGGCCGGCGCTGCGGGCAGCGCGATCTCCCCGGACGCGGCGCCGCCGCCGCACCGAAACTTTTGTTGGCGAGTGGCGGTGCAGGGCTGCGGGCCGGGCGGAGCGGGGCGCGGGGGCGGCACCAGGTGCGGTGCTGCGGGGGGCTCGCCGCCTCTTTCACTTTGCTTCTTTCACTTGTTTTACGGAAGTTGCTCCCGCGCCCGCCGCCGCTTCAGTCCCGCTCTCCCGGCCCCGCCGAGGTGAGCCGGGGGCTCTGCTCCCTCCGCCGGTCCTTTCCGGCAGCGCGGCCCCCGCGGGCCGGGGCAGCGGGGCGAGGAGCGGGCTGGCCGTCAGAGGATGCGGAGGGGAAGTTTATGGGGGTTTTGAAATGATTCTGCCTTTGTATTTGTTGTAAGTTGTGTGGGTTGTTTTCTCTTTCATTTTTTTCCCCTCCTGAGCTCTGGCGTGTCGGTGGTAAAGGTTGCTTGTCAGGTTCCTGTACTGCCTAAATGAAAAGGAATTTAATTTATTTGGGACAAGGCAGTGTCAGATGAAGAGGCTGCTTATTACATTTAATGAGTTGTTTTTTGTTGGTTTTTTTTTCATCCTGGGCATATCTGGGATGGGTTTGTTTTTGTCCTTCCATGTGAGGTGTATGAGACCTCCCCCACCCTTTCACATCATGCAGGGAGGAGGAAAGGTGGCCAGGCTGGGGCAATGTTTTGGTTTTAGATTACAGGCCCTAGTATTGGGGTTGGGTGTGTTTTTGATTGTAGCTTTTTGTGGCTTGTTCACTGGTTTTTGATAAGATATCAGGAAGGGGAGTAAGTTCTGGCCTGGTGCTGGGCTGGGTTGGGCTAGTGGCCCTGCTGGGTGTGATGATGGACAGGTCTCTGTTAGGCCTGGAGTGTGATTGCAACCAGGAGCTGTGGGGCTCAAAGTTTTGGTGGGTTTTCCAGTCCTTGGACCATCTGGATCAGAGTCTCCTTTAGATTTGAGAGAACGTGCAGATTTGGAGTTTAGTAGGAATCAATCCCTTGGGTGATGTTTCCTCCGTCTTTGGGACCAGGTCCCACCACCATGGCCCTGTACTGGCTAACACAACGATACCTTCTCCTCCAAAATGGTGTAAACCATTCTTTGCCATTTAAAAACCAAATGATGGCAGTGAGCCAGATAGGCCTGTGCTGGCAATGTGCCATGGTCCAGGTAATTACTGCCAGTGTATGTGTGTGTGTTGTTTTTTTTTTAAAAAAAGGAATAAGATGGTAATAAACTGGTTGATGATTGACTGGGCCTGAACTATGTACTCTGATATTGTGAGACGATAATTTTGTTGTCGTTTGTTCCATTTATTTACTTATTTCTGCCATTGATACCAGGAGCTGAGTGGCTCCAGAGCCACTTCCACCTGTGAGCGCGACGTGCCGGCTCTGCTCGGGTCCAGCCGTGGGCGTGCGGCTGACTCCGTTCTAGATCGAGAAGCTGGGATGCTGCGTGGGCAGCCCAGGAGTTAAGGATGTGGTGAAACTGCAGGAGGGCAAATGCTTTAAGGAGCAATAAGCGGTGATTTAGCCCGCTGTCCATCCGGAGGAGCTGCCCGGGCTCTGGGGCCGGGGTGGCCCCGGCGGGCGGGGCCGTGCCCTGGCCCTGCAGTGCCCCCTGCCGGCCGCAGCGCTGCCCCTGCCCCGGGGGCTGCCCCGAGCCGGGGCTGCCCCGCCGGCACCTGCCCGTCCCCACGGAGCGCAGAGCACCCTCCCCTCCTCCGCCTCGCAAGGGTGGTGGGTGCTCAGCCTCGCCACCGCTGCGCCCAGGGTAACACGGGAGTTTTGGTCTCCGGCATGGGAAGCCGGGGCCGCAGGAAGCCATGGAAATGAGGATCGGGGAGATCTCTTGAAGTCAGCAATACGGTCTGTGTGTGGGTGAACCCGTCTTGTCATGATCTTGGGGCAAAGACCTGCCCCATAATCACCACCTCTACCCCTTATCTACTTGAGCCAGCTTATCTCCCTCAGTCACTGCCTCCTGAATCCTCTCCAAGCCCTCGGGCGGTGACTCTCCAGAGGCAGTGCCCGAGGGCTGCTCGTACGAGCTGCCAGCTGGCAGAGGCAAGTCCAGAGGGGTTTCTTTCCCAGAGGGACTCCTCATGTGGGGTCTGACAGCCTGCTCTTGCTGAGGGCTTTCTCAGCTCAGTCAATCCTTGCATGGACCTTCTAGGGCCAGAAGTGTTAATAATGGGTAAGGGCTGAAACGAATCTGTGGACTGAGTCCATCTGTGCAGGAATGTGGCAAGCTGTTCCCTACATGTGACTTTCTGGAGTCTGGTTTTAAATACCTTGACTGACTGGGTACTGGTCACTTCCTTTGGGAGACTGTTCCCCAGTGTAGTTATCCTGGGCATGAGATACAGGAACTGACTTCAGAATGAGGAACAAGACACCTATGGTAAATGGGTGGACAAATACTCTGTTTCCTACTCAAAGGGTCATTTTGTGTCTTTGTCAAATCACTGCTCTTGTTTGAAACACCCAGTGAATAGAAACACCTTCTCTGGGCTGGTGACAACACTTTTCTTTTTTGACCGGATTTTTTAGGGGACATTGGTTCAGTCAAGGTTGGCACCATTCCTGAGCTCATGCTCTGCAAAAGGCTCCCAGGCAGTTGGTTTGGGTGTTCATGTCCCTTTCCAGTGGTTCCATGAGGTACTTGTTGGGTGGAAAGCATTCAAGGGTTTAAGCCTACTGAGTGAAGGGTGGGGATTAACCTTCCCATCATGGAATAAGCAGCTCCCCGCTTTTACCTGAAGAACGTGCTTCAAAGCTGCTTGAAGTCCATAGGAGTGTTGCTACTGCTTTGGCACTATAGAGAGATAACTCACAGAAAGACTGGAAAGTTGATCTCTGAGATAAACTCCTGTTTCCTCACCTGTACTCTGTCTGCTGGGTCTTATGAGTCCTTCTAAACCAGGTCTGCCACTGACAGTGGGGTCTGCTGATATGTGCAGGTACTGCACCGTTCCGCTCTGAGACACACAGTCCCAGTTTGTGCTGAAACTGGCTGGGAATGTTACAGATACCTGGACTGGAGGGGATCAGATATTTGATGTGTAGTTTCCATATATCATCCGTTTCTCTTTCTGTTTTCCTGAACTGTTTATGCTTCTACCCAGAGTCCTCTTTCCTGCAATTGGAAACTACTTTCTGAGCTTGGAATTTATCTCAAGGCTTTGCTTATACAGCCATTTCTGTCCCACCTTTTGCACTTGGCTGTCCTCACAGTGAGAGCCTTTGTGGCCACTTTGACTCTCCCTCTGACATCAAATCGTACCCCTGGGCTGCTGTGCAGCCTACAGTTTATGCACCCTCTGAAAAGTTGGTTGAAAGTGTCTGGGAAGTAATGAAAAGTCCTCTCGTGGGTGAAGATAAGCATCAGCTGTGCTGCATCTCCCACCTCCACCTGGGCTCCTTCCCTCCTCCGAGGGTTTGAAGATGCAGCCGTTCCCAAGGTTTAGAGAGCTCAGGTGCCACCCAGGGCTCAGCTCCCAGAAGTGCTGACATTGCAGAGGCCGTGCTAGCCGATCCAGCTGAGGTTTGGGAGAACCAATGTCCTCGTCCTCAGCTGCACTTTGCAAAGCAAAGAGGGGGCAGAGGAAGCTTGGCTGGAAGCAGGGGAGGGGCAGAACCTCCAGCCAAAAGTCCCACGCGGCACCGTCTCCTCCCCTCCGGTTCAATGCGGACTGGATCAATTTGGACGTCTTCAGCAATAAAAAATGCCGATGTCGTCCTAATTCACTAGGCCCCGAGATGACAGCAAATTTACATTTTTTAATTAAACTAGCAGCCAGTTTTTATGAGAGGGGGCTGGGTTATGCAAATCAAATGGTTGTGTACGAAAGATTAGGAGAGTTTGGGAATAAATTCCACAAATGCTAATAAAAAAAAAGAGAGAAAATGAGAGGGGGGGAGAGAGGGACATTGTTCCATTAGCCCCTTTTAGGCTGATTTCCCTAGGGAGAAAGCTATGGGGGGTGAGAGATGGAGACAGCTTTCAGAGACAGGTAAAATCCATTTCAAGGATGGACAGCCCCTTGGACCAGGACCTTGTTGCTCCCTGTTTCCAAGGGCTTGCAGGGGAGGTGGAGGCAGAAATTGGTGGCAGAAGAAAAGCTTGCTGGTTTCTAATCCCCATTCCTTCTTGACCAGTGATCTACAGGCTGGAACTGCAGCCAGGACTGGCTTGAGGATGTAGAAGGCGCACAGTGCTCAGGTGCTGGAGGTGGGTGAAGGGCTGGGCCAGGTCACTGTGGTGCTGTGAGAGGGTGGATGTGGCAGGGTGACAGGGCAGTCCCTGGATGGGCAAAGCCCAGGGGCTACACAAAGCTTCTCTGGATGGGGCCCATCTTTGGGCTGACAGATGGTCACAGAGCAGGGCTGCAGCTGGGATTGGTACCCTGGGGCTTCATGTTCTTTGTGCAGCTCTTGTGGACGGGCTCTTGGTCCCTAGCAGGAGCTGCTGGCTGGAACAGGCAATAGTGCTGATCACAGGTGAGGGTCTACACTGTTGTTCCATGTAAGCACAGGCTTTATCTGCAGAGCAGAGTCTGTTTTGGAGAGGGATGGTGATGCTTTTCCTTCACCCAAACTGTGGAGCCCCTTGTTGCCCACCCGTAGAGCTGACTCCAGCTGTCAAAATCTCTTTCCAGTGTGTTAACCTGGCACCAGTCTTCATCTCTTTCTCAAGGGATTTTCCATCTTTCTTCATGTGGTGATTCCAGAAAATAAAAGTTTTTCAAGTTCCTTCTGGAAGAAATAGTTACAGTGAACAAAAAACACGCATTTCACTCATGTGAAATATGTTCTTGTATAAGTTTCCCAAAGAATTCCAAGTTCTTGTTGCATTTGGGAGTTAGGTGTGGTGGCTAGGTACCAAAGCAATTGTTTGCTCTGCTATGGAGAAACAAAACCAGAAAATTTCTGGAGGCTGGGAAACTGCTTAAAGCTTCCAGTCCTAAGGCAGTTTCATGCTTGGAATAAAAGCTGAACAACCCGTGTAGACTGGCAAGAGAAAGCAATGGGTGGAGAACAGGAGATACACGGGAAAAGGACGGGAAGGGTAAGGTCACTGGGTGCATTTTATGACAATCCCCTGAAGATTTGGTAGCTCACTAGGGAGCTTTCCTGGTTTTGGGGTGTGAAATGATGATTCACCAACACGCTCATGTTTTGCTTCGGAGAGGTGACATTTTAGCAGAGTCTCTCTTGTGAAATCAGTAAAAACACCAAGCTCTGGTGGTGCATTTCTGGAGGTGTTCCCCCACACCCAACACCTACGTTCCCGTCACCCTGTCCTGAACGTGCATGTCTGCCCCAGACACTCACCCACCTCCACGCTCCCAGACACTCACGTGTTGGTGGTGTGCTGAACTCCGTGTTCCCCAGGTTGCTCTCTCAAGACATTGCCATGATGAACACTGGTTCTGTGCACTTTCATCATCACTGCCATGAGTGAATCTTGGCAGCAAGAAAAGACAGTATGGTCTCTGCCCTGTGTGTTGGGTGTCTCTGTGCTCCCACCACTCTGCAATGAAACTCCCAGAGTTCTGCTGCTGGGGAGAACGGTGGCCTTGGCGTCAGCATGGTCGACAGCCTCAGACCGGCGACTGTACAGGGGATTTTTGTAACACAAGTTTCTGAGCTGAACTAGGGCCAAGTTCAACCTAAATCTAACGAAGAGCTCCAGAACAGGTCTGTGAGACATGGCAGAGTCTGAGGATTTGGTGTAGGATGAATAACTCCTAATCTATAAAGTCGGCATAATCATCTTCCCTTGTGCAGCCCAGAGCCAGGGCTGGGTGCTCAGGGATGGAGATAAGTGAATGAGGCCTGGCTGCTGTCCATGGATGGGTGCGGGGGGTCGGGCAGGAGCGCTCCTCCCTCCAGCTGGGGTGGGGTGCCTGGGGTGTGGGAGAGCTGAGCCTGCTCCCACTTTCCGGGAGCTTCCTGGGAGCTCCTACGCCCGCCTGCCCCATGGCACGTTTGGCATCCCAGCAGCCGTGGGACCAGGGTGGGTTGTCATGGACCTGCATGGGGTCCTCTCCAGGACCTGGGCTGGGATGTGAAGAGCTCCAGCTGGGCTGTTCTGTTGGAATGGTGCAGTGGTGTCAGCCCTGCTCCCAAAACTGGATGGGCCAGGGCAGAGGAGAGGAAGAACCAGGAACTTTCAGCTTCCATACATGGGAAACTGTCAAAAGCCAGGTAGCAACACCAGCTTTTGTCTGGTATTTCCAGAAAAACCCGGCAGGACCTGGCATCCCAGGGCATAATTTATTATGGAAAAATAAAATAATAAAGTACCAATCCCTTTGAGGCCTGAGTCATAGAAGCATCTTCTCATTAAAGCAGCTCCACCTCTCTGCCTGGTGTTTGCCAGCTCCATGCTTGTATGAATCCACTCCCTGCACTGCCTCGCCCAGGGCAGCCTTCCTCCTCCCGCTCCTCCTGCTGCCTGTGCTTCCCCAGCACACCTCTCCTCCAGCACCCCTTCCCCTGTCTGGGGGAGCACGAGCAGTTCCACATCTCAAGCCAGCTTCTCTTCAGGTCTTTGGGCCAGGTGGATTTTTTGTGATGCGTGTTGTAGACAAATGTCTTCATCTTTTCACCCACCCACCTCCCACCCCTGTGCTATCAAGTTCTCTGGGCATGGTCCTGGCTCCCACGTGCCCTTCTCCTGGCCATGTGGTGTGAAGGTGTGTGTGGTATCTTTCCATGGCTCGAAGCTCTCTTCCAAGTGGCCCTCTGCAAGCATGGAAAGGAGAGGAAGCTGCTCCTGGAGTAATTACCATCTGCATGTCCCGAAGGCAGGCAGCAGATGTTAGCAGAAGAGGACTGGATTGGAAGAGGGTGGGGGAGCAGGCTGGGGAAAGGGGGTCTGATTTTTCTTCTCAATTGCATATGAATATTTTTAACTGAAACTCAGTAAGACAAGAATCCCAGTTCTGCAAATTTGATCCATGCACTTGGAAACTTTAGGGGAAAGCTCCTTTGCTTGCTTTTGCTGTGTTTTCTGTCACTCACTCTGCTTTTCTCAGCCATTTTTTATGCTGCACTATTTAACTTTTCTTACTAAATAGCTTTCCTTTATGTCCTCCTTCCTTTCCATATTCCCACAGACCTGTCACTCTTTGTCACTCTCCTGGACTTCCATTCTGTCTTTGATTCTGTCCTGCTTTCCCTTTCCTTCCCCCCCCACCTTCCATTGTCTTACTCTATTTTTCATTTTCCCATTTGTCTGTGCGCTGATATTCAGATGAGCAAACTTCTTCCAGTTAAATGAGGTCATGAATATTAGGATTTTTCTATCAAACAATGAAATATGGCTCAAATTACCCTAAAGAATAGGGCTCTTTTCATAAACCACCTGCTGGTTTTTTTGAAAGAAAGAACAACCACTTGCTTGTGTGCTTCAAGCAGTTGTCTCACATCTCTACCTCGCCAAGCTTTGCCGTTCCAGTTTCTTCTGCTGAATTTGTTGCTCTTGGTGGAGCAAGTCTGCTCTTCCCAGACTGCCAGCACCCAGTGAGTCTGGGTTTGGACAGGTTGGGACAGGATGGGGATTCTGGCAGGATCCTCACTACTTTAAATGTTGGTTTGTGATTGTGCTTTTCTGATTGTGGTGTGCATATTTGGGGGTTTTATTTTTGTATTCAACAAACAACATTCTGGTTTGAAACTCATTTGGTCTGAACCTCTCAGCTTTGACTGAGGGATTTCATTCAGATGTTAGCACCCAGTGGGGCATGGAAACACACGGACCCCCCCACCTTCTCCTTGTCTTGCTGGTGTGGAGCACCCATCACTCCCCAGCATGAGGAGGCTGTGGTGGAGGTGACCTGCTCAGGCCTGGGCACCCACGCGGGCTGTGGGCATTTCCTCCTGGCTCTCATGGTCCTGTCCCTTTCTTCCCAGCCACTTTCTTCCTTCAGAAAAGGACATCTGAGCACAGTGGCTGCAGCTGGCTCTGGGAAAGCCAAGTTTGTGCTGCATGAGAGCCTCCATTGCTGGTGGTCCTGGCCATGCTTAACTGGATAGTGTCGTGCCTTTGCCAGGGCAGCAGCAGTGCAGCTTGGCCGTTCAGCAGAGACACAGAGCTGTGCCCCAGGGACCTGGAGAGCTGCAGGCAGAAGAGCCTCTATGCTCCCTTGGGAGCTGCCACGAGGCAGGCATGGGTAATGCCAGAGACAGGGACAACCAAGGATACAGCTTGTCTCTGACTTGTGTTTTGTTTTCAGTCCAGCCTATTTATACTCTTCATAGTTGCTATTTTTCCCCAGTTACATGAATGTGTCTTGTCCTCGCTGTCTTCCATTTTTCCCCAGCAAACCTTGCCATTTTGTGCATGTCTTTGCTGGGAAGCTCACGGCACCATCCATCCTGGGCACAGACCACACTTCTCTGAGGCGGCGCCTCTCACTGCTGCGCTGGTTCCAGAAGCCTGGTCCAGCCCTTCCACGCTCTCCCACCTGCATTTCCCTGGACAGAAACTGCACACACAGCCTGGGCTGTGTGAACACGGAGTTTGTTTTGCCAGGGTGACCTGTTTAATCATCTCATTTTCTGGTGGCCGTTTATTCCTCGTTTCCACGGTTACAGCCCCATTAAGAGGAGAAGCAATAAGGCAGCGAGTCAAACAGGTAATAAAAACATTAAAGCCATGTGCGCACTGGGAGGGAGGGAGGGCGAGCAGCACTCAGTGAGATGAGACGGGCCATGCCAGGGAGACAGAAGGGTCACAGGAGCCTGTGCACAGTGTGGTGACACCCAGCTCAGTGCCCAACCTCTGCAGGGGCCTGACAGCCAACAAAATGTCCTACAGCATCCCACAGCGTTCTACCCTGCTCTGTTGGAGTGTGCTGACACTCAGGACAATGACACTGCCACCAGTGTACTGCTCTCCCCATTTCTGTGCTGCTAAGGCAGAGTTGCCAGTGGACAAAAACACTCAAAATTAGAGTGTACTTTTTGTGTAATTTCTTTCAGGGCTGTGACTGTCTGGCAAAATGTGTAACTTTCTGATTCGTTCTGGTGATTCTGGTGGACCCAAATATTTGTCCCTGTAACAGCTCTACCGTGGCACCTGCCAAGGTAGCTGCTCTTGCTGGTGCTGGCTGTGCTGCTCCCCTGTAGAGCCGTGGCTCTGCACAGTTCCTGAAGCAGAACTGACTGTTCACATGCTGCACCGAGGTAGTCCCAGCCAGCCACCTGAGCCAGCACCCTAGGGTGCTGTGACACTGGTGAGGCTTTCCTAGGTAGAAATACCTGTTTATGGAAGGCCATATTTCTGCAGCCTCCAGGAGAAGGTCAGATGCCATGGAAATGGGATAGCCAGGTCTGCTCCACAGCAGCCACTGCCCGCAGTGACTGTGGGCTGGGGAGTGGGTGGGGGCTGCTCACCTGGGAACAGTGGGGGATGCCTTTCAGGCTATAGGTAGAAATCAGGGGAGAGCTGTGCAGGGCAGGCAGCATCGTTGGGAATTACCTCTCTCCTGCTAGGAGGAATCACCTGATTTCTGGCTTTTCATTGTGGGCTCCTAAAAGGAAAGCAGCAAAATGAAGAAACCTAAAGCAGCAACTCAAACAAGGAGAACGCAGAGCCCTGGTGTCTCAAGAGAAAGAAGAGAACTGTTTTCAGCTCGCTTTCCTCCAGGCAGTGATCCTCAGGGAACCCCTCAGGGCTCTTGGGAGGTGGGAGCCTTTTGATACTACGTGCTTGTTATCCCAAAACTGACTTGGCCAGCAAGGAGATGGTGGCCTCTCTTACTTTGGGAAATTTTGGGGTAGATGTACTCCTGGGTGTAAAACCATGACCTGACTGGCAAAAGCCAGCAAAGTTACTTTTCCCTATAATTTCTCAGTGGCCATGGAGGCCAAGCAGCATTGGATCTTAGATGATGAGATGCTGGGTTTGAGGTGGCAGGTTGCTGCCATGAGGGAGCAGGTGCCCATGGGCTGGGAGGGTTCTGAGCTGTGAATAAGGGTGAGTTTCACTGTGGATGAAAAGAGGTTAAATATAACAGCCCCACTCATATAGGTGGCTCAGCGCTGACAACAAAACAGAAATATTCAGAAAAGCAAACTATAAAGGAGAGCAAGAAAATAGTCACAGAACTGCAGTGAAATGGGGTGCTTTACCTGCTAGCTCTGTCTGTTGAAAGAGTCTGCCCTGTCACAGCCCCGTTTTGCCCTGGTGGGATTTTTTTATTTATTTCTGACATTGTTTTGGGTTTTACAGTTTCTTTTCTCCAGACTTTATCAGAAAGCATATTTGTGGTGAGAGCCTGTGAAAGGACCTGGCTTGCTGAGTAAATGTTCAACGTGGAAATGAGCTGCATGACCTTGAGTGGGGGGGAGAGGGAGGAAAGCTGACAGAAATTCATAAAAAGCTGAAAAAGAAAAGAACAAGGAGAAGGGAGGGGAGAGGAAAAAAGATAAAAGGCCTGGCCAGACTGGAAGAAGTCACACAAGAAAGGAATAATGGTTTTTCTTGTTACAGCAGTGACTGGACCTGTCATATTAGGCATCTTAAAGAGCCCGATTCTAAGTTGTGTTGAGCACTGACACTTTGAAAAATAGGCCCATTTAAGGTGACTCGAGTTGGGCAACAAAAGTCAGTAGTCACTTTAGATCATCTTGGCGTGTGTTCAGAAGGGTGAATTTTATCCTTGGCAAAAGGCCAGTAGGAGGGCCTTCTGTGTACTGTTCCCATTCCCAGAATAGGACTTGGGGTGGCTCCTGGAGCTTGTGCAGGCCCTTTGGAGCAGGGGCAGCACCCACTCTTCTCAGGTTTTGGGCTGAGCCCTCCCTGTGCAGGAGGTAGTGGTCACTGGCTGTACAAATGTGTCAGCCCAGTTGTCTTTGGGCAGAGAAACTGGGCTTCAATTTAATTGTGGAATTTTTGGGGGGTCTGTGGGTATCTGGAGAACGAGCTGGGTGGAGCAAAGCCTCTGTCCTGCAGTGCAGGAGCAGACAGGAGCAGTGGTGTAGGAGGTTTTCCAACCTCCTTTGTTGTGAGGTCCTCAGGTGTGTGAGATTGAGGTGGAGACGCTTTTGACAGCGATTGAGGATGTCAGTCAGAAAAGACCAACAAAACACTGTTGCAAGGAATAAAATTTGAGAGGAAACACCCTGCTGTTACTACCAGAGACCAAGGTGTGAGGTCCAAGCATGCTCTGGAGCTTGACTTTCCAGAACTGTCTGGTTTGGGATTGATGGTTTTTACTTCAGTCCCACATCTAGTCCTGGAGGACCTAAAGTGGAATTTTAAATTGTGTTGTAAGGATTGGAGAGAGATTGAGCACCAAGTTTCTGCAGATTCGTGTTCCTCTAGCATGCCCTTAGCATCTGGATGACACCAGCTCCAGGAAGCCCCTTGGTCCTGCAGTCCTTGGCTCTGGTGCCATTACCATGGAGGGATCTGGGCACCCAGCTCTTCAGGGAACCAATGGCTTCTGCTACTTTCTTTGTTGTTTGAATGCATGAAAAAAAGTGGAAATGCACATGGGCTCCCCTTACAGTTCATTCTGTTGTCATTTCTTTGACTCCCCAAATTATCTTCATTTCCAAGAGGGCAAGTCTGACTTCAGTGGTACCAGCACTTCCAAACCACTGCACACTGGCATAAGCAGTTCAGAGTGTGGGGCAAGGACTGTGCTGAAGCAGAGCCCTCATTTGTGTTGAAACAGGGCTGATCACCATTCTTTGGTTAAACCTGGATAGCTGCACTAATGGTCCTCATATACACATCTTTGAATTTTAGTTCATTTAGGTGGGGGATCGATTTCTTTCCATAAGCCTGAAAATTATAGCGTAAGATTTTCATCTTCACTGCTGTTATGGGAGAGCTCTACTTGTAAGGAGGGCAGCATTTTTTGATTTCTTTCCAGTTGGAGTGTGTGAAATATTAGAGAAAAGTCTTGTCTAGTGATGACCTCAAAATAATTTCTCTAGCAGTGCAATGTGATGTCAGACAGACAGTATGTGGCTGGGTGGGAGGTGCAGACAGTGGGGGCACGAGTGTCTGACATAGGGGAAAACCATCAGTCCACAGCTTTGGGAGGAACTGGAACAAAGTCACCAGCACAGATGCCAGAGTAAGGAACTGTAACTGTACATTTAATAGCTTTGGATGTTTGCTTTTATGTGACAGTTGCTGCTCTAGCAAACAGATCGGAGAATTCTAGACTTGCATGGATTTCAGGGATTTTATTTGTATGTGTCTGCATGGGACATGAGTGGGATGGGAGCATAGGAGTTGTTTCAGCAGGAGAAGGGCCCTGTGCCCTGCTCTTCCCAGCCCCTGTGCACCTTGATTTTATGAGCTGAGCCTTCCCCTCTCGCTCCCATCTCTTACTCTTCTGTGAAAAGGAGTCCTATCACTGTCCCTCCAAAGCCAGCTCACTCACCTGCTCCCTCTCCTCCCAGCACCATCCCACACTCCCCGGAGCATCCTCTGTCCTATTCTGCTCCCTGATGTGTTAACCTGCTCCTGCAGAAGCCCTGCCCTGCACCAAAAGCCCCATCTGGAAGTCAAACAACCAAGCCTGGAGTGCTGGCCCTGCCCGGCCTCCCCTGCCCAGCACGGGGTGCAGCTGAAACTGTCCTGTGAGAACTGCAGGGCAGAGAGGCATGTTTTCACAGTTCATTCTCTAAAAGGAGAGCCTGCAAGGGGTGAGGGGCAGCCTCCTTGCAGTGAAGGTGTTAACAAATAGCAGGTGATTAAACATGACAAGCAGTGACATTTCTGTGTGGGGTTCTCAGTACCAGCAATGCCAAGAATGAAGCTATAAACCCTGACATTTTGTGTTATGCACTGAGCTTTTTAATAGACATCTTTCTCTCCCTCACCCCTGTTTGTTTCTTTTATTCCTCTATTCTCTTCTGTCCTCTTCTCCCTCTCCTCTCTCTTCCTTATCCTCACCCTGGCTCTGTCCCATCCTAAGTGCCCCCACCTCCATTTCCCATCCCTCCCTCCCCGCTCTTATCTTTGCTCTCTTGCTTCACCAGACTAATTTGTTCAATGTCCTTCACTCTAGCTTTTGTTTCTTTCTTCCTCCCTATTTTCTTGCTACACTTTTCCAAGATTTTTTGCTTTTCATGGCATCATTCACCCTTCCTTGCTCTTCTCTTCCTCCTCTTAGCTGCGGTCTCTGCCATATGCACACTCTGGCAGTCTCTCACACATACGCACTCCCACTCTTTATTGCACACACACTGCCACTTCCCGCACACTTCCCTGCTCCCCCCCACGCTCCCACTCTCTCCTGCTCTGTCTCTCACATACGCTCGCACTTGCTCTTTTCTTTCTGTGCTTCCCCTCTCCTGCTCTTCTTTGTCTTTGTTACTCCCTTCTGCTGTCATCCTCCCTCTGTCTGTTCTTTTCCACTCTCTCCCCTTCTCCCTCCCTTTCCTTTCTCTTTTTGGGGTCTGATGTAATACTCTAACCATGGGCAGCCAGGCCAGTTGCTTGTCAGGGAGCAGGTGTCCCAACCCTGAGTGATGTTTTTGTTAATAACATTTTTGCCCTGACTCAGAAGCCGTCATTTTGGAGATTGTTTGGTGGGGTTTTTTTAAGGACAGGAGCTGAGGAGGCTGAGCTTTTGGGAACAGTTGCTGGGTTTGTACTAAAAGGACTGCAACAGTTGTTCTGCTGAGCAAGAAACGTTGGAACAACTGCAGATTCTCTCCCCACCCCCAATCTATCCAAAGGGCATTTGGAGGTGACACCCAATGCACCGTCCCCCTTGCAGCCAGCTCTAATTGGAGCTGACGAGCTGCCACTCGCTCTTGGCTTTGGAAATGGGGCACTTCTGCCGCTGGAGTTGGCCCTACCCAACCCTCTCTATTAGAAAAAAACATTTTCTCCTCTTCTGCCTTGTCCTGGTGGTGTTATGGGCACAAAATTAGCAAAATGCCAGAGTGACCAAAGCAGTCAAACACAGGGCTCTCCTCCAGCAGGTCACCTGCTCTCCGGGGCTCGGCAGAGCGCAGTCGTTATGGCCCAGCTACATGACCTGAACATAAGAGCGTAAGGAAGGGCTCTCCGGGCACAGAAGGATAACAGGGGTCAGTGGTGATCATCGGCTCCCTGCTCCATGCCCTGCCTGGCTCAGCACATGATGCTTCCACTGGGCAGAATGGTGTGGGCAAGCCCACCAGAGCCTGTCCTCTCTGCTGAGTTAGCCATGCTATTGCCACCAAGGCCAAGACCTTCCCATCTGGCTGGCTTCAGTGAGAGCCACACTGCAGAAGTCATCACAAAGTGCCTCCTGGGGACTTGAGGTATCTCCAGAGGCTCTTTGAGCAGCACAGCAATTCCTTCTCACATGGCTGCAGAATCTCTGCCTCTCCCCAGGTCCCTGGGGAAGATCTGTCGGGAGCTCCTGGAGAATCACCAGGCACAGGCTCTGTGCTGTGCATCAGGGATGTACTTGTCCATCGCTACAGCTGACACCTCTGCACTGAGAGCACCCAGGGTGGGCGAGAGGCTCTCCTGGGTGGACAGAGAGGACAGAGGCTGAAGCAGCTCCTATGGGCAGGAGGTCCCCAGGTCCTCAGTGTAAAGGGCTCAGCAGGTATTTGAAGTGAGTTCAAACTAAACTGCAGCTTCAGTCCCAGTATTTCCTCTTCCTTGACTCTGCATTCATTCTAAAAATCAAAATACTTCCCCATAAAGAACTGCTTTCCCATAAAAGGGCCTCTCCCTCCCTGTCTGCCCAGGTCTTATTGATCAAGCACCACAGACGGTCGCTGCAGCTTCAGTTGCCAAGTAGGACAGATCAATAGAGACTCAGGATGGGATTTTTGGCAGCTGGAACATATATTTGTTCCTCCTTCCGTCCCACCATCCCTCTGGGAAATGGTTGGTGTCATAGTGGAAGCAGGTGGAGCAAAGCCGTGTCCTCCCACTTGCCACTCACCTTGTCATCTGTCCTCTGTGCTGCAGCCCTGGGACCAGAGGCCTCTGTCGGAGCATCTGTGAGGCTGCAGGGAATGTGGGGCATGTGTGGAGACAGAGGAGTCCCACCCTGTGCTGGCTCCCCTGGCCCCTCTCTGCTGCTTACCTTTTGCAATGGCCCTTTTGTACGCTGGGGCAATGCTATGGGTCATTCCAGGCTCCCCAAAAGCAGTGCTTGGCCTTTATTGTTTGCCCAGACTCTTTATTCAACTAGTGTGTCTTCCCCTCTGCCCTTCCCTGCTATGGCCATCAGGGCTGTTGACATCTTTCCAGAGATGGGGAGAGCAGGGCACGGTGATGGGAAGCGGCTTCCTGAAGGCCAGAGGGACTTGGTGCTGGAGCTGGGGTTCGGGGCCATGTTTCTGGCTGTCCTTTGGCAGCACTCAGCCCCTTGGCCATGGGCTTGGGACAGTGGGTCCCCACTCAGAGCTTTCCCAGGCTGCCCTGTCTGTGTGGGACCAAAAGCTGTGGGCTCGTCTCCAGCATGAACTGGGGGAACCAGATGCAGAGGGGAGCACTGGGGAGGAGAGGGATGCTCTGCAGGCTTGTCTTGCTCCATCCTGTCTGAGGAGCAGTTAGCTCTGCCGTAAGAGGTCCTTAACCCTTGCTGGCTCTCCCGGCTGCCCAACCTCTGGCAGGTGCTGAGCGCCACGCACAGAGAAGTTAATGAAATGAGTATTTTGGGGAGGGGGGGAGGGAGGCTCTGTACTGCACCCTAAGGCCCTGGGTTTATTAATGGTGACCTGCCATTAAAGACTAAAGTGCTAACCTGGTCATATTTAGCAGCTTTCAGTGGTGTCCCAGTGGTCTCTGCCTGCAATATCAACTCCTGCTTTCCCCCGCAGCCCCAGCTCGGCAGGAGCTGACTCCAGAGTTTCTCTGCTACAATGAGTCTGGTGGGCAGCACTAAGAAGTCTCTGTGCTGCTGCTGCCAGACAAATTTCCACCTCCTCCTGCTGCTTCATGCAGCTTACCCCCTTACTGCCATGTCTTGCCAGGTAGTGCTTGGAAAAGAGGACCAAGTCCTGGCATTTTCATGATCTCCTTTACACAGACAGAGCCTGGGGGTCACTAGGAGAGGGAGATGTGCCAGCATGAAGCTCAGAGGGTTTGGCCATGAAGAAGAGGCATACTCTGGCTCTGGAAAGCATTTCCACAGAGCTCTCCGAGAAGGTGCTGGCAAATTATCCCTCTGAGGTGGCAGGCTGAGAAGCGAGGCAGCAGCTCTGCCAGACCTGATTAAAACAAGACTCGAGGCTAACAGCTTCAGGTCAGAGCATGAGGGCTGCTCCCACTGCTGCTGTCCCTCTTGCTCCAATCTAAGAGGGATGTGGAAAATTCAAGCTTGGGGGGATGTCCCCTAGGGGATATCAGCAGTTGGATATTGCAGTGACAGGCACTTTAGAAAGATGCTGGGAGCTGCTGCTGCTGCTGCTGGTCCAGGCAGGGATCAGTGTTAGCAGAAGGAAAAAAAAAAAGCTCCAGAGTTTCCTTGAAGCTAATTCTGCTCTTGATGCTTCCCCAGAAGCAAGATCCTGCTGTGCTCCCTGTGCCAACTGAGATTATTGCTTTCCCTGATCACTTCTTCCTGGATTAAAAACTCAGCACAGAGTATTTTGCGGTGTGTTACTCCAGGATACCCACTAGAAGCTCACTGTGGTGCGGACTCTGGCAGAGATACCAGGGAATCACGAGGCGCCTCCAGCTCAGGCTGCTGCTGCTGCTCAGATCAGGAGGTGGGGGTGCACCTGCCCCCCCCCCCACTTCTGTTTGGCCTGAGGTGAGGGCACAAAGAACAAGGCTGTAGGGATTTTCCTCTCTCCAGAGAGCCCTGTAAGCCTCAGATCCCATGTCCTCACAGCCCTGCCCTCCGTGTGGGCATGTTTGCCAGTGTGGGCTGCAGGCCATTCCTCAGCAGAGGCAGCGAGGGCAGGGGCCTGGTTCCAGCACAGAGCTCCAGCCCTCGCGGCCTCCCAGCAGGACGAGTGCCGCTTTGGCAGCCAGGCTGGGGGCAATCCTCGCTCTCTCCTTTGGCTCTGTGCCCCAGCTGATCTGCAGCCAGGTTTTGCTGTAATCCCTACATCCTGTTGCAGGTCCTTAATCAGCTGGAGACAGCCTGGAAAAAAAAAAAACCCAAACCCCAAACTGTTGTGGTTAAAGCTCCCTGCTGCCAGGTGATGGGGAGGGGTGGGCAGCAGCCTTCCCAGGCACCAGGTGGGAGACTGGAAGGGCTGGGAGAGATTACAGTTTCCTTGGTAGGGATGGAAGCAGAGAAGAGGGTGTTTGTTTCTGCTGGGGGTCTCTGCAAGACCCACTCGTGCTGTTCCCCTGCAGAGTGGATGGGTCTGGGTTTGAAGCATTGATCGCTCCTGTTCTCCCACTGCCAGCTCAGCTATGGACACTGCCCCTTCAGCCCTCATTGGGCAGGCTTGGAAACTCTCTGGGTTGTTGTTGAGTTGGTTTTTTTCCCATTTAATGCATAGAATAACACTGATGGGTCTGAACAGCTCCAGCCAGGCGACGAGGGGAAAGAATAACAAGCTCCTGAATGTCAGGCAAAATTATGGGCCATTGCTATTTAGGGTGAGTCTGGTGGATTTAGGGCCTCTCTGTTCTATTGTCCTGGCTGCTCTGAGCATTGGAGCAGGCGAGACACAAGTCGGGAATTTTATTGCAGAGCATGTTCAGGGGAAGGCTGGTTCTGAGCCTTTCCGGAGTGAAACAGTAGCAGTGGGGGAGAGGGGACCATTTCTGTTGGAAAGTTGGTGAGATGTGATACTGGAGGCTGGAAGTCCTGAGGTGGTTATCCAGCAGAGAATAGAGCCCCTTTGCATCCTGGTTTCTGTCAGGATTCAGCTCCAGATGTTCATCAGGCTCCCCAGGGCTGTGCAGGGTTGGTCTCCATCCATCAGACCTGGGCTGACTGTCCGGCTGCTGCATCCCTTGGCAGACCCTGCTGGTCCCCCCTGCATCTCAAGAGCACATGGCTCCTCATCTTCTCTTGTGAAGCATTCAGGAGTGTAGTGCCTATGAAAAACAGTGCCTATATGTGTGTGTTAAATGGAGATCAGGGGTTTTGGTGTTGTCTCTTGGATTGCTTTTGGCTGGCACTGGTGGATGTAACCAGGGCTGGCACCGCACTCGCATTGCCAGGCATTAGGAGAAGGGCCCGGCTGAACAGCATAAGCACAGGAGGACACAGAAAGGCTGAAGAAGGTGTTATACAGTGTGATAAATGTGGGTTGTCCATGGGAAAGTGAAGTCTTCACAAGCCCTGAACAGGGTGTACCCTAAGCTTCAAGATTTTGGCAAATACATTCTGTCCCATGCTAGGGTGGGGAGGAGTGGCAGACCAAGAAAGCCATTCAAGCCTGGCTGTCTGCATAGGTGTGAGGCTCAGCAGGGTGAATTCTTTGCTTCTTTGGGGCTCTTTTTATTTGACCGGATTAAAAAGCCTATTTGAGTTTCTTAAACCATTTAATCTAAAATCCCCAGGTAGATGCGCCATTGGATTCAGTTTTAAGCTTATAAACAAAATAGGTCTGTGTTTGTCTCTTCGTCATTTTGTTCTAAAGAAGAAGGGTTTGACTTCTTCCCCCTGGAGCTAGGGGGGAATTGAGCCTATGAATCCCCGTGAGCTTTCTGAAGGGTGGGGAAGTGCAGAGACCGGGGTGCTGCTGTGACCTTGCTGCAGCTCCAGGTTACATGGACGTGTGGCCTGGGCAGGTGCCAGGAGGAGGGAGCAGGGGCCGGGCTCCACTGACTGCCCCCCAGGGCACAGAGTACTGAGGGAAGGTAGAACTCCAGTTGAACCATTGCTCTGCAATTAGTTTGGGTATGTGGCAAAGGAGAAGACCATAGGAGATGGGAGACAATGGGAGGAAAGCATGGAATGGTCTGGATAATTCCAGTTCCTGTAGTCCTTTGAGAGGAGCTGGTTCTCCTGTGCTCCCAGAGTGTTCAGCTCCTTCCAGGGTTTCTTCCTGCATCCATCCTCTCCATGCAGTCTCCTCTTGTCTCCTCTGCAGTGCAATGTGGCTTATTGCTGCCACTCCCTGTGCTTCAGAGGAGGTTCCATTGTCCCCAGAATGAGACAGTTCAGGATTTTTTGGCAGGAGAGGGGTGCTGCTGATGCCTGGAAGCTGCAGGAATGTCACAGGTCTGTGGCCCATAGTGCCAGAAGCTCCAAAGGGAGGTACTGGACCCACAGCAGGCAAATCATCTGCCCCTGTGTCCTCTCAAAGTGCTTTCCATGTGCCCAGCAAGATCACCTCGGGTCAGTGATGCCTGCACACATGTGTGGGGTGACAGTGGCAGTGCTCAAACCAGCTGAAGTGGGAGCAGTGTCCTTTCCAGATCCTGTCCCCAGTGCTGGGAGCGCAGCAGAAGCGCTGGCCCATCCCGCTCCGTCATGCAGCCATGGCAAAGCTCGTTCCAGCACGGCCACAGAAGGGCCAGGAGGGCAGGCTGTCCTCACCTCTTGTGGTCTTTGCTGTGAGCAAAGAGGCCTCCCATGTCCAGGGCTCTCAAGGAGATGCTCTATGTAAGGGGAAGGTGGGAACAAGACTTTGTCCTGCCCACCTTCTTCCAGGGAACTGGGAGAGACAGGCATCTGTCCCATGGCAGCTAGGATAGGAGGGAGCCCTGTTGGCTTTGCCGAGGGAGCCTCTTTCTATATGGAAATGAAGAATTTAGGCTAATGGAGCTCAACCATCTCTAATTTTGCGATGGCAGGAGGATTTTGATTGAAAGTAATTAAGCAAGCTAGCTGTAAAATTAATTAAAGCAAAAGGGGGGGATTTTTTTATTGGATTGGATAGCGATATAGCGGCTGTCAAATGGGGGACGGATGGGGGTGACCTGAATTCTCTGCCCTCCCTCCTCCCACTCGGGACGTTTATGTCACTTTAATCTCCTTACAGCGGCTGGTGTGCATTTGTTTGAAATAATCAAGGAAATATGGTCAGAAATTGTCAGCTTTCAGATCTAATTTACCTGACAGCCCTGCGCAGGCCAGTAAGCCTCTGTGTGTGTGCGTGTGTGTGTGTGTGTGTGTGGTGCATGCGACTGTGTGGTCATGGAAGACTCCTTGTCTCCCCTCTCCCCTGTTTTTGTTCATTCTGTCTTCTCTTGATTCTTAGCAAAAATACTTCTGACATATCTGGGGCCACCCAGCACCTTGCAGGAAAAATAAATAAATTTGACAATTTTCCTGCGGTCCCTTCTCCACCCCCACCTTCCCATGACTATCTCCTCCCAACCTGCTGCCTCATCCTTGCACCATAACCAGCTTTAGGGTTTAGGCAATATAGGATTAGGGGAGGTGGCTGTAATTCTTTATTCCAGATGGCTGGCAACTGCTAAACCCACTGTCACAAGCATCGAGTTATAAAAATACTTAAATTAGGCCCTTTGTTTCAGCCCATGTCCCTGCCGAGCAGCTATCCTGGTGTCCTGCCGGGAGCTCAGCTTGCACAGAACAGGTGGGGCACTCTGAGTCCAGACTGTGATGATGCTGGGGAGAGGATTCTCCGGACTCACACCTACCTGGATTCCCTTGCTCAGCTCCATCTGCTTCTTTTTGCCTTTAGCTCTTGAAGAGAGACCTGCAGCAAGAAGAAGCTGGGCATGAGTTGGTGTGTGCTCGCTTAGCAGTTGAACATCCCAGTCCAGGGACATACAAAGGCTGCAATTCCTACCCATCTGACTGTGTGGGTTTGGGGAATGCACATTCCTGACAGAAGTCCCAGGCTTCCCCCTGGACATAACCCTACAAGAACCTGATGACCTGAGCTCGTGTACTAGAAACTGGGGAAGGAGGGCAACTGCTATAGGACCAGTGTTTCCTCAGAGCTGCCCTGGTGCCTCACATCTGTCTTGCTAGGTTGGCTCTTAGGATTATTATTTACTGTTTATTATTATTCATTAAGCACCAAGAGAGTTTGGGCTTTTGTTTGTTTTGTTTGGGTCTCCATATAGAGGTCTTTGCTGAGGCAGACTCTGGTGCCAAGACCTCTGGCATTTTTACAATTACAGCCTACGATCCTACTGTATTGTTTATGTAATGACTCTCAGTCCCGAGGGATTCTGCAGCCTTTCTTAGACCAGGGCACCCAGCACCTGGCAGGGAGAGTGCAAGGCAAGTGCCGGACCTTAGTGCCAAGGAAAATCTCTGGGCTTTATGTCCCAGGGAATCATTAATATGTAGAGGGCTCAGGCTGGACCTGCTGTGAGGATCCACATGCAGGGGAGTTGATTAAGCTGCTTCAGAAGGAGCAGATGATTCATCCCTGCCTGGTGTCTGTGGTCACAGGGTCTCTTAGTAGCTCAGACCTGATGTTGTGGCTGTTGGGTGTCTGCAGCCCACCAGTCTGTCTCTCATACAGGGAGCTGAGTTGACTGGTCCTTGTGGTCCAGCTGCTGTAACCAGTCCCTGAGTGTCCCAGAGCACCCCAAACCATCTCAGCAAGGGGATTGAAACATCTAGTTGTTAAGGAGGTGTGTGGAGGGCTCCGCGCCAGCTCTGTAATCTGCAGGATATGGGTAGGACTGGTCATGACCAGCAGCATGGGACTGTGCTGAGGTGGGTGATGAGCTCATCACCATGATTCTTGGGTTTAATTCCAGCTTTGCCACTGATTTGCTTTGTATCTGTAGCCATGTGAATGCATAGCTTTGTGCCAGTGCTACACTTCCTCATCAGTATAATGGGTATAATTAGGCTTCCCTGATTGAAGATGGCGCTGAACACTGAGTGTGCTGGCAGACTGTTTGCTTTTGTTTAAAAGTCCCTTCCGAAAAAAGGAGGTAAAACCAGATTCTAGGGTGCTGGTTCCCGTGTTATATTACAGACATATGTGGGTTAAGGTCTCTGACAATACCCAACCCTTTCCTTGTGGGACAGGTCTGCTCTGAAGAGTTGGCTTCCCCTAAACCTAACAGGACAGAGTTAGGTTAAGACCGAGAGTTTCTAAGTACTGTCTCCCTTGTATTCAGCAAAATACAGGACGTGGCACTGCTGATCTTCTGTGTTAATTGCAAATATAACAGAATGTAACATGAAGAATAGTCTAAATAATTTCATGGCCTGTTAACCAAAAGAGAGCTTAAGTTCTGGGACATGGACCAGGCTACCACTGATAATGGTATCTGAACTGAGTGGTGTCTGGAGGAAGGGTCATACTATGCTGGCTGCTCTGATTTCCCACTGTAGATTGCAAGACCAGATGATTAAGAGTGCATTAGATAATCTTCTAACATAACATTCCCTACAGGCAGTTACTGGCATTGCTGTAGAGACATCCTGAACGACGTGTTGGAAAAGGAAGTGCACAGGACAGGCTCTCTACATTGTGAACATGTTTGAGACCCCCATGCAAAGCTGTGCTCTGTTCTGACTCCAAGTCTCCTCAGACATGGCCGAGGAAAATGCATGTGAGTGCTGACCTGGGGGCACCTTCTGTTGTTCTATTTGCACCTGCTTGTACTTTTTCAACACCTCTCCCCTCTCAAGCACTGCCACTCTCACTGCAAATGAGTCTGGAGACCCTGACTCCAGCACCGCCAGGAGCTGAGAAACATCTCATAGTTGGGTGAAAATTTCAGATTTGGGTGGCATTTCTTTTTCTGTCAGTTTAGTGTGAGTGGCAGTGGAAAGGCACAAGGTCCCTTCTCTCACTGATGTGGTGTCAGCTGGGAAATTATTCTACTGAGCCAAGCAGAGTGACATAAACATAAGATCAGTCAGAGAGGGATCAAGCCCAGCAAGTCGGGAAGAGCTGAGGCCCTGGGCTGAGTGTCTGGAGATGAGCTGCCCATGCTCAGTCTGGAGGAGAGTCCTCCAGAAGGGGACTGGCAGCTCAGCTAACGTTGGTTCAGAGAATGGGAATGTGCAGAGACCTCAGGAATGAGTCAGGAAGACAGAAACCTGTACCTGCCTTTCCTGTGAACCGCTGACCCTCACACAACATCCTGCTCCAGTGTTGAATCCTGGCTGCTGTTCCTATGCATCCAGCTGCTTTGGGACAGCAAAAAGAAGAAAAAAAGCAGAGCCAGCAGCTCAGCTGATCAGGGGATTCAGGAAGAAGTTGCCCTGCCTGACTTACAATAGATTCAGGGACTTACTTTGGAAACTGTCTCTAGGGCAGGTCTGAACCAGCCAGTGGCACCTAATTTTCCAGGGAGGTAGAAAAGCCACAGAGAAAAAAAAAATGTGCCAATAGAAGTTTGGGGATAAGAAGACATAGTGTTGCTGGCCAAACAAGGCTGTGAACGGAGACGTATCTGCCACATCCCTTTTACACATCCCAGTAAAGTAATGGGGTAGGCAGTAATGGCACCTCCAGTAACGGCTGTGGGACCCAAGGACCTCACGAGGATTCAGGAAGGCTTCTGTGAGGACATCCTGAGCAGGGAAGGGGGTGCTGAATAGGACAAGGCAGCAAGGGAGGCATGGAGAGCTGGGGCCCAGTTAAAACACAGGTGTAAAGTAAAAAGGGCATCAGTGTGTCCTCAGCTCAACCTCCCTCTTCCCCCTTGCTTCCATCTCATGTCCTCCCTGGAGCTCCAGGCAAGTTTATCAACTTTCACCCAAATGCAGTAGAATCACCAAGGTTGACAAGGTTTTGGTTTAATTAATTCTGGACCCTGACATGGCAGCCCTCCACCCTGGCACTCGTTTGCAGGGCTGTCATGGCTGATGCAGGCTTCCTCACAGCTTAATAAACCAGCACCTTGGAAGCCTGGGCTGAATTCACAACATCATAGAATTGTCTAGGTTGGAAAAGACCTTTAAGGTCATAAGATTCAACCATTAACCTGTCACTGCCAAGCCCACCTCACAAAGGGAGTTATCCTCCCAGAAGTGTGAGTGGACATGCTGGGTCCCAGTGTCCTCACTTGTGTGACCTGTACTGGTGCAATACTGGGACTTCTGGGGACATCTCCTGAGGCTTCCTCCTCCTGCACCCCAGCAGAGGGGAGGGAGGTTGTGGGCTGACTGGGAGCAGCTGGTGATGGATGTCTCCATGTGTGTCCTCATGGCAGTGGGGCAGTCCCCAGGTCAGGTCAGATCCACGCTGCTCCCCAGACAGACCAAGAGCCAAGTCCTAGATTTGGGAGAGGCTCAAGGCAGCATTCCCTGAGTTCCCTCTGCACAGAAGATACACCCTCACAGAGCTGTCTTTTTATTTGCAAACTGAGCAGTTGTACTGGAAGAGATTTAGCAAACATGGGACTGCACAATGCTGTGTGTACTGAGTCACACATCAGGGCTGGAGCCAGCTAGCACTGTGAGCTACTGAGGCAAACATTTGAGAATAGCTACAATAGGCACCAAAAATATCTTCAGATGAGATCTTTCTGAGTTGCTGCACATTGGGTAACAGGGAGGGCTGACAACCTAAGGGAGGGCTGACAACTTACACTCCAACCACATGCTCTAAAGCTCATCCTGGGCAAGCCAAGCTACTGGGAACGGGAACAAAACAGAGGAAAAGCAGGTTTTTGCTTGAAAAGGGAGCTCTGATTAGCCAACTTCACATGGGCTGGGAAAGTTCTGGCTCTGGCAAGACTCTAGGGGTTCACCCTGTGATCCTGGCTCTGGCTGCATTCCAGAACTTATACCATGCTGTTGGATCCGCAGCTCACACCTGCACAGGGCCAGAACAGGATCAGTTCCTACAAGATGTCTTCTGTCTGTTTTTAAAGTTCCCAAGCAAGGGACCTAGTCTTGGAGTCTCCTGTAGGTCTCTATATTGCAAGATTTTTCTCAGGGGTTTGTTGTATGATTGCTCTTTCCTCTCTACTACTCTTTTAAAATAAAGGAGCCACTTCCCCGAATCTCAGCTCTAGTTTCTGAGACATGATTCCCCAAATGCAGATTTTTGGGGCTTGTTCAGTCCATCTCAGCAGAATGAGAGAACAGGCAAGGGAGGTTCTTGGTGCTGTCTGATGTACACACGGAGGGCAGGGCTGGTGGTGACCACTGAATCTGATCAGCCTCCTGCCAGGTGACCCTTTGGCATCCTTTCCCCAGTTCCCCAAACCCTTTCCTTGCATCCTGCTGCTCTCTACACCCTCGTGCTGGGGCTGGGATCACACCTTGGCCTTGCTGCGGCCCTTCCTGCCTTCCAGCACAGGATCTCTCCCCCTGGTTTTGCAGCCGTTTTTTCTGCCAGCGCAGGGCACTGAAAAGTGCTGGCACTGCCAAAAACCCTGTGTGCACTACGACTCCCCAAACATCCCTTTATTTTTATTGTTCTGTTAATTACTGTTTAAACTTTAATAAGTCACTTCGTCAGGAGGGGGGACCTGCAGTGAGGTTTCTGTGCAAACACTGGGCCTGGCGGTGACTCTAGTGTAACATAACCCTTTATACAATGTGGGAATGTTTAGACTGTAACAGAAACTTGTTATTTTAATGACAGTTAAAGGGGGAAAAAAAAGAAAGGAGCGAATGAAAAAGGGAAGCAAGTTTGTTGGGGAAATGGCTCATCTCAATCTCTCTGTCTGGCCTCTTTTCTCTTGGCTTTAATGATATCTGGATAAGAAGGCTTTATAGCTTCAGTTGAGGCAAGTCTTGTTCCCAGAGATGCTCTATACAAGGCTCTATGTGATCCCTTCAGTTCTGCAGGGTGAGGCCAACAGCAGAGAGATGCTGATGGAAGCAGCATTGCTTGATTTTGCTCAGACACAGCAGCAGATGCCTAAAGCCAATTTGAGCTCAGTGTAATTATTCTGACCCACACAAGAGACTTTCCCCTTCTATTCAGAGCTTCTTCCACTATGCTGACACAGATGCTGGCATGTCATACACGGGAGTGTCCAACATCCCATGGAAAAAATGGACCTTGAAGCAAGGAGATGATGTTTCATTTTGACTCCATAAAATGAGGAATCATGGAGACCTGAGAGAGGGAGACAGCCTGGCTCACACTCTTGGCAGTGGGTGAACAGAGGATTCACAGGCATCCTTGATTTTGGACTGTGACTTCTGACATCTACATTGCTTTGAGGTGGAGAGTGACTGTACAGTGGCTGCTGTCCCCACACCACAGCACTGAAGTCACCTCCAGGTTTTGCTTGGCTATATTTAGCACTCACTATAGACAAGACCATATAGAGTGATGTATATGATCTGAAAACCTTCAACTCCTGCTGACCTCTTCTGCTACAGTGAAATCCCCCAGATCTGTACAGTCTGAGTGAAGAGTGAGGCGAGACCAGGACAAGGGAGTGCTCCCATGTTTTCCCTGACAGAATTCCATGTTGTCCCTCCCCAGGCTGGTCACCAGTCCCTGGCAGGGCTGGTCCTTTGGGAAGCTCAGCTTCTTCTGCCAGATCTGGCTGTTGGGCCCACAGGGAATGACAGTAGAGAGGTGTAAAGAGGGTATGGCAGTGCAGACTAGGGCACAAGAGCTTTGGCAGGAGATGCCGGGGAGGAGAAAGGTGGAATAGTGCTGGGAACTTGAGGAAAGAAGAAGGGAGAAGAGCGTCCTATGGCCAAGGCCAGCAACTGGGATGGGAAGAGGGGCACAAAGGGCAAAACTTTGGAGTGGGGGAGAGGTTAGAAGGGTGTGGGGTGTAAGGAGCATTATGCTAGGAGAAAGAACTTTCCTCAGGTTGCCAGTCCAGTTCCTCTGTGCAGAGCCCTTCTCTACTCTTTGCTAAGTTTCTGGCCAGATCAGCAGCCTGGGGGACTTGCACTCCATAAAGCTTTTTGGTGAGGGTGAGTGTAGGGTGGAGTGGGAGGGGATGAAATCATGGGCCTCTGGGGAGTGTGTGTTTTCCCAAGTGGGTGAGCATGCAGGGAGCAGGCCAAAACAGTTCATGCTTTCCTCACTCGCTGCTGGGGTTGTGATTGTTATTGATTGGGTTTGCTGTTCTCGGCACTTTGTGTTTTTCCAGCTGAGCATTGGCTGCCCCTGGAATTTTATTTTTTTTTTTTACCCTCTGTTTTAGTTCAAATACCCACAAACATGGCAGATGGGGCAGGTGTATGCCCAGCTCTGTGCCAGCCAGGACTGCAGGGGCTGAGCCTGCAGTGGGGCTGCACAGGGCTGGGAGAGTGCAGGGCTCTGTGAAAGGTGCTGGTAATGTGCAGACCTGCTGTCAGTAGGATTAAATTCATAGGTCTGTATTATCTCTGGATGTATATCATACAAAAAGGGTAAAGAAATCTGCTCTTGTATGAAAACCACTGTCAGGGCTTCACGTTGGAGCAAATCAGAGGGACATGCACAGGGATTCCCATGCTTGGGCACGCATAACTTACGGCTGACTTAGGGTGCATAAACTTCAACCTCATAGCCAAAGGGCCAAGAGAATGCTAGCTGGAGAGATAGATTTGTTTCATTTCCAACATGTGGTCATGCCTTTCAGACCCCACCAAACTCCTCATGTTGGGCTGTTCTTCTCCCTCCAGCCGTGCACTTGTGTCTGTCCTCTGCAGAGCTGTGCCTGCTCATGGGGCCAGTGGCAGGAACTGTCCCTTTAGGAATGGTATTTTCCAGGTTCCTGTGTGAGGCCAAACATGTCCCAGCTGCAAAAATAACTAGTCTGTATATCCTGTGGAAACAGGAGCAGCAGCGACACATCTGTCTGGTCTGGGCAGAGCTGGCTTGTAATGAATGCCCCAAAGGGGCATCAGGCGGCTGCAAGCTCCTTGTCAGTGTGCAGAAACCCACAATAGGGACCTTTGGGGAGGGCTAGCCCCTTGGAGGGTGAAGTTCTGCAGTGGGCAGAGCAGCAGATACCTTTGAGCCTCTTGCAGGACCAGTGTGTTCCAACAAGACATTAATATTGACTGGCTTCCCTGGCCCAGCTCGGGGCGTGCAGGCTGCTGGCGTGGCCGGGCACACGCATCCCCCGAGCAGCCCCAGCCTCTCCCTGGCTCCCTCCTTCCTCCCCCGTGGCCACTGGGGTCACTTTGGTTGGAGAGCGCAAGCAGAGCTCAAGGATAGAGCCCCCTGGACGGAGCCAAGGAGCCACCGAGTAAAAACGCTGAGGTTTTCCTTTTCTGTACAGCGCGTTTCCCTAAATTGCCTTTGACTGTGTGCATCGCTAATGAAAGTTTATGCCCTTGTTAGAAGGACAGGCAGGTCCATTCCAGTTAGGGCTGGGTCTATCCTTCTGCCAACTGCCCTCCCCAGCACACACACACACTCTCACTCACTTGCTCTCCCTGGTGAATAAGTGAGGCCGTTATAAAAAAAATAAAAAAAATAAAAAAGAGAGAGAGAAGGGAAAAAAGAGGAGGGGAAAAAAATTTCCATATTTGTGTAAGTTGCTTTAAAAGCATTTTATCATGTCATAAAAAAAAGGAAAGTACTCTCGGAAATTGATCCTGCACAAGAGCCCATTGGACAGAAGGACGTTGGGATGTTAATGGCTATTTTGCTCCAGGGTGGCTTATTAAAAAATTTATACATAAATGCTTAAAATTGCATAAATTATTTAAAAAAAAAACATAGTAAGCAATTTGCAATCCCCATCTACTTCTCCTCTTTTTCTTTCCCTCATCATTCTTTTCTTACATTCTTTCCTACAAAAAAGAAATACTCCTTCCCACTTCTCTTACCCTTGTCCCCTCCCTGTCTGAAAATGTGATGTGCTCAAAATTGTACATGTCTGTGGGTAAAACAAATACGATTTTAAATGGTACCTGCCACTGACCAGCAGAGCTATCTGTGAGGGAAAAAAAAAAAAAAAAAAGAAGGGAAGAAGAAAAAGAAAAGAAAGAAAGAAGTTTGGATATGATGAGTGTTTCTCGCAGGCGTGGAATGTCACCCACATATCCTGGAGATTGTACTGGGGAGGTTTATGATGGTTTCCCATTGATTTGTTTCCCCGACGCAGCTGCCGACCTCTATTGAGGGACAAACATAATCAGCACTGACGCAAATTAGATGGTTATTCGTTTTGAAAATTGACAGAAAAACAATAAAAAAGATGAAATGCTCCCAAATCAATAGATATAATGAAATTCAAATAATCCGAGAGATGAGGTCTCCATGGCAACTGATAATGTGGAAAAGAAAACAATTTAATAAAGGACAGACACACTTTGAAAACAGATTGGGCAAAGGGAAGGCGGGGGGGCGAGGGAGCAAGGGGGGCTGTGGGTTGGGTGGTGGTGGGAGGGGGCAGCGGGAGGAGGTGGTGGTGGGGAGCCAGAGCCACTGCCTCTCCGGTTGGTTAGCAGTGCTCTAGTGAAGGATCACTGTCCATCCCAAGGACGCTTGCCATAATTAAGAGAGGCTTTCGGTCCAGAAAGTGCAGATTCAGGTTTTAATACACAAAATTATTTCAGGAGCACTGAATCGGAAAGTCGTTTGTTATGACCTTCCTGAGAGGCCTGGAGCAGGGCATGTTGGAGGCGCGGCGGCTGAGCCAGCTGAGTTATGGCATATTTGTGTTTTTATAGTGCGGAGGGGAGGGGGAAGGGGGGAAGAAGGTTAAACAGTATTTACAGCTCAGTTGTTTTCAGAAAGGAAAGAGAAATAGAGTTCATGAAAAGATGCGAGTGGAAGAGAGGGAGAGGGAGAGGGAGAGATCCCCTGCCCGGCACACACACTCCACTGGGACATCAGCTCCAGTGAGACAGTCCCCGGTGCTCTGTTTGCCTTAAGGTGTGAGGTGCAGACGGGCTGGGGGTAGAGAGGGGCTCTTTGGTGGGATGGGGAGTGTGTCTGTCCCTGCTGCAAGTCTGGCTGCAGGGTCCAGCTGGGAGTCCACTGTCTTCTCACTCCAAGCTGCAGAACAAACTCCATCTGGCATGCTTCACGCCAAGCGTGTGTGTGGTGTGAGTGCACGCGGGTGCTCTGCTCACACCGTGGCGCCTGTGCTGGCTGCACGTGGGGCTGCTCGTGGGCCCTGTGGGGTGTTGGTGGGTTCTGTGGGGTGCTGGTGGGCCCTGTGGGGTGTTGGTGGGTTCTGTGGGGTGCTGGTGGGTTCTGTGGGGTGCTGGTGGGCTCTGTGGGTGCTGGTGGGTTCTGTGGGGTGCTGGTGGGCTCTGTGGGTGCTGGTGGGCTCTGTGGGGTGCTGGTGGGTTCTGTGGGGTGCTGGTGGGCCCTGTGGGGTGTTGGTGGGTTCTGTGGGGTGTTGGTGGGTTCTGTGGGATGCTGGTGGGTTCTGTGGGGTGCTGGTGGGCTCTGTGGGGTGCTGGTGGGCTCTGTGGGGTGTTGGTGGGCCCTGTGGGGTGTTGGTGGGCCCTGTGGGGTGCTGGTGGGCTCTGTGGGCTGCTCGTGGACTCTATGGGGTGCTGGTGGGCTCTGTGGGGTGCTGGTGGGCCCTGTGGGGTGCTGGTGGGCCCTGTGGGGTGCTGGTGGGCTCTGTGGGGTGCTGGTGGGCTCTGTGGGGTGTTGGTGGGCCCTGTGGGGTGCTGGTGGGCTCTGTGGGGTGCTGGTGGGCTCTGTGGGGTGCTGGTGGGCTCTGTGGGGTGTTGGTGGGCCCTGTGGGGTGCTGGTGGGCTCTGTGGGGTGCTGGTGGGCCCTGTGGGGTGCTGGGGGGCTCTGTGGGGTGCTGGGGGGCTCTGTGGGGTGCTGGTGGGGTCTGTGGGGTGCTGGGGGGCTCTGTGGGGTGCTGGGGGGCTCTGTGGGGTGCTGGTGGGGTCTGTGGGGTGCTGGCTGCCTGTGCAGGGCTGAGTGGAGCCAGGTGCGTGCGGGATGCAGGTGCTGTGTCTGTATGTATGTGGATGTGTGTGCAGATGTGACACCTGCACAAGTCCCAGCTACACAGGCTGGTGTGTGCATTATCATGTGTGTACAGTTGTGTGTGTTTGTGTGCACACAGGGTCACGTGTGCCTCTGCACGCCATAGTGTACCTGCACCACCACGTTTCTGCACACGTGTGTGCTCCCACAGATGGGTGTTTGCAGTCAGGGATAGCACAGGCACATGGATGGGCTCACGAGGACACAGGAGATAAGAAGATGAGCCCTAATTACCAGAAGGAAGAGCGACAAAAGGCAGGACACGGAATTAGAGTGGTGTGAGCACTGGGAAGCGTGGGGTCAGCACCCACATGGCCCAGCCGTGGGGTTGCTCTCCCGTGCTGCTCTGACAGCACTGCTGAGTTAACAACTCAGGCATGACCCACTGCTTTCACGCCAGAGCTCGTTCTCCTCTGGCCTGATCATTCCTTCCTATTTGCAGGTTGCAGACATCTTCAGGGATTTAAGAGCCCTTGAGCTCCCAGTGCTGTGTGTAATGGGTACCTGCTCTGGATTCACAAGAGTTCAGCCCCGCTTGGGGATCACAGAAACCTCTAAGGCCACTGAGTTCCCCTTTGCACACCCAGCCCAGAGCAGGTACCTGCTCACATACAGCTCAGGCAGCAGCCAGGGACCGTGGAGAGGACGTAACATGAGCTGGAAGGATGAGATGCTCTGGTTTGCTCTTTATATGCAGCCCTTGCTGAGGGTTCGCTCACCTCCTGCAGGCTGACACACTGATTTACTTTGCAGAACCTTGAAAGACCACAATAATGAACTTTCTCTGGCCCTGCATTTCTTAGTGGTGCAACAAGCATTCAAACTCCCAACTCCTGTTTAGCTCCAGACTTCCCACTGCAGCTAATTAGCAGTCTGCATTCTTTGTTGGGTCTGAGCTTAGTACTGCTGAAAGGGATTGCAAATTGCTCTTAAACTGCCAACCAACTACCAAAGGGTCAGGGGGACCCTATTTCAGGAGCTGGCTCACTTAACCCCAGCCCTCAGTTAGGGATGAGCCCAGCCTGACACCATGGAGCTGCTGTCCACTGACGTGGGTCATGGTGGTTTTTGGGTTCTCTGTAAAATCACTCATTAAAGACTCACCAAGAGGACTGATGAAACTTTGAGCAATTCCCTTCTGAATCTGTCCTTTAAGAGAACTGTTGTCTCTCCCTGGTCCTTTTTGTTCCCCCAGTGTCAGGTATTTGCTGCCAAGTCTGGTTCCCTCTTGATCTCACCTCCATGTTTTCCTGCACCCCTCGCCTTGACTTCTTCAGCCTTCAGAGAGGGGTCTGTGCAGTGTTTCCAAGAGGCTCAAGGCTTGGCCTCATCTTCATTCCTTGGGAGCTGGCTCCCACATGAGGTAGCAGGCTTTGCTCCAGAGGCTTTCCCAGCCCTCTGCTTACCTCCCTCCCTGCATCCACTGTGTCCTGGCACAGCACTCCAGCTGTGCTTCTGTGCTATGGAGAGGTGAAGTTAGGCACTGTGTTTGCATTTAGTTGCCCTGACAACACATCTGGCTTCACAGGGAGTTTTCTAAGGGCCACAGGGAGCCTGAAGGGACCTGGGGGTGATGAGCTATTACTCTTCACTCTCCCTTTCACATCTTTTTCCCCTTGGTTTTCTTCACAACCTGTGGGGAGATTGATGGCAGGATTGTGATGTAGATGTTAGCAGTTCTCCTTGATTTATAGAGTTACTTAGGCTGAGTGAGGCTACTTATGCTCCTCTGGATAGTAAACCTTTTAACCGGACTAAAAAATTAATAACAAATAAATAAGGCAAGGAAGAGAAACTGGATCAGAAAAGCTGATCCTCTTGGCTTTATGTTATCTGAAAGAAAGATGGTGAGGACAGAAGGCTCCCAGGAAGCCACTGCTCAGCCTGGGGAGCTCAAGACCCCTGCTCACTGCATTGGGTTGGAGCACTGAGAGTGGGTTTTCATAGGAAGGAAACTGCTGAAATGTCTTATCAAAGATCCTGCATTGACAAATGAACTAGGAAGTTTGCTGCAGGACACAAGGGACTTTAAGCTTCAATCTGCCCTCTACCAGTGCTTTTCCTATGCTGTTATTCTATTTGCAATACAACCTAAAATTGCAAAGGCTCTGGGCCCACTAAGCTGGGCAAGAAATCCTTTCCCATGGTGATCCATGAAGGGGAGTGTGGTGCATGATGTGCTTTGCCCATAGAGAAAGAACAGTAGCAGAGTGGGGAGCAGAACCAGAAATCCTGACTCTGTTCCCCACTTTTCCCCCCTCTTCTTTACACTCGGCTCCTTTTGTTAATTGTAGAAGCTTCCTGTGTTACTTCTATGCAGAAAGACATTCTTTTCTTGTCCTTTGGAGGTTCCAGGGCACATGAGTGCACAGCAAGACAGAGGGAAAAGGGCAGAGATGAGGAGCTTTGCCTCAGCACTCGGGTGAGAAGCAGACCCTTAGTGGCTCTCTGAGTGAGGAAGCTGGGGGTAGGCAAGATCAAAGCACATTCAGAGTCAGTTTGGAGATCTGCCTAGGAAAAGGTTCAGACGTGCGTTACTAAAGAGCTGTGAAGAGGGATTAGTTCTATCCTTGCTCGAAGTTGAACCACTTTCCCCAGCAGCTGTGCCAAATGCCTGTGAAGAGCTGGTGGAGCAGGTCAGCGGCAGGTGAGGAGGGAGTCAGAGGTGGGCTGAGGCAGAGGGGCCGGGGGAGGCTGGCAGGGTCAGCCATGGAGGGGAGAAGGGCGCTGGGCTGCGGCAGGTGAGGAGCTGCGGGATGCTGCGGCAGCCCAGAAGGCAGCGCTGAGCATTTGAAGGTGTCCATCCTGCTCTGCTGCCTGCCAACCAGCTCGGCTCTTCAGCAGGGACTCTGCGGACTCTGGAGGACTTTTTGAGTTGCAGCCCATTGCACCATTGCAGCAGGAGCGGCTGTGCTAGGGCCAGCTCACTCCTAGTGTGAGGTCTGCACTGCCTTTCTCTCCCTGGCCAGTGATATATGGCATAAATTAGGCCTCTGAAGGGGGATACTGCATCCTTAAGAAGAAATATGTCCTCATTTTTCTTAAACACCGTTTGCACTGAGTGAAATGTTTAGAAGGGACGCTGAGGGATAACTTTATTTCTTACTAGGGAGTTCAGAGCCGTTCAGTTAAACCCATAAAACACTGGGAGTAGGGAAGCTGACAGCCTGCCCGTGCATTAGAAAAGCCATTACTCATCTAGGGGAAGTTCACCCCATGCTGGAGCCTTGAGTTACCAATGGGGTGGTCCAGGGGAAAACATGGGATCATCTCCCTTGGCCATCTAAGGGGTAAGTAGGATACTCAGAGGTGGAAAAGACTCTGTAACAATCCAGCACAGTGACAGAGAGTGCTGATACAGAGACCCCAAAGCACTGGTAAGGCTCACTGGTGGGTAATTGTCCTCGTTCTCCCTTCCCTGCACGGGGAAACTAAGGCTCCGAAGACTGGGGCGACTGACAGTTGACCTGTGTTTGGAAACCAGGCTAGAAGCCAGCATTTTTGGCTCTTAATCCCCAGCTTGAATCACCAAAACCAAATTCCATTGCAGAGGCAAGGAGTGAAAGTCGGGAGGCCTGACCTCCTGTTCCCTTTCTGTCACAAAGCTGTGTTCCTGAGGGGAGTCGGGAGTCCTGATTCCATCTTCATTGCACCAACATTCCAGCCCTTTCTTCCCAGTGGGATTTAGAAAACCTCCTGGAAGGTGAAGGCAAGGTCTTGTAGATAATAGTAATGGGAATTCCTGTCTTGGGTGGTGGTTGGTGCTGCGGTGGGCTGCATTACAGGTGGGGGTGTACAAGCTCTTGCTCGTGCCCAGGCTCCTGGGCAGTGCAGGCTGCCATGGTTCCCCCAGTAAGTGACTGTTCGAGAGGACACGGCCACCCAGGGCACTCAGAGTCGTGGCAGACAAGGCATTGGCCACCAAGGGGGTGGTGACTTTCTCTTTGATACTTTATTTTGGAGGCTTGACACCAAAAGATTTAATATTTGTTTGAAATGAGAAACAGTTCTCGAGTGAATTTGGAGAGCCTGGGAATTAATGTCAGACCCCCCTCCCCTCCCTAAACCTCCCTCCTCCCCGTCAACTGAGTCCCCCCTTTCAATTTCTGAAGCTTGCTGATTTGAATATTTATAAATATCAGTAAATTATTTATTGTAGCAATCTGCTGTGCCATTTCACCAATCGCCGTTAACACTTTAGGGCTTGCTCTTCAGGAGGATGCAACTGGAGGAAATGGGCACCTGGGGGCTGGGAGCAGGCACTGGGGAGGGGCTCCTGCCGGCCTGTCTGCCATGCCAGGAGGGTTCTCTCTGTGGGCAGCACTGGAAGAGTTAAGATGTTTGCAGGAAAGGATGGGGACCTTCTGTGTCCAGTATCAGGGGACACTGGGAGAGGACATGGTTAGAAAGGGAGGCTTTTGTGTTGATGGGGAAGGGCAGCAAGGGGGTGGCCTAAGGGCTGTTTGTGCCCTGTGGCATGCAGGGGCCTGGCCCTGACTTACAGCTCAGCACTCACTACTGTTCACTTGTAATGTCTGTTCCCCTGAGGAGGGAAATTCCTCTCAGTTTGTCCTGTCCCATTCCCTCCCTTCAGAGTTACACTCCTGCACAGAAAATACACACCGCTCAGAGATGCTGTGGCTGTTTTCTGCTTGGGTAAAGGAGGGGCTCCCCATGTTCTAAAGCTCTTCTCCCAGCGAAACCCCATCAGCAGCACGGGAGCAGCCCCATGGCCAGGTGAGAAACAGGAGCAACCCAGCTGGCTGGCAGCCCCAGTGTGGGGCACCAGTATCTCCAGAGCCCATGGCTTCGCCCTGCTCTCGGGGTGTCCTGTCGCTCACTGTCCCCATTTCTAAGCACTGCCCCACCAGGAAATTACAGCTGGACTCTGCAGCTGAGCAGGGTGAGCAAAGGGATGCAGATGGGCTTGCTGAAGGGAGCTGGCACTGCTCTCTGCCTCTTTGGGCCAGGGCTGAAACAGGCTTTAGGAGCTGCAGACAGGGAGAAAAGCAGCCCCTTGCGGGTCTGTAAATGCCAGGGTGGCGGGCAGGAGAAAGTCAAGCTGTGAGGACGGCAGGCAGACTGTGCTCTGGCAGGTGCTGGCTGCAGGGACCAGAGCAGAGTCCCCTGCCTTTCCTCCCTGGTTTATGGATGGGGTGTGTGGGGAGAGCCCTCATGGCTGTGGGAAAGCAGGGAGTGAATCTGGCAGCTCTTGGGTAAGGACACCCGGGCTGCTCACTTCGTTTCTCCTCCCACGTCTTTGATTCTCCTTCTCCTGCCTGCCCAGTGCTGAGCTGGAGCCTGTCACGTCTGACTCTCGCACGGAGGGCTTTCCCCAGCTCCTTGCAGACGCTCACAGGCGGGATCCATGCTTCCAGGGCAGAGGAGGTTGTTAAAGAGCCTTTGTGAACTCCCCAAGGTCAGCCAGAACAGACAACATCCACTAATCCAAGGTCATTTCCTGGGCTAAAAGCAATAAAATGTTTTATTGATAAACCGAAGAGGGGAGAATATGCACTAAATCCACTCTCAGACATTGTGGGCCATGCCTGGGATGTTCTGCCTTTGCCCTGGCCTTGCCTGGGATAATACACAGGTCTTCATGCTGGAGGGAAAATGTTTTCTGGTAGGGGCTGAGCATTTGGCTGCCTTCCCTGCCTCCTCCCAGCAAGTGGCTGGGCAGTGCCAGGGCATTGCTCCTGAGAAGCGTGTTCCCAGTGCTCCAGCGGCCTTCTGCTGTGAAGGTTTAGCTCCATTTTAGGGACTGCAGCTCACGTGTGAAGAGGCTCCAGTGTGCAGCATCTTCACCTCCCACCCCAGCGAGCCGTGCTGCCCTGCCTGTTTGGGACTACTGGGCAGACTGGAGTCTCTCCAGTCAAGTTTGCAGCACAGTGGTTAAAAAAGAAAAGGACTGTGCATGCATGTCAGCCCTCCTTTCTTCCCCCTCCCTGCCCCAAATAATGCCGTTAATAATTAATCGAATGAGAGCTTGCAGCTCCTGGAAAGCTGGCACTGGGACCTCCCTCCTGAACGGAGCTGCTCAGCTGGGCTTAAAACTCTTCAATAGGAATATGAAAGCTCCATCTGTTCGACGTACCCGGCCTTCTGAAGTGACAAGGCTGTCCCTCCCCAGCCAGCATCCCTCTCCCGGCAGAACGGGCGCTGCTGCCCCTGGGGCGGGGGTCTGCCCTGCACCCACCCTGCCTCTGCCCGCAGCAGCGAGCTCCACCCGTGCCAGCTGCTTCTCCCAGCACCCACCGCCCTTCTCTTCCAGCTGGGACCCTTCTCCCCTCTGCCCGCCTCCGTTTGCATTAACCCCGAGCTAAAGCCAGGCTTGGGCTCTCTCCTCTCCCGGCAGAGCCGGACTTATCTCTGTAGCAGTTTGCCCCTTGGCTGGGATATTCTGTCCAGGGCTGCGGATCCCTTTGTTCTTGCACACCGCGAGTTCCCCACAGCCCGTTTGTCCCTCGGGGGAGGCAGGGCTGAGCCCGGGGCAGCTTTGCAGCACCGGCTGTGGGGCTGATGGGTGGGACGGTGCTGCTGCAGCGGGAGAGCCCGGCTCGGGGGTGCTGGCAGCAGAGGGGACCGGGGCTGGGGCAGCAGAGGGGACCGGGGCTGGGGCAGCAGTGGGGACCGGGGCTGGGGCAGCAGAGGGGACCGGGGCTGGGGCAGCAGAGGGGACCGGGGCAGGGGGAACAGAGGGGACCGGGGCAGGGGCAGCAGAGGGGACCGGGGCAGGGGCAGCAGAGGGGGCCGGGGCTGGGGCAGCAGAGGGGACCGGGGCTGGGGCAGCAGTGGGGACCGGGGCTGGGGCAGCAGAGGGGACCGGGGCTGGGGCAGCAGAGGGGACCGGGGCAGGGGGAGCAGAGGGGACCGGGGCTGGGGCAGCAGCCTGGGCTGGCAGGGGCAGCAGAGGGGACGGGGGCTGGGGCAGCAGTGGGGACCGGGGCTGGGGCAGCAGTGGGGACCGGGGCAGGGGCAGCAGAGGGGACCGGGGCTGGGGCAGCAGAGGGGACCGGGGCTGGGGCAGCAGCCTGGGCTGGCAGGGAGAGCAGAGGGGACCGGGGCTGGGGCAGCAGAGGGGACCGGGGCAGGGGGAGCAGAGGGGACCGGGGCTGGGGCAGCAGTGGGGACCGGGGCAGGGGCAGCAGTGGGGACCGGGGCTGGGGCAGCAGCCTGGGCTGGCAGGGGCAGCAAAGGGGACCGGGGCAGGGGGAGCAGCCTGGGCTGGCAGGGCTGGGGGATGGCGAGGTCAGCTCTGTCCGCCTCCCTGGCAGCCCTGGCTGCAGCGAGCTGTGCCTGGCCTTCAAAGGGAGGATTGCCATTAAGATGCCACCGCGATGGGCACAGAGGGGGAAGAGCCTGTGTCTCCTCGAAGGGTGTGGAGAGGGGGAAAGAGGAGTAAACTCCCGGTGGCATTGTTTTCAGAGGAAGTGCTCAGTGTAAATAGAGCTTGTGGGAGAGTTTGTCCCGGGCGGAGATGAAAAGTCCGTGTGACAGGCTCAGGTTATAAATGGCTTCCTTAGATTGATGTGAAATCAAAACATTTCTATTTAGACGAAGAAAATGAAGGGGGATGTTTACTTAGTCTGGAATCTTTAAACAGTGATTTGGGGTGGGGAGCTCGACCTGGGGGGAGGGTGCCTCTGCCTGGCTTCGGGGATCTGGCAGTCCCGACCTTGGGCAGATGGAAAGATCCCTCATCCAGCAACTCAGCTTCTCTCCCTCTGCCTGAGAGAATGAAATACAGGTGCTCTGCTCTCCTCCAACTCAAGGCTCATGTTCAGAATTTCTCTGTAAGAAGGGTTTCCCTTCTGCTCGCGGATTTGACAGCCTAAAAGAGGGGAACAGGAATGTTGATAATGTCCCTCCCATTCCATAGACAAGGAAGTAAGGAAATGGAAAGATAAAATAATGTCTCCAGACCTGGAGAGAGTGGTTGCAAGGTTGGCAAGAGAAGCTGGAAGTTCTGATTTCCACCTGTATTGGGACAGGTGAGATGTAGATGTGCAAGAGCCTCGGTATTTCAGAGCAAATCCCATTCCAGGAAGGTATCTGAGAGGGTTCATTTTATAGATCAGGGAAGTGGTATGTTTTCAGAACTTCCTTTATTTTCAGCTTAAACTTTAGGAAAAGATTTTCAAAATGTCAAAGAGAAAAAAATCCCAAACACAAGAAGGGAAAGGAAGGATGCCAAGGGGCAGGGCAGGAGCTGGTGGGCAGAAGCTGGGGAGGTAGAGGGGCAAAGCCAGGGTGTGTGAGATGGAAGGAGGCAGAGCAGGAATGGAAGACAAGTTGCAGGCTCCCTGGAATTGCTGCATACGCGGCAAGTGCAGCCTCAGGAACGTCTGCTCCTCTTTTCCTTTGAATAAATATTTATATATTCATTTGCCAGCTGGTGCACACACTTGGCTGCTCACCTCCAGACCAGAATAACGGGATCTGCCTTCCTGGCAGAAAGGGGTAGGGCAGTGAGGATTTAGGCTGTCGAATGTCTGCCTCCCAGTTATCTCCAGCTGTGAGCCATGCTGATCTCACCAGTTAAGTAGGGCTGGCTGTGGTGAGAACGTGGACAGGGAATCAGCAGGCAGTGTTGGGGAGAGAGGCTGGTGATTCCGTGCTGACCCAGTGCCCTGGCCGCAGGCAGGCACCGCATGGAGGCTCTGTCCAGCCACCTGCAGCCAGCAGGGTTCTCCTGGCCCTTGGCCTGAGCCCACAGGCATGAACCCTAAATGTCCTGGCCAGGCTCCACTTGGAGCTCACAGCAGCCTCCTGAGACTCCCTCTGTGGTACCAGCTGGGCACAGGATCGGCCTTCACTTTGTGCCCTAAATTGTGGGAATGCAATTGGAAGGGAAGGCACCGGCAAACAGAGACCTGCAGCTTCGTGGGCATCTGCCTGTGCCCATCTGTGTGTGCGAGGGCTGCAGGCTTGTGTTGGGGAATGTGTGAAAAAGGAATGCGTGGGGGAAGGCACAGGAATGTATTTTGGGGAGATGGGACTTCTTAACCTGTACGTGTAGGACTGTGTTTACAGAGTGTGCCAGCGCATACACACAGCTCTTTGAACAGCTGTAATTTCTAGATGGGGAGGGACGTGTTTGGGAGCATCGTGTGCTTGCCCTTTGTGAAAGCATGATTGCACGTAGGTGTTAGTGCCGGGGGGTGCGTTTGGAACGTGGAGGAGTACATTTTGCCTCTCTTTGTGCAGGGGGCTGATATATTTGTCGGGGGGTTATTTTTCTTGCCGTCCTTGACAGGGAAGCATGTCTGAAGCTGTCAGGAGTTTACGCTAAGCAGCCACTCTCTGGCTGTTGGACAGCAGGTCTAAAGTTTCAGTCTGTTTGTATTGGGCTGTCATGTTATGGGATTAGGGGCTGTCACGGTGGCTTCTGGGTGCATTGTAGGGGGTCTGATTAATCTCACTGTGCTTCTGTGGAGCAGCACCTCTGTGCTGGTGACAGGGAGGTGTGTGCCACGAGGGACTCCTGTGCAGTGGAGGAACCCATTCTCATCGTTTGAGGTCTGGAGACATGTTCTGTTCGGTCTACACATGACTGGTCCCTCTTTAAGCACAATGTAAAATACAAGAGCCCATTTTGGAGGGACCTCCACCTCCAGCAATATCCCCACAGTAACTCCTGTGGCATGTGTGACCAGCAAGTGTTTTACTGAGTGCTCTTCCTGAGCCCTGGAATGCAGGGCAGGGTCTGCCTCGGCTCTGCTCTGGGGGAAGAGCCAGGCTGTGTGCCCACTGCAGCCCTCCGTCCTTTAACCCTGCTTAGTCTGGGCATCTCTCAGAGGTATCAGACATAAAGATAGAAATGAGACAGTGCAGCTGCTTTAGAATAATTATTTTGCTTTTATTTGGGATTGAACCTTGTTAGTTGTTGGTGCAATAATTATGCAAGAGACTCTGATAGAGACCATTTAGTGCAAGATTCTCTGTGACCTTGAAGTTAAGACCTTACCTTCTTCCTCTCTCCCCCTACCTTCTCTTACCCCTCCTTTACTAGCTGTCACATATGAATAAACTACATTAAAATAACAAACTCACACTAATTAGTTGATTGTGCTGGGAAGTATGAGAGCAGAATTTCCTGTGTGCAAGAGCAAGCAGGCAAAGGGGCCTGATCAGCCAGTACCAGCCCACAGCGATTTTCTCCATACCAGTGGGACACACCAGTCTTGTTCTGGTGCTCCAGTACACACACTTTGCCAGGGCTCTTGTCCTCCGTACTGGTTCTCTTCTCTTAGACAATGCACAAGCTCTTTTAGGTGTATTCCTCACTGTCCCATAGGGTTAGGCTTGGGAAGCTGTTGTCCTTGCTAGAGATGCTTGGGTGCAGTCACTGGCTGGTGTGGTTTTGGCACCCACTACATCTGGGATAGAGCTGGGGACCTAAAGCAGGTGGTGCTGCAGTCTGAAGGAGAGGACAGTCTGGGCTTTTAACAAACCCGTGTCCTGCCTCAGCCAGGAACGAAGGTTGGTGCCGTGCTCACCTGCCTGAGATGTTTGGGGCCTTTCAAGCCCAGTTCTGTCCCAGCACAAATAAGTTCCTTTCTTGTGGCCAGTGGCATATTTTGGTCCCAGCAGGTTGAGAGGATGCTTCTCACAAGCTCTTCTGGCCGGGCTTCCACTCAGAGCTTAGGAAGCACATAGTAGCTCCACCTTTCCAAGGATGAGACTGGCCGTGCCTAAAAGCCCATTGGGTTGGCACCATCCTTTTGCTGTTTGGGTTCAAGTTGTCTGATCCCACTAATGCCCTTCCTTGCTTCTTTCTCCTCTCTCTTCGCAGCTGAAAGAACTATATGCACTGACGCAGCCTCAGGAAAACCCGCGATGGCTGCCAAGCGCAAAGGCGGCCTGAAGCTAAATGCCATCTGTGCCAAGCTGAGCCGCCAAGTCGTCTTCGACCACGGGGGAGCTGAGCAGGCACGTGCGGACAAGGGGCCACAGCAGGAGAGCAGCAACAAGGACCTGCCCCAGCCTGGGACCAAAGAGCTGGGGACAGAGTTTTCAGATGGACTCAGCCGCGTGCAGAAGATCGAGGAGGACAAAAGGAGGGAGGTGATCGAGAAATGGGTGAACGGGGAGTACAATGAGGAGCCCTTGCTGGGGCGAGCAGAGGGCAAGGAGTGTAAGGGCACCGAGAGCGCAGAGGTGCCCCCTGAAGGGGTTTACATGGTGCAGCCCAAGGGCTGCAGCGATGAGGAAGATAACGGGGACGAGGCAGACGCTCTGAGGGGCTCACAGGACGGGAACTTCTTGGATGACAGGGATTCAGATGGGCCAGCAAAGGACGATGCCTACCGGTCCTCCAGTGGCGAACCAGGCTCCAAGCTGGGTGCAGGAACCACCTCAGGTAAGCCCTCTGTCCCCTCCATTTCGTGACACAGGGCAGCTTCAGAGTTAGATTTTCTGTGTCCATGCCAGGTCCTGCAGCACTTGGAAGCCAAGGGGGCAGGTGAGAGCCCTGATCCCCTTGCTGAGGCCCGTCATCTTGCTCTTGGGACCATACAGAGTTTGCCTCTGGCTTAGCCTCCCCTTCCCAAGAAGGGTGGGGTGAAGGTGGACATGGCTGGATAGGTCTTTCCAGACCACAGATCCCTGGGTAGGGCAAATCTCACCCTCCAGACTCCTTCACACCACTCAGATGGCCGTAGCTGTGGTGGGTGCTGGTTTCCTGGTCTTGTATTCCCACGAAAGCGAAGAGAAGCAGAGATTTGTCTTGTGACAAGTCCCAGGTGGATTCTGCAGGGTGTCTGCACACGGGCTGGCTGGGTTATCTAAGCACACTCATGGCCACACGTGGCACCTTGATTAGTAGTTACTGACCGTGAAAGCCCCAGGAGGAGCTGGGGGAGGGCCAGGAGCTCTGGCAGGGCTGCCTGTTCCGTGGCTGCCGAGGCCAAGCCCTGACCTGTGGGACCTCAGGTGAACTGAGCATGTCCCTGGACGGGCAGCTCCACCTGTGGGGCCAGGCAGGATGGGAGTAGTCACTGGGATGCAGGTTCTGGAGGGAATGGCTGCTGAGGTGTTCCTCCAGGAACTGGACCAGACCAGGAGGAGCCTGTGGGAGGCCAAACTGAGCCAGGACAAGGCTGGGATGGTCCCCAGAGAGTCCCTACAGAGCCACCCAACACTGAACATCACCATCCCTTCTTGCTGCCTCATGGTCCCTCGGCCCAGGCAGAGGGGCTGAGGTGACGCTCATGTCGTGGTGCTGCTTCCCCTCCCCAGGGGCTCAGTCCTTGAGCCTTGTCCACCATGAGCTCGGGATCCAGCTGGTGAAAATGCCGCTCCCAGACCTCAGTTTCCCCCACCATCTTGTGTGTTCTTCCTCTGGCTGTGTATTTCCTATTTTCAGATTGCTTCTGCTTTATTTTGGTGGTTCATTCAAGAGCTGAGTTCAACAAGAGACATTTGGGAAAGCCTCAGATGATTTTCTTGCTCCCTTTCTGATAGCCAGGTTTCCCCCAGATTGATTCAGGGACGTGTATGAGTGCTAAGCCTTGATAAAAGCTTTGGGTGAATTGAACTCTCTCCATTAGGGCAGAGCAGCTCCCTCCCCATTTGTCACTCAGCTGGGCTGGATCTGTAATTGAAAGATCTTCCCCTAATCTGCTCCACCTGCACGCACCCCTCCCCTGATCTCAGCACTTTGTGAATCCATCAAACTTTCCTCCTTTTGTGTGTGCGCATGTTTTCCTCCTCCTGTTAATAATGCAGCTGAAACTCATCTCCGTCTGTCCGTTCCCCTTCTGGAGAGGCACATTCTCTAGTCTTCACGAGTTCAGTGGCAGCGCACATAATTATGCATATAAGATATAAACAGAGCTGTTTAATTATCCTTCGCCACATCAGTGACAGAGTAATTAACAAACATTGCAAGATCAATGAGGGAAAGTGTGACCTTCAGTTTCCTTTGATAGGAAAGCCCTTGTCGTTCCCAGACACAAGGTGATTGTGCCTGGACTCTGGTTTAGTTTGTTTTAATTCACACCACTCCACCCCACCCCACCATTTGCAGCTTTTATTTGCTATGAAAACTAAAAGGAGGGGAACTTAAATTTTTAAAAAATGTTACCAAACTAGGGAAAATGAAAAGAAGGTGAGGTTTCTCACTGGGGGAAGAGATTTGAGTAAAATACCTTTGCAGGGCTGTATTGTCAAAGGATTGTGCAGAAATGGGTAACTGTTCAGGAAGGGGGGGGACTTAAGCTTTATTTATGTCTAAGGCAGGTAATGGCACAGGAGGGGTCCAGTTTAGATATAGAACCACGTGGGATTTGACTTGCAAACAGACGTGTTGCCACGTCTCCAGTGTCTGCTTCAAGAACCTTGTTATAAATGTCATTTGCAACATTTCCCTGAAAGCACGAGAAACATCCCTTGCTTTGGAAAGGACAAAGTTATTTTCCTTTACTTTTTCTGTCAGTGTTCAGGAAATGAATTTTCAGCTGCTCATCACCAAGTCTTCTCAAGACCTGATATTACTGGGTGTGAGCTAAATTTATTCCAGCGAGATTTGGAACTCCCTCTGTCAAAAAGGAGGGATTTTTTTGTCAGAAGTTGGGGGGTTGCAGGAGTCCGATGAAAGGAGAGGAATATAGCTCTGCCCTCCCAGTCAAAGTGGCTTTGGGGGAGTCATCACAGAAACCTTGATTTGAAGATTCTGAGCACCAGTTGCTCCCTGTGAGAGCAGAGGGTACGAGTGCTGAGCAGTGTTTAAAACTGAGCCCATACTTGCATCAGCTGGAAACTTCTGTGAAAAGCAGGAGCCACACAGAAAACCAAATCCTACACTAACAGGCTTTCTTGATTAGTGGGAAAAGTGATCCTAATTATATGGGGATGAGAAGGGTTCCTGCTTCCCAGGGTCCTGGTGTGTACACACATTATCCACTTTCTGGGGATTCAGTTAGTGCCCATGTCTTCCACCAGTACCTCTTGTGGTCTGTTGCCAAACCCTGGCCACGTTTGTGTCCTTCCAGGCTGACAGGAAGGCTTGCTGTGGATCAGGCAGAAGCTCACAGAGACTCGGACAATGCTACTCAAGCCTCATGCTTTGAAATAAGATGGAGTTTCTTTTTGAGCCTCCCCTCGGAAAAACAGGACTAAAGGACTCGGTGCTCAGTCTTGCCCTGTGTGCCTCCTTCCTGGTCCACCTGGGAAGCACATTCAGGAGTCACAAAGCTGGTGTCTGTCAGGAGATGGGTGTCAGAAGCTGATCTGGACGTGCAGATACAGTTCTTCATTCATTCAGGCACCCTCTCTTGCCCACTGGCCAGGCTGTGTTTCTCTGTGCACGTTTATATATAGCAATGAGATTTCTCAGTGCAGACTCTGACACAGATCCCTTTCCACAATCGTTCACTGACGCACACATACCCAGGCAGATTTTCCTACACATGTTCTTCACTTTCTCTGTTAGGCAGTGGGCTAAAGCAGTCAGTAGGAGCTTCCCCCTGTACAAGCTTTCAGATCTGCCTTTCTTTTCTTAGCTTCTTGGCTGTCTCTTGGAATATTCATTGGCCCTGTTTTCAAGCAGGAGAGTTTTCTCTTTCTAATTTCCTGGGGAGACTCCACTTAGGAGAGTATACATGCGGAGTGCCAGTTTCTTGCTCATCATTCTATATCCCCCAAGTCTACATATTTTCCCTCCCAAGCAGAATAAAGGACAGATCCCTGGCTGGGATGTCCCATCCCCCAGTATCCAGACCTTGCACTCCATTTGGGCTGTTTTGCTTTTCCTTCCATATATAGTGTGCTGCTGCAGGCTATTTTTAGCGCCTTTTTTGCTAGCTTCGGATCCTTTGTGATATGATAGCTGCTCTGAGACACACAGATCTCTGCTCTTTGGCAATGCCCACAAATGGAGAGCAGCGGCAAGGGGAGAGGGAGCCCTTTATTATCACACAGGAAAGGACAGGAAAATGCACTGCAGGGAAGGGGGAGGAAAACCTGGGATAATGCTTCCTGTGGCTTCCAGGATTCCTCGCAGGGAGCGTTTCCCAACTGTTGTCCTGCTTGGTTTTTGTAAGTTGGTGGATATGAGGAGGGTTTTCTGTCAGTTAGATAGTATCAATTACCTCTTCACCGTTGTCTGAAAGTCTTTATCAAGTGAGATGCTGGGGTCTCATACGATCTTTCTGGTGAGCCAGCTCCCTTCTGTAAGGTGCCTCCCCTGGAGGAGACTCTGTCCTTCATGTTAGGTGCCCGAGCAATTGAATGCAGGTTGTTTTAACTTCAGGAGATTTGTTGAGCTCATGGTGGATGAGTAGAGCTGCACTTCCTGGCAGTGGGCACTGGCCAGAGCTTCATCTCAAATGTGGGTGAGGAAAGACTGAGCAACACCAGCAAATCAAATCTGTTGATCAAGGAAGGTGTTGTGATCATCTGGAACCAAATCTGAGCAAAGGAAAAGCAGAATTCAAGGTGGATTTGGGGAGTTAAATCCATGACAGTGAAAGCTGAACTCAGACTTCACAAAGCTCAAAAGAAGTTCTGAACCACCCCCCACCCTTTCCTATAGGCTTGGATTTTGCATCTGTTTACACCGGTTGAGGTATAGCCACATGGTAGCAAAGATGGGACACCCTGACTTTCAGGGCAGCGGCTAAAGCTAGCAAAAATCACATTTATTAGTTTAATTTCATATCAGATCCTCAGTGTGGTATTCTTTTTCCCCTTGCAGGTTGACACAGGCTGGCTAAAGTTTTTCTGTGCAGTGCTTGGAAGTCAGGGCATTATGAGGGAAGCTGGGGGTTGTTTTACAGGTCTAAAAAGAAAGGAAAAGCAGAACAGGGAAAGCAGATTTAACAGCAACAGGAAATTGTTAGATCAGTAGGGATTTCTTGGGTTCGGTCTCCTTTGTTGGGTCACAGGGTTACACTGAAGTGGAAGTGGGGAAAAGAAAAAAAAAAGAGGTGAAGAGGAGAACTGCTTTAAGGCAGAATTAATTTTTTTAATATGCTGTTAGTTAAAGTTGTCCTGTAGGCAAATCTTGTTACTGGACCCAGTGAGGAATGGTTCTGCATTTAACATCCTGTAAGATTAATCCCAAGCCATGAGGTTGTGTTATGCTCTGAGCCTGACACTGGAGGGGCATTGCCACCCATTCTGTGACTAACAGGGTGTTTATTCTGGAGTCAGGCATCCCAAATCCCACGCAGAATGCTGGGCTTAAGTGTCTGGAACTGGAAGGTCATTTTGGGCTAAACCAGGTCCCAGCAGGTGTGGCTTTGTCCTTTGCCTTGGAGGCTCCAGGCGTGTTCTTCACACCGCCTTCCCCCAGAACCACGTACACAGGGAACCAGTGTAGCAGCACTTCTGCTGCAGTAAAACAGCTATTCCGGGCAATCCTGGAGCAGGAATGTGACCTTCATGGTCTTGCCTATTTAGTGCCCGTCACAGGCAGTCTTTTCCTCCATAGAGTCCTGTGAAAACTGATTTGTGGGAGCTGATGGCTATTGAACTTCAGCTGTGCTCATTGACAGGCTCTCGTGTGCGTGGAAATGCTCTCACGTACGTGCCTGCCTGTGCAAGTGGCATCCCTGGCTGTCAGATTCCCCACATCTTAGGGATCTTTTGGATCTACTGACATGTTCTGTGGCAGCATCTTGGTGCCTTTTCCACTGTGTTTCAAGGCAGTGTTTTGAGTGGGACCCCAAGGCCAGAAGTTGCCTTCTGCTGCCGGTGCACCTCCCTGTGCTGGCTGCCTGGGAAGGTAGAGTGCTTGCCCATTAGAGCCACAGCAAGTGTTGAGTAAAGATGACGAGGGAGGTTTGAAGAACTCCTGCACACAGTAAATCTTTACTCTGCAGGAGAAAGCAAGAGGGAGAGGAGGAGGAGCACTGTCAGGCTGAAGCCTAAATGAGGCCAAGCCGGCACATCAGAGCAGTCATTTACCCTGATATTGGGTGACCTCCAGATGTGTGTTCTTCCCATCCTGGTGACCTGTGAAACTGCCTTAGGGAGTAGGGGAGGGAAGAAGGAAGGGAGAGACCCAAGGAAGGACAGCTTTTCCTCATTCTTCCTCCCCGTAATCAGGCTCCATTAGACTAACTCCTTCCTGCCCCTTCCCAACCCATGCTCCAGAGCACTGGCTTTCTCCCCCTCCCTGGAGCCCACATCAGGACAACAGATTTCTCTCCTCAGTGTAAATCCTGATGGAGAGAAGGCTGTTCCTTACCTATTTTTCACCTGTCTGGACTTTCCCCTTTCCTGGTGTTACTGGAAGCTGTTCCTGGCTGCTTGAGAGGCTGCCTGTAGGTTTCCATAGAATTCACTGGACTGGCCCTTTTCCACATGGCAAGTAGTAGCTGTCCAGTTACAGGGATTGAGAAGGAAGAGGGCAAGCTGAGTGAACCCTTACAAAGTTGACAGGGAAGGAAGGACTGCAACTGTGATTGGGAGCTGTCCTGTCTTTGTCTTGCCTTCTCTTCTCTGCTCCTTCCTGCCCTCCTCATTGCCAGGTTTCTTATGCACACAGCCTTTGCTGCTCTTCCCCTGCCTCAATTCATCTCCATCTCTGCTGCTTTCCTCCTCTCTGCACTATTCTATTCTGACCTCCTCCTGCTCCACCCCATACATTGCCTCGCCCATCTCCCTTATCCATTTCACACCACACTGTCCTGCCTGCTCTCAACCCTGCTTGCTCTTCACCAACACACACAGCATTTTCACGTGGGTTTTCCCCTTTACACATGCTGCCATCTATCCTCTGTGCACCTCCTTCCATACACAAATATACACAAGGACAGATCTGTACAAACCTCGGCATATTGGCATTGGTCTCACTTCCAGTAAAATTACTTTTTCTTCATATTAGACCAAGGCAAGAGTGCAGAGACATTTATGAAACTTTGTTTAATGTACTGAAAAGCCATCGGCTAGAACATTTAGGAAATTGATTTTCCTGGCATTGATGAACTCTTTTTATTTTACCCCAGTATTAATTACTTTTTTTTTTAAACAAATTAATTTAAGAGTCATAAAACCTAACAAGTGAGCCAAACGTCAGTAGATCATGTTCCCCTCTCCCCTTCCTCCCCCCGTCCCTGCTACTAGTGCTGGTATAGGAGGAGAAGAAAAATCAGTGCCTTGTGTGACTCTCTCCTCTGGTTTCACTGCAGGGGAAGCTTCATCACTGCGGGATTACGCTGCCACCACCATGAACGAGTTCCTGGGCATGTTTGGCTACGATGACCAGAACATGCGGGACGAGCTGGCCCGCAAGATCAGCTTCGACAAGCTGAACACTGCTACCTCAGAGGCCGCGGCACCTGCTGCCTCTCTCCCCAGCGAAGATGCCATGAGCAAACGAGCCCGCTTCTCCAAGTATGAGGAGTACATCCGCAAACTGAAAGCTGGAGAGCAGCTCTCGTGGCCCATGCACTTGGCCAAATCTGAGGAGCTGGGCTCCAAGCTGGGCAAAGAGCCGTCCTCAGTGCTGGCACAGCCCATTCGGGTGCCAGGTCCAGACACCTCCATGCTGACGGAGACCAAAGCCACTATCCTGCCACTGCCCTCCCCCAGTAGCTCCCAGATGCAGGGCCTGATGTCACGGGCCTCCAAGTACGACTTCTTCATTCAAAAGCTGAAGACAGGTGAGAGCATCAGGCCACAGAACGGCAACACTTACAAGAAGGCCTCCAAGTATGACCTAGAAAACGTCAAGTACTTGCACCTTTTCAAGCCTGGGGAAGGAAGCCCAGATATGGGAGGAGCCATCGCCTTCAAGACAGGCAAGGTAGGCCGGCCTTCCAAGTATGATGTGAGGAACATTCAGAAGCTTACTCCAGTAAAAGCTCCAGTGCCCAGCCTGGCCCCTGCTTCCCTCGCCAGTACCCCCAGCAGCACTCCCGTGGCCGGGCCAGAGCAGTCCATCTCATTGCCATTCAACACTCCTGAGTACCTGAAATCAACTTTCTCCAAGACAGACTCCATCACAACTGGAACAGTCTCTACAGTAAAGTAAGTATACTCACACTTCTCTTATCTAAGTACTCGTGGGGGATCATACCGTAAGTCTGTGTGTGGTTCTGTGGGCAATTCCGAGTTCTTGCACTATTAAATACTGCATTGTTCATGGAATGTCTCTCTTTGCTCTCTGTCAAAGTCTCTGCTCCTCTTTTACACCTTACATCTCTATTTATCTGGTTTGCACTAAGGCTGTGACCTGCCATCAGCAGCCATAGCCATGAATCTGAAGTCCAATAGCTCCTGCATTCAAGTGTTAAAATGAAAGAGGAGGGAACATGGTGCTGTCAGCACTCTAAAGGTCAAGGTTGGAACTACTTTGTTTTCTTCTCCCTTTGCTTTCCCAAGCATCTGGATGTGTCTGTAGGAGAACCTGATTCTTGTTTCCATTTAACTCAGAGGCATGACTTTGCTGACTTTACTGCTACCAAGATGGGGTTTTTTGTTCGTCCCAGAACTCAGACGACATTTTGGTGCCTAATTCCCCTCAATTTCCATAGGAGTTAGGCATACACCTACTTCTGTGGGGCCAGGCCTGTGTCTTCTCAATTTGCTTACACAAACAGAGGTGATTCAATTAGCCCCTCAGACTGGGCAAACTTATTAGCCCAATTACCACTAATAACCTCCTGCACATATGTTGCCAGCAATCTCTGCAGTGATGCCATTGACTGAATGGAGGTAACTGAAGGCCTTGCCAAACCTTGGATTACTTTTTAATGTGACTTCCAGAGGTGGGAGCTGTAGAAGAGATACATATGTATGTCAGGCTGCAGCAGGAAGGAAGGGAGAGACTTCTCTGCTTTCTTGTCATGGTTTGGGTTTACTTGTTTCTCACCATGAACCTGGTGCTGTTGTAAACTGTGAATCCCACAGGGTCATTTGTAGTAAGGCCAGGGCCTTCTGTTGTGCCCTCTGTGCCATCACACACACCCTACTGCTTGGTCCTCTGATGAGGAAAAAGGCTGGTTTGTGTTTGTTATATGGACATAGGAGATCTTGAGCTGGCTTGAATGCTCTTTGCAGTCCCAAAAAAGTCTGCATCACCCAGTTTTTCCCTGTTTCCCCACGTGGAAGGCAGAGCCATGTAACGGTACCTGTCTTCCATGTGAAATGATTGTTTATCAACTGCCTGCAGACAGATGGGGAGCTCCATGGTAAAGGTGTGTAGGGAAGGACAGAGGACTGTTAACATCTGCATTTACTCAGGATGCTCAGGGTCTGCTCAGGGTCCTACTCAGGATGAACCTGTATGTGCTACAGATGACAGGCAGGGACTTCTGTTACTTAAAACCACAGTGTTGTAAATATTCCTGTAGACTCAGTGCCCTTGTTGTGATGGGTGACTTGGTCCGAGGCTCTGTGCCTGGGTTCAGTTGCCATCCTAGAGCTGTGCCTGAAGGCACAAGCAAGATGAGCAAGCCCCTCTCACTGCTGTGGTGTTGCACTGGGATCCCAGTTTGTTTTCCTTTCTCTTGCTCGTTTCCTGCCTCTTGCCAGATGTGGGTCAGCCAGCACCACGGTGCTTCCTCTGGCCACAGGACTTCCTCAACCAGGGCATCATGATGGGACTGCAGCTGGAATGGAGGTGACCAGGGCCTCTTCCTGTGTCCTGATCACACACTGCAGTACAAAACGGCCTCTGGTCCCTTCTCCTTCAGGCTGCTCACTAGATCCAGGCTTCCATGATAAAAGACAGCAGCCTGTTAATTGTGCTGGTGAAGGAGGTGCAGAGTGTGGTATCTGGGCCCTGGCTTCCCATTCCCAGTCCCCACTGGGTTCAATAACCTGGCAGGAATTGCCCTTTACTCTCACACATCTGCACATACACCCTTGCCATGGGTTTAAACTCTCTTCGATCCAATGCCATTAACCTGCTCTGAACTCGTCTACTTTCACGTGAACTCTGTGCCAAGGTGTCCAAGCCAGGGTGCAGAGCTGCAAGGAGGAGGAGTGGAGGTTGGGCTCAGGTAGCTCATGAAGAAGATGGTGTGCAGCCTATCTGGAGGGGCATTGGGGTGGCCCTGTCTCATGGATAGGCTTGAGTCTGGCCCTGCATCTCATTTTCCCTCTTCACAAATTCTGAGGATGTTATTTTTGTCTGCTAATGATGTAAAGTAATCCAGGCCTATGTGACAGTTGGGGTGGTTTTCTCATTGATTAAAGTACGTAATCTGTCTGTTAGAATTTTGGGGTATCTGTGAAACAAAGAGGCATTTGAGGCCCTATCCAGGGGCTGGAGCCACTGTTGCAGTGCTGGTGATAGAGCACCAGGGCTGCTGGCCACAGGGAAATGGGGAATAACTCACACCATGGCTGGCAGAGACTCTTCTCCTGCAGCTGAGCCAGGGGCAAAGCTTCCGTGCACGCAAGGGCAGCGCTGCCAGGTGCCTCAGAGAGCTGTTTGTTTGCATGTGGCCATCACCTTTTTGTATAGGCTTTTTTTCTGTAGAAGCAGGCTTTTGTGGTTGATCTTCCCAGTTTCTCAAACTGCTCTGAGTCCTGCAAAGAGGGAGGATGCCGGAAGGGTGGTGGGCAGCCTGTGTGTTTCCCTAGGAAAAGAAGGATTTGAAGGGTAAAGGGGAGGGAATTCAAACATATGGGTGTCTTTGCTGGGACCCTTCCCTAGGCCCTCTCTCCTGATCTGTCAGCAGCATGTGAGAGAAACAAGGAGTTTAAGCTGTGCCCTGTTCCTGCTAACCAGCTCTGCCCTGTGTGTCTCTCATTAGGAATGGATTACCTACTGACAAACCAGCCGTCAGCGAAGACGTAAATATTTACCAGAAGTATATTGCCAGGTAGGCAAAACATTTGACTTTGCTGGGGAGAGGGCTGAGTGTAAGAAGGTGGAGTGGTGGTGGGAGAGACAACCTCTTGCCTGGATCAAGTGTTTAAACCAGACTGGCACTTCCATTTCCCATGGCATCTGTACTTGCTCTGTCCCCCTGCTTGGGAGAGCAGTAGCTGTGAGCGGTATACAGTGGTGCCAAGAACATGCTTAGCTCCCTGGAGCTGTTAGACTTTGTGACAAATAGTGGAAAACTGCTTCACTGAAGACGCCCAGGATTTAAATGGGAGTCCTGCCTCTTGCCTGTTCTTTCTGTCCAGTGCATTTTCCCCTACCATGTCCAGTGTCTGCAGGAGGCAACCAGAAAACATCTCAGCCCTGATGAGAATCTAGGCTGGAGATTCACAAGTGACCTGAGTTTAGAGAGCTCTTGGCATCAACGTGGGATGTTTATCCTAGAACATTTTTGCAGCTCATTTGTCTGAGAAACCCTCACTGAATCAGGTGCAGAGTAGGGCACCTTATCACAGCTGTGGGCATGCTTAGGTCAGGACAGTGATGCTGAGAGGAAGCCCAAGGCTGTTGTGGTGGGACAGAGTGAGTAATGCCACAAGAGCCAGAGGGACAGAGGAGATGATTGCATAACACCTACCTGGTTTAGAGCTCTTAGTATAAAGGGTCTAGCAGGTTTTGTCCCCAGCCAGCTGAATCCTCCATCAGTAATGTGAGAAAGCTCCCACCAAAGCCCCTTGTATCCAGACAGACACGAGGCAGGGAAGCAAGCAAACACTTCTCTCCAGAGAGAAAACTGGAGGGTTTGCTCCCACCAGCACTTGGGCACTTAATAATGACAGGGAAAGGGAGTGTGTACTGTGCTTTCCCACCTTACCAGAGCCCACAGTCTCCCTGTGGGAGTCAGCTGCTAGGCAAATGAAGGGAACATTTTGGCAGGGAAAAAGAGTGGGAACAGCACTCTCCTAGCTCGAGAATGGAACAAGTGACTTAATTTCCTCCCTTTTGCCCAAATCCCTGATGTAGGAGAAAGGAGCAGAAAACACCAGGGGAAGAGAGGACAGTTGTGCCATCACAGGCAGCTCCTCAAGCAGCAGTGCCTCAAGTGTGTGTGGGAATCCACTGCCCCCGGGGACAATACAGTAGTAGAGAATACAGAATAAAGGAAGGAAAGCAGGGGTTTAAACCACTCTTTGCATGGGGCAGAAGGAGCAGCATCCTTTTATTTCTGAGATTGCAGGAATTGCAGGAATTGCAGTGGGAGAGGAGGTGGCACCCTTCTGTCCCCCATTCCCCTCTCAAGCAGAGAGCTGTAAACACTTCAGCTACATTCACTGCTTGTGGAGCTCTGCAAGCCCCTTCCCCTGGGGCAGGCAGGTAGCTGAGGGAGGATTGTGAGCTACCTCAGGGACACCACATCCTGCTTAAAAGGCTCCGCAAGCCACCCGTTGGCAGCACAGCCACTTCCCTTCAATTTACACACATTTAAAAAAACAGTTTAAAGCCTTAAAATCAAGGGGTGGGGGGAGAAGAGACACAACACTCTTATGTCTGTACTGCATAATTAGCTTAATGAGTTTGCCAAAGCCACTGCCAAAAGCTGCCCAGGGATAATCCATTCTCTCACACAACAAAACAAAACCTCTTACTTAGCTAGTTTGGGTTGGGTTGTTTTTCCCCCTCCTCCTCCCTGTATATTTATAATTAAAAAAAAAAAAAATACCACAGAAAAAAATTATTATTATTATTATTATTATTAGTGCCTCAGCAGATGGTGCTTCTGGCAGCACTTGCTTAAATATTTATTTCTGTGTGGGTTTCCTCCCCCCTTGTAATTGGGGTGGGTTTTTTTCTCTTCTTTCACATCATCGTTACATAGTAATGAGTCTGTAAATACTCTCTAAGCATGCTAACTTCTTTATTTATTATTTTTATTATTATTTATTTATCAACTCTTGCCAGATCAAGACTTTCTGGCCAAAAAAAAAAGTGAACCAATTAACGTAAAGGAAGAGGGAATGGGTTGTTCTTGTGCAAATGAATCTATGTGTCTGTATTGACAACTTAAGAGTTTGGATTTGTATATTAGTGTGATGAGCTGGTCTGTGAGTTTTCTTGTTTCAGGTGTGTGTGTTTGTGTCTGTTCATGTGCGTGGAAATTGTGGGTACGTTCATGTAAATTGAGGGAGGTGTTGATGTACTGAAGAGTCTGTGCATGTAAATGTGAGTGTGTGTGTGCATGTAAGTGTGTGGTGTGTAAGCTTTTCTGTTATGAAAAACCTAAACAGATGCTGTGCTTTAAAAATTAATAGCTTTGAACTGTTTCAAGTGTCAGAAGAAACACAGGATAATATAACCCTTTAGGAGCCCAACCTTGCACACTGAAGGAACAGAATTTCCCCTTTGTGCTGGTTTCGCCACTTCCCTCCTTCCCCCAGCACATGGCTTGGTGGAACACTTGTCTCTCCCTTCCCTCCTGTGCTGTAGACACCACACACACCTTCCCGTGGCACGTGGAAAGGAGGGTAGGAGTTGGAAGTGCTGGAGTGCTTCTTTAGCTGTTGTTTTTAAAACTGAGCCCATTGTTATTCCTGCTAGGATGCTTCAAATAACTCATCTCCTGGAGTCAGATCTTGTTGGTGTCTGGCCCTTCTTCAACTCCAGCTGGTATCTCTGGTCATTTTGAATCCTCATTTTTGATAATAATTTGAACTGCTTTGTATTTGTCAGCAAGGTCTATATCACCCTCTTTTCTCTGCCTGGCCTGCACTGCACAGTTCTCCAGCCCTGCAAAGCCCTTTACTCTTTTTTCCCCATCGCATCAGTGGAACAGAGAGGAAGCTTCCCACAGGTCACTTTCTTTCCTTGAGGAGCTGCTTGTGGTGCTGCTGACATAAAGCCCTGGACTAGCAGGACCAGCTGGTTACGTGTGCTGTGGACCCACATATCCCTGCTCAGTGCCACGCTGGCTCTGGTGGCTGCCCTGGACAGGCCTAGCAGTTGCCCAGGTGTTGAGCAGGAATCTTTTCCTCTGCTCTCAGTTCCACACCTTTGTTTGTGCAGCCAGCCCTGCTGTTTGCCTTGTGGTTTGTTTCTTCTTTGCTGCTGAGGTTTGCTCCAGTTTCTCAATCACCTGTTCTGACGTGATCCTGATTTCCTGCAGTATTTCTTCTCCTTCCCCAGGGAAAGGCATGTCTGCTCCTGGCATCTGTCCCTGTCTCCCTTTGTGAATGCTGAGGCAAAGAAGTCATTTAATTTTTTAGCAATGTCTATCTTTTCTGTCAATTAAGTCCCCTTTCCATCTCCTAGAGGCCCTGCTGTCTCCACAGTTGACCTCCTCTTCCTTACTGTGCTTCAGAAATGGCTTATTTAGTATTGTTTTTCATCCCAAATTTTTCTATCCCGTAGCCTCACGTTACCTCACCTTACAATGATCTGTAATCTTCCCTGCTCCTGCCCCATTCCTCTATTTCCCCAGGATACCCTCGCTCCTCTCATTTTCCTTTTTTATCTGTTGCCCTTCCTCATTTCTTTCCCATGCCCTTTATCATATGCACTCCTGCTGTGTTTAGCACTTAAGTGACGTGAGGAACCTTTGAGGAACCTTTGAGCAGATGGTACTTTATCTTTGAATGTTTCCCCTCTGAGTCCCCTTCTCTCCACTGCTTTTCCCTTTCAAGCTCTTCTAGGGTCCTCTAGAATATACACGAGGGAGTTCATTGCACTGATTACCCCATTACTGGATCATCCCCTTGTGCCAATTCCTGGTGTGTCTGTCAGTCAATAAATTCTACGTACTGACTGTCTGTATGTAGGTATTACATGGCATCTCTGTCTTTCTGGTCTTTTTTGCTACCCTGTATGTCAGGACGTTTCAACTTTGCTGTATGCAGCTTTTTTGTTATCCTACTAGATGGGCTTATACTTAAAATTTAGAATCCATATTTTCCCAACATTTATTTGTCTCCTTCTGTTATGGGAGGTTTCTGAAACTTGTTGGCATGGTATCTCAACTCTGTTCTAGAATTGTGTGGTGTTGGGTTCTACGAACCCTCCTTCGTTATGCTTCCCCAAGTAAACAACTTAGATAACAGAGATGAATTTCAAGGGGAAAGACAGATTAGGGATGTACAGAACCGGAGTGATCCGGCTCAAGAAGCACCTTTAAATAGTGACAAATAAGCAAGGGAAGGCATGAGGGTCACCATCCTTGGAGGGGATAAAGGAGGTGGGGTTTAATGCCATAAACATGTGAGATGAAAGCAGGAACAGGACTTAGTTTATTTGTACCTTCCTTGCGGGCACTGCTGCCAGGACTGTGGTTTATTGTGTCTCCCTCTCTCCCGTTTGCAGGTTCTCTGGCAGTCAGCACTGTGGACACATACACTGCGCCTACCAGTACAGAGAACATTACCACTGCCTCGACCCCGAGTGCAACTACCAGGTAGAGCAGTGCTCAGAACAGCAGCACGGCTCCCCGAACATACGGGGGGAGTGTGCGTCCTGTGCTTTCCTCCCACATGCATGCACATGCCTTTTCACTTTGCTGCTCTGAAAGAGGACAGGATACGTTCTGAATTTAGCAGAACTTTATTTCGTTCCCATTTAACTCAATCTAATACCATTTAAGCAAACTCAGACTGCTACGATGAGGAGCCGAATATAGATTAGCTCAAGTCAGTGGGAACTACTCCACATTTATATCAGTGAAACACCAAGAGCATAAATCGTGCTGCATTATAAACTGTGCCTGAAACTAGGGAATGCTGGTCTGTTAGTCTGTGTCTTTCCCTCCCGCTGCCCGAGTGGCTTTGTAGCAGCAGTATCTGCAACAAAACAGCCCGTAAGGGCAGCAGCAGTGTGGGATTTGTGGGGAAGGCACAGGGCAGGAGCGATGCTGTAATTGCTGGGAGAATTGCCAGGCTATGCACTCAAGGCAGCAGGTCATGTGCTGTGTTTGTTTATCCTTGTCCCAGGTCCGGGAGTTTGACACTGGCATTTCTGTGGTCAGGCTGATGCGGGAGAGGGAATCCCAGAGTTTGCCTCTGCCGTGCCCCAGCCACAGCTGCAGCCCTGCCCTAGGAGACCTCTGGGTCTCACGGGGATCAGTCTGACCACAGCAGAGGAAGCTGATCTGGAGCTGCTGGGCCTGGCTGTGGGTTTCTATTGATCAAAGGAGAGTTTCCGGGATGCACGTACTGGTCCTTCTAGCCCAGCATCGAGTAATCAGGATGAGTCTATCCCAACTGTGACACAGATATCCCTGCACCAGAAAGAGAGAAACACAAAGCATGGAAAAACAAAAAAACCTATTATTATGATTGGCCTCATGATTATTTCCTAAGGAGTCTGGAAGCTGCTTGCAAAGGAGCTGTCTGGTCTCGCAGGGAATAAGGATTTAGGCTGCTTTTTAAAATGCAAATTATTTTATGGCTGAGATATATTTTAGAATAAGTAACGCTTTGTAATAAGTGGGCACAAATTAACAATGATTGGCAATAGCAATCCTGTATGTACACCCTGGGAAATCATAGCTCCAGCCTCCAAGGGATTTCTGTTGAAATCTATATCCATATATTCCTGTGCCAATACCAACGAGATTGATCAGGATTGATATTATAGGAGGAAAGAGTGGAAGTGATAATCATTTGTTTCCTATGAGGCAGACTAGAAAAGTTGTTAAACATTAGAATACAGGCCTTTTCAATTACTGCTCAAAATAAATGGATATTGATTTATTTTTTAAAAAAATCAGATTTACTTTCTCACCTTCAGTGGTAAATATTGATGTCTGTGGGAAATAGAAATAAAAAGCTTCATTTTAAAGGCATTTAGCCTGCTCTGACAGTGAGGTACCCCTTCATTGTTTCAAGCAGGTAGAGATTGAAAAGGATATTCTGGTCATACAGATTTAGCTTTGAGCTCTATTTTTCTGTAGAGAAGCATCCTTTTCTGTGACTTGAAGAAAGTCTTTTGTCCCTGTATTCCTAATAAAACCATCCTACGTTCTAGGGGACACAAGAGACTTGTGTGAATGAAGAAGGTGTAAAAGAGCAAAGGGTTTTTCCCAGTTTCTAGTCTGACATGAATGTGGCAGCCAGGGTCTTGCTAACCACTACAGTGAGTGATTTGGAAGCTTGGCTTCCTTGCTTGTGGGCTGTTCAGTTCACTGGTTTGCTTTCTAACTATAGCAGTTCTTGAGATAGTAGCAGCTAAAATTATGTTAGAAGAACTGCAATCTTAAAGCTGCAGGGAGCAGATTCTGGGCATCACCCCAGTGTCATGTTTATTCTAGAACTTTTCATGTGTATTTACTTTCCTTTAACCAAGAAGATACATGAACACAATTCCTCTTTAATCTGATTCTCTTGGGGTGATTACTGCCAAGCTTTCAACTCCTGGTCCCATAAGTTTATTAACAACAAGAAAAGGCACCCACCCTGCCCCCAGGATTACTCACCCACTGGCATCATGTGTGTCTCACTGTCTGTCTCTGTATCTCTGCAGAGGTTCACTAGTAAACAGGATGTGATTCGGCATTACAACATGCACAAGAAACGTGATAACTCCCTGCAGCACGGCTTCATGCGCTTCAGCCCCCTGGACGACTGCAGCGTGTACTACCACGGCTGCCACCTGAACGGGAAGAGCACTCACTACCACTGCATGCAGGTACCGCAGCCCCGGCGCCAGGGCTCCTCTCGGGGGATTGAGTTCTGCCCACGCTGCTCCCTTGTCAGAGAGCGTGGGGCTGTCCTGAGGAGAGGGGGGACGTTCACAGCCTGTCCTGCCCGCTTCTGATTCGGGAACCTTGTTGACAAGTGTGTGCCCTGTCCTCACTGCACTTGTCCTGCCAAGTGTTGGGAATGGCAAAGGGAAGCCACATTCTCAGTGTTTAGAAGCCTCGTCCATGCAGTGAGGCAAAGCAGGTCTCAATGTTTTCTCGTAGTCTTGGACTTGTTGAAGCAAGTCCTATTCTCCGAGACTCGGGGACTTCTTTAATGCCGCTGCACTGTCTCTCCTCAAATCTGATCTGTCCCTCCCTTGAAACCAGACTTCCCTGTGGTACATCTGCCCTTTAGCACTGGGTTAATTTCCTCCATAATCAATTTCTAAAGTAATTGAACCTTAATGTCACATATCTGCACTTTACACCCCTGGTTCTCCATGTCCTTTGGCAGTGGCACTCGTGTGTGGTGTAGGCTGGGATGTTTCAGGGGCAGCCAAGTTTCAGCAGCAGTGTGCTGCCAGAACTGGAGCTGCTGCACAGTGTCACTGTGATGCCTTCACTGTTTTAGACATGGACACACCACATTGTTTGGGTCTTACCCTGATCATTCCTGGTTCAATGGTTTGACGTGTATTCATTTTAGTAGAATTGTGGCCTAAACCATTGCCCTGAAAATGTGCTGCAGTTACAAGCATAGTGATCAGCCAACCCTTGGTGACAGATTTTCTGGTGCGAAAAGTCAGGCTCACTTCCTGACCTGTCCCAGCAGTTTAAGACCCCAGTTAAAGTCACAAGGCCTTAATCACATACTTAAATGCTTTGCTAGGATACACTTCAGCATGTCTTGAAGTCAGGTAAGCTTTCTGAAGTCAATGGGGCTTAAGCACATGCTTAAATGTTAGGCATGCACTCAAGTTCTGTCCTGAATAGGGGCTGATTGAAGCATGTGCTTACAGCATTTGATAAACTGGGAATTTCATGTGTCTTTCTCTTGAGGACATTTTCTGTTACGCTTCCATAATATTGATTATTTAGTTTCTTCAGTTGAGCAGGGTGGGGTTTGTTTGTTTGTTGTTGGTTTTTTTTAGAGTATGAGGAGTGTTTCACAGCTCTGAGTTTGAATAGAGACCCTCGCTTACACAACTATATATGGCTAATTCCATCCTGTGCCCACTGTGTTCCAGTAAAGTAATGCCCATGTAAGCAGTGTCTTACAGGAAAGGTGTCAGAATATAAATTCCCAATTAAAGAAAATACTGCTTAAATGGCAGAATTTGTGCAATCCATCACGTGGGGTTTTTTTTTTCTTTATGTCCATAATTGGTGTGGATAAAATTCAGTTAGCTGTTTATATAAACTGACATTTTTTTAGGCTTTCGCACCAAGAGCTGCATTGCAAATTATTCCTAAGGACGCTTTTGTTTAATTTTTTTTTTTAATGCCATGAAGGGCCTGTCTTTTTTCAAGGTGTCAGTGTGGAGAGAGAGAGAGAGGCTCTTTTATATTGGAAATAGCTGGAGATTCTTTTTATTTTTTTCTCTGCGTATTTGTCATGGGTTTTGTTATTGCCTGTTTGAATCAACCTGGGCTGAACTAAGGGGTGGTGTTTTCCTTCTCTTCATTTCTGAGATGGTGCAGGCATTGGCACATGTTGTACTAGAAGAAAAGAAAAAAAATCCTCCCTCAGCAGGGCTGAGGACGTTTTCAGATTCCAGTGGGTTTTTACTCAATATGGCAAAGTTGCCCCGCTTTACCCAGAGGAAAGCAGGTTTTCAGCATTCCATCCTCATCACAGTATTCCCATTTGCTCCACAAGTTTAAAATTATTGAAGTGGGAGTCTTGAACAGTGACAGGGAAAAAAAGTCACCAGTTTGTTAAAATCAGCTGAACATGGGGTTTAAGATTTGCTAGAATTAAACTGTTTATTACAAGCTCAGAAGACTGGTTGGCCTCATGTTGCACCAGCATGCCCTACCTCCCAGAAGGATTAAAGAAGTAAATAACTTATTCCCACTCAATTTTGCCTTCCCCAACCAGATGAAATCCTACTTTGTTCTGTGTCACTCGAAGATAACAAAAAGCAACAGCATCAGTTAGTGTTCTGTTCTTTTTAAGAGCAGGAACCCTACTAACTGCTTCCCCAAGCAGGCATGATTATCTGGAGCTAGTGTTTTACCCCTACAGTCCTCTCTTTTTTTCTTACTGTTTCATGCCCAGAGAGTTGGTTTGGGTTTGGTTTTTTTCACAACTGCTCTATGCTCTATCAGTCTTTAGATTGGGAATTAAAGTGATGACTTGATACCCCTAGGAGAAGCACACCAATGGAACTATTAAATTTACGTGTGCTGCTCATGTATTTATTGCTGCTGGTAATAATGTCAGGCTGTTAAACTGCTGTGCTGATGACTCCTCTTTGGGCCTGGGGTAGGTGGGTTGTAACAAGGTCTATACAAGCACCTCTGATGTGATGACCCACGAGAACTTTCACAAGAAGAACACACAGCTCATCAACGACGGGTTCCAGCGGTTCCGTGCCACGGAGGACTGCGGCACTGTGGAATGCCAGTTCTATGGGCAGAAAACCACTCACTTCCATTGCAGGTGAGACAGCAGGGAAGGGGAGGAGTCCTGCCCCAGAGGACTGCCTGCTGTGTGGTCTGTTGGCCTCCTTCTGCCAAGTCATAATTTCAGCAGTATGCACAGGGACTTGATTTTCCCTACTGTGACCTTCTCAGTACTGCTCCTGGGAGAACTCGTATACCAGAGCAGATGTGATTTCCAGGATTATGCCACAGACCACTCTGAAGGCAGGGGTATGATCCGAGGAGAGGATACCCACTAGAAAATAGAGCCTAGAATCATTTAGGATAGAGGCCACAGCGCTCTTCAGAGTGCAACTGAAGTAGGCCATTAATACACTGCTAATGGCACTTCCACGGTAGGGTTCTCTCCAGCCAGCTGATCCCTCCTGGAGCCAGGCTTAGCCTTCTGTACACAACTGCTCTTCTTCTGATTTCTTTTGTTTTCAGGAAGAGTAGGAAAGAACAGTTTGTACTTTAGTCCCCTTTACCTGCTGTTTTGTTGGAACTTTTGGTGGAGGGTGCCTGTATTCCCATGTTCTTGTGGCAGTTCCGCAGAGCGGGGTGAGCTTCCCAGCTCTCCCACATGGCAGCATACCTGCTTGCCTGGGTGTCCCAGGTTAACCCCAGACAACTCATCAACCCCTCTGCAGCTGGGGCAGTTGTCTCATTACAGCCCCAGTCCTTGTCCTAGAGGAAGGCAGGAGACAGCAGCTCTGCCTACACAGCCAACCACCCTCTCCTCGATGCCCTTGCAGGAGACCTGGGTGTACATTCACCTTCAAGAACAAGTGTGACATCGAGAAGCACAAGAGCTACCACATCAAAGATGATGCCTATGCCAAGGATGGCTTCAAGAAGTTCTACAAGTATGAGGAATGCAAGTATGAGGGCTGTGTCTACAGCAAGGCCACCAACCACTTCCACTGCATAAGGGCAGGCTGTGGTTTCACCTTCACCTCCACCAGCCAGATGACCTCCCATAAACGCAAACACGAGCGCCGGCACATCCGGAGCTCAGGAGTGCTGGGCCTGCCTGCCTCGCTCCTGGGCTCCAAGGATAACGAGCAAGAGGAGTCCAGTAACGATGACCTCATTGACTTCTCTGCCATGAGCTCCAAGAACTCCAGCCTGAGTGCCTCCCCAACCAGTCAGCAGTCTTCCGTTTCTCTCATCGTCCCAGCTGCATCCTCCTCTGCAGCTGAGCTTGCTTCCTCACAGGCCACCAAGTCTGCCAACAGCATGACACCAGCCACAAAGATCTCTGGCCTGCTTTCCCAGGCTCTTCCCAGCAATATACCCTTGGCCCTGGCACTCTCCAACTCAGCACTTCCTGGAACAGCTGGATCCTTCTTCCCCATCATCCCCAGTCGGGTCTCTACACCACTTCCTGCCAGCTCGGCTAATCTGATGGCTGCTGGTTCTTCTGGCACCAATCCAGCATCATCTGCTCCTACAGATTCCTCATCCCAGGCAGTTTCAGGATCTGGTGAGCCAGTGACTACTTCTTCACCTGCTCCAGCAGCCTCTATAATGGAAAGGATCTCTGCTAGTAAGGGATTAATCTCTCCTATGATGGCCAGGCTGGCAGCAGCTGCACTCAAGCCGTCTGTGGCACTTGAAGCAGGTGAGTTACCTCATCAGTTGTGATACTTGGTGGTGAGAGGCAGAGCAGGGCCTGCTGACTTGGCAGAGAGTGAAAGAGAAGCCACCCAGTTGTGCATGGGACTGCAGTTGGGGAGGGCATAGAAAAAGAAAATAAATGGGAGAAGGATTTTGATTGTGTCTACTTAACCCTTGAGGAAGGCAGTCTTGGCAAGGTTTCCTGTGGAGCCTGTCTATGCCCACATGGCCAGAAGAGAGAAACATCTTTGCCCGTGAAGGAGTAGGCTCTTACCAGAGCTGAAGTGTTGCCATGTGTAATTTGCTGTAGGCTGAAAAGAGAGAGGCACTGTATTGAAAATAGAAATGAAGAAAAAATACCTTAGCCAGCACTTGCAGGCTCTACTGAGACTGTACCAAGCTTTAGCTGAGGTCCTGTAGCCCATGGCCAATTGTTTTCCTGATCTGGGGGGCTGTTCTGTGCTTCATCTTTGTTGTCCCAGCTGTGGATCTGGGGACAGTGTTAGTACAGTCCACAAACAGGACCTTCTTTTTGGTCAGTTCTTGCAAGCGTGCTCCGGTCTCCCTGAGGGGTGGAAGATGGGAAGTGCCCTGGGGCAGCCCAGAGCTCTTCCTGCTGCCACCCAGAGCTGGGGCAAGTCTAGCTCGGTCCCAGCCCTGAGAGATGGACGAAGGGAGCCTCCCCTCGTGTGTGCCGAGCACGGTCAGCTCCCGGAGGGCAGCAGGGCCGTGAAGGGGAGGCTGTGGCCGGCTCTGGGCTGGGGCAGGCCGGAGCTGCCCGCGCTGGCTGATGGCCGCGGCCTGCAGCGGCGACGGGGGAGTCGAAGGAAGCGATCTGATTAAAGAGGGAGGGGATACTTCACATACTTTTCAAATTATTCTTTGAAAAATTGTTTCCTAAAGCAGAGAAAGGTCATTGAGGGAACTATTTTCCTTTATTTTTTAATAAAATGCCACTTGCTGTCTGAGAACCAGCTCACCGTCAGCTGTACTGCTGGAGGGTAAATTAATATTTTAGTCACTTGGGGATTGTGGAAAAAAGCTCTGCAGACATGTTTCTGTCAGCAACTTTTTTCCCCTCCTTTTTTCTTTGCTGTTTTTCCTAATTTTTTTTTCCTTCAATTTGTTCTCCTTCCTCCCTCCTCTTCCCGCCCCCCCTTTTCCTCTCTTTTTTTAATTGGAATCCTTCATTCGGAAGGCACTGAACCCCCTGCCTGCAGAGCAGCGTTGCCGGTTGTGCGGGGACACGGAGGGGGCGCGGTTCGGAGCGGTGCCGGTGCTGTCACCCCGATAGTCCCGGCGGGGAGATGCGCAGTGCCGGGCCGGCGCTGTCGCTACGGCAACGCTGACAGTGGGGACGAGCAAGGGGGCTTGACTAGCAGTCGAAAGCTGCCACATTGCCTCAGCATTAACAGAGTCTTTAATAAACGCTTAAGAGGCAGCCCCGCAAATTAGTTATGACAGTTTGTGCAGAGAATCAGGTCTCCCCCACGCTCCTTCCGCCCTTCTCTTTTAAAGGGCCCATAGCCTGGACAACTTTGACATAATTTTGCAATAATTATCACTTGAAGAATTTCGACGCTGGAGTGGACGTCAGAACCCATCATGTCAACTTGGCAATAAATGCTGACCAGCAATCCCAGTACTTCCCTCCCCCCCACTTTTTCTTTGCTTTTTCCACTTAGGCACTGATGCCAGTGATTTAACTTACTTATTTGCCGTTGTAACCTCATTTTAGACCTATGCTTTTAGTTTATTTTTTGCACTAAATTTCAGTGTATTTCTTGAGCAGGGAATGGACAACCAGCACCTCCCGGACGGTTCAATCCAGTCCAGGTGAAGCAGGAACCTGCGGAGGCCATGGGGCCGTCATCTGCCACTGGTCAGGACCCCTTGCAGGAGCACAGCTTGGACCTGAGTGTCAAGGACCACGGGTGAGAGAAGTGGGCAGGCAGGCACGCTCAACACTTCCCAGCATTGGGCTTTTGGGAATTTCCATACCTGTAATTCAAGAGGACACAGCATGCTGCTGAAAGGTGGCTTCAGAGTGGTTGTGTTGGACACCCCAAAACTGGAGACAGGCAGGCTCACTCTGCTCCCCATTAGGTCTGTGTTCTCCAGATGTATTTTTGGACTCACAGGCACCTACTGACTCTTCGACAAGAGCTTCACTTCTTGTGCTCCCTTCTGAAAATCGAGCCACTGGCAAAGCTGTTTTCACTTAGTCCTCTTGTCACCAACTGCTGGTTGAAATTGCCCCAGTGCTACACCTCGAAACACTGTTAGCAGCAGCATTTGTGCCACTGCAGTCTGTTGAATCAGGGCTAAGGGAAGCACATTGCAGAGAATCTGGACACCCAGAACAGCTGGGTGTCAGACTAACTCCGCTCTGGGGCTGGCATGGGCTGGCCTACGGTTACAGTGATGGTTGTGCAGATGTGAATGCACCTATCTCAAAGCACGTGTCCCACTTGCTTAGCATCTCTGCTGAGAACAGGAGTGTTTGGGGATTGTGCTGTGTGGAAAAAGTGCAGAGGAACTGATCCTGGGGATAAGTGAGCTCCACTTTGACCTTTGTGTCCATTCCTGTCCCTACCTTATTTAAACAAGCCTCGCCTTGGGAGTCCAGCACTTGGAGCCAACTGCAGAGATCCTAAGGCTGCCTTTCAGTGCAGGATTGTGCCTTGCCTTCCTTACTGCCCAGGGGACCCTGTGCCTGGCAGTATGAGCCTTCATCAACATCCCCTCTGCTTTTGTGGTATTTTTGTGATATTTCTGAAAGTTCTAAAGGGATGAAAGGGTAGAACCTGGGGGAAGTAATGAGTTAACAAATGAAGTGTGATGGAGTGGACACTGGAGGAAGAGATCTGGGCTATTTAGTAGTTGAAAGAACTAAATTCTGCAGACCGGGGACCCTCTCTCTGTCCCTCTTGGCTATCACAAGTAAGCGAGTTTGGCCCGCCCAAGGGAGGGTTGGCATCATTCTTTTCCTCTGGATGTAGTAGGTGAGGAGTGAGGCAGCTTGAAGGGAGAAGGATTAATCTCAGCGCTCACAGTCCCTGTGCACATCTTAACTAAACCCTGTTGGTTTGTGTGTTTCAGTAATGAATCAAATGGCCACACAGTCTCGGCAAATTCATCTCTTTTATCCTCGCTTATGAATAAGGTAAGAGCCATCCATCAAACGCCTTTCATTCCCCCCACCAAGAGAAATTAAAGCTGCGATAGCGAGGAAGGGGGGGAAGAGATGTGTTTGTTTTTTAATGTTTTGCCTCTAATAAGATGAGTTTGTACCATTTAAATTTTGAGACCATTTTTCATCGGGTATAATTTCAGAGCCACTGCTTACAAATTAATTTAATGAACTGGCTGAAGAAATATATTGCCGCCTCTGACACCTTTTTTTTCCCCATCCTTTGTAGACAGAGGAGGGCTCCAAAAGGTTTCTCCTTTTCTTTTCTTTTCTTTTCTTTTCTTTTCTTTTCTTTTCTTTTCTTTTCTTTTCTTTTCTTTTCTTTTCTTTTCTTTTCTTTTCTTTTCTTTTCTTTTCTTTTCTTTTCTTTTCTTTTCTTTTCTTTTCTTTTCTTTTCTTTTCTTTTCTTTTCTTTTCTTTTCTTTTCTTTTCTTTTCTTTTCTTTTTTTTCTCGTGGAGTTTTTTTGGTCTGGGTTGGGTTGGATTGTTTTGTTTGTTTGGGGGGGTTGTTATTTGTTTTGTTTTTGTTTTCAGAACCTGGCAACTTCTCTCTCACTTTCCTTTAATAGTTACTCATTTTGTTTACTTACATAAAAACATTTTCCTTCATTTGGGGAGGGAGAGAAAAATCTATATTTATGAAAGAGAAGGAAAAAAATAGAAGTTTTGAACCAAAATCATCAATTTATTTCTTCCTGGTGTGAGCCATGGTGTCTAACACAGTCCCCTTTACTGTGTTCTAGGATATTTATTTCAGATAATGCACAGTTACTTTTTCCTTGCTTTTTTGTTAAGTTACCCGTCATCTAAAATACATATTTCTCTTCACATGATAAATTCTCCTGTACCAAGATTAATTTTGTGGCTGTATACAACTGCAGTAGAGATCAGGGCACCCTTTGAGCCATGCTTTAATATTCTGCTATGTGATAGGTTTTATAGGCATAACTATTGCCATCCCCTTGGCTCTGGGTGTTACATGCATCAAGGCCATAGAACCCTCAAGAGAGGGCAAAGTGACTTTGCCTGGTAATCTCCCACCTCCTTTCTTCCTTATCACTGTTTTTCTCCATGTTGTTTAATTTCTGCATTTATCCTTATGTCACTTTGCTCCTCCATTGGCTCTCTGTTACACTGGGATTTTGATTTTCCCTTATAAACTTAATTTCTTATTTGTTCCTTTGTATTGTCCCTTTAGTGTTTCCAAATATGCAGGTCTTTCTTTAGTGAGCAAATTAATTTAGTTACTCTGCTCTCTGGGGTCATGAGTCATTCTGAAGGTCCCAGATCAGGGAAATTCTCTTTCAATGGAGACTTCACTTGAAAATCTCCAGGATAATATGTGATTTAAGTATATGTTTAGAAAAAAGCATTTCTTTGTGTGCAGCCTGACAGAAGGTTCTTTAAGTTGTGCAAAGCAAATGTAGCACAGGTGCAAACTAGGACTCAGGTTAAAGGAGTGAGATTAACCAAGGAGATAAACCAGCAAGGAGTAGAGCCCACTGTGTGTGTGATTGATGGAACCAATTCCAAGACTAAAGATTGCAAAGTCAAGCTCAGTCTGCTCAGGAAGACATCACACTTGCTTCTTCCTCTTGCTGCACACAATTTCTGTCTGTGGGAGAATCCTTCATTGTTTTTCTAGGGAAAAGAACCCTTTACAGAAATGGAATTACCAGTGGAAACACACGACCTGAATTTCTGACTCCAGCCATAAAGGGTTGCAGTCTCCACACAGCAGCAGGGGCTTTACCTTCAGGGGGCATTAAGAGAGCCTCAAATAACCAGGATTCCTGTAGCCTATTGCCATTTATTTAGGGGGCTGTCAGGCTTAATTAACTGATATTTATAAAGGGCTTCTAGACCCTCAAGTGGGTGGAGTTTCCAGTGCAAGTATTGGGCCCAATCCTGCATTTTATTCATGATGTGAAGTTTGCTGTTGTTACTAGAGGTAATTGAGAGCACAACAGAGAAAAAAAGAGTCTGGGAAATTGTGGATTTATTCTAAAATAAAATTTTCCCTCTAGGCAGGCTTGAGTAACTTCATTTTTCTATCCTGTACATCATACACCTCATGGACCTCTAAACCTTCTCTGTATAGATTCTATTTGAAGCCTTTCATGCAATGCAGATTGAGTCCAAGTCCTGCTTTGTAGAGGATGTATCCGTTTAGCACAGAAAAGTGACATGATTTTATTATTGAAGTTATTAAGAATTTTCCAGGAACTTGAGACAGAATTTTTCCCCAGTTGAATGAGATTTTTGTCCTTCTACCCTCACACCTGATACCTGATAGTCACTTTAAAGGAGACATCCCTGTGGCTGGGATAACTGAATAAACTAGAGTTTACCAGTTCTACCACCAGCAGTTTGTAGGAGCTGCACAGGGCTATTACTGTTGAAGGCCACACACCTTTTCCATAGTCAAATAGGAGATGTCTCTTCACCTCAGTTTCCTCATGGATAAAGGAGACACGATGCGTCATTACTTTAACAAGAGCCATGAATAAATATTCCCTGGGCATCTGAGTGCTCTGTGATGGTTGGGTGGAAGATGCAGAAGAGTCAGGTGTTACTGACTTTGGCTGATGCAGTTGGAGTAGCCTGCACAGACTTTGTCTTTGAGGACACTGCTCTCAGTGGGACAGTCCTGAGGGTGGCCGTGTCTGTGCCCGTGTGCTGGGCTTGATGCAGTGTCTGTGTTCTTGTTCCAGATGTCCAAGACCAGTGCCAGCCTTGGCAACCTGCTGAACATTAAGACAGAAGGTGAAGGCAGCCAGGCTGGGGCTGGGGAGCCAACCCAGTACTTGGGCAAGGCAGTGAAGGCACTTGTCCAGGAGAAGCTCTCTGAGCCATGGAAGATGTACCTGCGCCGGTAAGGAGAGCATGGAACTGGGAATGGAGCAAAGGGAAAAGTGCTTCCTTTGCAAAGTGTCTGACTCACTGGCTCACCCTGAGCACAGAGTTCTCTTGAATGTAAAAGCCTAATTCTGTCAGACACTGATCACCTGAACACATTTAGCCCTTGCTCACACCTACCTGCACCAGGTGTTAATGTCTGGTAAAAAATAACCTGCCCACATATAATTATTTTGCAAAGGAGTCTTGAGAACCAATTACAAGCAGAGATCTTCATGTAGTTCTGTTATCCTGGACTTCACCTTAGGCTCCTCCTTATGAGCCTGTTGTGTGAGCCCAGGGGACTGAGTGCAGCTGTGCCCTTAGTGCTGGTCCTGTGAGACCGTGGCCAGTTACTGCACACAGGTCACAGGAGCCTTGACATGCTTCCTGTGGCATTTCAGCTGAAACAAAACAGCTTCTGGGGATGTAGAGGCACGGGAATAAGGAAAAGGATATGGAAGCTGGAATGATTGCTGTTGCTTTTGCGGTAGGAAAGGAGGCTCAGAAAGAAAATGGAGCAGATACAAAGCTCACCCACGTGCAGGGACATGCACATAGATGCTCAGACAGACACGTGCTTTGAGTGCCCACAGGTGCACCCAGGCAGACACATAGGTTTGTGCTCTGACACAGAGTTGCCTACCAAAAAAAAAAAACAACAGTGTGCCAGTGCACACTTTGTAAATCACAGGCTTTAATGGAGAAGACTAGAAAATCTTCTAGTCCATGAGCCCCTGGCTGGTGTGAGATCCTTCCCTGCAGTCCATTTGAATTTTGTCTGGTCTGGTTGTTAATTCTGCCAGGCAGTGTGGCTATTTTCTTGTCTCTGGGAGCATTATTCTACCACATAGTAAGTTTCAATGTCACAGCCTTTTCCATGGTATGCTGCCTGAATTCCACTTTTTGTAGTTTTGCAGCAGCTCTGTTTATATCCCCTTGAACCACAGCAGATCATCCCTCTCTACAGCTGGAGTTCAGCCCCTTCAGATAGTCACAAACTTTCAGCATTCCACTTAGCCAGGTTTATTTACTTCCTTTAATCTGACTCTGGATTAGTCCCTCCTGCCTGTGGGTCCTGTTGCTTTCCTGTTGTTCCCTAGATGGTGCAGAATTTCCCCCCTCCTGACAGAACAAGTTTTCTGCCCCCAAAAAGGCAGCTCACAATTTGTTTGTATCTACACAGAGTAATGTATAGTACCATGTTTATCATCCTCTGTGACACAGAATTGCTTTTAATGTTGTTTAGTGATTCCCAATGTATAAAACACCTCCCACACCCAGGTGTATTTTGTTGTGTGTTTCTAAACATGATTCTCCTGTTCTGAACCTTCTCCCTTGTCTTGCCAAACCTCTCTGTGCTCTTTTTCTCCTCTTGCACTGGTATTGCCACCTCCTCCCAGTTTAGTATCTTTGTGAAATTCCTAAATATGCTGTTTACTCCTAGATTACTAATTAAGATGTCAAATAGACTAACCCAAGTTCTCCTCTCAGCAGTCACGATGCCTCCTCCTCCCAGCTCAGTGTGGTGCTGTTTGTCATCAGCCTTTGTTTATGGTCCCTCAGCCAGTTTCAAGCCATGAGGTGGCATTACATCCAGGCCAACTGGAATTAATTCTAAGCATATGCAAAACTGAATCAAATGCTTTACTAAAATCCAAATATATTGCATCCCTTCATCCACTAATTTCGTAATTCTATCAAAAAAAGCAATTAAAATTGTCTGGCAAGATTTATTCTTTATAATCCTGATGCTGTTTATTGCTCATGGTTCCTTTATCCTCTAGATGTTTAATGATTTTCTCCTCCCTCTTAATATTTGTTCCATTACTTTACTGGAAGGAGAAGTTAAGGCCAGAGGTATGATAATTGCCAAAGATGACTTGTCTTTTTTTTCCCCCCTCAAAGAACCAGTACCTTGATTGTTTAATTTCCTTTTTTTTTTTTCCACTTATGTAGTACCTCCCACTTCTCTATGGCTTAAAAACCAGCAAATGGTAATGTAATCAGTTTGGGAGTTAATTTCCATTGCACTTCAGGACATACATCATCCAGACTGACTGATTTGTGCATTTTTATATTTTTTGAATGAGTCCCTTTATCTGCTCTTCTAGAAGGTCTTCACTGCATCCCAGATTCTCTGCTCTGTCTTTTAGTTTTTTCATCCAAAGCAAATTTGATAATGCAGCCATTTTTGATTCATCACCTCCCTTTTTGTGGGAGGCCTTCTTTCTAGGTTCAACAGTTCTTGTCTCTGATAAAACAGCCCCTTTAGTTTGCAATAACATGGTTTCTTCTCTCTTACCCCACAGTTACTTTCCTTCCTCTTCTCCCTGCCAGCTGTAACTGACAGTACATGTTCTACATCCACAGACCTTCTTTCTCCAGTACAAGTTTTTTCTCTTTCCTTTACCCTCCCGTTGGTGAGAGGTCCCTCCTGGGACCATATAGACTGCTGTTTGTTTCTTGCTTTCCTGCTCATCAGAGCAACTGTAGTTTGTTGTACCTTAATTATGCAAGATTCCCTTGTTAAGTTTCAAATCCTTCCTGCCAGTGTTTCCTATTTGTTTTCTTGATTCCCTGTGATTCTGGAGTTTCCTGAAATCACATGTATTTGTGCTGCACTTATTAAGTCCAGAGAATCTCAGCAGTGGGTGAGCAGTGACACCACGCTGCACTGGTTTTGCCCTCTTGGCCATTTCCTCCAACACAAGCCATATCTTGGATAATGTGGTGTGTTTTGCTCTGGGGTTTGCATGGCAGGGTTGTTGTTCTGTACATCAGGGATGGTGCTGTGCAGTATTTCTGCAGTCCAGGCTGTAATTGCTGCTTAGATGATGCTTCATCTCTCCCATCTGGGAGATACCCTCCTATCCAGGGCAAGGGGTGGGTAGATTCTGGATCTAGGTTCTCTGGAATGACTGTTGTTTGTGGGAATGCTAAGAGAGTTGAAAAACACAGAAAAAAATGTCTGTTCCAACTTCGCTTCTCTCCTGGGGCCTTCCCTAAGATGTCTGCTTGTCTATTTTGGCCAGGTTTGGCACCAAGGATTTCTGCGATGCCCAGTGTGACTTCCTCCATAAGGTGCATTTCCACTGTGTGGTGGAGGAATGTGGAGCCCTCTTCAGCACCCTGGATGGGGCCATCAAGCACGCCAAGTAAGTGGGGAGCAGGAGGCAGAGAAAGCTCTGCAGTGCACACTACAGCTCAAGACCCCAGGTTCCTTCTAAAGGCAATGGAATGTCCAAGTAAAGAATGAGCGAGGCCTTCAGTGGCCATTCACGTGCCTGAGTCTGGAGGGGTTGTAGGGAAGGAGATGTTACAAATTTCAAGCCAGATCTGCTAGCACAATTGGTCTCTCCTGTTGGATGGTTCCCTGTGGTTCACTGCTTCTCCCAACAGCCCTGGGAAGCTGCCCCACAGCTGATCTCAGTAACTGCAGTGATTCTGGGGTTTCTCTAATTTTAACATGGCTTGGCACCTGTCTCCACCCATCTTAATGATTTCCCTTCTCTTCAATCATACCTCAAAGTCTCCAGAGCCCTTTTTAGGATTTATCCACACCAGTTTATTTACAGGCTTCTGCCACATTCTTGTTATGTTTAATCAAATTACGTGAACTGGTCAAGAATTTATGTCTGAATTAGTATCACGTTTTGCAGTTTTCACTTCCGAACTGAAGGTGGAACTGTAAAAAGCAACTCCGAGTCTCCTTTCTCAACTGCTACTGAGAACAAGGCTTCACTGGCCCCTTCGTCACCATCTGCTGCTTCTGCCACCATGGCCAGTGCTCCCGCCCTGGACGTGCCCACTCCAAATCCAGCTGCGATGCCCTCTGCTCCCACACTCCTTGCTTGGAAGCAGCTGGCTTCAACCATACCCCAGATGCCTCAGATCCCAGCATCAGTGCCTAACCTGGCAGCTTCACCCTTGGCAACGACTTCCCTGGAGAACGCCAAGCCTCAGGTCAAACCTGGATTTCTCCAGTTCCAGGAGAAGTAAGTTTCAGCTGCTGTTTGCCTCCTTCTATCCTCCCCAGCCTTGCAGTTCCCTCTGTACCTCTCCTCAGAGCTGCACTGCTACACTTCTGTAAAGTCTAGGAAATACTTTGAGATTTTTGAGTGCATCTGAGAGCACTTTTAGGCATGAGTTTAGAAGATAAATAAACTTGGTGATCTATCACTGATGCCTGTTTTATCCCTTGCGAGAGCTGTGCAGAAACACAGGTATCTCTCGTTGTATGTTTGACAGTGAAGGGTTGTTGGGCCAGAAATCCATGGACTGATTTGGGGCCGGGGGGAGGGTACCAAACCCATTTAGCTGATGAGACTGGCAGTGTTGGTTTTGTCGGGGCAGGGGAAGCCCTGGCATCCTGCAGTGGCCACACCCAAGAGTTGTGTTTCCTTTGGACTTTAAATTGGAAAAGTGGCCCTCAAAGACTACAGAACCCACCGTGCATTGCTGTGTTCTGATAATCCTAATCAAGAAAGTGCAGTAGCTGGGTGGAATTGCAGTAATGTTGCCAGCTTCAATTTCCCTGAAGAGGAAGGTGGCTATGGGAAATCTGTGGGCCATGTTTGGAACAGAGGCTTCAGCTGGGCTCCCCTTGAATTAAATCTTGGCAAAGAAACAAATGTGTGAAATGAGTGAAGGTGATGATTGGGTTTTGGATGTATTCCAGTGATCCCTGCTTGGCAACAGACTGCAAGTATGCCAACAAATTCCACTTCCACTGTCTCTTTGGGAACTGCAAGTATGTGTGCAAAACCTCTGGCAAAGCAGAATCCCACTGCCTCGACCACATCAACCCCAACAATAATCTGGTGAATGTGCGAGACCAGTTTGCTTACTACTCCCTGCAGTGTCTCTGTCCGAACCAGGTAAGAGCTGTTCCAGAGTAGTGTTCTGGCAGGACTGGGGAGAAGGAGATGAAGGATCAGGTAGACTGATTCCCCAGCAGGAAGTGAGGCTGTGTGTGGCTTTCTTGGCCTTACTACAGAACCCTGGAAGTCATAATTACGTGGTCTGGAAAAACATTTGGTTTCTATCAATCAGGAAATCATGATACTTTTGTGTTTCTTTCAGTCGAGTGAAGTGGACAAGGGAATGATCTGAGATCATCTGAGAGACATAAGATGAAATAGAATAAAAATCTGTGAGGAATCTGTGAAGAATCCAGGGAAAGCCATGAGTAAGGTTTAGGATATTTCAGTGTAGAATAGTGTATTACAGAGTACACAATAGCAAGGTAAAAGGACTCGAGAGGGAGCAGGGTGCATGGCAGGTTGTGGAAGATAAAATGGGATCTGGAGTATCAGTGCAGGCCTCTGACACCTCAGAAGGGACACCATCAGTAGCAGGCAGTTGAGGATGCATTTGTTTTAGAGCTGCCTAAAGCACCACGTGTGTGCTCCCCTCTAGCACTGTGAATTCCGGATGCGAGGGCATTACCACTGTCTGCGTCCTGGCTGCTACTTCGTGACTAACATCACCACCAAGCTGCCCTGGCACGTGAAAAAGCATGAGAAGGCAGAGAGAAGGGCAGCCAACGGCTTCAAGTATTTTACCAAGCGGGAAGAATGTGGCAGACTAGGTGAGTTTTGTCCCATTTCTCGTGTGCTGTGTCCCATGTCCAGGCCAAGAATGCCATAAGTTAGAACCTGCAAGTTATGCTTAAGAGGTATTTGGACATTAAATCACTAAACAAGAAAGGCAACAAAACATAAAACAGTTCCTGGTCTGTCTGGTTGAAGCATGTTTTCACAAACAGACCCAAGGTAAATGAATAGAAACTGTACTACAGAGAATTGTATATATGAATTTGTCTGGATATGCAGCTTCCTCTTTTTTCTTATTTTTGTCTACTTGTAAAAGCCTTTTTTTATTTGGTGTTTGTTTTTATACTTTGCAGTCTTTTGGACCTACTGCTTGTGTTGGGTGAAATTTAAGGGTGCTCTTAGGAGGATTTTTTTTTCTTAACCAGTGCTAGTGCAGCATATTGAAAGTCAAATGGCCAATAACCAGAGAGAGATGGACAAGAACATGTAATAAGCTACTCTCTTCTCTCCAAACCCATTCTCCACAGCCCCTGTGGGCAGCAGGGACTACAGTGTTCTGATGGCAGCCCCCCTGAGAGCAGGGCCTGAGGAAACACCTGAATGTGGCACAGGCTCAGACTGGGGCTGAACTTGCCAGAACTATCAGCAGCACTTCAGAAGTTATTAAAACCAAGTGCCTCCAGTGTAAAGCTGGTCAAACAAATGCACAAGAGAAAATAGAATGGGTTGCTGCAGAGGTACCTGGAGCTGAAATCCAGGATTCTGAATGGGAACTTCCTAGAGACAACTCTATCCTGAACTGCCTGGGATTCACTTAAACCTTCTCATTGTGGTTTGGCAATGTCACAGACCCCATCTTCCCTATCACTGCTGGTTGGAACAAAGGCTGGAAGCAAATGAGGTTCAGAATAACACCTCTGGCTGCTGTTCCTTCCCACTGCAGGAAAACAGCCACAGTAGCCACAGCAAAACTTTCCAGCTTTGAATAGATGAAGGATTTGTACCCAGATGGAGGTTTGTTTGTGGTAACCAGGGTAGTGAGTGTCAACACACCACAGCCAGTACCTACCTAGCTCCTGTTTACACACGGTTGCTGTTATTTACTCACCTTTTGGTGTTTTAGGTGATAGCAGGGGCTCGACAAAGCAGGACAGTGATACTTGACACCAGCCCACAGGGATGCCCTGGCAACAGGCGAGCCCTCACCTGCCCTTTGTGCGAGTGTTCCAGTCCTGCAGCACTGTTTGTTCCCAGTCCCAGCACTGGGATGGGGAGGGTGGGCAGGGTGGGGAAAGTGGGACCTAAACAAACACACTCCTGGCCTGCACATGAAACACAGGCTGTCAGCTCCACATGAGCTGGGTGAGTCAGGAGCTGCTTGGCAGCGAGGCAGCTGCAGCCTTTGCATGTGTCAGCAGCGTTTGGTTTGGGAGGGATGGGGTATGTGCATCCAGCAGGATGAACATTTGCCTGTGGGCTGGCCCTGCTTTGCAGCAGACACATTTAGCCAGCACCCTGCATTTGCCTGCACTAGATAGAGGCAGTGTGGTGGGATGGTGTAGGTGTGTATGATTTTACCAACATATGGATTCACTTCTACATCTGTGTACATCCCTGGGGTTTATGTTGTGTATTTACAGATAGCAGGTGCAGAAAGCACTGGCCTGTTTTAAGGGCTGTGAATGTTTCTGAACAAACACACCTGATAGATTTTTTCCAGTGTATGTTTCTGTGTCTATAATTATATAAGTCTGTACGGTTATGGAGAGAGAGGTGAAGCATAGATATATATATAGGTAAAGGTGGATGGATGTCGATAGATCAGGAAAAGTGAGCCTGTAGGCTGTAGTGAGAGTCTGTAGGTCTCTGTGTATCTGAGGGTATGGCCAAGGGAGGATGGGAAACAGCAGATCCTGATCACTGATGGAGCTGTGTTTGAACTATGACAGGCCATTGTTTATCAGCTGTACAGTGTGGCTGTTTGGGGTACGTGCACGCCTGGCACACGCAGCTGGAGCAGAATTTGTGAAGTGCTGTATGCCAGAAGCCATATGAATTGCTTGTTGTTCAGCAACACAACCTTACTGTTACACAACAGTGTTGGAGTGGCACTAAACACTTCCTGTCTCATTCCTGTCTGACCAGAGCACACACACTGTCCAGAGCTACAGCTGCTATGAGACTGCTTTTCTAAGAGCACAGTTACAAGGGGGGAAAAAAAGAAAAAGAACTTTTCATTTCTAATCTAATTATGAGCGTGTATTTTGATTGTAGCTTCTGTGATACAGCTGAATGTCTGGTTTTGTTCTCATTGTAAAAAAAAAAAAAAAGGCACTAACTAAAACTGAAGAGCACTGGCACTACTAGATGTAATGGCAATGTTCCTTCCTTTATAATGGCACAAAGAGGGATAGGACTAGGCTCAGGCTCATGTCTTAGATCTCTGTACACTGTAATCCTCTCTTGCAGCTGCTCAGCAGGCTGTAGATTGTGGGTTTGGGTTTTTTTCATTCAGGACTGTTTCTGAATAAGCCATGACCACTGTTAATGTTCAGTCCATCAGAAATCCACATGGACAGCAGCCTTGTCTTCTCCAATCATCTTCCCTCTGGTCCTGCTCCCTCTCGGTACCTTCATGTGCAACATAAAATGGTTTTTGTGTCTGCAGGTTGCAAATACAATCAGGTGAACAGCCACTTCCACTGCATCCGAGAGGGCTGCCAGTTCTCCTTCCTGCTCAAGCACCAAATGACATCCCATGCCAGGAAGCACATGAGAAGGATGCTGGGGAAGAACTTTGATCGTGTTCCTACTCAGGTAACTTCTCGTGTTGAAGCTGTAGATCCACATGCAGTGTTGGCCCCTTTGGCTGCAGAGCTGCTGCAGTACCAGGACACTCGTACCCAGACTCCAAGGGATGTGTGTTTACACTGGGGGATGCTACTGGGAAGTGGGAGTACACCCAAGGTAGCTTTACCTGGCTGAACTTACACAAGATGAGTAAAGATGATGAAGCATAGATTGCAAAGCATTGCTTAGTGCAAACAGCTTTTCCTTGCAAATTTTGTAGAAAAAAATTGAGAAGGAAAACACTAAAATACTCACATTTACAGCTTGCACTCTCTCCCAGCTCTTTCAATATAAATACAGTTGGCTTATTAAAATTAACATGCTTAGGATGTGGAAGAATTGAACGTGCTGGTTAAAGCAAGTATTTCCTGTTGCATATAAAGAATCATTTGCTCCTTTCACCGAGGATGGGAGAAATAACCAATCTTGACATTTCTCTTCCCTTAGTGGATTTAGTTGGGGCATTCCTTGTCCTCTCTCAGGAAGTAGCAGAGTGATGCAGTTGCTGCTTTACTAACACAGACAGCAACTGGGAGATCAGGTCTGTTTGTTTCCTGAAGAAATGGAAGAGTTTCAGCTGCAGCACTGAGCTGCTGCTCCAAAGGACAGCATCCCTGCCACCTCTCACTTGTTGTGAGACTTGTTTTAGCTGCCATTGACTTGGTAGATGAAACAAGCTGTCTTTATTTAAATGCCTGTGGCTGATCTGACCTTAAGAACATCATCTGGTTCTTAAGATGAGACCATCATCTTAAGACGAGACCATCTGTAGAAGCAAGATGAGAACCCTCTTTAATTCCACAAGATGGGAATGAGAGGTCCCTGTTAGTTATTAACTACTCTCAGTAAGTGAACTGTTCAAGTGTAATGCTGTTGGATTTAATGAGTTCACAGATGCTAAGGAACTGGTGTTGCTGTTGTGGCAGCTTTTGGTCTCTAATAAAAAGTTTAGGTACAAGAATCAGGAAGATTTAACAAATAAATTTGTCTTCACTACTCTTCCAGCATATGCTGAGTCTAATCCCAAGAATTCTAGTGCACACTGGGCAGAAAATGCTGTGTTTAACCTCCATCTTGTTTCACTGGCAGTCCTGTGCCACTTAGCACAAATGGGAGCAGCGGCCTGAGCAGTCCTGGGGGCACACAGCACTTGTCCTAACCCACTGCTGTGTTCAGCCCATGGAGCACTGAGGGTGAAACCACAACTCAGAGCACGTGGCAAAGCTGACCAGATTGCTGGACTCCCACTGCCTTTTGGATTGAAGTGAAACCCTCAGTTTCTCCCGTGCCCTAGTGCTCTGTGGGCAGTTCATGGTGTGTTTGACCTACCCGTGGAGCTGTCCAGGCCACTGCAGCTGCACGTGGCCCCCAGCACGTGTGGCCCTGGTGTCAACCCCTGTTCCCACTGCAGGGGATCGGCGCTGACACCGCTCAGGCACAGCTCCAGTTCTGACTGCAGCAGGACCTCCACAGTGAGGGGCAATGCCAACATTACACCTCCTCTTTGTGAAGGCAGCACAATCCACACACCAGCATGCTGGTGCCAACATTAACACTCCCAGCTCCCGAGTGCAGCACAATTCACATACCAGGATGCACGTGCCAGGTTTAATGCTCTGAGCTCCTAGTGCAGGAGGATTCATGCTCCTGGCCCCAGTGCCATGGGTGCCACTCACAAGCACGTGCCAGCTGTCCCTCATGAGCTGTGGCAGAGGGAGATAAACGTGCAGACAGATGGTTTTGGTCCTGGTATCTTGCTTTTGGTGTGAAAGTCCCTGTCTTGTTTTCCTGCTGCAGGTTATTGGGCACACTCCAAGAAATGAAAATCTCCCCCAGGTTGGCAGCATGGCACCCAGCCCAGCCTCATCAGGAACCCCAGCTTCCTTTCAGGGACCCCCAAGCATGATGGACACTGAAACAGAAGAGTACATGGATTACACTGGCTGTAGCCCTGGGGGTATCTCCTCTGAATCTTCCAATATGGACCGCAGCTGCTCCAGCACTCCAGTGGGCAATGAAAGTACATCAGCAGGTAAGGGAGAAGGGTGTGTGTGAAATGGATCAGGAGTTGCCTGCTCTCCTGGGAGATAAGCTCATAAAAAGAGGCCAAGGGACAGTTGCATCTTAAAATACACACTGTGCCAACTTCAGTAGTGCCTCACACTAACCCAGCTCTCTCCAGCACCAGAGAAAAGAGGTCCATCAAAATACACACCTCAAGCATCCAGGAACTAGCAGCACAATTTTTTCCTCCCATGAAGACAGATTTTTATCCTGGGTCTTGGAGTTGGGTCTATTTTAATAGCTGATTAAAAAACAAAAAAAAAAAAAAAAAAAAAAAAAAGAGCTGTGGGCTACTTCTTTACTTGGCATTTCCTCTGGTATCTCTTTGTATTTACTTTGTACAGTAAAGTCAGGCACTTTACTGTAGTGGTGAAGTACAACAGCAGATATGACATACACAGGGGATAAAGCCTATCACATCTGCAGAAAGCAACATCTAAAAGCGGCTCAGTGAGCTCCCTTCCTCACCCAAAAACTCTTGTTCCACTTTGTGCAGTTGCACAGAGCAGACCCCCTTCATCCCCTCTTTTGGGAAGTAAATTCCTGCCCTGTTTGCCAGGATCATGCAGAGCCATCTCCCCCTGCCCTGCATTACAGGGTCAGCTTGTCAGGAGCCAGATACCTGGCAGGAATTCTGCTGTCATATAATGATGACCAGGGATCTCTCAGCAGTCCTTTCCAGGGTTAAGTGGGATAGTCTGCATAGGCTGCCTCAGTTTGCTTTAATTCCATACATATTTTCCTGGTTTTCTTTCCCACCCCAGATAAAGGCCATCGCAGTCATGTTGAAGGAGCACTGCTGGGTCATGGCACTGGCCCCATGACATTATGGCACATCCAGAGGGTTCTGGTGGGGCAGTGGTTCCTGGCACTCTCTTCTGTGTCAGTGATGGCCCAAGTGCTAGGGAATTCCCCCCACTGCTCTCCAGGCAGGGAGCAGCTCCATCCGCCCCAAGTGCAGGAGCACCCTTACAGCTGTTACCTGAAACAGGCAGCAGCCCTAGAGATGAACAAGGACCAGAATGACCAAATTAATCCAGAATTCCTGCTTGGAAGCCCGTGTCTCTTCCACCAGACCGTAAAGCCACCCTATCTCCTGCATAGACAACTCTCCTCTTCCTGGTGCTGTCAATTCCTCACCTTCTGTTTCTTCTCTGTTGCAGTTCTTTTTCATACATTTGTGAATGTGTTTTCCATTTTCATCATATTGCTTCTGCTCTTGGGTTCTCATTTCAGTTCTTTTGTTTCTTGTTTTGTTGTTTTTTTGGGTTTTTTTGGTTTTGTTTTGTTTTATTGTTTTTTCTTTTTTTTTGTTTGTCTTTTTTTTTTTTTTTCTCTCCACATTCTCCAGGCTGCCTGGTTCCTTCTACTGCTACTGCTGCTGCCGATGATGCAACCCACACTGCACCACAACCTCCACCACCATCTCTGCCTCCATCTTTCTCACAAGCCCTGCTTAGGTCTCCCCTTCCCACCCTCCCCTATCTCTTCTCTCCATCTTGTCTCTCATACTCCTTGCTCAGTGCCACTCTGGGAGCCAGCAGAGGCATTGTCATGCCTGCCGCCAGCACCACTGGGTTTTCGCCCATCATTGCCACTCCAACTCCAGTAAAAAGTGACGTTCCCTTAGTGCAGGATGCAGCAGGTAACACTTCTTTGCTTTCTCTCCATGTCCTGTGCCCAGCTCCGTCCCCACTCACCCTGCCCACGTTTTTTCTCTGCACCTTTGGGTCGGTAGAGCAGCAAAGGTCACTCTGTGCCTTATCAAATGTTATCCAAGGGCCCATCCATGCCTGCTCCTTTTCCTTGCTGACACAGTAACCACAGCAAAGGGGAAACAAACCACAGCAAATCATTCACAGACATTTGGATGGATAACTGAGAGCAACTGCCACCAATTCCTAACTCTGAGAAAAACCTAACAAAATCCACAATTAAAATGCATTTTCAGTGTCTTGGTAACCTCAAAGTGGCCACAGAGCAAACTTTTGCTCATGTGGCATTAATGGACTTTTTGGTTAGATCTTCCAGGCCACCCAAGCCAGTGCCTGCCTTAGTGTGCTGCACACATCTCAGTGGGTGAATGTCTGATGAGGTACCCAGGTCCTGTGTTTCAACTGATCTTGCAAACTTCAGATGAAGCCACAAAGTTCAGGGCAGCCTTCCCAGGATGAGGAATGCAGTGCAGGCAGAGTCACATGATGACATCATCAGACAGGTTGAGCTGTTTCTCACACTCGTTATTTATATCTGCTCTAATCAGCTGCAGAAAATGCAGATAGATTTCAGTTTTAAACTGCCATGATTCCCGTGTGTGACTAAGATCAGAGATGTCTCGGGCTGCGTATTCTCATTCCATCTGGGAATGGCTTTTAGGGTGTGTCTCATTTTTGGCTTCTTTTCCCAACTCCTAGTTCTTTTCCAGTTAATTAAGGACATCTTTGTGCCTAAAGTTCACACTTATGAGGCTTCTGGCAGCCTATAAATATCCCAAACATTCTTCCTCCCAGTTTTTTAATAATATGTAAATCCAAGGTCAGTGGCTGGGAGCATGGCTGGAGGACCAACTTCACAGCTTTCCAACTCCAGTTCATAGGTTTTTCTCAAGGGACTTGGCAGGAGAAGGATCTTTGCCTTGTCCAGGGGAGTGTGTGCCAATTAACAAAATTCACAAGAAACTCTATCTTTGCTTCTTTTTAACTGAATTGCATGCAGCCTGAAACATACTAACCCTGTGCTGTGCTTCCTCTAATGGAATATTTTAAAGTATCTTTTGTTTTTACCTTGGTATAGTTTGATGAATGCTGACATTATTTGTGGTTAAAGAAATAAGCTTATGGAAAACACCACTGAGATTTGGTGGGGACCACATCCATTGAGGCTTGTAATCTTCCAGAGGGTGCAGGGACTGAACGCTGGCAAAAGAGGAGAGTGCACCAAGGTGTCATCTCTCTTCATTATGCCCTCCAAAACTTTGCCTGTATGAGAAAACAGAACTGGTTTTCAACTGAAGTTTTAAGCACATCTGTTTGAACTATTTTAAAAGCTGTGTAGATACAGAGTTTTAAACAGGTAAAATTTAAATTCTTCTGATTTCCCATCCAGAGTCTTTTCTCTGAGATGGGTTATCCCACATTCCCGTCTGAAGATAGACCATATGAGCATTAGTTAATTAATGATAAGGAACTTGATGGTTTGGCTGTAATTTTATTAAAAGGAGTTAATCTGGACAGCAGTGACTTGTCCAGGCACCACTGCACTTACATGAGTTGGCTGGGAGTGCAGAACTGGATTTTACAATACCAGATGTTTAGGGGGGAGCAGAGAGTAAATTGGTCACAGATTCTGTAGTTAAGAGCCTGCCAATTTCAAATCTCCAGTGACAGAAAGTTATTCTTTCACTGGTAGCTGGTTAAATCAGCCTTAGCGTGCAGTTTCCACCATGTCACTCAGATGGTCTCACCATGGATGACCTAAGCTGGTGTCCTGAGTCTGAGCACAAGACCCATTAATTAACAAATGGTGAAGAAAAGCCCTTTGTTCTTTGCTTATCCCCAAACTGTACAGCCCGGCCATGTGAGAGGAGGTTCCTGCCACCACTCCCATTGCCTTGTGTGGGAGGTTTCCTTCAGTGGCCGCCACCTTCTCTTGAAGGGTTGTCACTGAGGGGCATCACCTGTGCACCTGCCAGAAAGGAAGTCATTCTGCAAGCAGACAAGAAAAAAAGTTAATAGACATTGAGGTCGAGTCCTTGATGTCAGAATGATCCTAGGGGACATGAGCACTAGCCAGTTATGCTGGCCCTGTGAAGCAAAGTGGAAGATAGATGAGGGATCTTTATTTATACTAGGGACATTGTGGAATTTTTGAGACCCAAGGGAATGCTGCAGAACTGGTACTTTCTTTCAGAGTCCACTGGCTAGTGATGATGAGAATTAGCCCCATTGAACATCTGTCCATGTGTCTTTCTAAGTGCACTCATTGTGATATGTAGGCTCATTACAGTGAGGGATGTTGCAGTCTCCTGGCCAAAGTCCATCCTGTTTCTATAAATTCCACCCCCTCCTGCTGCAGCTTTAATCACGCATGGGATCTTCCTTCACTCCCTGCCTGTCCTTGGCAATTGTAGTGCATTACAAGAGCCTGGATAGGGGAAAGCAGTGCACACATACAAGCTTTTAGCACACCACAACTCTTTACCACCCTAGGGAAGGAACTACAGTAACACACCTCAGTCCCTGGACTTGAGCAAGCCAGCTCCTCCCTATTAAAGTCTAATTTGAGGAAAACAGGGTAGTTAAGCAGCCAGAGAAACTGTGAAAGTAGCAAACCAGAGAAGCAACAGTTCACATTTGTACAAGATCAGGTTTGCCAGAGCAGCAACCAGAGACGAGGTAGGATGTGCTGAAGACTGAGGAAGCGATGTCCAGCAGGAATCAGCTAGCCCACGATCTCAGCTCAGGCTCACGTAGAGCTCCAGGGACAAGCTGCGGGGTGGGAGCAGTTGCTGCTGTGCCTTGGCAAACACAGAGCTTGCCAGGACGCCGGGGAGATGGAGGGACCTGGCTGTCAGCAACACCGCTCTGCGCTTTCTCTCCTCAGGGAACACCATCACTATGCCAACTGCCTCGGGGGCCAAAAAGCGTTTCTGGATTATTGAGGACATGTCCCCATTTGGCAAGCGCCGCAAGACCGCGTCCTCGCGCAAGATGCTGGATGAAGGGATGATGCTGGAGGGATTTCGGCGCTATGACCTCTACGAGGACTGCAAGGACTCCAGCTGCCAGTTCTCTCTCAAGGTTACCCACTACCACTGCACACGGGAGAACTGTGGCTACAAGTTCTGCGGCCGTACCCACATGTATAAGCACGCCCAGCACCACGACCGTGTTGACAACCTAGTATTGGATGATTTCAAACGCTTCAAGTCTTCACTGAGTTGTAACTTCCCAGACTGTCAGTTCTCTGGCAATAGCACACACTTCCACTGTCTGCGCTGCGGCTTCCGCTGCACTGACAGCACCAAGGTGACAGCCCACCGCAAGCACCACGGCAAGCAGGACGTCATCAGCGCCGCTGGCTTCTGCCAGTTCAGCTCCAGCGTGGACTGCGAGGTGCCTGACTGCAAGTACAAACTCAAATGCTCCCACTTCCACTGCACCTACCCTGGCTGCAAACACACGGTGGTAGGGATGTCACAGATGGACTCTCACAAGCGCAAGCACGAGAAGCAGGAGCGAGGGGAGCTGCCTGCCATCTCTCCCGGCCCCGAGGGCCTTACCCACTCCACTCTGGAGTATGATATCCAGAACTCTTCCATCAACCTGGACAGTTCCCTCAACCTCAGCACTGACAACAGCAGCTCCCTGTTCTTCCTGCAGAACGCAGCTGGCGTGGGCCTCAGCGACTCCCTGGACCTCAGCAAGAAGCAGGCAGAAGTGACCGAGGGCCCGTCCCCCAGCAGAGCCGGGGCCACGTCACAGGAGAGGAGCGCAGGGACACCTGGCCCTGGGGGGGTGGAGGACGAGGACGACTCCTCCCAAGAGGATGAAGAGGACGATGAGGAGGAGATGAATGAGGAAGAGGAGGATGATGAAGAGGAGGATGATGATGATGAGGAGGAGGAGGATGAAGAGGAGGAAGACCTGAACACAGATTCTGAAGAATCGCTGCCAGACCCCGAAGGCCTGGCCACTAAAGAAGATGGAGAACCAGAGGAGGGTGCTTCTTCCACAGACCATGGCGATGCTTCCAGGCCACAGGGCGAGCCAGCCCTCACTCCAGCCCCAACTCCTGCCCCTGCCCCTGCTCCGGCTGCTGCCTCAGCCTCCACCGTTGCTCCAGCAGCTTCTCCTTAATCCTAGAGACAGCAACGGCAGTGGTTTGGTTTTTCTCTTACACAGAATTACTAGGAGGACCCCATATGAGGCAAGAACAAAGATGGGGATGGCAAATGAAAAGCGAACTCCGTGCCACAAATGAGAGAGAGGAAGGAAGGAAACCCCTGCTCCTGCCCAGGCCCCAGAAGAGATTGGTTCGCAGCAGGACTGGTGCTGCTTCACTCCATTCTTCAGATCCCGGAACAAGGGGGCAGGATGCAGCAAAAAATCCCCTTTGTATGGACATGAACCCTGAGGGTACCTGCTGCTTTTCCTTGCTCCCTGCACGGTGCGTGGGGCCTGTGCCCATCTGGGGACCCTTTTTTATGGGTGGGGCTCTATCCCCCCCAGTTTTCTTTCTGGGTTTTATTTTTCTATGTTTTCAGTTGTACGATAATAATAATAATCTCCACTTCTTGGAGGGGGGTGGGTGGGAACAAGAGGTAATGAATTTTACAAATATATATTTGTGTGTGTGTCTCTCTATATAATGTACACACACACACATATATAAAATTAAAGGAATTGGTGTCACAAAGACAGGTAGCTCAGCTTTTGCCAGTGGGAAGGAGGGGGTGAGGAGTGTGCTCGCTCTCTCCACCCTTCCCCCTTCTTTCTCCAGCATTAAATGGCATCAGACAGCCAGGGTGGGAGTGGGTATTTATTGTCACATAAATGAGGATGCATTAATGAATGAGCAGGGGTGGGAATGGGACACTCCTCTGTTCTTCCAGATCCTTTTTACTGTTAATGATAATAATTTTGAATGCTATTTATATTGTAAAACTTTCTCAGTCTACCCTTTCTCTGTAGGACACCTCTCCTCATCCCTGCTGTTCTGACTGTAGGGATTTAGCTGAAGTAACCTGGGAAGATCACAGCAGGCAGTCTAAAGGGTCTATCACACTGGAGGACTGGGGTTACTCTGCCATCCAGTTCCATCTCATCCCAACCCCCGTGTGCTTCCTCTCTGCAGAGGGTGAGGCGTTTTTGTGGTGCTTCAGTATCCCCATCTCAGGAGGCTGTGAGCTGCCCTTGCCCCATGCTGCAGCACAGGGAGCACCAAACCCGCACAGGAGCTCCTGCTCCCTAAAGCAGCCTTGAGAAAGGGCCGTGCTCTGCCCCAGGCAGTCAGAGCAGGACAGGTCCCCGTTGCCAGGCCCTGCTCCTCAGCCCTGCGCTGCAGACACAGATCTCAGGTGACTCTGAGCCCACGGGGGTCCTGCCCAGCTCTGGGCTGGGGAGGGGGACAGCCCTGTTCTGCAGCAGGACCTGCTGCCAGTCCTGGCTTTGGGGAGGTGCCACCAAGAGTGGCTGCAGGGCTGAGGCTTTGGGCACTGCACTGGTTGAGACCTCCAGCAGCTCCGGCTTTCCCCTGGCTCCAGGCTCTTCCCTGCTTCTCCTGGCCTGGCCTGGGCTGGGAACACACACTACAGGACGCTGTTTGACCCCAGATCTTTGCCTGGGCCTGAAAGGGCTTGTCTACACACACCAGGGCACCTGAAGGACTTAATGAATTCATTCTGATAGTTATTTTGGTGCCAGTTTTAAAGTATACCAGATTACTCTGAGCTTTGTCTTTTTTTTTTTTAAAAAAAACAACTTTTTTTTTATACCATGCAGGCAGGCACCCTCTCCCCTCCTCAGCTCCAGGAGCGCTTCACCTCTAAGGGATCCCCAGGATTTGTTTTCACCCTGAACAGATAAAGGTCTCAAGAAGTTTAAGTTGTTTTTTTTTTTTAATTTCCCTAAGGAACTGGTGCAGATCAGGTATGATTTATAAACAAGCAGCTCAGCTGTGTAAATGTGGGGACAGAATGTTCAGCTAATGTTTCAAAAGGAAAGGAAAAAAAAAAAGTTGTACAGTATTTTTCCTGTAAAGGTTATTACTATATATAGAACAAAAGAGAAACCACCAATGCCAAGGGGTGGAGGGGGAGGTGTCACCTGCCTTCTGGATAGCCCTTACAATATGGTTAATTGTGTGCAATTTTTTTTCTCCTTTTTTATTTTTTCTCTCTTTTTTTTTTTTCCCCTTTTTTTTCTCTCTCTCTTTTAATGTAGTGTATGTTTGTAGGGGTGGCAGGGGAGGGGAGGGCCTTAATGCTCTGGGTTGAGGCTGACTTCACACTCCCAGCACTGACCGGACCTGCACGATTCCGAACTCTAACTTGAATTTTGTAGAGATGAAACAAATGAAAACAAATGAAATATTATCACTAGTTTGTAGTTTATTTAATTCTTTGGAGTTCTTTTCCTCTATCAGCTATTTGTGTGGCTTTTATTTTTATAGGGGGTTTTTTTGTTGTTTGTTTGTTTTTGTTTTGTTTGGTATATCCCCTGCCCTCAGCTGTGTGTTTCCTAGCATAACCCCATTCTTGAATAGAACGAAGCTCACGTTCCTGGGGCAGAGTGATGGAACGATGCTCTGGAATTTCTCAAAATGGGATGGGGCAAAAGGATTTTACTTTACTAGCATTTGCTGCAGGTTCTGTACTTGTACATTTTCCCTGTGTTCAGCTACTTAGATAGTATGGTGACGGGCTCCAGGAGGAATCCTTAGATTAACACAAGCCACATCTTGCAAAGCAGATTATTTTGTACCGCCAGAATCGCCGGGATGTCTGTGGGTGACGGTGGGAGCAGGAGCGGGCGCTCCTGGGAGCAGCCGGGGCTGCTGCAGGGGAGGCCGGGGGCTCCCCTTGGGCTCCCCTTGGGCTCCCCTTGGGCTCCCCTTGGGCTCTCCTCGGGCTCCCCTTGGGCTCCCCTTGGGCTCTCCTCGGGCTCCCCTTGGGCTCTCCTCGGGCTCCCCTCGGCCCCTCGGCCCCTCGGGCTCTCCTGCTCTCGGGGGAGCCGTGTTTGACCTCTCCTGTCCCTGCGGCCCCACGGGCAGAGGCAGCGCCCGGCACAGGGGAGAGCAGCAGTGCTGGGGCCAGTGGCTCCATGGCAGGGGCTGCGAGCGCCCGTGTTTATCTATGCACACCATTTTCTCCCCCCAGGCACCCTACTTCTCCCTAGCATCTCAGCCCTTCTCCCCAACCTCTATCACCTCTTCTCTAGGAGCTGGTGCAGGGAAGGAGAGTTCTCTCCCATCAGGTCCTGCTGAAGTGAGCCCTGAGCAGGCCCTGGCAGGACAGGCCCCCGAGGCCTGGCCCCGTCCTTCTCCCAGCCCTGGAACTCTTACACTGTCTCTGTTTGCAACAACAACAAAAGAAAGTTGAACCCGACTTTTTATTCTGCCATGTTCAGGCTTTAATTCAGCAAAACCCTTAAGCAGATGACTCTGAGTGGGCCCAGGTTTAAGCCCGAGCTTAAGTGCTTTTCTGAAGAAGGGCCTCAGCAGCCCAGGAACCCCATCAGAGCAGGAGTTTGTCATCCCAAGCTCTCATATCAGTGGGACTGTCTGAAGAATGACCAGAGAAAGACAGGGAGATTCAACTGGCTCTATAAGGAGGGGAAAGAGGAGAGAGGAAATGGAACTATTTTGTCCAAAACAAGATAAAAACCAAACAAAATAAACCTTGAGATGGACCCTCCTGATTCTGCTACCATTCGCTGCTGAAGAGCAAAAAAATTGAAACTATTGACTAGATTGTTCATTCTAGCCACAAACTCAACTGGATTAAAGTCTGCGTGGAAGGAATTTTGTAAAGAAAAAAAAATTTCAAAAAAATTTTCCAATGTAGCAAAAAAAACCCAACTTTAAAAAACAAAAATTTAAAAAAAAAAAAAAAAAGACAATGAGGGAGGATTCTAGCCTTTTGTAATATCCATATTGCACACTAGGACTATAAGCCATTGCTAGCTCATTTTGAATTTTAAATGTGTAATTTTATTTTGTTTTGTTGTTGTTTTTTTTCTTTCCATGGGGAAGGGGGGGAAATAAATGCTTGAACCACCAATGCTCTTTTTAATGTTTTATAAATATGTATGTGTATATATATAAATATAAAAATAATATGTATGCACATATATATGTGTGTGTGTATATATCTATATGTATATACATATATATAGATATATAGATATATATATAGGTTTTGAGACAAAAATGCAGAAAGTGAAAAAAAACACCCTAAACAGGATGGTGTGCTCTGATTTACTTGAATCTGGTCTCTTCAGCACCTGCGTTATTAAGAACTGAATATTTTTCCACTTGAATTTAGTGCTATTAGAAATTTAATATATGTGTTTTATTTATTTGATTTTTTTTTTTTTTGCATGACTGATGCAAGGTTTGACATTTTCACTCAATAAAAACTGGAAAAAAAACCCCAAAGTTTTAAGTGATGGAATTGTCTTCTTGCTTGAGGAGGTGGTTTATGCTCGTGAGAGTTTGGGGCAGGTGGGGTGTTTGGAAAGGCCAGAAGCCCCTGAACAGTCACTGCTGCAGCTGCAGTTCTCCGCTGGGAGGTGGAGTAGGAACGGAATTCTCTCTGCTGGACTCTGGTGTTGAGGTTTCCCAGCAGCTCTGAGGTTCTCTCTGAGTTGCCATCAGGGCCCTTCACAGACACCATGAGAGCACAAGCTCATCCTCACAGTTCCACAGCTCGCTAAATGGGACAAGGAATTAGAGATGTGAATGTTCACAATTTGACTTTTCCTACCGTGGCCTCCAAGCCCTGGGTGCTGGATTGGGGTCCGTGGTGGTACTGTCAGGCTGTAACCCACCCAAAGCCTCAAGCTGACAATCAAAGCTCCAAATCAACACGTGTTTGAGTGTCCCTCAAACAAGAGGTGAGCAAGAATGAAATGTCCTGCCTGCATGGAAGGGGTGAGGAGTGGAAATTACTCATCACCACTAAAATGCTGAAATCCACATGTTTTTGACAGAACTTAGCAAGAACACAAAGCTGCATGCCAGGCATCCAAGAGCCAGCATTCCTGTCTGGAATGTGTAGCATTTTCCTGCTGCAGTAACCTGTGCAGACCATGCAGTGGCCAAGTCCAGTGACTGCCATTGGGGGTGAGGATGTGTCCTGACAGCCCCACTGCGAGCACAGTGCCCCTGGGACAGCTACTCCAGCAGCCAGGAGGGCTGAGTGTAAATTGGCTAAAAAACTCTGCACTCCATACAGACAGTCCCCATCCAGAACTACATTTCCCAGCCAGGACTCACTGCAGACCTGGGCACTTCCACACTTCCCACTGCAGGTGGGTCCAGCACAGGCTCTCATCACCAGCGTTCCTGCAGAGTGGGACAGGCAGCAGATGCTGTTTATATGAAGTAAGCAAATTACTTGTGGGGGAAGAAAGAAGGACCAAGCGCATGTTCACAGCACTTGATGTGCTCTAAAGCATCTGAGTGCTCGCCCTCAGTGTCAGGTCACTGCTCCCATCCCCAGGCCCGGTGGATCCAGACACTGCTGTGCCCAGCAGCTGTCACCAGCGAGGCCACAGCGCTGCCCATGGCCAGCACAGACCCAGCTGCCCTCCTGGCTGGGCTGCAGCGCCCTGCAAGTGCAACTGGTTCTGCACCAAGAGCAGGGATTTGCATGTCCGTGCACCCATTCCTGTTCAGCTCTGCGCTGCCGTGAGGCACTGCACGGTGCCTGTCCTGCTGAAGTCACATCAAAATGTTCTTGTTTTACCCTTCCCCTGTGGCTCTTCCCCAAGCACATGGAAGCAGCTGGGTCTTTGTGCCTCTCTGCCATCGTCAGAGAACCCAGGAGCAGCAAAGCAGCACCTGCCAAGCTTGATGCATTGGAAGCAGCTGCCTCCTTATTAGCAGAGAGGATTAGACTCCTCTCTCTTTCAAAGCCCCCTCGTTGCTCTGCTGCAGCTCCCAGCCATCCTGTTTTCAGATGTCATTATCTGAACATGCTCCTAATCCAGCCTTGGAGCCCAGAGGTTTGTTCTCACTGGAGCTCTGCCCACAGTACATGGAATATTTAAATGTTTCCAGGTGGGGACAGGGGACATGAACAACACCATTCATTGCTGGAAAGGTTTTGCTGGAACTTGCCTTTTCTCAGTGGGACTCTGACTGGACTTCATAAAATAGCAACTAAGTTGTGGGAGAAGCTGCAAGTTCTTTGAACAAATCAAAGTCTCACTCTCGCATTTGTTCCAAGCCCTTGCAGGTGTTGACTGCAGTCTTGCACCCACAGCCCTGCAACTACTGCCCCTGCACCTGGTGTGCCCTGGGAAGCAGCAGACACCAAGCAGAGTCGCTTGTTCTAATGTCAAGACAAAAACTGGACAGTTGCTGCTGCTATTGTACCTTGATACCTCGAGCATATCCCTGTAACAGCCTTTGAGTCCTCTGTGGCAGACACTGTCACATGGAAATCCAACACTCAGGCTCCAGCCCTCACTTTTTGGGTCTCTCCTGTCTTGAACAGATTCCACCAGTACCTGAAAGCTCACAAAACCTACAATTCCTACCTACAAAAAACAATTCCTAACAAATGGGTGAGGGCAAAGAGGAGAAAACAGGCACTGAGCACAGTGCTGGAAGGGATGACAAGCTCTTCATGGGGCAAGTGGGCTCACTGGAGTCCCTCAGACACTTCTCCCCTCACGAGGGTCAGGCATTGCTCAGGAGATGGGAACGTTCTCCATCCTGCAGCAGATCCCTTCACCTCCCCGGAGCAAGGCAGGGTGTCCTTGCCCCTGTCCTGCTCTTGCCTGGGACGTGCCCCAGGCCCAGCCTAGCCAAGGAAGGGTGGCCAATGGAGGCAGCTTCCCTTTTTCCTTTTGCTCTTTTTTGGCAGGAAAACTCTTAAACAAACAAATGAAGAAACACTGAGGATTTAAGTAAACAGCTGAAGATTTATCTGACAGGCACAGAGAGCTGTTCCCTGCCCCCTTCCCTCCCGTCCCCCAGCACAGAGGCAACCAGCAGCCCCTGCCCTGAGCCCCCCCGGTTGCCAGCAGCCCCACAGACCTTCCCTGGGATGTCAGGACACAGCCAGGCTCTGCCTAAATGCCAGAGCTCTGCAAGTGCCACACTGAGCTGGGCACAACTGAGGCACTTGGTCTGTGGGCAGAGCCAGTCCAGAGGGGAGCGAGAGCCTTCACTCAGTGCCAGGGGCGATCCCTGCAAGCCCCATCCTGGGAAGAGCCGCTGGTGTGCCCAGGACAGCAGAGCTCCAGCTCTGGCCTGTGGCTCCCTGCTGTGCCCAGGCCACTCACAGCAGCTCTGTGCAGAGGGTCCCGCAGGGCTGGCCCGGCTGCAGCCCCTCCTCATCTCTTCCACACAGCACAAGGGGGGACACCCACTGCGGGGGGGCACCACACTTCCCCATTTTCCCAATGTTTTACACAGATTAGCAGGTTCTGCCTGCAGTTTTTAGAGTTGTGGGGAAAAGGAGACAAGAAAGAGATGGAGTAGTGGGATATTCCAATTCCAGGCTGCACCAGGCTTGTTGTGGCAAACAGAAGAGCCTCTGAAGCAGGAGGGAGTCCCAGAGCTCCATCTCACACCCAACGCCTGCTGCTGCTGCTGCTGCCAGGGAAGTGTTGATATTACTGCAAAAAAGCAAGCAGGTAAGCAGGCATGCAGAGATGGGACCTGCTGTTGACAGAAGGGGGCAGAAAGAAAGGAATAATTAATCTATTAATTAATCTATAGAGAAGAGTATAATCACAGTATAATCTATACAGGAAAGCTGCAGCATTTAGCACCCAGTCCTTTAGTGCATGCACAAAGTGAAACTGCTTAAGTAGAGCAAATCTACTCAAAGAGATGGAAGAATATCCACCCCAGAATTTGCTCTGGTTTAATTAAATCAGTTAAAGAAATTCATTTTAGACAGGTGTCACTCTAGCTGTGCACACACAAAACCTCAGTAGTAGCCACAGAAGCAGAGGTATAAAGTTGGAAGCAGTCTGTGAAGGACTGGAAAGAACATGAGGACATGGACATGAGGGAAGGTGAAAGGTAGGCATGAGCAGGATGCTGCACAGGACAAGCAAAGGGACCGAGACACAGGCAAACAGCCTGGAAAAGTGACAGGCAGAGAATGAAAAATTGGCAACAAACAAGCCAGTGGTACTTCTCCATCCTCTGAATCAGCCCTACCCAGCCAATCACCTTCTCACACACGAGACAGTCCCAAAGAAAAGCAAGTATTTTACCTAAACCAGTAAAAAGTACAGTGTCACCCCCCTATTCCTCTTCAGGCTGTTCTTGCAGCCAGCATCATAAAATATCTCTCATTATTTGCACAAACATAGAAGAAACAAAATCCCGAAGATGAATTCCTTCAGCAGATGCAGAACAGGAGGGCTTGGTACAAAAGCAGGGTGTTGTTCTAGGAGGCTCCATGCTGTAAGTAATCCCTGAGCAGCCCTTGCAAAGCATTTGGGGAGATTTTTAGCTTGAAAGACACTTTACAGAAATAAATTGTAATTGAGTTTTAATAATCTTCCCCTTTTCAGAAAGGGCCTGACAGATGCTGCTTAGTGCTCACTTCTGCCCCATTTCAAATATTTTTACCTTATTTGGATGAAATATATTATTTTTCTAAAGAAAGGAGGTTGGGTTCTGGTTTGTTGATTTTTTATTTTTTTTCCAAAGAGATGGTTTTCCCTTCGTCCAGCTGGTGCCTTTATTAGGTTAGTGCTTGCTCCCTTTTGGGGATGGGATTGTTTTTTTCTCTGATCTGGGACAGACCACGCCAGCCCCTCAATCTAAAAGCGTGCAGCTTGTACTGTACAGCAAGTGGAGAAGTCAGGCCCTGATCTCCATCTTCCCTCTTCCCTGATACCCCAAAACTCACCCTAAGTACATTTCCATTTTTTTATATTCTTTTATAGAGCTTAAGAAGTGGTGAGAGCCACCCTTTCACCAGCATAACATGGACACAGCTCCAAAGGTGCCCATCCAGGCTGACTTCTGGGGAAGCAGAATAGTCTGGGGATAAGACAATAAAAGGGAAAATGAAGAAAGCTGCAAGCTCTCTCCTGTACCCTTAGGTAAATAATTTCCCTTGTTTCACCTGCCAGCACCCCTTTATTTATGTTTCCAATCCCTGGAGATCAAGCCTTTCTTTTGCTTTGCACTTGCATAGCACTCAGTGGAAGGAGAAGGCTGGAGAACTCACAGCTCAAGCTCATCAGCAGCTTTTGGTGTGGAGGTTCACCAACCACAAATGATTTGTGCTTAACACAAAGCACCACCACACAGAAAGGACCTTCCAAAGCTTCCTGTGTCAAAGCCCTTGCAAACACTTAGATCTCCACAGCCTGCTGCTGAAGGGTTTAATTAAGCATGGAGACCTTGACTTTAACAAAATAGGTTTGCAACAAAATGCTGCAGCTGGACCTCCTGCCTGAGCCTTTGTTTTGCCCCAGCACAGGCAAAGCAAAGAGCTCCTGTTCCAGCAGCAAGGGCTGCAAATGCCAGCAATGGAGCAGACACCACTGTGCCTTTCCACACCCCAACACACACCACACTTTATCCAGCAGCACACACCAGGATGGTGGCAAACCATCCTCCCCTAACCAAAGACAACATGAAGAGAGAACAGTTATAGAAGAGCACTTCCTTGCCAGAAGAACCCGAGTGGCAGCAAGGGCAGATCCAAGCGTGTGTCTCAGAGCAGGCTGAGTGAGGGGCTGGGCAGCTCCTCTCACACCTGCACAGCCCAGCTCAGTGCCCACGGCTGCCTGGTGGCCAGAACAGGGCTGGGGCTCCCCCAGGGCACAGAGTTCATGGGGCTGGGGGCTGTTCAAGCTGCAGGACCTTGCACAACAGCTGGTTCCCAAAGGTGGCTTTCTCAAGCAGCTGGTCTGTGTCACAGCTCTGGATCTACCAGCCAGTATTTCTTACCATCATGTGTGAAATCCAAGGCACACTTACAAGCAAAATACTTTGCAAAGTCATCCTCTTCCTTCTGATCCCAAACACTTTGGTTTGTTTCGTTATGTCACCAACACACAAAAAACAACAAAAACAAGATTCTTCCTGCTTTTGACAAAGATGCACATAGGACCAATTTGGCACATCTGAGGGTAAGGAATGCTGGGGGCAGATGATAGGAAACATCTCTTAACCCTTTCTCCCTTTTGAGTAGCCCACATTTCTCTTGCAGCTATTGAAAAGGGAGTTCTTATATTCTCAAATTACTGGGAAGTACCAGTCTGATGTTGTTTCCTCTAGGAGAAAGCACAGGCTCACAGGCATTCACTGAAGTGTGCCCAGATGACATTGCCCAGAGGAAACTCCCTTCACCTGTTTTTCATATGCTATTAAAGACCAATAGAAACCATGTTAGGAACCCACTGAACTCAGCTCTCTGGTGTGTTATTCTTCTTTCTGTGTAAAACAGAGTAAAAACAGAGTGCACAGTAGAACAGCACTGGAGTCAGTCAGGTGGTAGGGAACTGCTGCTGCTGTCTCATTCTGCAGCTGAAAGGTTCTCTACCTGCCACTGTCAGTGCCAACAAGCCAGTGGGGGAAGCAGTTCAAAGGGCAGCTGAGCTAAGAAGTTCTTTCTAGAAAAAAAAAAAAGAAAAAAAAGAAAAAAAAGGAAAAAATTACAAAGTAGTGAGGCTAGGAGGACCAAAATCCTCTTCCTGCAACTGCTGCTATGCTGGAAAGAGAAGGATCACGACACAGAGGAATAGAATCTGAGATTCATGACTGTACTTGCAGGTTAGAAGGCCTGGCTTCTTCCAAATTCTCTGCTGGTGGGTTGGATCTTTTCAACAAAGTACACAAACAGCCCATCAATGGCCAGAGGCACAGGTTTTGAGCAACAAAGGCCTTGATGGGGTTTTCTGGGATTCATCAGGTTGGAGAAAGGAAAAACTTTAGAACTGGCACAATATACAGAAAACCTGCAGAATTGGTAAAGTAGTAAGAAAGAGAAACTAATGGACAGAAAAGCACAGTTAAAGAAAACTGCCTTTTACTCTGCACCAGAAATCCTGAGGGAAATGAACTGAACACTGGCAACAGGGAGGAAAAGGGGGGGAAATGAACCCACAGGGATGCTTGTACTCTAAACCCTGTAAGTCACTCTGCAAGGCACATACCTCAGCAACATATTTTCCACATTTCACCAACTGCTGTTGTCCAGGCACTTTCTATTTTCAAAACCTTCTATGTATATAAAATGTATACAGGCAGGACAATACTTTTCCACCACTTCCCTGTGTTGTTGTGTTTTCTTCTCACAAGGATTTTTGGCTTGGCAAAATGAAGTGTCATCTCTTTAGATCTTAAGAAAAGCCCTTCTTTTTAAGCACTTTCAAATTTGCCCTGTTTTAGCTAAACGTGACGTTCTTTGTGAACGTTAAACAGTGGAGAGAGAGACTGAGAGGGAGAGAGACACACACACACACACACACTCACTCCTGGGGAAGATATTCGTCCATTTAAGGCATGAGAAATCATCACATTCAGCAGCAGGTCTAAATACAGTAATATCAAGGTCCCTTTCACTCCCCCGGGCAGGAAAATGTCACTGTGTACCAGACACCCAAATACTTGGGAATCAAGTAAATCCCTCATTTTTCAGAAGGGAGCCAAATCCTTCTGTGGAACAATGATGGAAGTGTAGTAGCTACAATTTACTTGCACAGCATCTCCTTTGGTGGCTTCTGGTCTGGGATGGCAAGGTTAGGGCAGTCATGGGACCCAGCACAGCATTCCCTCCTGGAGATAAGACTGAGGGGCCATGGCATATCTCACACGCTCCCTTCAGCACCTCCTGCTGCTGGTGGAAGGATCAGGACGTATTTCACACCCTGCAGAGCCTCCTGCTGGGAGCAGAGGCACAGAATAACTGCACTGCACTCACTGGGGGAACATCCAGCCCAGCTCTGCACCATGGGCAGCATCACCACGCCCTTGCTGCTCTTTGTAGTGTACAAAGTGTACTTACACTGCACTTACACCACTGCCCAGAACAGGAGCAGTCAGAAAACCAGAAAAAAATTGTGCTTTCAAATGTCCTTTGGAATACATTTTAAAAGGACCCGATTTCTGTAACCATCCCTTTCCCCTCCCCTGACCACCCTACATGCATATTTCTCCCAAAAATAAGAGCCACGGTAACCCAGTAATAGCCTGGTGTTAAATAGTGGTAACTCATATTTATTACAATTATATACAATCATATTTTATATTTGAAATCTATACATGATCACACAGACGAGCACACTTGCTTGGTGAGGACAGTGAGACTCGGTTGTTACAAGAATTGCTCTGCTAAGATGCTCTGATGCAGTGAAGAGTATCATGGGACACCACCATTTCACCAGCTGCAAACACAATGCTGCAAATGAGAGGTTTCAAATTCACTGGTTTGTCTACAGCCCAACGGGGCAAAAAACAAGGCTGGACTGGGCAAGAATGGCCAGTGGTTAAACCTCAGAACTGGAGCTGTTCTCTCTGCTAGAGAGACTGCTTTGCTGAAGCAGGAGCCTGTCACCGGAGAGGTACCATTTATGATCATTTTTCTTGTAATTTAGGGAGAAAAAAAGGCTAAAAACCATTGCAAATATTCAGAATTAACCAATTATTTCAGCATCTGATTTCAACCATTTGTTCGTTCATTCATTCATTCATTCATTCATTCATTCATGGCAGCTATAAATAAAAGATGTCAAAAACTGATGTGAGCTCCTTGTCTTTGGAGGAGGAAGGGTAATAATTGGGATGAGTGGAGTCAACTTCTAAAGCCTTTTACTGGGGAGCAATCATCAAGAAAGCCACCTGTTCTCATGGATTTTACTGTGGCCATGACAACTGGACTTGGTCCCTACCAACAGGCCACTCTGATGAATGTAAGCTTGTGGGGTGGAAATTGACCCCACAGAAACTTAGTGTTTTTACATGCTAGGTAGGTTCAGCAATTTCAGGCCTGGCATAAGGTTTGGAAGAGCTAAGACTGAAATCTGGTGAGGAATTTGAGGTTAAAATGTTGGGGTTTTCTTCTCCTTCTTTTTTTTTTTTTTTAGTTTTTTTTGGGGGGGGGGTGTTTTGGTTGTTTTGTTTTGTTTTATTTTTGCAACAGAGTATCAAGTAGTTTGAGAAATAAAACAGGGTTATTTTAGGAAACAGAACTGCTTTGGGCCTTATGTGGGATTAAAGGCTTGTGAAATCAAGGAGCTCAGGAGAGACTGGTTTCTGAAATTGGACAGAAGGGCTCTAGGATGCAGCAAGAGGCCAACTGCTCCTGTGAGAGGGTGTGTTGTGTAGCTGTGCTGCATGGTAAGGCCGTCGGTCTGCCAGCCCAGCAGTGACCCCAGCTCTCAGGAAGAAGGGCTGGGAGAGGAAAAGAAGCCACTGCAAGACTGCAAAGCCCTGTGGTGAAAGAGGGCAATCATGTTGTTCACCAAGCAATCACAACCTTGCTCAAGGTCAATCAAGGGAGAATCACTGCAGGGAATGGTAGCTTTTCTCTCCCCGAACCAGGAGAGGCACTGGGGACAGTGCAGCAGGCTGGGGATGATGTGCAGCAGCAGCAGCCAGGATGTCTTAGTCAATCTCGTTCTCGTTGCTGGCTCCCTCAGGTCTTCGTAGCTTTTCCACTTGCTCATTAATCTGACCATCCCCTCCTCGCCGGTCCTCAGTCTGGACACCCAGACATTCCTCCTCATCCACATGGCTAACATCATCATCCTCATCGTCCTCTTCCTCCTCATCGTTCCTTTTGGTTTCCCGTTTCTCCTCCTCGCCCTGCACCTCCATCCGCACCTGGCTGCTGACGTCGATGACGGCCTTGGTGGCCTCCTCGGTGCTGAGCAGGTGACAGCTGGCCTTGGAGCCCTCGGGACTGTGGCTCTCCTTCACTGGGGATGATGTGCTGGACTCGTTGCTCACTGGTGAGATGTCACTGCTGCTGTTGTGGTTGGCAACAACAGGGTTGGAGGGTGAGCTTGGCTTCACCGGGATCTGCCATGACGGGATCTTAGGAGCTGAAGGGGAGGGAGGGAACTGCCTCCTTGGGGAAGAGAAGAGAGGAAGAAAAGGAAAGAAAAGGGCTTTTTTATAAATACTGAGGGGTTTCAGCAAGGCTGAAACTGCCAAGTGTCTTTGCCATAAATGAGCAAAACCAAGGCCACTTCACTTCTCCAGAGAGATTCTCAAAGTGCTTTACAAGCACTCAGCAACTGAGCCTGTACACCAGGAAAATATCCCAGCTGGGCAGTCTGAAGCACTAAAATCATCCGATTTGGCCAATTTCACAAAGGAAGCTAGCACTCAGGAATGCTGCCTGTGAAAAGACATGGTGTCTCTTTATAAGACAATCACTAATTAATTGGTAGAGAAAATTCCCACTGGAGCAAGAAGTCAGACTCACCAAGTGCGTGAGCCAGGGAATTTCACCACCTGGCTCTCACGTTGCTGTGATACACCACTATTGCACTCTGGCTCATTGCAATCCAGAGCCTTTCTCCCAGTCCCAGCAAGCACTTTACGTGTTTGGGCCAGGCCCTGGCTGCCACAAACTGGTTCAGCTCCTCTGACTTGAATGGAATCATACCAGCATGCACCAGTTGGAAAGCTGGCCCTGAGTACTTCCCAGGTGGATTTTAAGGATATGATACTAGCAGGATAATGCCCAGTACTAACAGGAGATTCCAAGCACCAAACAGGACAAACATAAGTGCAAGGGGGGCACTGGTGCCCCCAGAGAATCATCCATGATGAAGGGCAAAGCACAAAAGCCATGTCTGATGTAGTAGTCCCATGCATCCTTGCCTGTGTATGTGACAAGTGGGAGTATGAAGAGGTGTCAGATGGAGGCCTGCAAAGGCCGTGTGCCAGGGGCTCCTCACGCCCCTCAGGGGAGCTGGCAGGTGCCACGATCCAGAGCAGAGCAGAGGGAAGCTGGCTGCTGTCCTGCAGTGAGTGCTCGTGCTCGGCACTGCCTCCCCTGAGACTGAAGCAGGAGCAGGAGCTGCTCTCAGCTCCCTGCAGAGCTGGGCTGAGTCACCCCATCCTCTGTCAGTGCTCTGCTGTGGCATGATTCTCACCCTGGCTATGCCCTGACCCTGAGCAAGGCAGCTCAACTGTACCCAGAAGTGACTTTCTAAAACAGAATATGGGTGCAGATGTAGTCAGTTCCTCAAACTAGGTGAGAGGCATCCTGACTGTGGGGGAAGTGCAAACAAAAATGAAAAATCTTATCAGTTCCCTAAAGTGCTCTGTGATTTAAGGCCAGTTGGAAAAGCATTTTGAAACCTGCAAACAGAAAGTGACAGTGGACTGCAAAATGGTATCATTAAAATAGCAGTAACAGGATATAGAGGTAGTTCCTGTTGGAAATGCCTTTCCTCTCCACAACTGAGGGAATCTCAGAAAGCAGCATTTTCCCCACAACAATCTGCTCACATATTGCATCCATACCGGTTCAGGAGAAGTCCTTTTAAAGAGTAGATCTCAGATTTCAATTCATTAATATTCTGTGACTCCAGAATCCAATTGGTGGAAGTTGTGGCCTAGAATGTGAAAGACAAGACATAAAGATCAACATCTGAACTGGAAGATAGTTCACCAATGTCACTTTTTCCTATGTTGTCCTACTCCCATCTGGGAATTTTAAGTCCTGGGGATAACATACATAAGCTCTTATCACTTAAAATCTCTCCGATTTGAGAAAAACAACTTCCACACTACAAAGTACTTGAACAGATCCCCATGATGACCAGAAATAATAATTATCTCAAGGTGCCAAGACTATTCAATATTTGCTTTGTGTTTGGGAGACTAATTAATCTTGTCTCCAATCTTGCACAACCACTGCTAAAGCATCTCAAAGGGACATTTCTCTTTTCAGGAGGCCAGCACTTGTGAGAATTCAGGCACAGCTGGGCCCACACTGGATGTTTTCCACCAACGTATCAGACACAGAACAATACACACAGAGATAAACCAAATCATTTGGTACTGACCTAGTGAATGATTTCTAGAGAAGAACTAGAACTAGGATCCTGAACAGCACTGGGAGTTGCACTGAATCAGGTCCTTTACTCCTTCATGTGGCTGAACTTAGCTGAGGCAACAGATTCAAATATTATATATTAACAACTGCTTTAAAACCATTTGCTGCTCATTTCTACTAAATCACAAAAGAAAGAATCAATTATCTGCACTATGTGGCATTTAGAGGTAGGCTGATAAATACATACTTGAAAGTTGCAAAAATTTTCCCTACTTGATCTGAAGACTCAGATCTGTGCTTGAGTTACCAGGTCTTATCTCCAGAAGCAGCTGGACTAGGCACTGTTCCTCGGATATTTCAAGGCAGTGAATGCAGTTTTGTGGGGAAAGATGGTGAGTAACTCATGGAAGCCTGGTACAGCTGCCACCAGAATTGCATCAGAATTGCCATGGGATATCAGGCAGAAATTAGAGTAACTGAGGATAACATGATGCAGACAATACTTTTGGCACTCTTTCTTTTAACTCTTTTGGGAACTTGAGAAACGGGAGTTTTCTAAACACAGATCATGGTCTGTGGTTATCCCATCCTTTTGCTCCAGTAATTCCTGTTGCCATGAGACCAAAGAATACTCATGCCTGGCACTCCCCACAGTAATTTCTACTAAAAGCCATTAGGAACAAACACACTGGTGAGTATCACTGCAGAGACAGTTCTAATAAATTCCCCACCAAAGGAAGCCAGAACTGGAATAACACAAAACTTCTCCTCAGCAGTTCCCACTAGATGTAGCCAGAACCGCTTGTTCCTACTCACCCCTAAGCAGCCTCGAGCTCCTGCAGAGTAACCCAGAGCCAGCACTGCTCACAGCGACTTCTGGGCTTCAAACCCAAAGGGCTGGGAGAGGCTCAGGCTGTAGGAGCTGTGTTACACACAGATGCATTCCCTCAGGATTCACACTCCCAGCCCTCAGACAGCAAGAATCCAGGAGCCACTGTTCTGGCTTTCTAAGACCTTGAAAGCTACAGCAGCACATTAACAAGGGAGTGATTTCCACTCACTGGCCTGCAAAGGACTCAAATTTCCAAAACACATATGGTGCCAGATGCCTAGGATTTAGAAATAAAATCTGACATCTGGGGCTTTTTAGCCAGTCTCTTTAAAAACAGTTGTAGAAAATTCAAGCCTTGAATTTTTATGTACGTTTTTTAATTACTTAAAGTCCCTCTTTTTAATTTTTTACAGCATGCCAGTAGGAATTTGAAAAGCAGATAGAAAAACTTACATTACAGCTGAGAAAACACAGTTTTTTTATTTGGTTTGTGGGGTTGCCCAAGTTTTTCTTTGTACACATGAGGTTTAGATATCATAACAATGTGTGCTACCATTTCAGTGCAGGGGGTAGAGAGGGGGGAAGGAAAACTTCTTCAAGACTCTCTAAACCACCAAGACTTATGGCCTTTTTCCTTCTTAAAGCTCAACATGTGTTCTTAATCTTAACACTTAAGACCTGAAAACAGTTTTCCAATTTCCGGACTGGCTCCAGGCCACTGTCAGGCCACAGATCCCAAGGAAAACTGAAGCAGTGGTGTGACCATGAACTGGCTTTCATGCTTGTGTTTCCAGCTGTGCCACTGAAGGATTCCTCCTGCACAGTGTGCACAGAGCCAGCTGTGGCCCACCTCTTACACACCATCCAAGGCTGTGCATGAGACTCAAGTGTGCTAGGGGGAGAAGACAACTGCTCCTGCTACAGGTCAAGGGCTGTAACACTGCCTGAAAGACTTCACAGGAAAATCTCCCTGGACAGAGAACACCACAAGGTAACTGTGAACAATCTCAGCCTTGAACAACCCAAGTTTGTGAGGCAAAGGAAGAGTTCATCTCCATGTGACTGCCTCACACATCTGCATCTTACTGGCTGATAGAATGCTTGGGCCAATGGTTGTGAAGTACTTTGGAGAAAAGCACTAATTCTCATTGCCAGAAAGAAAATCAATTTTGGTTAAAAGTGGTTACTTTATTTACACATGCAACGACACAAACCAGTCAGAATGGATGGTTTTATTGCCAAGGTCAAGTCAAGAGTCAAGGGGAATGGGTCACTGTGTGTCATTAACAGGGCTGTAATGGGGCAACCTGTTACACTCAGCTGACCAAAATCAGTGAAACAAGAACCCAAATAGTAAGAATGTTTGGCCATTACCTGGATCTGATCAAGTGACTTAAATACAATCTTTCAAGTGTATGCCTGGCTGAGCAGGATGAACAGAGTACAGGAGAAATACCAATGTGTAAAATAACATATTACACACACACAAAAAAATCTCTGCACAACTGTCTTTGCCTCTTTTGGTCAGTGGACTAACTCCCCAGTAATTTCATCTCAGATGCAGCACTGAACATACAGAGCTGGAAACAGATCTGAGGCCTCAGACACACGAGCTTCATCCAAAACTACACAGTAAAGCCCTCTCCAAAATCAGATGTATTTCAGTGGGTACCAAACTCATATCCAGTGCTCTAACCACACCACCCATGAAGAAATCAGATGCAGAGAAACTGTTTGGGGACATGGCAGAGCTAATGGCTGGGTTGTGAACCCAAGAGGTGCTTTCCATGTGTCCACAAAACACGAATGCTACAAAACTGGTGATACTCTAAAGCTGAAGAGTTGGATGCTGGTACCTTAGAAGCAGCCAGTTCTTGGGTGAGCTCTTGGATTTTCTGTTGCTGCTGGATTAGCAGCTCCTGGACAGCTGCTAAGGTTGTCTGTAACTGAGTCACTGTAAGGGAAAAAGCAGAAGAGTTGAACTGAGATACAGCCACATACACACTCACCCACGCCTTTCCTGCTGTCTAGCTACAAAGATGCCTCTATTTGTACTATATTTAATTTATCTATGCCCGCCTGCTCACTTTAATCCATATGATTTATTTGCACTGTGGGTAATCTACCTGCACTGCATCTAACCTCCAGTATTTCTAGTTTATCTTTCCATTGTATAGATGTCTATAGCCCACAGTATATCCGTCTAAAACCTCTCCCTTTTAATTATATTGGTTTATGATTTGTACATCTCCCTGAACTTCCACAATGTTTGTATCATTTATCTATCTCGGGGCTCTTGCAGGCAAACACTGGGGCTAGCTCCACTCTGGGAAAAGGCTGCTCTCAGGGTTGACCTTAGGGTAACATGAGAAATGAAAGATGCTTTTCCTCTCACTCTCCAATGAAAAGTGTAATTAGCATCCTCCTATTCTCAACCTACCACTCCTTCAACCACAATATCTTTAATAAACTTACTGCTGAAAATCATCATTTTTTTCATCCCAGCTGAATATACTTTGCACTTTTCCCCTTTTATTTCAAGACAGCACCCTGTATTCCTGGCCTACACCCCAGAAAACACTGAAGAACTTCTGCTGGACTCCAGCTTCAGCTGTAGAACTTTTTCTACTTTGGCACTTTATCCAAAGCTTCCAGGGAGTAAACAAGCTGATAAAATAAATAAAATTAAAAACTCTATTGGTGTGACAGGTAACAGCTAATCCAGACCATCATTAGGGCATCAGGTAATGAACAGACACCCTATAGAGTCAATAACATAGAAGGTGGCTAAGGTCACAGAGGCACAGTAATTACAGACTCTCCTGACCCTTCCTCGGATTTTCAGATGGAAGGTGGGGAGAAACCACTGAAAAAAAAAAGCCCCTGAAAACATCAGAGAAGCAGAAATTAAAAATGAACTTTACAGCCCTCCGAAAGGCTGTCATTTTATTCCCCTTATTAATATTCTGAGGTTGGGAGCCTTTCCGTAAAAACATAATTAATTGAGGCCGTGCCGACAGTAAACAAGCAATTTCAAATTAAACCGAAATGACGGCGGCTTCATTTGCAAATGTGAACAGATTCTCAGAGCAGATAAATGAAGTCACCACATAAAGTGGAGATGGAGGGAAAGAAAAGGGTGGGGGTCTTGGCAGAATGGAGGATACAGGGAGAAAAGCTTTGAGGGGTGAATTGATGGAGTCATTAATCTTTACCTGTCTGTGTCACGCTGCCACTCATCTCAGAAATGTTTGACTCAATCCTCTGAAGTTGTTTCCTGTCTTCTTTGCCTCCCATGATGAGAGGGACCAGGTATTTCTGCATGGAGTACAGAAACTTTTTCAGGAAACAGGGATGTGCAAAGAACTATTCCTAATCCACCAGAAACATCCTCAAATCCCACCCCCCAAATCTCAGCCTTTATCACAGAGCCAGTGATCATTTATCCACACATCTGGCTGAGAAAAGAAATTCCCTCCACAGTAGGTGTAAAAAGAAGTTGCAGAAGAGGAGTTTTGTGGTTACATTTGTCTGGGTGCTGAAAACCAGCTCCTAAGTCTGGACGCAGCCACAAAATCTGCCTTATTCCACCCTTGCAGAGAGAGTGTGGACTGGATATAACAGGTCACAACTCTCCCCTAGCTTCCATGGAACCTTCTGCAGCCTCATCCTAGGAACAGAATGTGCTTCAACAAGAGCATACACAATGGAAATTACCTTATTTCTAGTAGTTTGAGATCCACAGCTAAAAACTAGCTTGCTTGCCACTTTTTGACTCTGCATTTTCATGCTAAGTGTCTACATTTCTGAAATATACCAATGGCAGTACCAGTGAGAACAGAGATGCTTCACCAGCTTGGAACCAACACCATCATTTGGACACAAGCAGCAGAACATGTTTGTCTCAGAGTACAGTGTAGGAGTAGCAAGGGACATATTACCTTGTAGAGCTGGTGGAATCCAAAGGCAATTCCTGCCATGATGATAGCCAAAGCCCCATAATCTCGCCATCTGGAGCCAGGGGGATCTAAAAGTTAGAATCAAGAAATAATTATAGTCAGAACTGCAGGTGATAACATTTTTGTACATCCATTTCATCAGAGAAAAGAGTAATGATTAACACACAGTGTGCAGGCCTTTGGCTGAGGACATTTAAACATCCAGCCAGACCTCTGGCATTGACTCTGGCCTTGCAGTGGCACAGGGAGAGAAATCACAGCAACAATTAAAGAGGGTCCATCAAACTCTTTTTCCCTACTCTTTCCTTGTAGAAGACACTCTGAACCAGGTAACTGTCTCTGGGCTGGTACTAGCTAACTCCTTACCTGAATACCTATTGTTCTCCACTATCATCATTTTTGAAAATGGGGACAGAGCCAGAGACCCAGAAGAGGGCAGGAGAAAGGAAAGAAGGGAGTGTTTTAAGAAAGACGAGAAATCTACCAGGGCAATAAATGGGTTTATGAAAACTGTGTCAGCAATTATGGACCATTTCAATGAGGAAGGATCCAGTGTCTTTCAAGCTTAAATTACAAATAGGGACCAAAGCACACATAAAGAGCAGAGAGAAAATATGCAATTAAATATCTACAGAGAGAGGTAAAGAAGTAGATAAAAGCTTGAGATATTTAACACACAATTGTGCACAGAAGCTTAGAGGCTGCACAGAGGAAAGTGAAGATATGCTATGCCCTGCTCCTTCAGCAGAATCAGAAGACACCTGTAGTTTTCCACCAGCCTTATCCTGTCACCTCCCTCGCAGTTCCCTGAACGAACCTTGTACTGCCCCCGGGTTTCTTTAATAATAAGGAGGATGCAGAATGATCTGCCTGAAGTTCAATGGCAGGATGTGGGCAGAACTGGCATGATGGGAGACTGGTGTGGTCTCCAAATTTACATGTGACTAGAATGTCTCTTAAATGCATTGTGCTCTCCAAAGTCTCAATTTAGGAGGCTTAACTGGCTGAAATGGGTGGCCTCTGGTCTCCTTTCTGCTTTGCTCACCTACTGCCATTTTGCTTGTTGCTGAATTCTTCTACAGGCATTTCATTCCAAAAGTTACCCCTCATCCCAACACTTGGGGTCTAGAGTATTTGGGTCTGACTCCCAAATACTGGCACTCAGAGCTTCTTGCTTCATTTTAGGACACAGCGCCTGAAATTATCCTCTGGCTAGAAATCTGAACAAATTAAGGCATCTCTGTCAGAACTGGTGAATAGTGTCACCAGGAGTATTTTGGGTTGCTGCAGTTGCAGTTTTGGAGCTTAGGCACATGATCAAATTATCATAACTTTTTAACTTAATGAGTTAACACACGTCAGCTAAGCTGCAGTAACTGGCTGTGTACATGTCAGGATTTAAAATGATCTCTTGTTAATCTTGCTGTGAACCCCAGCAATCCATCCCACTTTCCCCCCTGTGCTGTGCCCCCACTGTCACTTCTGGTACCTGAAGTCTCTTGGGTTCTCTCCCCTAAAATTCTGACTAAAAACATCCTTCTGTGACAACACAGTTTGTTCCAGGCTGAGCTGCTTTTGTACAGGATTAATTATCCCGAGGGTCTGTGAATCCTGCCCACGGCTGTCCTTGATGGGCTGTCCCAAACTCCCTCCCAGCTCCACTGACCTCCGAGCAGGAAGGAGACACACCTGTAGGAATCCATCTGCTTTGCCCTTTCACCTCACTCATCTCTCCCTCCATTCCTGTAATGCTTGAGCTAAGAACATTTTATTGCCCCCTGGTTTTCATTATTAATGAAAAGGGACCAGAATGATCTTTCCTAAAGTTCAGAGAGTCTATAAAGACAAGAAGCTGAAATGCCATTTTACTCATTTTAGAGATGTGTGAAATCTGTCTTGTGACAAAAAAAAAAAAGTGAGGGGGATGGAGAGAAGAAGTGAGCAAGTGAGAGATGCAGTGAAGGCTCTTCACTGACCACAGCAACTTCACAATGTTATAAAGAATGTCACAGCTCTGCCTAAAATCCACACTCAACCTTTCTTCTTCTCTGCAATTCTCTAATCTGAAGAGAGGTTTAGGAGTTTCTCTGTTTTAAGCTCTGTGCTCATACTGACTGTTTGCATATCCTCAATTTCTTCACTTGTAAAATAAATAAAATTCAGAAAAAGTGAAAAAGCACTGACAGCCCAGTTACTTTAGGCACTGCAGAAGTAACAAGCCATTCTACTAAGAGACCTTCAAAAGCTGAATGGAAGGGGCACAGATGTTTTCTCCAGGAATAAACCTGTGGTTTTGCTAAGTATATTTAATTTCTCCAGCAGTCACTGTAAATTGCATTTCCAGAATAAAGCCTATTTTTAAGATCCCCATTCACCTAAGAATTAACTTTCCTAACAGAAACTAATTAGGTCTTCCGCATCCAACTTAAGGTCAGTTCTGCTAGTATCCACATTTAAAACTGTGGAAACTAATGCTGGAAGAGGAGATTTTCCAAAAGAAAAGAGTGAATCCATGAAAAGGTGTCAGGGAAAAAAAAAGAGTTTGGATTTTAGTTACCATTTTTAATTGTATGAGGAAACAGTCTGTATTCTATAGACTTCCACATAATGAAGACACAAGGATGAGAAAAGAAAATCCAAATAGCAAGAAAAAAGTCACTGGAGCTGATTTTTAAGCAGGTGTAAAATCTGCACAAACCCACATAAATGGAGCCCACAAATACCATGGGGAACAACACAAACAGTACCTGGATGATAAGCTTTGCACACCTTGCTCAGAAACTCCCCTGAGTTTGCTTGTAATTATATGGGCTAGAAAGGTAAAAAAAAGCCAACAAAAAAACCCCAATAAATTAATCATTTAAATATTTAAAGTGAGACTTTTGTCCTCACTGCTGGATTAGTGTATTTCATAACACCAATAGCAGACAGCCCTGGTTTTTTACTGGGGGTTCATTTTAGAGCATGTTTAAACTAGTCAGATTGAGTGATGCTTCCAGCAACTAATCGCATGTCAAATAAAAGATATTTTATGTAATAAATTACTGCTACAAGTAATTCAAATGTCATTTATCAGTTTTATTATCAGTCAGGCAAAGTCTTGTTTCTCTATATTAATCAAATTCAAGCTTTCTTTAAGCTTTTTTTTTAAGCAGTTTTGACACCTCTTGGCAAAAGTACAAACTGGAGAAAAGGAATTACTACTCCAGAACAAGAGGAGAAGTAGTAGAGATGGTATTGACCTAAAATACTAGAAATTTAATTATTGTCTCTTTCCCAAAAAAGAGAAAAAAAGTAGAAAAATACTTTCTCTTCAACCAAACCCAGAAGGGGTTCAGCATACAAGACCTATGCTACTCTGATGGCTTACAAGTGTACTTTTTTTCTTGTTAACTCTTCAAGATTTAGGAAGTATGTATACAAATTACAGGTACTTCCAATAAAACATCAGAAAATTAAGTTCAGTTGTATAAAAGGAAGTATTTAAGTGGTATGAATTTAAGAAAAAGGACAAAGTGTGATGGCAACAGCAGGAGATCAAGGAAGCAAATTAAGAAGGGGTACCCAGGATTTATTGCTGTGACTCACAGGAGTCACACCTTACACTGGCATTACTGGAGAGATCTTCAGCTTGGCTGCTGCTTCACTCCTGTTGAAGAAATGCCTGAGATGGTTCTGAACCATCCTGAACTTCTGTACTACTCACAAGTGGAACACTGAAGGGAAGATTAACTCTTCCAGTACTGGGTTGAGGTAAGAGTTATCTGAATGAGCAATGGACAGCACCAAGAGGGATCTGGCCCTACTTCTACAGGCAGACAGCAGATTTTGCTTTCCTGGCATTTCCTCTGGACTATAACAGACAGGAATTAGCCCAGGAAGCAGAATTCAGCTCTAGAAGCACCTATACAATACACAGACAGCAACACAATACAACAGCTAGAAATATTCCAGTTCTTAGCCCAATACTATCACAAAAGTTTCCATCTCAAACTGTGCCAAACCAGAGCAGCTAAAAACACAGAAAGCAAGCATTGTCTCCAGCAATAGCAAACCTGTGCCATAAACTAATAAACACAGCTCTAAGTGGAATGTTACATCAGTCAATATCTGCCACAGAGCTGTTTAAGAGCAGCAACAAAATCCTATTCTTTATACTTGGCAGGTAAGTGAAGTGATTTTCAAACTACTAGACACACATGTGAGCTGAACAGCTTCATTTGATGGATTTTTAATGGTGTGCACTTTGGTTTTTATTGTTTGGAGCTTAGATACTTTTTTGCGAGGTTTGTTTTAAAATGCAAATATATATGTAAATTTTGAGTCTACACAGATTATGTTGGGACTCTAAAATTTCTTTGAGAGTGTATTTTGTACACAAAAATCATACAATCACATCTACATAGTCTACACAGAATTTCTGCTGTCACACCTCAGATTATTTAAGATCAGAGTGAAAAGTTTTCCAAGTCTTAGAAGGTAAAACTGAGTCCTGTGTTGACAAAGTGCTTTCCTGATGTCCTTACGGCGTGTCAGAATCTAATTTGCACTGACGATCCAGCTTCAGGTCACGAGGTGTCACAGGCTGGTATGGATGACATTTGTAGACAGTGATCATTTGTATCTCATTTTCCTTGTGTAACATGATCTTGTCACAGGCATCAACAGCCACCAAGTGCATTCAATGTAACGTTTGGTGTCCCATTCTGACACAATGTGTGTGATCAGTGGAACCGAAATCCAGGCTGCAGCACACCAATCTGTGAAATCGCTGCAGAAATCACAGCAGAGAGCAGTTGGGAGCAGGTATTTCTCAAAGTGGCACTTACTGTACACCACGGGGTGAGGAGGCTGTGCTGGCACCGGCTGCGTGGAAGGACCTGGGGACTGTGGCTCATCCGTGCTTGTGCCTGACTGCTGGAAAGCCAGGTCGATTTCTTCATCTGTCAGGCCTGGGGGAGCAGAGGAAATGAAATCAGTTTAGCACCTTTACCCACTTTATGCACACATAATTAAATTCTCAAGCCAGGCAGAACCTTTTCAAGCTGCAAAGAATTTTGGCACTGACTTGAGCAGTAATGCCTCCCCAATTTTGGATTCACTGGAATGTCTCCCTCTCTCTTTCTCTGTTGCAATTTAACCTTAAGCGACAGAATATTAGCCTCAACGCTGCTTCCAAATGTGGCTCATTCAATTTCCTTAATTTATCCTTGAGTTTATTGCTGCTTTTGAAGTAGCTTTCTATTGCAATTCTACATTCTTCCCCCGAAAAAAAGATACCATCAACTGCAAATGTGGCTCATTTTAATCTGTAATGGTGTAAAAAAAAAAAAGAGGGGAAAAAACTAACAATAATGCATGAAAACAGACAGGGAAACAAAAAACTAATTATTGGGTTAGACGACTAATTAGTCTAGATCGTTTCCGAAGACGGGAATAATTTGCTTTATTTTATGACAAATGCAGAAATAAAAAGAAAAAAAATCAGGACTGACTGTGATTAGTATGAATGGGACACAGAATGTAAGGAGGAAATAAAACTATAACAAAACAGATCAAAACAAGGCCAAGACCAACTTTCAGCTGAGCATTGCCCCAGCCCATTGGTGCATGATTGGATTGCCCCAGGGCAGCCTGGTTTTCATTTCACACAGAGCTGGACTAACAGTGCACACATGGGACGTTGCTGCAGTGACTCCTGCCATCAGGAAACACCAGGACGACCATCTGTAATTGGCCACAACATATGGAAAGAATTTGGCCAACAAGGGGGAGAAGAAAAGCAGCCACAGGATTCACAATGACCAGCATCCCTGAAGAAGGAAGCACAGACGGATTATTTTTTCCAACAGGAGAAAACATCCTCTAGGAAAAGAATTTAGTACTCAGATGGCAGCCATGAAGTGGGAGCTGGACAGCCGTGCATCATTTGTTGTGTTACTCTCCTGCACAGAAGCACATAAAAACCTCGTGTCCCTGCTACGAGGAACACGTGAAGGGATTCGGGACCTTCCACCACACACCCAGTGTATGCAGAAACACTCAGAAAGGCAGGAAGTGAGAATATGGATTTAAGGAAAAAGATTAAGAAGATAAGAGGCAGACCACTTGATTCTCACATGATTCTTGTAGGGACTGAATACAGTGATGAAAATGGTATGAACAAGAGAGCATTGGGAAAAAAATCGGTTTTTAATATTACAGAAAGACTGGGCATATTAGCTAAGTTGCAAGAAATTTTTTCAGGATCTTTAACTTCGCTGCATACTGGGGGGTCTAGACAGAATAATCTGTAGCATAAACAATATTGCCACAAATAAATGCATGAGTCTGTCTCAGAACTGTTATTTAATATCATAAGCACTATCACAGTGCTTGTAGTATTCAGAAGGCTTTATAACTATTAACAGATCTTCTCTCTCTTCCTGTGTGTGTGAGAAACTGTGAGTTCCTGTGAGACACTATTCATCCACTCCAGAGAACTTTAGTGATACCTCTAACAACAAAATACTGTCAGTGTAAGAAACAGTATCAGAAATTGAAAGTTCCTGATCTCTGATCAGATTCTGTCAGTGTGACAGAATCACCCCCTGACTTGTATTTGATGTGTGGCTCAAATAGTAAGGAACCAAAACCACACCAAACCAGACTCGCAGTGAGAGTAATAAAATGCAGATAAACACAACTCAGCATATTGCTCTACTCACAAAAGCAGTATTTATGGTGTCTAATACACGTCAAAAAGCAAAGTCCAATCTGTAAGAAACTGTTTTAACCAGCTACTAATTATCCAATGTAGAACCCATAAACAGATGCCAACACTGCAGATCACCAGTAACTACTGGATTTCATAAAGATGGAGACATTAGCTGCTGGCAGAAAATGTGGCATTTTGTTCTATTTCCATGCAAATCTGATAATATTTAACACTTAGAAACATCAGAAGTAATGGAGGATCTTCATTCCACAAAAAGGGCAGAAAACAATGTCTGTTCTTTCATAACCATACCATATTCTCATCCTATCTGAGAAAAAAGCTGAAATCTTTTGCAAATAAAATGCACTTCTAGGATTATTCTGATTTTGCCAGCTAGGGACAAATATCATTGTTTCCATTTAAACCCTGCTGTGCTGTGAAGAAGAAGCTGATGTGAATGATAGAATGATGGGAAGCCTTTCACATTTCAATTCCTGGTTTGACTAGTACAAATTAGAATTGTTACTACTACCCTGGACTATTCTGCTGCCTTCTGAAGTGGTCTTTGCCACGGTACTAGTGGCAATAAACAAAAGAACATCACAACTACGTCCCTTCTTAATTATCAGAGGAGAAGACTGGGATTGCCTGGAAAACCTCTTCGTTCATCTGGACGAGATGCTTTTAAGGCCGTGTGATCTTGGTCTCAAGATCAAGGGAGTCCTGGAGGTGATTCTTGAAGCATATATATATATATATATATATGGAGTAAGTCTGCATGGTGGACACCCTCCAGTAATGACAAGTCATCTCTGCACTCAGAAATCTACCTGTCTTCATGCTGGTCATTTCTCACACACAGCAATGAAAATGGACAAGACATTCTAAAGCTCTCCTCAGGCAGTTATGGCCAACTCATCACATTTCCCTTTGGAATGATTTTTTTTGTTTGTTTTTTCAAATTCACCACCTATGTATGCACACAGTATGAATTTTCCATGCCCAAATTATTCAACTTGGATATACTCATTACATACAAAAGTGTGAATTTCTAAACCAGATCTAAGTGTCATCTGTTCCAATACCTCATCTTGCTTTATTTTATCACAGCCCTATCACTGCACTACATGAAAAAGTATCAATGTTCATTCATTGTTCTAATCTAGCAGGAAATTGGCAACCCAAAAATAATACCACTGCCCTTGGATGCAAAAGCAGTGTCACAAAAACTGGGGCTTTGTGTCTAGCATAGCTCTCGAACAAGTATCTCAAGAAAATCACCTCAGCTGAACAGTGGAATTGCTCTAAATCCACTTTCCACCACTTTGGAAAACAAACATTTTCGTTGTTCTGCGGCTGCAGTGAGATCAAGTCCATGCAGAATGCAAAAGGTTAAAAGGAACAATAAAGGAAACTGCCAATTGTAAGTGAATTATATTTGGCTTTGAAAGCTGAGCCACGGCTATATTATAAAAGGCATCTCTTTGCGTTGTTTACCATCACCCTGACTAATGCAGACCTTTTTTTTGTTTTAAATAATCTCATGCAAATTAGACACACACTTCCTTCCAGTTGATTGCTATCTGCAAGGAATAATCTAACCGCAGAGGGTACTGAGCAAGGACTGAGCTGAGGAGAAGGATGCACGGAAACATCTTCAGAGCCCCACAGAATGCAAACCTGTTCCCTGCCCCCAACCATCCATCTCATTCCTCTACAGCGCCACAACCATTGCAAAGAATTACTCATAATTTTCACAAAGCTTTAAAAATTCCTTTTCAGGCTTCAGGGTGTTGATTTGAATAATCCAGCACCCATGACTGTTGTGCACTCAAAGGCTCTTGCTGACCCTCTTTTTTGATCATTACTGCTGCCACTCAATTTGCAGGCATCACTCAGCCTCTGCAGTCAAACACAGAAACAGAGCAAGTCAGAGAATGAAATGGGCTGTCACAAGCATCTCTTGGTGCCTGCACCTCGGCTGTTGTATAAAGAACTCTTTTGTACAAGAACTTTTAAGACTTGGCTGTCTGTTTATGTCCTTTTATATCTCTTACTTTTTAAGGACCTCATGTACATCAAAATTCTGTTCCTCTTATGACCACTCTGAAGTAGAGGAGTACTTACAGTACTGTTACCCATATTTCACAGATGAGGAAGAGGTGAGATATACAGACAAGAGAAGTGCTCCAAGGTCAGAACTGTACCTCTGGCAGACACAAAATAAAACTCAGGAGATGTGAGTTTTACCTATTTTCTGTCAAAACACAGTAACAATAATTGGAATAAAAAACCCTTCCATTAATTTAACTAGATGGGCCACTGCTTTTTCTTCTTCTGATGCAGTCTCTGACACATTAGTGACAGCCCTTTTCCAGTCCTCTGCACTTAAAATACATTTTTCTTCATTATATTCCTCCTTGAATTGCTCAGTCCAGTAATTCACACAAGATTTTCACAACCTGAAGGCTGTATCAGTTTTGGGGAGACACTTCTGCTTAGGTGAAATTAAGAATTCTGCCATAATAAGGAAAGGTGGTGGAAAAAAACTCAGTTCCTTTGTGGGTTTCCAAAGCCAGCTTTATCACCATTCTAGGAGACCACCCACCCCTCGGCAGGGACAAAAGGCAGGAGAAGGTGTGGGGCAGGGGGTGGCACCTGCTGGGTTTTCCCACACACACTTTCTATTAAAGAGAAAACAAAGTAGGACAGGACAACTTGTTTAGCTACAACAAACTACATGAGCACCTGAAGTCAGTGCCTCGTATGACTGAAAGGAAGATCTGCTGGTCAAAACCCTGAAATGACATTACACTTCTGTTCCTGGAAGCCACTGAGTCAACTCTGCTCAGAAAAAACATGGCCACATTTTAAAAGAATCATCATAAAATCCTTCTGGGATCTGATCCAGACTAATGATTCCACCTGTTCAGTCAGTTACGTGCAGTGCTGGGTGACTGTTATCAAATCTGTCTCCTACGTCCTACTCTGTGCTTAGCTGAATGCATTTCGAAAAGGTCAAAAAGGCAAAGTCTCCTGATCCATTTTCTTCCACACATGGTCATTTATGAGGCTGAGCCCAACCCAACATTTGAATAAAACCTAAGGTTTCAGAAACATCACTGTGATATTTTTTTCCCTTGATTTACACTGAGACACTGCATTTGAATGTAAACATCCTGCTACTGCACTTCCAGCTCAAACTTTAGTAAAGGCACACACACATCAAGGGGACACGGACTGCTCTCAACTGCCAGGCTGAAAAATGCAGAAATAAAAGTCATTTGAAAAGTTGCTGAAAGGGCCTTGAATTCTTAAAGCTCTATTCATCTACGAGACTGTTAATTATGCAAGTGCAATCTTTCAGAAACATGATACACTTTAACCCATCAGGGTGACTAAGCAGCAATCAGAAGTGATAAGGAAGGGTGCTCTAACCTCAGCTGCACAGCACTAAAATAAGGAAGGAAAATCAGAATAACAGAACAATGCTAGGAATTACACAGTGAGTCAGCCAGGAATGAAAAGGTTAAAATAAAAAAGTATTTTGGTATAACATGTATAAATAAATAAATACAAATACAGCAGCAGTTTCTCTTCCCAGCTAAGCTTTTTGGAGTCTCTAATAAAATGAAGTGTAATGGAGGAGAGGAGGGCAATGTCAGAGGGTGAGGGTTTGGGAGAGAGGTTGTTAAGTATCTCCCTCTCCTCAGCTGTGTTTACTCCATTTACAGGATCCCGGGTGATTGATAGACAGACAAAAGAAAAGCAAGCAGATAGTAACCCCCCCTCTGGGAGCACCAGCAAAGGGGATAACTCCTGACATCATCTACAGCCCCAAACTCTCCTTAGCCACTTGTAATTAAAAAGACAGAGCAAGATATGCAAACCAGAGAAAAAGTAAAAGAGGATTTTTTTTATTATTTATTATTAACATTTTGTTGGAACAGTAGAGTGCAATAAGGACTCTCAGAGCCGTTAAAAGTCGTCGGGTGACCTGCAGACCCCTATTTCCCAGAGCCTTGTATAAAATTGAATTTTTTAAACATAAATTACACGTAATGACGACACTGTAAAAACTAACAGTAATGGAAAGCTGTGCTGTATTTCATTAGCCTGTATTATTCCGTGCCACCTGATCCAGCCGGGCCTTGTTTATGAGTTAGTGTGTTAGCAGATGCCGATGGAAGCATTTGCTTCGACCTTGCTCTTCTCATTGGGGCATGAAATTACGACGGCAGCACCTTGATATTACAGCCATAAATACAGTAAACTGCAAATTTAAGCCAACGGCTCCTATTGTCTCTGAACATAAAGCTGATCGGTATTTATTTAAAAGGAGAACGAAAAAAAATATTATATATCACCTTGTTTATGGGTCCAGTGTCCCCCCTTCCCCTAATCTGCCTTATTCACTTGGTTAAATACTAAACAAACAAACTAAATCCTCTCTATTTTCTACTGATTAAATATTCCTATGAAATGAGTACTGTCTTCAGAAAACTGGATCAAAGTATTTTCACTCTGAATAAGGAAGGGCAAGTGACTTGCTTAGCATGTCTTGGAATGGAAGAAACAGAACAAGTTCTACAACTTTTCCTCTCAGTTTTATATATATGAGAAGTTCAAAATGGAAAATGAAAAAGGCGCTTCTGGTCACCCATTCACATTTGTGTTTAACATGTGTATACATATGAATAAGAAACGTCTTTTCTTCCAGTTTTCTATTTAAAAATGTCTCCCATGTTAATACTATTTCAAAACAAGGAGGAAAAAGACAGAAAAGAAATTGCAGTGAGGTTAATGGGAGGGGAAAAAAACCATGGGATTCCTTCTCTGAGGCAGCAAGCAGCAGGGAAAATGCCTCAGTCTCCTATGGGCATTTTGGGTAAACACCCAGTGAAATTTATCAGAGGGGAAAAAATCAAACACAAAGGCAAAAGGACATTGTAATATCACAAAGCATACCACAGCATAAATCACATTACAAGTCAGTCCAAAATGTATTTCCCTGGTAGTTTCAAGGCAGGGAAAACACAGTTTCACTTGCAGCAAGAGAGGTCAGGTCTTCCTCTTCTAATGTAAAGTAAGTTCCCTGCTTATATGAAGTATATTATCTCTGTTCCATATAAGACAGAAAGAAGTAAGGAGATACCTTCAGTGAAAGCTCCCAATACCAAGCTGTGCATTTGAGGGGTCAAGACACTAAGAAGAGAATTCAAGGAACAACATGCAGGATGAAATTAGGACTCGTGCTCGGGATTCTGCAATGCCAAAATCTCAGCAGATGGAGTGCTATCACAGCCTCAACAGGATTTGGACACTCTTTCTTGAATTAATCTACAACAAATCCTCAGGCAGCAGACAGCATAATTCAACAGGCGTCATTTCTGCTCCACAAATAGTTCAAAACAGAGAAAAAAAGGAGATAGCAACATGACTCTAAATCAGGCAAGACTGGTCCAGAAGTCCTCACCAACCTGAATTACAGCACCAGAAGTTTTGTTACAAAGCCCATTTACATTCCTACACAACAAGTATATGCAAAAACACAAAATAAATTCAAACTTGGGTACCTTCTTCTGAAGACCTGTCTATTACAGAATCATTCTCAGAACACCATGCTCAGCAAAAAAGACAGAAGAAACAAATCTTTCTGTAACATAAATAAAAATCTCTCCTAAAAATGGAAGGAGATTTTATTTTCTCATCATCTGTGATGGTGATATTTTTATTTTTAGGTCCCTTGCCTCCAGCTTTTCCCTTCTATTATCACAGGAGCAGCAGCACAGCACCTGATGGAAAGCCTTCTCTGAGTGGACACTGCTCGAGGATGTCCACTTGTCTGCCAGAGCTGGAGACACGACGTGTGTGACTAAGCTGGAAGCCAGTGTTGCCACAGGAACACAGGACAAACGTTCAGCCAGTTCACGCTGGGAGAACACTACATAAGAACAAAATCCTGTGCATATTTGAAATTATTTCAAATTCATATCTACTTGGGGTTTGCAGGCTTTGAAGACTAGGCCAGGATACCAGTTCTCAGGTAGTTTATCAGCAATAGCACAAGAAGTCCTTAGAGAGCAAAAAATCCAGCTAATGGAAGAGACACTACTCCAGTAACCATAGTGCTGTCATGACTCGTTACCACAACTGCCAGCCTCCCTAGAAATAAGAGCAGGCATTCAGAGAAAACAGCTATTAGGTACACTAAACTGCTACGTTTCCAAGCACATCCAACCTGTGACCTGTAAATTCTTGCTGCTTTTCCTGCAGAGAAACCCAGTCTCACAGTGATGGCTCCTGGTCCTCATTACTTGTGTCACCACACTCCTCAGAGATTCCAAAAGGTGTTCAGTGGGCAGGTGTACGGTGCCAGGTGCTGTGCACACCAAGGAAGGCACTCAGACCCAAAGCCCCCAACAATCTCTGTGAAGGAAAGACAGGCCACAAAGACAAACCCTGCACACAGAAATGAAGTGATGTGCCCAGAGTACACATCAGGCCTATGCAATTTCCTATTAAATTGGGAACTACAACATGGAACGTTCTGTAAGGGTGAAAGGATATTAATTTCTTCTACATGTTCATTTCCAAAGCAGGATAGTTTGGTACATGGCCCTTAAGAAACCCATGCACTACCATAGCTTATAAAGCTAACCACATATTTTAATAGCAACAGCGACAGAAAACATTTGTGCTTCAGATCCATTTATTTTGTGGGAACAAAATGTATTTTGTTAACCAGCTTCTTGAGCAATAGTAACAAAATAATTAGCCTTTGGCTACTCTTTGATCTGTGATATTATTTTTAGGAGCTTCTAAAGAGAAGGACAGAGGTGGTCTTAAATTCAAGAAAAGTAAAACACCGGCAGTACAGGAGGTTTGGTTTTGATCTACCTTTGGAACACAAATTTTAAATTGTATTTCCAACAACTTGAACCAGCACGTCACAAGAATTCCAGTGCTGATCCAGAAGGAGCTGGCCAGGGGGGATTTGCACTCAACCAGACATTTGTGACTCCAACTTCTTTGTTCCAGCAGTGGAGAATCCCCAGGCACGGGGGTGAACACAGACTGTATCAGGCCTGGCCTTGATCCTTGTGTGGAACTCTGGATCAGTTCTCTGCTGATCTGGGATTGCTGGACTGGGCTGGTTTGCAATTCCAGAACCTGCCACTCTTTCTGCCCAACTCGGCATTCAAACCAAAGGAATCATGTAAAAGAACAACAATTTCAAGCCATTACATTAAATTCTTTAACCGGATTTTTCAGAATATCTGAAGGATGACTTGGTTTTATATATAAGAATGGGGAAATCTGTCCTGATGCACCATTTCTGTTTCTTTGCATTACTCTGGAGTTACTGATTGCCCCAAACACACTAAAACAAGAGCACTTCGCTATTTTCTGCCTCAGACAAAACCAGTCAAAGCTGCCTTTGCAGATGGAAATGAACTGCAATGTGAAGAGCAACTTACCTCAATGCAATTCATTGCCTTTTCTACTTTAGAAAGGAACAAAACAAAGCCATTTGTATAGAGTTATCAGAGGAAAAATGCTATAAAGTGTCTATAAATGGAGTCTGAGTGTTTGAAGAGCACACAGTGAAGCTCTGGACATACAGTGTGACAGGACACACTGGACACTCCCTCGCTCAGGAAGCTGCCGTGGAGAACTCACACAGCTACAGTTGCAAGTTTTAAGAAAATGTAAAAATACGTGGAAGTGTGTATGGAAAAACATATGGAAATATAAAGAAACTAACACTGAGTGAAGAGCCATGCCTTTTTCTGACAGGTATTTTCCTCACAACCTTAATAGAGCATCTTGTCTCCTCTAACCCATTTTCTATAAAGTGGAATCAGTGCTAGACACCTGTGAGTCAGGCAACATCACACTAAGAAGATAATTTGAATTAAGAAAATTACATCAAAATGTTACATATTTGATTATTATGGTACAAATGTTTCAGGTCAAACTGGTTTGCACTTTCACCAGAAAGACAGAGATGCTACTACACTGTTATAAAAAGACATGTCAGCAAGAATTCATTACAGATTATAAATCACCCTCATTCCTCCTTATTCTGTTTTTGAGAAATTTTTTACATGCCATTAAAATATTGTTTGCTGAATGTTACTAGAAAGGTAGCCACCTGTAAAATTAAAGGCTGATGCTGCCAGTAACAGTGTTGAAATACCTTCTGTTTAAAAGACAAAACCTACTTTGTAATTTTTAACACAAGTATATAAATATTTCTCCACCCACCCTACACAATTTTGCTGCTTACATCACATCCATTTAGACAACAACCATCTATGTCATCACACAGGATGTTAATCTTGGGTGGGGAAGAAAGAAACAATAGTAAATTAACTTTTAAGAAACCAAGATTAGACATTTAAGCAGGGTCCTTCATGATGAAAGAACAACAAAGACAAAAAAACATTAGGGGACAAGTCAACAAAACAGAAGAAGTTTCAAAAGATCATTTTTCATCTTTTGGTTTGTTTATTGCTTTTTTTTTTCTTCCCTTGTGGCTTCCACAGAGCCTCTTCAGGGCTCTGAAGAAAATTAAAGAGCCTGGATTAAACGCCCAAAGGACGACTAATGCTAACAATACTAAAAATAATGAGGTTAAGTGGTGTAAAAACTATGGTGACCACACACAGAGAACTGGAGTGGTAAGGTAGGAAAGAAGTTGCATCATTGCTCCCTCGGGACATGCACAGAACATACTAACTGCTTCTAGTTCTCTGGGGTTCCGATTACCATGCCAAACACACCTCCAGAGTTTCCTTATTAGTATAATAAAAAGCCTCTACACATTTGTATTTTATTCCCAGCCTTGCTACTGACCTTGTGTAGGCCATTTAACCTCCATCTGCCTCAGTTTCTACATGTGTGAAAGAGAAATAATATTACACAGTATCTTTTCTAAAACATTTCAGACTGTCACAATCATCACGTGCACAGACCGACAGGTTTGAGAATCTATACATACCTTATATGCACTTGAGTTAGGTAAGGCATTTGCGACAAATAATTTATTCAAATAACGTATTTATACCTTTTTATTTTTTGTAGATCATATATGGAAATATTTTCAGATTTATAACTCTCATCAAGGACTTAAATTCATGCATTGCTTTGATTGGTTGCTAAAATATATGGCATTTCTCTGGTCTCTGATCTCCTTTTGAGTGCTGCCCTCAAAATTCAGTCACTGGGGTTGAATATTCAATAAGGAAATACAGAAATATCTATATTTCTAACACAGTCTGTTGTATTCTAAAGCCTCACAAAAATTCCAGCCCAGGAATTAAAATGGGAGTGGCTATACAGAATTCAAACAGGAACTGGAATGAGCATTAAAAAACACTTATGGCCGTGTTCCTGCAATATAACACAAGTCAGGTCACTAGGGGAGGCAGCTGAATCAGTTCAAAGTATGAGGATAATTCTTGGAGTTCCTGGGCTAGCAAATATTCCCTAAAGAAAGGAATCACTGTAGAAAGAAAAAGGGAGTGAATAGAAATGGGAAGATATTCCCTTCTGAGCACTACATAGGCCGGTGTCTCCTCTCTGGGATGCCAGGGAGTTGAGCAGCATCACTGTGTAGGTCTGCCCAAAGAGCTGCTCAGAGCTGAGGTCAGTGATGAAGGGCCAGGGCTGCCCTTAGCAGCTCCCTCTCCACGCACTGGCTTTGTGCCCCGCAGTCCCAAAGCGCAGGAATCACACCAGGCACAGTTACAACTCTGTGCAGGGCAAGCAACTGCCTGATGTGCAGTTCAAGGGGCAGATCTCTGAGCAGCAGCTTCATCCTTGGTCCCCAGGGATGCCACAGACCCCAGACTCGTGCGTGCCAAGGGCAACGACTGCACACAACAACTCCCCCCTTACCATCACCACAGCTCACAACACTGACTCCCACTCTTTTCTTCCTCTATTTCCTCCCTGGCTTTCTTTAACTGCTACTGCTGCCTGTCTCAGGTGGCCTGGCGTGAAAAAAGCTCTCCTTTTATGATGAAATATGTGAGAGCAGGTGAGGCCCTGACTCTGCAGAGAAGCGAACAAATGGCCAAGAGCAGCTTGTGTTCCTTTCCTACTGGCAGTGCACAGGCTGCTGAGTACCATTCTCAGCTATGCCAGCTGTACGAGACACACACACAAGCACTTGCTTTACCCGACACTAAACTCACACCTCGCAAACAAATTATTTAACTGCTCTATCCCCCAAGGAAGACAGTGATCATTTCAAATGCAGCTCCCTGCTCGTCTCTCACATACACGCAACGGCCTGATAGGTTAAATGCTGCCATTTAATTACCGTAATGGAACCTGCTATTTTTTGGTTCCCTTGAATCCTCTCTCGCTCTCTTTTTTAAACACATCCAGAGTCATCTTTTAAACATGTATTTTATATCCTGAGTTTAACAGCTGCATTCTCCTGGTTACTTGAAGAGCAGGAGTAATGATATTCTGATATTCTTCCCTGTACCTCTGAGCAACAGTCTTTTAAACACTACATAAAAAGCACAGGCTGGGGGAAGCTGTAAGAAGGGATCCAGGCTACCACTGAAGAGGCCGGTCTGCCCCTTCATTTACTTACATGGTTTGCGTTGATTTTATTGAATAAAACCAGTTAACCTCCTCCACCAGCCCTCAAAGCAGCTGGGGCTGGAATGGTGGATAAACATGAAAGTGCTTTAAGTAATTTTACCGAAAATTCCATACATCAGTACATCACCCTGGCAGTATGGTTGTATTTATAGATCTATGGCTGTCAGTCAGAATTATCTCAGATCTAACTGTTAATACATCTGCCTCAGTGTCCCCACCTAAAATTCCTCTGTTTCCCACTAAAATGTGGAGTTTGCAAACTGCTTTGAGAATGTAAAGGCCTAAGGAAGAAGGAAAAATTTTAATCAAAAGTGCTTTAAATTAATCTTATAATCTTGCCATTTCATAAAGGGTGTGTAGTGGTTTAGATGTTTCCCACTTCTTTCCCTAAATGCCAAACCACCACAGGTGTCACAAGCTTAGTCAGCTAATATTTGTAGAGTACTTTGAAGATGCAAAGTGGCATAGAAATATAGGATATAGGTGCGTTAAATTCTTGAGCATGCTGCAAAACACTTTTTTCTCAAGTGAATTCAGGAAGGAGGCTGTAGGTGGCCAAAGCCCAGAGAGTTTTATGGTCAGTTATTATTGGAAGAGGGCACTTAACACAGTACTACTAGTTACACAGCTGTTAGTGGATTTTAGATTTCATATTGCATAGCAATTAGAAAAAAATCCAGAAGCAAAGTGTAGGTACTTCCAAGTCAAAATAAATTCTTACATATGCTAAGGCCACAACACTCCTAGAAAAATACCCATATTACACCTGTCCTCAGCTTTATTTGTCCTCTAAATGTGAAATACTTATTTATTTGTTCCGTGGTCATTGGCTCACAATCAGCCAGCCAGCCATGCAGGGATATTGCCCATCTTCATTCTCTGCTATGGATATCCACTGGTGTCGCTAAAGGATGGAATCTTAAAAGGTGAGGCAAGGCAGAGACAAAGACAAATTTAATTTTATCACCGTAAAAAGGGACATTTCCACATGGGCAGCAAGGACATGAATATCATGTGTATGCAGGGGTGGGGGGATTATAAACGCATTTTTGGCGAAATTCAATAAAGCTGATTCCACTGCATAAGGTCAGCAATTTACTTTTAAAAAATGATATGATTGCAACTTTTAATATAACCCATGTATTTGCTGCAAGATGCTCTAGAAGATTGTGTAATGTAACCACCTGACCTCTCCACAGGAGCAGAGATCACCCCATTTACCCTTTATTGTCTTGCTAAAAGCAATGCACATTTGCACGGTATGACAAAGTCAACAGCTTTTACTTCAGAGAGCCTGAGGTTTCATGAGAATCAATTCTCTGCTCTGCTCCTGGGAAAGTGGAGTCACCTGGACTAGGCTCCAGGAGAAGGAATATCAAGGAATGAACCAAAAGCTAAATTAACCTCTTAGTTAAGGAAAGAATGATGGCACTCCAGACTAAAATTAAGAGGGAACAGTGTGCTACAGAAAAGCAAACTGTAGGATTTCATGTTCACGGGGACCCAAGACATAATTTTAAACAGAACAGAAATGTTGCCTAAGAGATCCTGGAGAATTATCTCACACAGGAACTTATTTTATCTTTCCTAGCAGGAAAGTATCATTAGGTCTGAAATGGATTTCAGCAGAAAACCACAGATTATCCTAACTACACTCTTTGTTTTAGCCTCAAGAGGGAAGGCTGTCTCTTTAGACTTAGAATACCAGGTTCATTCTCAGAGCAGGTCAAAAGCTGAATTCGTTTACTTGCTCTGGGAAGACTGTGGGGAAACCCTGGGCTGGATGACCATGAAAAATAAATTCCTTCTGTCACAGAAATATTTTTATACAAACGTACATAGATTTCTTCAAGCATCTCAAGGTGAATCTTTCTGCAAAGGTCAAAGCTGCGGGGCTGGATTAGGATTGCACGCAATCTGCCTGAGTCTTGGCATTCTGACATTCTGAAGTTTGCAGCTTTCCCCTCCCATACACAGCTGATGGAAGTAAACTCTTAATCTCTCTGAAAGTGTGGCTTTTACTGCAGTACCTTCAAAAATCACATACAGCAGCACCAAGAACTCTGAAACAAGCATCTCAGAGCAGTTTATGAACATAGCTAAGATAAATCTTACTGAGTCAATAAGGCAAAAGTGGTAATTAACCCCATTTTACAGATGAGCAAGCTGCAAACAAGAAATTCACCCAAAGCCAAGGAAGCAGTCATGTCTCAGATCTCCCATGCCTCCTCTTAGATTGTATCTACAGAAGTGACTTTCTCTTGGACTTGGCATTTACCTTTGCTCAAAAGCATGATAAATAAATAATTACATTTACAAGTCAGACTTAGGGGCTAGGTCCTTTTTGCCCATCACTAAGGCTAACAATTTTGGGCCTTGGAATATAACTCACTATCTTCTAGGATAGACTTCAATTCACTCTACTGTAATGGTATTGTTTTTTCAGTAGTACCAGGAATGGAAACATTAGTTTGTCAGTAAACAAGGCAGATATGACCCAAAATACACCCAATGAGCAATAGGAGTTAATTTTGCAAAGCCATTTTTAACAGCTCTTTTACATTACATAGTTACTGTCAGATAGCCAAGTGGAGAGACATCATTAAACCCATGACATTCCAATTATTTCTTAAAATTAAGCTTACAAACAGCATTTTGTAGCATGCACAACTTCCTAAGCATCAAAACGGTCTGTTCCAATTTATCAATAAATTTCAAGCTGAGAAAGGATTGGCTTCCTTTGTACATGGCATCACATGGGCAGTTATGTCTAACCTGATGTCAGGTGGTTTTCTGCCCTCTCATAAACGACTCGTGACTGGGACAAGAGTCAGAGACGAGCAATAAAGTGATTTCTCCATGTGTATAGCGACTGAACAGACTCGTTTTTCCAAACTTCCTTTCAAATATTGAGGAATGATAGTGAAGGGTTTCTTCAACAATATTCTTCCCAAAACCCTTACAACTCCAAATAAGCACCATGTCTGATTCCCAGGATGTCCTAAGGCTGAGCAGTTTACGATATTTTGTTAGTACTACTGTACATTCCTTGTCACCCAAGAAGCCAAGAAAATCTGTAAAGTTCATGGCAAGTTCAGACATCACAAACAGTGGTAAAATTGATGGGGGAAAGAAGTCAGCATGATGAATAGGCAGGTACTGAACAGCAGGTGACAGATCTGCATACGAAAGAGTGGCAGGACAGGAAGACATCTCTTTCTCAGCAGATGGATAGAGATTCTCAATCATTTTCAGGAAGAAAAAAGAAGGCAACTAATACAAAACACAGAGAGGTGGAACTAATTTCTGGATCATGAGCACATCTATTCTTCTGCAGTATGATACTCCAGGAGTGGAAATCTGTACATTGAACATTATCAGCGCTGGGCAAACACAGCAGAGTGCCACAAATGGATGTGATTACCATTAACGCTGATTTAGATAGGAACTGGTGTGAGTTTGTTAGCAATGACAGCTTTCATTCTCTCACTCTTCATTCTTAAGTTCCCTAAAAAGCTCTTTGGGAGACAATCACATTTGCCCATTTATGCAGGGTTGTGTAGAGCCAAAGCTTGGGCGGGAGGCACCTAAAGAACAAACTGGTTGCATGACAGGTGTGGGACATATTTTTCTTTAACCTAGAAAAATACTATAAGGCACATTAGCTGTCTTGCACAGTCATAAACAGAGGCCCATCTTTAGTAATTAAATATCCCATAGTGCTTTTCAAGAATCTTAGTAAATTTTTTACTCAGTAATTACATTCTCTATCCCTAAAGCTCCCTCTGCAAGATCACTTAGATAAAGTATTCTCCATTTCCTTTCCTAAAAATCACAAAGTGATGTTGAGCAGCTGCTGTCCTCTACCTCAGAGGTGGATGCTTTTTAGTGGGAAGCAAAGAGATCTAGATCACAGCATGATTCTGATAATGATAGGTAACCCTGTAAACACCATCAAACATGCTCCATGCAACTAGCTGCAAAGTTGCCATAGTTAATGGGTACAGTGTGCTCCAAAACCCTGAAATGAAAAGCATCATGAAAATGCAGAATATGCTGACTTCCATTCAACCTCCACAGTCATTTCTGTAAGTCCACACAAGATGTTAGACTTACTTTATGCTACTTCAGCACCTGCTGCAAACTTCTGAAATAATCAGAAAGCACCTCCCTGCTTCTACCTATGCTAGTGAACTTTCTCTCACTGTGTGTTCACTTGTACTAGAAGCTTAAACACTAAGCATGTTCTGCCGACAAATTTTTGCTATCAGTATCAGAATTTCAGGTCTTGGTTGTAGTTTTGTAAGTGCAAGTGATGAGGTCTGTGCAGGCACTGGTGTGAGCAGCTAGAGAACAATTTACCTGAGCTGCAAGCAGAAAACAGGACAAGCCTCACTCACACAATCAGCTGTGCAGTTGTGCTGCATCTGGCTGGGATAGAGCACCGTTCTTTATAGTAGCTAGGATGGGGCTGTGGTTTGGATTTGTGCTGCAAACAGTGAACAGATTATATCTGTTCCCTTGGTCAGCTAACCCAACTTCTCATGCACTTCAGCCTCCTCACTGCTGGGGTGGGAAGTGGCTCTATGTGTAAGCACTGCTCAGATATAGCTAAAAACACCTCTGTACTGCCAACACTGTCTTCAGCACAAATCCACCACAGCCCACACTGGCCACTATGGAGAGGCCAGCACAACAATGAACTAAAGCCCTTATTCCTTTTCTTCACCATCTCTCAAATCCACATCCTGATAGGAAGTTTGAAGAGAAGGACAAGTCACCTAGCATTCTTTGAACAGTCAACACTTTCAGTCTAATTCCACATTTGTTTATCAAACAAATGGTACTCTCATCTTATCAAACAAACTACGGTACTTTCTAGAAAAGCATAACATTTGGAGAGCCAGAGCAGTTTGGCCTAAATAGGTATTTTGACACCATAGGTTACTGACTCTATTTTTCCAGCTGAGTTGGCACTGGACTCTATTGGCTTGCATTGTATTCTCTTCTCAAGAAAAGCCTTTGCAAAAACTGCTTGAGCTTCACTGAGACATGTTAAAGAATTAATTACAAAGTAAAGCTGAAGGAGAAAATTAATTTTGGAAACACAAGAGGTTACTTTTCCTTTCCTCCCTTTTCTGGAAGCGGGGGAGGAAAGGCAGTTATTTTCATCTTCATGCTGGGGGCAGGAGCTGGGAGCTGTCCAGTCGATAACCTGGCCATCAGAACAAGGTTTGTAATTAAAAGGTCAGTGACCTGGAAAGCTGGGGCCTCACTCTCAGAGCTTCTCAGTAATGACGGCACTATTAAATTAAGACTGTTATGAAATCAATGCTAAAAAAGCTTTCATGGTAACGAGATTCCATTCAAGGACATGCAAACTGCCTCATGAAATGGACTGAAATTATAAAAAAAAGGAAGAGTAATAAAAGAGGGTTAAATTGAAATCTGCTGAAGAATTTGCTTTTTTTAAGCCATCCAGCAGTGGGCTGTGCCCCCTTTCCTCAGGACCTGAAGGTGATTCACTTGGGTTTCTTTGATAAAGGGGAAAAGGCAGGCTCAACTTCCAAGAATGCAGACTACAGAAAGGTAGAAAATTAAGTCAGTTTTCTACTGGAGATTCTGGGGCTGACAGCATTTGTTTCCAGGAGATCAAGTGCCTTTGAGCTCTGACTAGGAAGGGCATATACAATTAAATAATTTTTTCATCTCTTCAGAAATCACCATAGTCTGGCATCTTGACACTGGAAAAATTTTCTGGAACACTGATGCACTGCAGAAAACCTTCTGAGTGGACATTTTCCCAACATAACTCAACAATTGTGCATTAACTTGCTCTAATGCACCTCTGTTCTTCCATCACTATTATTTCTGAGCTCCTCATATGCTTTCATCAGTTCCCACAATCCCACTCTGGAAAGTCATTACTGTAGTCATTTTACAGATGAAGAGAACAAGCAACTGAGAAAACAGTTCCTCATCCAAGATGACACAACAAGTCTGTAACCTAGCAGTTTGCCCCTTCTCTGCCCCAAAACCCAAGCACCCTGGAAACAGAGCTCCCCTTGATAGTGCATTTCCATCCCCTTTCTTTGTCTTGCCAGAACTTAAAGAGATTCAGAGCACACAAAATTAACAAGCCACATGAGTTAGGGGATGGGTAACTGAGCAGTGCAGGACATCTGAGGCACAACAGTTAAATGACAGACACATTTCCACAAGGGTTTAAGCCCCACATGCTGTCTAATTACTCCCAAGGCGCCGCTGATTCTGTGGCATGTCATCAGCAGAATCAGCAAGTTGGACAAAAAACAAACAGCATCTTTTTTTCCTTTCTTTTCTTTCAGATACTCTGAGGGGAAACAGCTGTTTTTCCCTTCATCTGAAGAAGTTCATGATAAAAAGGAGGAAATGTCATAAATTACACAAAATGCCAGTGTAAGCTTCAAAGAAAATGATAAATGATTCTAATAACTTCATGTTTCTCATTAATGTCTCTGTATATGGGAGTTTAAAAGTGCTTAAGACAACAGAGAAATCTCATCTGACTTTTGAAAGCCCTTTGCAAACCCAGGATACCCTCACTCTCCCAATTGTCATCAACACTACATCACCCCATGTGCCAGAGAGAGCAGTTCAGCAGCACCTGAACTGCACAGAACCAGGAATGCCTGATTCCAGCCTCTACAACCATTGTTCTACCAAACCCAGTCCAGCTGATAATCCTGTGGAAACTTTCATTTCTCACCTCACTGAAATGTACTAAACCAAATCCAGTTCCTATAATAAAAGGAAATAAAATTTGATTTGCCTTTTTGAGGAAGGAGATACTTATAGAAAAAGAAGAAAATATTGTAATTCTAGGCAGAACCGCCTCTGTGGGTCTCAGAAGGGAAATTTCTTAAGCCAAGTCAGGCTTGCAGGACCTTTTTCAACTGGCAGTGAGGACTTCTCTACCAGACAGCCTCAGCTGGGGATAAACACTACCACTGGGATGACAGGGACTGTACATCAGAGAAGAGGGGGAACAGCCTACCAAACCCTGCAGTCCCTCATCTGCTCGGGACTAAACCAGCCACGACATTGACATTTCAAAACTGACTCCATCTGCTAGACCACACAGGTACCACACCAGCACTGAACACAGGCCACATTCCACACGGATGTACTTCCAGTGACTGCTGAGAACAGGCCCTACTGGACCCTACTCCTTCCTATCTCCTATGGTTAAATTTAGAAAAAAAAACAATTAGCACAGAGGGAAGGAGGGCTAATTAACAAACAGGAACAAACAATCAGTTCTACCAAACCATTTCTCCTCTTTAGTAATTATTAGCCAAGTAATTCATAAGAAGTATTAGTCCGGCCACAGTTTCTCTGTGCCTCCATCTCCCCACCCTTCCTCTTCTCCCAGTCAGGGATTTATTAAAATTAAACAGATTAGATGGAGCTCCTGATACGAAAAACTGTTCAGCGAAGCCTGCGGTGGGGAAGTGCAGAGCAAACACCAGAGACATTTGTCTCTAAATTGCTCTAAATACCTTCTGCAAATGAAATTCTAACCCAGCTGTGTTGAGAAAGAAAATGAGGACTAACTGGTCATTGTCAGCACAGAAGAAGATCAGGCAGTTATAATATTGCACGATATACTGGGGGCTAAGGATCTCTCAGCAACAATAGATTTTGTATCAGGTTACCCCGGGTAATCAGCACAGCTTTTAGGCTCAGCTTTCCCTTGCTTCATTGCTTCGATGATAGAGTAGAAATCCCCAAGCTTTTATGATTAATTACTCCCCGTAGGTCCACATATTTCAAGGAAAAACTCCTGGCGCACAGCGACCAACAGGCTCCAAATTTTAATGTCATCCTGATGGCAGGGCAGGGCAAGCAACATACCTGTGAGACTGGAATGTCCTCTTAACTGGCACTAGGACAAGCAGTGAGAGGATCACACTCAAAATTATGTGCCCACGAACTACTTGTCATGACATCACTGCCAGAACACAAGGCTGCCATTCCCTTCTAGGTCCTCTGCGATTCAAGATGAGCAAAGTGCATATACTTGAACTCTCATGACTTCAGGTCTCAGGCATCTCCATAAGCACTTCATCACTCCAAACAGAAAAACATGTATTTCATAGGCTTCCCTACTTTTCAAAGCTCAAGATCTTTAGTTCTAGGATTTGATGTACTTCGAAGTACTTATGACTTCAATGTACATGGGGTCAATCCCCTCTGAAGCTTTGAATCTGTATTTTCAGTATCATTTCAACACCTTACAGTGCTCCACAATGCATGTAACTAACTGTTTAAACTGTTTAAACTGTCATTATTTATGTCTTGTGGTAAGCAATACGGTCACAGGACTGTAACAAAATATGGAGTGAACCTAGAATGCACTGCAAGTTGTGGAATAAAAACTTTAGAAATAAAATAGGAACAAAAGATAGTTCCACAATGAGTCAGAAAGTAAAACAAATTCTCTGTAGGCAATGACCAAAGTATGCTGCACCTCACTAAGATGATACAGGATCTGTCAGGATCTGTTCTATCCTTGCTATAGAAAAGGGCTAAACTCAGTCAGTAGTTTACCATTTCAGCCTGAAAGTCAGGTTGACCCCAAGCTTGACCTTAACCTGACCTTGTTGACTTTTACCAGGTTCTTTGCCTCTCTCTGGCTCTCTTTGGAAACATTTGACCTTTTCACCCAGAGACTGGCCATTCTAGAGCCAGTGTCAGTAAGGATTGAACTGACCAGCTAGTCCACAACTCTGAACTGTCCTCATTGCAAAAAAGATCTGATAACAGTTAACCTAGAAATTTCCCATGTGTCTTTTGTATTCCACAATTCCACATCTGGTGCAAATATTGCACTAGTCAGTTGGGAAGAAAAGAGGCTGATATTTCTTACAAACCTCAGATCTTCTTTTGAGACAGACTAATTGCTTTGTCTGTAACATCTAATATTCCACAGCAATACATTTTGACTTTACACTAATTCAAGGTCCCTCTTTATCATTGAGATCACAACCTAAAGAGCTCATACCTTTCTTCTTCAGGAACGCTCTTCTGGTTGCAAGCGGACTTTGACGGACCCGTGGATTCTGTAAAAATTTCACTGCCGTCACAATCTGAGGAGGATTGGAGAAAAAGAAGAGAGAAAGATCCAAGTTAGGTATGGTCAAATCCCTATTTTATATCAGGCACTGTGTACTGTAAGGTAAGACAACACACCCATCACATGGAGATGGTCTGGAGACAACACAAACTTTCAGAAATGGTTCAACAAGCATCAGAGCTTGTGGTTTTACTCTAAACACAATTATGGTGTTTCAACACACAATTTTCTTTTTTAATTACTTTGGGAGCAGCTCTCCCTGTACAAAAAAACTTCTCTAAGATTATTAGGTGTTTCTGTTACTTATATTGTGATCTTCTTACCTAAGTCGGCTCTCCTACAGTTAAAGCCAACCTTGAGTCAATGCATGTGATTGCTAACAGTTGGCTTATTGTAAGAATGCTTCCTTTCTATCTGACTTAAAGCTCCCTGCAGATTCTAAGAGATTAAGGCCTTTTCTGCCATCATTCTAATTTATTGAAAGCAATAAATAAACCTCAGCTTCTCATGACTAGAGAAGAAGTGACTTCACATGTTTTGGATCACATAACAACAATCAAAAAAGTCACTTTGAATGACACAAATGGGTAGGCAAGTAGTTAAATTTATATTCCACACCAGCAAAAGCCACAGATGACTTTTGCCTACAAGCTGACTTCTACATCCTTTTTAAGGTGACAGAGCACCTAAAACAGAGCACTTATAGAAGCAAAGAGTAAAGTGTGGGATAATACTCAATGGCATTAACAACAACAGCACTAGATTTTTACATTTCCACTTAGTGCCAGTGAAAGGCATTTGATTTTTTCCTTCATACAGTAGTTCCATTTTTCACATACTTCCCTATATTGTTAGACACATTATTACATGTTACTGCACCAGTGAATCCCTCCACTTTTATACAAAAACATCTGTTCTTATTGTGGCATCATGAGGAATAATGGGCTAACAGCACATCCACATGTGAACTAGTGGAAGAGATTACTTCCCTTCTCTAGAGCTATTCTAATATGAAAATAATATAATAGACCCATGTTGTTCAGGTCTTTAAGAGTTTCTCTTAAAATACAGTTTCTGGAATTCAGTTCCGAAAAGGTTTTCCAAAACTTTGACAGCAGAAGAAGAAGTGAAAATACAGCACCACTCCTGAAATCACTAAGTTTCACTTTGTGTTTGAATCAAACGCTTCGAATATGCATTTCTGGTCAGAGAGCAAAGTTCTGATGGGTTTAATGGCACTTTCAATGTACTCCTCAGTGCATTCCATCAATGTTTTTTTCTTTTAAATTGCATCTCTTATTTCTTTAAATACATTAATCAGGCTAGTGTAGGCAAAACGGATCCATTGGACAATGCAATAAACATGAATTATCATCTATCCAACATGCATAATGGCTTAAAAATACATAATAGCAGGTGTAGTTTAAATGATTAGTTATTACACCTGTGGTGGGTCTGATTCAATTGGGGAAAATCATCTTTAATAGGTTAAAAGGTTTAGATCACCAGGCTTCCCTTAAAGTGGCTGTAGAGAGGGTATGATGGAGTACGCTGTCATTACTAATTCATTTAAGAAAAACATGGGGGATACAGCAAAGAACAGCATAAACGAGCGAATCCAATTTAAACATCAGGTAAAGCAGAAAACACCTTTTAAAAAAGCATGATAAATGAATTTGGAAGAGAGATGAAATTGACATATTTATTTTAACGGGAATTTGACAAAGTCCCAGCACACTTCAAAGTTGGGAGAATGAAATGAATGGGGTATTTTTAATTCTTTTCATTTTCTTGTTTTCCTGCATTTTTTCCTTAAGTTACATTCAGTAATTTTGAACCACAAAACAGCAGAGCAAAACACCCCACATAAAGTACACTTTGGCTTCATTTATGTGCGCTTGATCTGTCTCCAGCTGAAATGCAGGTGACAGGCAAATCGCAGATTTAAACTGTGCTGATATTGCTGTGCCAGATGCAGAAATATAAAGCACCCAAACGAATCACCCTCTGATAATACGCTGAATAAGAAAGATGCCCAAATGAGCAGACCGACAGACACGTGAACATATCAAAGCCACTCTCCTTCTAACAATAATTACTTGTTTGTGTCTTCAGATACTCCTTAACACTCCCTCCCACATTTAGTGAGATAGACACAAACAGCCTGCAGACTTGCAGTTCTGCAAGCTCTTATATTTAATTATCAATTTTTAAGTATTACAAAACCTGTGAGAAATAAACAGTATTTTTCATTGTGCTATTTCAATCACAACCATGTGAACATTTCATTGATTCTAGCCCTTTATTAAAGCTTATTTTTGCCTCATAAAAATGTAAACATTACAGTAGTAAATTTCAGTCCAAAATAAACTTCTATTTTATCTCTCCCCTGCATTACTTCCTCCATTATTCACAGCCTTTTAAATCTTAAAACAAAATGAAATTACAAGCAACAACAAACTCCATAAAAAGAATCCCGGACATGTATTCCTCCCTCCAGTAATCCCATGTTTCTCCTACTGTGTTTGCATTTACCTCTGAACATTCGTTCCTATAGGCTGAGCCAAAATGTCTTCATTTTTATAATTAATCTTGTATACACAAGCAACTTACGAATTTTGGCCATGTCAAAATGCCAATATTTTCAAGAAGCATACACAAGAATTTCCCTACCTTCTATGGATCATTTTCTTTGCACAAACAAGAGCAACTGCATTCCATAATTTAAACAACAGAAAAAGGAGGAGGAAGATGAGAAGACTTGCAGTCCTGTGTACAGCCAAAAAAATCATGTGGCAAATAGCACTCTGACTCAGCTACTAACATTGTTCCATACTATTTCTGTAGCATTTGTAACACTTCTCTGAATTTTTATGGCATTAGGACACTGCCAAATAATGAGCATTGTATCACTCTGTTGATTCTTAGGTTGCCAGCATACACTGTCGAGCACATTCACTTTCTCTAATGGATCAGGTACATACTTGTGTTAAAGAAAGAGAGTGTATTTGGCTTTTAAAAGCCAGTCATAAAGTTGCTTTCCCACCACCACCTCTCCTGCGCTGACAGGATCCACAAAGACATCTTTCTGACAGGGTGGAAATGGGTGGAATCCTGCAGCAGGTCTTGTCCTACAGTTTGATTTTCCAATTAAAAGATCAATGTCACTATTCATAGATTATATTTGCAACTGGACAAATGACATAAATTCAGGCCAAATATTCTGCCTTCAATGTCAAAGATATAAAATAAAGACGGGAACTTTATTGCAGATGCTATAGGAGAGCAGAGTGCTGGCAAAATTCTCGGCCGAAGTACAGCACTTGGACATTAACTTAGCAGCCAAGGTCCTTTATTCCTAATTTCCCTCCCTTTTGTGTTAATGGGGAAGATAAAGACAGCCTTATTTCTTATTGTGCTAAAAGCTGCAGGGTTTCCAGTAAAGCAATCTAAGCTACTTTATCAGTTGCTTGCATTAAAAAAATAAACCATGAAATTTAAGATACTGTGGCAAATGTCTATTTTCTACCAACTCAAAAAAAAAATTTTTGGATGTAAAAAAAATGTAAAAGATCTTCACCAATAAAAGTTACACAGAATTTGGTAAGAAAGTTCCATGTGGAAAACAGATTCAAAAGCCACCGGGAGAACAGCCTCTAAGAGCTCTAATAGATTTCCTAATACTGGGAACCCTCTGTAGGTTATTACTAAACAGCATTTGTTGATAGACTGAGACTTTGAGATGACCTGTGATGTAAAGGTTGGATCTGAATTATATGTTTCAAGGGATGGTATTTTGTCTTTCTGAGTGGATCTGTATCTGTTTAAAAGCAACACTTCTTTTCATTAAGCAGAGGCGGCCCAGGCCATGAACTATGCACAGACAGTTTACATTACATGTGCGGAAGCAATCAACACTGGCAATATACATGACGTATGTAAAAGAAGTCGGAATTAATTTTTTTCCAGTGTATTAAAAAATAATAATATGGCAGTATCAACAAACACTCAACCTATTTCAGCCAGAGCAGAAGGCCACAGCTATAGGGCAAATGGAACTGATCAATATATTAGCCTACAGCAACACCCCCTCAGTGTATGGCTGTATGTTTGCAAGGCTCGGAAGATTAAATTGTCTGTGAAAGGTTTCTGCACTCCTACTCTAAAGGAGATACCCAGAATCCTGTTAACAAGCATCAGGCTGAAGCCAACTTACGTTTTAACAAGGGCTGACTTAAAAGCCTGGCACAACAGCGAACAAGAAAACCCCTTGCAACAGAAATGCTGTGTTTTAGTAAGAAATCAGCGCCCTGCCAGGACTAACTTGACAAATACGGTTATCGGTGGCACACGGAAATAGTTGCAAAGCAGCTGTTAATCAGGGAAACACATCACAGAACGCTGATGCCAGCACTCGGGGAAAATGCAAGGGGCTAATTAGGAAGCCGTATATCTCGCTAAGGAGGCACCGCTCCCGCCCGGAGCCCGCGGCCTGCGGAACCCGCCCTGCACACACAGCACCTGCCAGCCGTGAGGGGACTCACTGCGGGCCAGCCACGGCTCCTGCCGCTTCACCGACAGGTAAAGGAAAACACACAGAAACACAGGAATTATTATTGCGGGTAAGAGATAACCTAGAAACATACAAAGTTTGGCAGATCTCAAAGATGGATGGAGAAAAGTTTAAAAATGTTGCAATAACAGTGGTAAAGCCCTCATGTAAAACGGTGAGGGGAAATAAAATACAATTGAAAGCAAGATTCACGGGAGGCAGAAAAGCAAGATTCACGGGAACAAAGGCGAGGAAGAAACACACTTTGAGCCATATCTGAGATGAAGAACCTGGAAGTAAGAGAATACAGAATAGCAGCCGGAAAGTGCGGGGGGACGGACGGACGAAACAAAATAGCAAACAAACACACACCAAAAACAAGGACACAAAAAATAAAATCTATTAAAAAAAAATACAAGACGAAAAAGGGGAAATCTTAGGTGCTTGGAACTTGGAGTGTGAATGACACCTAACTCACAGGCACCCAGATGAAGGGTGAGGAAGCTGGTGCCGGCCGTGTCCCTGTCATGGACCCCGCTCAGCCTGGAGAAAACGAGGCTCAGGGGGACCTTTCTGCTCTCTACAACTCTCAGGCAGGAGGTTGGAATCAGGTGGGATTTGGGCTGTTCTCCAAAAAAACAAGCGACAGGACAAGAGGAGACAGTCTTAAACTGCATCTGGGGTGGTTCAGGTTGGACCCCCGGAAGAATTTGTTCACAGGGTGATTGGACATTGCAAGGGGCTGCCCAGGGAGGCGGCGGAGTCACCGTGCCTGAAAGAGAAGTCACCGTTCAGGGAAAGGCCGGACGCGGCGCTCAGTGCTCTGGTGTGGCTGCCAGGGCAGTGCTGGGTCACAGGCTGCGCTCCATGGTCCCGGAGCTCTTTCCAAGCCGACCCTGCGAGGGCGAGGCCGCGGGGCTCCCTCCCGGCCCCCGGGGCTCCCTCCCGGCCCCCGGGGCTCCCTCACGGCGGACCCCGCGCGCCCCCTGGCGGCGCAGCCGCGGCCCCGCTGCCGCCGTCAGAGCCCCAAATTAAGTGTTTTCACTCAGTGGAAATGAAATGTTTTGCAAGATGAAACAGAAAGAAAATTGAGGTTTTAGGTAATTACTAGTTGGCATTTACATATCACAGGCTGGTTCAACACCTATTCATTTTCCTCTTTTATTTTCAATTTTTTAAAATTGCTCATTAAAACGAACACATGACAGGGACGGGGGGAAAAAATTGCTCTTCCTCTTTTTCCTGAGGACTACAAAATCCAGATCTACTTTAAATACATTTATCTATAATTATCACATACAAAAAAGCCTTACTTAATTTACATGAATAGGGTGACCAAAAAAAAAAAAAAAATTGAAAAAAATGATAAAAGCCAGCAGAAACGCCATGTGAGCTGTCGGAGTGTTGTGCCTGCGGAGTGCCGGGGCCAGGCTGGAGCGATGGAGCAGCTGAGATCCCCGGTGTTCTGCCACCCCGCTCCCATCCATCCCACCCTGCAGCTCAGCTGGCACACCGCGCTCTCTCTCGGCTGCCTTCCTCCCCTTCAACACTTTCCCCATCTCTTCTGCTGTTCCCACTACAAAGAAGCGACTCCACGCAGTCCCTGCTTTCAACTTCTTTGTTCCAGGAGCTACTCCACACTTCCTCCAGCTGCTCCTGAAGGCGTGACCTTTCCACCTCCTCCATTCACACAGAATAAGCCTTTCCTCACATAACCTCACCACTTCCAGGGATCCTGCTCTGCAGCTCCAATCACACTCACACTCTCAGCTCGGTGTGTTCTCCAGTCAGATTCCCTTTGTTCAATTAAATACATCTATCCCATGCAAAGCCCTTAATTTTCCTGCACCCTTCAGCTTTTTTAAATTTTAACCTTGTGAAAGTCTCGTTTAACCCCACAATGCATTTTAGAATACAATTTGTATAAAAAATGCTACATAAAATAAAGTTTTATTGTATCATATGTTAAGGACATAAAACATCCCAGATAGAAGTGTACAGAAGCTGACATGATAGACTAATATATTTTAAGGTCTATTCTGTAAATATGTATTTAGGGAATTCTAAAGCATGGTATTATTGACCCAAGTCTCTCTTAAAACACATTGATATATGGAGTAAAAACCCTTATGAAAAGTAGCAACATCATCTGTGTAGTAGTCACTTTTCAAAGTGAATTATCTATCATCTTCAGTTTTTTATAATTTGATTGAGAACACAGTGGACATCTTGACAAAATTCCTGTCTTTTTAAGAGGAATAATATTCAAGTTAAACTTACATGCATAAATCTAAAAAGAACCAGAAACTTTTACACATACATTAAAAGAAACGTACAATAACTATTTTTATTTGCAGAGAAAATGTGCTAGATATGTATTTTTTTTATTTCAGAAATACACCTCCAAATGAGACTTCGTAACATCAGGATTAACACAATAAAAGCTGTTACAGGGAAGTGATAAATGCTGGAAAAATATAAGAAATATGAGCAGAAGAGCAAACTAAACGTATTAAACTGATAATGCAGCCATAATAAATCTAACCAGTGAGCACCACGAACCTTTTTTCTAGAGTTCAAACATTTTAACTTTTTATTGAAATCATCTCACTTTTGGAGAGAAAATAAACTTTAAAAATCCCCTTTTTGTACTTCTGCCTAAGCTGAAGTCGCAAGCTCCCTGTAATCCCCAGTACCACCAAAGAAGGAATTGCAGCGAGATGAGCAGGGTGGGGGTGCGGGGGGATATCGCCTGCAATCCAACTGGCAGCAAATTATTTGAAGTTCTGTTTACAAGAGAGCGGCAGTAAGGGCAGTGCTGAGCTCCGGGATCCCCGGGGATGAGCCAGGGACTAACTGGAGAGCCACGACAAGGTCACCAAGCCCATTCCACAGGACCCAGGAGAGATTCCTGACACAAGGTCAAAGCTTAGGAAAGAGAATCAGCTGTTTATAACTTTCCATGACAGCACCCAATTGCCACAACTTGCTTCTCTCTTCTTCCAGGAGGAAACCTAGGCTTCACTGGGGCTACGCTGTAAAATGAATGCTGTTTGAGCTCAGTCACTCCAAAGGAACGTAGCAACCTGGTGTCCAAGATGCTCACTACAGCAGAACTAGGACCAGTCCCTGGCTCCCCAACTGAAAAAAATGTGTGATCCAGGTTCCAGGGGAGCAGATGACAGCACCTGCAACTCTCACCTTCCTCATTCCTCTATCCCTGTTGCCATTACTGCAGAGCTCAAATACAGCAACTTTCAAAAGAAATCCCTTTTACCCTGTTCCCTTCGCATGTGCAGAATGTAAAAACCAATGAAGCTGTAATTTATTACATTTTCATTCTTTTAACTGCAGGGCAGACAAGGACTGCAGGATGTTCATTCACATGTTAGGGAGCTGGAGGATGATGTGAGGATAGAAGTCTGTGTCGCACCTGACAATTGTGCCCGAGTACTTGAAATTACTATTGAATGGGAGACTCCAGAAGGCTGAACCAAGCAGAGATGCAGCAGAACAGGAGCACTGTTCACACTTACATCCTTCTAATTCCACAGTCAAGGGACTGAACAAAATCAGTTTAGATTTAGTCCGAGAGGATCAAAAGTAGAACCCATCTACAGAAAAAGCTATAAAAATGTTTTAGATTGCAAAGACTCAAATGACAAGAAAAAACTGCAAGTTACTATTCCTCGAACCTCCTATTTCAAGAACCCCATTTTACAGAATTCTTAAATCATAGGAAATGTAGATTAGAGAATGAATGTTCCCCTTTCAGCAATAAAGCCCCAAACAATTAGGGCTGAAGTCAGAGGGCTGTGATGACCTTAGGACAAGGAAGATCTGAATGACAGAATAAATATAGCAGATAATGGAGGAAACTACCTGGATCACCAGAATCTAACAAAAGGAAAGTTTCATGCTGAAAACATTAAGAAAGCTGGAAATCGTGACAGGTGCACAATAAATCATGCAAACCACAGCAGTTGGGAAGAAACAGCAAAAGGAGAAGGACTTAAAACACTGGAAGACCTTTTTGCAAATTTATTTTTTTACTTTGAGCTCTTTGGGACAAGAATGGTCTTTTTCCTCTGCATTTGCACAGTGCCTGGTGCTGGTTTGCAACTCCTCGACATTTATTACAACACAAATAATAATAAAGACTGAGCAGACCATGCACTTTGTTCCTGCTGTTAATTGCCCCATTAAGGGAAAAACTAAGTAAGGGGCAAGAAGCCTGATTGGCCAGAGCTGCCCCGTCTGCGGGGACTGCAAGTGGAATAATTTTATAGATTCAAAAGCAGCTGCGTCCCTTGTCTTTGTCCAGTTCTCAGCAGAACGGAGCTCGCAGCACACAATTCCTCCTGCAAATCCAGCAACTTGCAAGACCAGCCTCAAAAGCAACTGAGCTTCCTTGTCGATCCTTAGGTTGCTTCCTCTGTAACAGGGGTGAAAGGCAGTAAAATGGCAAACATGAGGAACATTTCCACGGTAGCTGTCCAGACCATAAATATTCTGCAAACAATGGGCCCACCTCATTTTCCCCTGGGGTCAATCTAGCATTGTTCACGGATGTTACATTCACTGCTTAAAGAAACAAAGCATGTAAGTGTCAGGACAAATCCAGGATGCTGCTCAACCTCTACAGCACTGTGTGCACCAAAAAACTGTGTGTGCCAAAAAACCCAGCATACTGATCACCTACTCCTGTTTCTCAAAGCACCTGAGTAAGATCCCACCATCCTAAACTGAGTTAAAACATCCAGGAGAATTAGTTCTACGGAGAATTAAACTGATGCCTGTGTGCTTGTCCCAGATTCCTACACAGAAATTTGGGTGCAAAGCAGGAAGGCCTGAAATATCAGAGATGGTTCAAAACAGCACTTCTACTGGGTTTTATTTTTCTTAAACCTTGGCACAGCCAGCACATGTCAGGGACTATTATAATTATGCTCTTTATGTGCTGAAAAATTAATAAACAATTACTCACTTCAGGAAAAAAAAAAAAAAGAAAGCAGCCATTTCCTTGACAAATGCTGCAGAAAGCATCAAGAATCTCTCTGAAATCTGGGTCCACAGCAGGAATTAACACCAAGGGAAGAATGGCCACTGCTGCTACAGACTGGAACGACTGGAAACCAGAGGCTGTAATGCAGTTTTCTCAGGAGTCTGCACCTGATCCAAAGGCACTACAAAGCATTTTTATATCTTTGTAACAGAAAAAAAAGGTACATTTAGTCTTTAATGCTGCTTTGGCTCAAGTACAGGCTGGTCAATCAATTTCTATCAAGCCACAAAATCCAAAATTTGGTGTTTGAAATGAACTAGTTTCAATCCCTTCAGGGCCAAAAAGGGCTTCTACACTGCCTTTGTGGCTGGAAAATCTCTGTGGTAGGAAGTCAAGTCCACCTTCCCAGGAAACCATGAGAAAGATAAAAAGCACACACTTTCCTGAACAAATGAATGAGACAGCAAACATCTGGGACCTTGAAAAATTCTCATGTAATTTATTTACAGTCTAAATTTTGACTAAAATCTGCCATTCAGTAAGTTCTTCCCTAAAATACTGGCAAGTACTATATTAACTTCCTTGAGAATCCATAGGGAGCTCTGGCACACTTGCTCTGAAAGGCTTCCAATATTCTTTAAAAATTAAGCTAAATAAATCCCACTATCCCTTTTTAAGCAGACCCACACTACACAGTCCTGTCCCCACCTTAAATCAATGGTAACCCAATTCTAATGCCTTAGAGCTCTGTCTGAGAACTAGTGGAGAGATCAACGCTTTTTATCTTAAGGGTTATGGATCACTCCCTGGGTGGCTAACACACCCAGCAGCCCATTAGAACCACCACAAAGGGCAGCTGCTCCTCCTCCCACCCCTCTGACTTGAGAAGGCAGCATATAAAACTTCACCCCTTCACGTTGCAGTTCTTCGCCTGCCTTGTTTCATACTCTAAACACACCAAGATTTATTAACCTTTACAGTAAAAACAAATAAAATGATGATGAAGTAAAAACACAGTGATGTAAGGGCTGCAGCTAGCACCGTTTATCTGTGGAAATCCAATTAGTGCTCAAGTGGCAGAGATACCTGGAAAAGTGCTCACAATCGAATCAAAAAAAGATACAAAAACATTAACCTGATGGCTAAAAACTCCACATTTAAACATTTAAAGTAATAAGGGTGCTTTTATTGAGTATTTTCTATATTTCATTAGGTCCCAAATTGACGAGGAACCCCAGAGATGCATTTCCTGGGCTTTTGGATCCTTAGACCAAATGCTTGACTTTGTTATGGGTGTTGTGAAACACAAAAAGTGTTTCTTGCTAGAAGAGCAAACTTCTTTCTGCAGTAGAAACTACAGCAACAACTGCACACCCAGGAAATGCTGGAAAGCCTATGAGGATATTCTCTGATGTGAGACATTCATTCTGCACTCACCATGATGTGAGCAGAAATGCTGCTGCTGTTTGAATTATTTCTGCCCGTAAGAATATCTGGATTTACCTGTACAGTTGTGCTTTACCAGAAACTCTTCCCTCAAAGGCATCGCCCGTGTCCCTTGGCTGGGAAAGGGAGCACACTGATGAGATGGTTGCTGGAAAGACAAGTACCCACTGCACACCTTGACAGGCTCAGAAAAGGAGATGGGAATGGAATAAATAGATTAGTCAAGCCCCCAGCAGCAGGGCCCTCAGATTAGGTCTGATTACAAGACTTACAAAAAAAGCACACAGCACAACGTCCCTGCTGTGCCCTCTGAATACTGTGACTCTGCTGCTTTCTGCCAGCATTAAATTCACTTACATTTATTAAAAGAGAATCAGGAGAGAGTCACTGTCAATGAACAGAAGAGCAAACTTCTGAGTAACAAGCTCTCTAAAAGCACAGAACAGGAGACAATAATATTTCACAATTTTGGGAAGATCTAATAGAACCTTCCCCACGGGTTTGCTTATGGCAGAACATCGCACTTGCCCCCAGTACCCATTTCTGTGTGCTGCTCTCAGGCTGTACAGAGGAGCTGATATACACATCCAGAATAAACTGCATTAAATGCAAAATAAAATGCACTAAAATTCCATTCCAAGGTGAATTAACTCAGTTAAAATAAGCAAACTTCCTTAAATTATACAGAAAAATAGGTTTTATTTTGTACTTTTCCATCTGTTTTTAAAAGTCCAAAGTCTCTAGCACCTTTGCAGGGACATTTCATGATCACTGTCAGGATTTTTATTTAATGCTAATCCTTCACTTCCTTTCTTTGTAATATGAATCCACTGCTCAGAAATAAATTTAAGACTCAAGAATATCACATAACTTGGTCTGTACTGGCTACCAGAAAAATAGTTATTTCCTGACTTTACTGTTTCCCTGGGATGCCACTCCAACTCAAATATTCTGAACAGTCTGGCCATATTTGTGGTATTCTCTTTCTGCAGAGAATATTCATGAATTAGTTTTCACATGCCACAGAGTGCAATGTGTCTTTAGGGAGAAATATCTACATCTCTTTAACTTTTGTGCTTGGTATGTAGCAAATTACAAAGAGGAATATGATACCCAGAATTTGAATGCTGAAATATAAAATGTTTAACATAAAAAATTGAAGAAAAAATCATAACAAACAAACAGACCCAACACAGACCAAACATTCAGATTGTTCCCCTCCTCTCCATCCCCTGTAACCAACAGGGATGAGAACAGGGTGAAAATCAGTGGTGAGACACCTCCTGCTCTTGTCTGGAGTATGAAGAGTCCTGGTTTATTATTCTGCATTTGCATGTGGCAGCAAATGTGTAAATGTTTTAATAATACAAAAATCCCAATAGAGTGGAGGAGGAAGATATGAAAAGAAAGAAATACAAGGACATTTACTTTCTTGAGAGTGAGATAGAAAGGAAAAGAGAGAAGGAAGATGATACGATAAGGGACAAGGCAAGCTTTTCTGGGGTGTATCTGGAAAAAGCTAAAAGAGAAATCATTAGAAAGCCCATAGTGCATCTACAGTGATACAGTGCGGATCAATTCATTTAACACTGCCCTGTACATTTACAGAAAAGTACTTTTGATATAATAAAGGCTCATAAACACACAGAAATTGGGTTAGACCTATTTCAAATTCCTGCCAAACAATGGTTCAGAAAAATGAAGCTCTATTTTAATTAGCTCGACTCAAGAGTGATTTGATAACAGCAGATGCTGTCTGGATGCTTTCAGCTTGATGGGCTCCACATACATGAACTTAAGAGTGGCTTTGATGCAATTAGGTATCTCTCTCTCCTTTAACATGTGTTAAGCTGAACCAATGGCTTGTGTCTATTTAACATCTTGAACCAGAGGGATATTGACACTCCTCATCATTCTCCTCCAAAAGAGAGCAGCTAAAGTGAAGCAGCTTATTTGGGGCTTACCCACAGTTCCAGCAACTTGAGGAGAGAGAGGAAAGGGCACCACTTCATTCCTCACAATGTAATATTAAGATCTGAACATCAGGTCTGTTTCTACCACAAACCACATTTCCTGGCACATCGTATTTACAGGCTTGGTTAGTCAAAAAACCTGCCCTGTCAATTGCTGCTTCAGTCCATGTCACTTTCTGGAAAAACAATAGCGATTCAATAACAATTCCACACATCCCTGGCAAGTCCTACATTCCCAAAAGCCACTCCACAGACACACTGCACCAGCAGAGTGGCTGCCATGCAGTCATGGTACTGCTCTCCCACCTTTTGTCCACCACTTCCTTTTAGAGACAACTTCCATTCCTGGAAATATTTGTGCAGTGATATCTTGGAGGCCCCTTTGCCTTTCTGAAGGGATGTACCCAGAAAGCACAGGCATTTGCTAAAGGACACATGCAACATAGGAGCTGCTTTAATGCATCAGGGACAAGGCTAATAGGAGGTCTTGATTTGTTAATTATCTGTCAGTTTGTCACAGCTGGGCTGCAAGGAGTGGGTGAGGGGGAATCTTTCTGCTTGGTTCTTTCTCTAAATGCTGAATTAGGCTGTCAAAACCTTCATCCCACCACAAGATGCTGTGAAAAGAAGAGCCAGACTATCCTTTTCTTCCTCCTTTTCCCAGCAGGATATGCTGCTTTGGATGTCCTACCCTCCCACCATGACTGCAGAAATGTATATTGCATATAGAAAATGACCTTCACACCATCACACCATGCCCCATTTAGTCAAGGAACATTAGCAGACCTGAGCAGGATAAATCAGAGAGGAAACCCCAGTGCCAGGGGAGCACACAGGACGCATTTATTTCGTAAGGAGCCCTAAAATTGCTACCTGCTTGAATCAGCAATTTCCAAGCATGGCTTTAGAAGGCAGAAGGCCTGGCCCCTGTGAAAGCAGATGGATAGATACACATGGAGTTACAGAGATAAAAAGGTGGAGTAGTGTCAAGATTCCCTTTCTTCTTACATCTCTGCCCCACGTAATCCTCTAAGTAGGGGGAAAAGTTCAGGCTGTAAAATGGGACAATGTATGGAATACCCCCATGGAGACAAAGCCAGAAAGCAGGCTGTGATACAGCAGTAGAATTTACCATAAATGCTTATACCTCCTAAATGCAGCTAAACATGGCTGTTTATCCATGAGAGCCCAGGGAGATCCCCACCCACTCCTCTGCTTTCCCTGCAGGCCACGTCCAGAGCATCCCATCGCTCGAGTCCTTTCCTCAGCAGGATTATGAAAAATCCCCTGCAGGAGCTTCCCACATCCAAGAGACACACCCCTTCCTACCACCAGCGATGCTGCGCCCCTGCAGCTGTGGGAGGCTGGAGCTTTCTCCCTGAGCACAGGGGCACTGCCTGCTCCAGCTGGAAACACAGAGGCCATTCTGCTCTGCCTCTGTATGTGTGATCACAGCTACAAACTCACTGGACCTGGACAAAATGACCATTTCCCCCGCTTTCTCCTCATTTCAACAGCTCAGAAAAGGTGGTTTAAGTTAACATTTGTGTATTTTACACTTAGGACAGCCAAGGAGCACATACGTATGGTCAGCACACAAGTCAAATTCTCAGAATAGTTTTATTTTGTGCACCATCTTCTCCTATAGCTGGAAAAACTGGTGCTTTTCATCTTTTGATCTAAAATCCTTAGAATTAACATTTCATTTTCTAGTGCGACCACCCATCACTATACAGCACACCAGCTCAAAGGACAGAAGACCTACAGCTTCCCCGACTGATTATTTAGTCCTGAGCACTAAAACTAAAGATACATTTTGCACAGACAGCACTACATTGCCCAGATGGGGTCTACTGAGAAATCCACTGGGGACAAAATAACTGTCTGTCTTTCATCAGGTGAAGTTAATAGATCCATTTCAGGCAATATTTCCAGAACTCAACCCCAGAAAATAAAATTTGCTAAAGCATTGCTTCTCAAACTTTACACAAGCTTGACTCCCTTTTTCATTCATTTATTGTGGTGGCTCATCCCACATTCCTCATCTAAGTTCCTTCAGGAAAATAAGAATTACTGAAGTAAATGCTACCTCTTCAAACTAGGAGGAACTGAGCCCCAAATAGCAATTACAAGTAGAAAGCTGTTTACTGGTGAGTGACTTTGTGACTTCCTTTGAAGCCTTTGCATCCCTTTGGAGTTCTAAACTAAGTTTGAGAAATTCTGCTTTAAGGAACTTAACTCTAAAGAGACATAGCACTGGTGATGACAGTGCGGTGACACAGCATTGCTCCCCACCCTACACCTACAGAAGATTTCAGGAGCAATTTCCCAGCAGGTCCTGGTGGCACCAGCCCCTCTGCCCCACAGTGATACAGGCTGGAATGATGCTGGAGATAACGACCCAGCAGCATCGATAATACAACCCATGCAGCAGTCAGCACTAATTAGCCCAAACTACTACAGGGCAAGGCCTGTGTCTCTCAAAACATCTCTCTCTCAATCTTCTGGTCTTTAATAAAATCACCCTCCCAACCATAGGGTGTAACTAGAATTGTACATACACATGTGAATGCAAAAACATAAATGCATAACGAGAGATTCAGGTCCTCATTAAAAAATTGAATAAATAAGAATTCACTAAGGAATTCTGCCCGGGTCTGATTTCCAGATCTGGTTTTGCTGCATTCTTGCCCACAGCCTGAAGAGTTCTGGGTGCCTCCCTATCCCTCTCCAGCTGCACCATCCTCTTCAAATTCAAACTTCTTGCACCTATAATTACTAGGTGCTCTGTGCCAGGCTCCTTTAATTAACCAACCCAACTCTTCTCCCTTTGGGATCAGACTAAGCTCTTTTTTATTAGATCCATCATTAGCTCCATCAGTATCTAGGCCTAAACACGATACCTTATACCACTCCACGAGTGGGGCTGTAGGGTGCAAATGACCTCCAAAGCACTTGCCTGCAGGAGAGGCAAGAAAAGCAAGGCTACGAACCCAGGAAAAATGGCATGAGGGGTGGATACACCACCTTCCAAATTCAATCACATCAGCAAAAACAGCACAGCTCAAAATCTTCAGGAAAATGCATTGTGTGAGGGGATCTGGGTGCTCCTGTTAGCTGCTTCTGCAGTGCTGAAGGTGGTTTAATCCAAAGAGCAGAGGAACAAGAACAGAACAAGTGTCATTACACTGGAGCCAACCTTCTGATTTTCAGGGCTTCAGGAAAGAGCCAAGCATACCTGGAGTACAGTGCTTCCCCAAGCTTCGCTCTCTCCAACAGTCTTATCAACTTCCATTCTCTGAAGCTGTTTCACCTAACTTCCAGACAAACTGCAGTCCACACAGAAAAATCCAAAATGTCAAAGTGCACCCTGGCCTTTTGTGGACCCTGAGATGTCCTGTACGGAAGCGCTCGTGAACGTGGTAGGGAGAGAAGAGGAGGTGGAAAGCAGAAGAGCTGGTAATGCCCTGGGATTTCTTGGGACAGGCAATCACTGGAGCTGCACAGCCTGACTTCCCCAGGGAGTTTTCTCAAGGAGAAGCCAGCCATCGATCTCGGGACACACAACTTCCAGGACCGTTCCTTATCTCAGAACAGCTTCTGCCACGAATTCCTGAATGCGCTTTAATGTTTAAATTATTAAATGCATTAATGTATTTACATTATTCAAGTCGTATGTGCATTTTTCTAAGATAATTTATGTATAAGAGCTTGAATGTCCATGACTGTTAATGTCTACAACCCTTCCTGTTCATTATTGATTCTGGAAGGGAAAAAAAAAAAGGCAGTGTTTTAATGCCTTATTTTTAATGTATTAAGAGTCTGAATAAGTGCATTCTCTTTTTTCTTTTGTAATTTCATAATTTAAGTAGTGCATTTATTAAACTGACACAGTATGAATTGTGGTGTAGGCTGGCACAGGTCCATGCTGCCAACGCAGGCCAACCGACCATCACGCTGCTCTGCAAATCAAGCACAAGCTCAGCTCCTCTTACTCCAGCTTCCACTCCCTACCTGAAATCAGAAAGGACACAGACTGTAAAGTCTTTTTAAAACACATTTTCTTTGCTATTTACATGGCTTTTCTCTGTCATCTCCATTTTGAGTTGGTGAATTTTTTTTATGTTCCTGATGAACCACTTGAATGCAAACCTGATTTTTCAATGAGTTTTGACACACATATTACAGCTTAAAAATGTCTACGGTACCTTTTAATCCCTGTAGTTCCCAAGCTCTTAAGAAATCTAAACTGAATATAATTGTGCTGTTTCTACACCACAGTTGTCACATCATAAATCCAAAAATTTGCTCACAGGTTAATGTTCACAGGCAAATTACATACAGAAATCAGGTCATCTCCACTGCTGAACCACAGTCACTCCCAGAGCAGAATGCAGAGCTATTCAGCAGTAGCTACCCATCCTGTGCAGCATTTTGGGACACGAATGCTGGAAGAGGCAACAGAAACTGCAAAGAAAAAAGTCAGCTAACACACAACAGAGCCACCTCCGCTCACTCCACCCATCCTTAAATGGTGTGTATGGACACGCACTTCATATATAAATTATGTGTAAATGCCTTGGATGTTTATAGCCAAAAATACTACTTCCAAAGTCCAGTTTTTACTGCCACACAAATCCACGGCCAGCTGAGCCTACACAGAGCAACAGTGACACCCGATGGCTTTCAGCTTAACCTTGGGACACAATTCCCTGGGAGGAGAATCCAGGGGTTCCATTCCCTGTGTCGACGCGGTGGCCCCAACTCCAATCACCTATCAGAGCAACTCATCAAGGAGCTGAGCTGCAGAGAGATAAAACTTGCTGTACGTAGGCACTGTATGTAATTAAGAGTGTGCATAAGTTTCACAGTACATTCTGCATAATTACAGCCCTGCCTGGCACCGCTGCCAGTGCGAGCATGAACACACACGCACACACATAATGTATGCACAATATTGTGCATATGGACTTGGGAAAAGACAGGGAACAGTGAAAGTTGCTGGCTGTTGTTTTAAGAGCTGACTCTGCCATTTCTAAGGTTAAGTTTGTGTTTTTTTGCTACTCATTACCATTCTTTAACTGTTACAATTTATATCAGCATATAATGTTAAATAATTACAGGGAGCGGAGCTCACTCTAGCGAGGATATAAATGCGCTGTGGGATTCTACAGATTTAAACAAATAACACTCACAGCAGGGGGTGAGCAGATGAATTAGCATTAATATCCTGCCTGGGAGATCCCAGTGCAGTGTTATGGCTTAAATACAGATCTTTTCTGTAACAGTCAATATGACAGCTACTACCAATACAGCCCAGCACATCCACCAGTCAATATACAGCTGCAGCTGAAAGAATGCCCTCGTAATAATCCATACAGCAGCCAGTTAAAATAAATAACCTCCCTTTAATAGTCTATATTACAGCCAACTGCATTAAAACCTTCCCTTTTAAGGTCTATACTATAGTCAGCTAAATGGAAAAATTGGCATCCTTCTTGGCAGCTTCAGAGGGAAGTCAGGCACCACATGGGTGAGAGACTGAACTCTGGTTTCGTCTCTTGGGGACGAGGGGCATCCCTCTGTGCCATGGTGGGGAATCCTGATCTGCTGCTATCAAAGCTTGCACTGAGAGGACAATTTAAACCTCCAAAGCCATTGCTTCACTATCTTTCACAAGCAAGTACATTTACTTTAACACAATAAAGACCAAAACCTATTTCTTTCCTGACAGGGATAAGGAATCAGACCACAGCTGGCCAGCAGTAGCCAGCACACAGATGTGTGTTTCCTCAGAGTAAAGGCCATGTGCTTTTTCCAGTGCTTTCACCACCAGAGAGCTATCCCATCTCAGCCTAAAAGCAGAATCCAAAGCTCTCTGGTTTAAATCAGTAGCTGTTTTTTCACTCTCTAACAAGAAGCAACAGGCTGAGGTAGGCTGAGAGTCTGCCTCTCTTGGACTAGAGCACAGCCCTTCATTGTGCAACAGCAATTGCAACAGACCATAATATAAATCATGACAGACACGGTTACAAAGCACCCAAATCTGAGAACTGAACTGGAGGAAAACCCAAGGCCATGACAAATTCTGTCACAAGGCCACTTTTACACTTCAGGTCAAGCCCAGTTCCCACATGGATAGATTTTATCCTGGCACCCCTCTGCTGGGAGGGAGTGGCTGTAAATTCACACTTCAAATTAACTGACCTGCAAAAAAAATACTGCAGAACTTCAACAAATTACAACAATACTTCTTGAGGCAAATTAAGAAGAAAAACATGAAAAAAAAGTCACAAAGCACTTAATACTAAGCTTAGAGTTTATAAACTGCTGCACAAGCAGTAATAAATCCCTAGAAAATTAAATGGGTAGCTATTTTTGTATTTCCCATACCGCTATGAGATTTTACCAACAGAGAATTTTGCTACTAAGATACTACATTTACTACCTTCCTTTAAATGAAAGGAGATAGATGACAATTTTGTTAGAAAGAGAAATGATAAAGCAGGAATTGCATTTATTTTTTAAAACTCTGCAAATTCAAAACATCTGACTGCTTCCTTTTTAAGAAACCCGTCCCTTTGGCTATATATTAAAAAACATAAACACAGACCTGGGGTCCACAATCCCACCAGATGTTTGGCACCTGGAGCCTTTCCAAGTAATTGATTAAGAAAGTAATTTTTTTCAGGTAACAGGAAAATATTGTGTCTAAAGCCTTTCACATTTTCAATGCTGTAATTCTACTTCAGATTTGAAGGGAAGACTGCAGCAACAAACTCATTCCAGCTTATAGCCTCCCAAATTAAAAATAAATACACACCACCCCTACTCCAGAAGTCATGGTTTGAAGCTTTGACCATATTTTGCAAAATGACAGTTATTAAAAACAACAAACATGCATCACTGTGAGTCATCTGGTTTCCAAGTTCTGAGTCAAAAGGGGATGATTCCACACAAACTGAAACCTGGCTCTCCGAGGACTCACATGTTTAACGATTTGTATCTCTGCACCACAGCTTCAGAACAGGATGTGGAAGAAAAGAATGAAAAGGAGGGAGAAAGGGGAGGGGAAGAGAAAAAACACTTTTTACTGGTCCCAGTGTCATTGCAAATAAAGACCACGTCAAGATTTAAACCATAATAATGGAAAGGCTATAAGGTCCCTGCTATAATGTTTCCTCTGATATTCCCTTTCATAAATGTTCTCTTTATGCTGCATGCTTGGCAATAATACATGTAACGTTTGTGAACCAGCCCCCAGGGAAGCTGCAGCATATGAAGCCTCACACAACACACATTAGAAGCCAGGCAGTTCATTTACCAGTTCCCCAACTTTCCTTAGCTCACCCATCATCTTCAGGAGAATGCAACAAACCTGAGGAGACAGGTCCTACAAGGCATCCTCCAAATGTTTAGCTGGAAACAGATGTGTGTGTGGCAATGCATGGACACACAGCTGCCTCCTCCTCCAGCACAGCACCCTCCAGAGCTGCCAGCTCCTGCCAGTCCAAGGCAGACCCCAGCCCCATTCCCAGCTGTGCCAACGGGACAGTGGCACCTGAGCTTCCCCTGGCACAGCCAGGGAAGGAGCCATTCCCTCATTCCCTCCAGGGAGCTCAGCTCTGCCTTCCCAGAGGGACTGGCCTTCAGCAGCCTCAGGCAGCCTGGCAGGTGAAGTCTGGACACAGCAGCGCCTCCAGAAGAATTTGGACTGGAATCCCATGGGGCAGCAGCACTGAATTTCCCAAGGCACCTGGCACCAGTACTGTGAGCCCTACTGGGTGTTTGGCAGCTGACTGTCAGACTGGAAACTAAGTCCATTTTTATGGAATTGTGGCAACCTGAGTCGAGAAAGGGGTTTTTAAAAATCCAGTGTTGGGGGGCCAGGGGCAGGCTCATCTCAGTCTTGTCTGTAATTCTCAATCACAGCACAGAAAGTATTTATATCCTGTTGGCAGCATGTGCAACCAATGCGACTCCCTGTGTCAGAGCTGTCAATTATGGGCTTGACTTATGAGGAAAGATTAAATGAGCTAAATATGTAGAGCTTGGCTAAGAGACCAGGATGGGGGTGGGGGGAAGGAGAAATGATGTGATAACTGTCTGCAAACATCTGAAGGGTGCAGATGCTTAAGGAGGAAAGGAAACACTCAGGATTGCACACAAAACAAACAGAAGCAAGCTGAAGGCACAGGAAATTCTCAGTGTATAGCTGGGAATCTCCATTCCAGCAAGATGGCCTTTACTGTTGAACTGTATCCCAAGGAATACCATCATTCAGGACATTCAGATGCTTGACAAAACACCCAAACACGGGCAGCAGAGGAGAATTCTGCTCTAACCAGAAGATGAAACGTGTAAAGAAGGTGCATATATTGTGAGTGCCCTCTCTTGCTTCTGTCCAGCTGTAAAATCATTTCACTAAAAAACCATGCAATCTCGTAACAGAGAGAGGTGCTATGTAAATGTGCACACAAAACAAAAACAAGGAAAAAACCCAAAAATTGTTTAGAAGGATTTGCAATGTAAGTGATATATGGAGAAATACAAGAAATATGAAAAGTGGTGAAAATTCCTTCTAAAGTCTGATGGTCAGGGACTCCAAATCCAAGATTTATACCAGCTCTCAACTTCCTAGTTTGGCAAATCTTGGTTCTGAAGGTGCTGGCATCAGAAGAATCTCAAGAATGTACTCCTGTGTGCTCTAGAGAAAGTTCTTTCAGGTTCTTGAATATTCTGCGTTTTGTGCCCCTGCTACCTCACTTTTAATGTGATGAACATATCTAAGGCACAACAAAGACACCACAGACATAACAAATGTTTTCAAATAGCATGATCTCCCAGGTAAAAGTAGGAGATGAAGGCCAAGAAAGAAGGAGGAAGGCAAGAAATTAAGGAAGTTATCTTAGGCAGGCAACTATAATCTTATATGGCTCCCAGGCTGTCACTAGTCTCTTTTTGATTGCAGTAACAACGACACAAGCAGTGCCTGAGCAAAAGGAGTCCAACTCTCCAGTGGTGTTGGAGGCAGGAGAGGAATTAAAAATCTCTAGCAACATTTTTCAGAATAGGAATTTAATACTGTGGAGTCAAGAGGCACTCCAAAGAACAAGTTCCTGCATAAAGTTATTTCAAGAAGCTGAAAAGGCAGCCAGTCACTCTGGTGAAGTCCTTCATGTGCTCCCTCCTCTCCTCAAGCACAGAACTGTGGGCAATTGCTGCCCTCTACAAGCTGCTCTGCACATAGCAAAGCTCCCACATCTGGAGCAGGAATATCCCACCTTGATCCCAAAACCATCAGCAGTGAAGGTACCTCTCTGCTGTGCCCCCATGCCAACAGCTGGGGTGCACACAGCACAGTGCTCAGCAAAGCAGGACATGAGCTGGAAAGTACTGTTTGTAGGTGTAGCACCTGCAGACCCTGAAAACATCACATGAATATTAAAAAAATGGTTTTTCAAAGGGAAGATATCAAGTATTCAGTATTTCCTGTGTGCCAGTGTATTTTTCCAGTGTCTCAAAGCACCGTAACTTCCATTTTACCTTCAGTGAGAGACCTGGGATCTCTGGAAGTCAAATCACACCTAACATTATAGAAGGCTCTAACGTAACTCCCTGCACTTTAATTTCCTTGTGTGTTCATAAAGAACAACTTTGAGTATTACAACTACTTAAAAACCATTTTAAAAGTCTTCTGACCAGTGATGTGGGTTTGTCTGAAAAGCAAGTAAGAATTGTTTTCAGAGTTCTTTTCTGCACAAGTGCATAAAAAAGATTATGAATTACTAACTCATGCCCCTGTCAGTGACAGACTGTCCCTATCCTGGTTGTGCTGCCTCATCCACCACTCTGAAGTGTCATTTAACCTGTCAGCTCTTGGAGACAGCCAGAGCCACCAGTACATTTTGTACAGGCTGATTTGGTCTTAAACCTGCTTTGGCCAGTGACTACTCCAAGTTTCTAACTCTCATAAATTAATATATAATACAAGTTATATCCCAAACTATTACAATCTATCCTCTTTTAAAATTGAAATTGAAAGGAATTCCAAACTTTTCCACTGACCTCAAATGGGCTGTTTAACCTGGTATGAGTGTTCCTTTAACTATGCTCAGGGAGTCAGTTTGCATCTGTGTACTTGGCACACATTAATATATTTGTCTAAATCAACAGAGTAAAAGGAATCGACAGATTAAGCAAGTACACTTTGCATGGACAATGAAAGAAGTCAATGAACACCCAGAAGAAAGAGAGAAAAACAGGCAAAACCCAATAATCTTGAACTTATCAGAAGGTCAAACACAAGAGAGCTCTGCTTAGTAAATCACAGAGCTCTCTTTGCAGCAAACCAAAGGTTATTGTGCGTGGCAGTCACACAGCTCTGGCTCCCTGTTCGTGGCCCAATAAACCCAAAATCTGCACAGGAACTGCCCTTCACAGCCTGGTGCAATTCTTGGCCAGCACTGAGATGCCACAGCAGCACCTGCAGGACCTCCCCAAAGCCACTGCAGCAGCATCACAGGTTCCTTCCAGGGTGGGAGGTGGTGGAGCTGAGGTCTCCCTCCCTCCCTCCCTCCCTCTCCTGCTGACAGTGCTAAATTACCCTGACTGATGTTTCCCTGGGGGCTCTAAGTTAGTTGCCTACTGACTCTGGCTGTCTGGAAATCCCCTCTGGATAGATTTACTTTTAGAGAATCATTCAGTGTACGCCACCACTAGGAACAAACCCATTGTGGCAGATGGAAAATTTGTACAGTAAACAGGTATAAATCTTGTCTTAAACAATAAAGGGCAGGAAAATGGAAAACAGAAGTGTGATGGGGAGTGTCCCTCCAGCACACTCCAGTCCCTCACATCATTTCTGGGAAAAAAAATCTTCTTAAAAAAAACCCTAAAAAACCCCAAACAACAAAACACTTCCATTTTCTACAACTTTAACAAGTTACTTTGAAATGTAAAAGAAAGGATAAGGATATTACAAGGTATCCCTTGCTAAAGAATGTGTTCCAGAAAACAAGGTACATGTTTTTCAGTGAAAATACCATTCTTGATTTCATTTCAAACAGCAATTTCAGGCAAAGAAGAATTTAAAAAAACTCCCATGTTTCTCATTTTCTGTAAGGTTTGACAGGGCAGAAAGAGCATCTACCCCTTCTTAAGAAGAAGGCCATGGATTCTCAATTTGTCCAATGATTTGTTTATTAAAAAAGCGTACTCTGAGTACTCTTAACTAACATGAACCCCAACAAGCTCTCTCAAATCTTGTGACACAAGTCTGTAGCCTCTCCTCATTCCCTCTCATGGTTTTGTTCAAATGGTAAAGACAACAGTATTTGTTAGAATCAGTCTCCACCAACTTCTAATTACACCAGTTAGAGCTAGAAGTAAAATCTCAATTGCAAAGCTTCTTTCTCAGAAACCTAAATGAAATTTTCTGTACTCACACTCTGCTTGAGAGGAAGCTTAACAGAACAGATAAGGTGGAAAATGAGACAACAAACCAGAAAGGATTTAATAATTGTACTGTCTGTCATTCACTGCAGTGTACCCTGTGATGTTTGCACAAAAAGGGGAGTTAAAAGTGTTCTGGCCATTACCCTGACCCTTAAATATCTTAAAATCAATTTAACAAAGGGTGGGGAAAAGCCACGAGGGCTCCAGCACATTCCAACAAACTCTACAATAATTGTTATAGAGGCAGCAGTAATTCTTGTTAACTTGTACCTTTCGACATCCTGTAAAAAAAGGAATAAAATGTCCACATTTCAATGTTAACTGCCCTCATCTGCAGCAAGAAACAGAAAGAAACAGAGCATGATAAAAATAAGAGGAAAAATAAAATAATCTGCAAAAGAATCGTGATCCAAGGATTTTGTAACTTAATGAGCAACCAAGAGAGTGTTTCACATTTACAAGCAGTACTTTCATATTTACAGCTAGTACTTCTTCCAGATACCAAGCAGCAGCTAGGGAATGAGTATGCTTTGTGACATTTGTGACAGAAGGAAAACCCCAAACAAACAAGCAGCACATTGAAAGGCCTCACTGACAACTCTCCTTCCTTAGGTTCTCCCTACAGCCCAGGTTCCTGCTGGAGGCTCTTACAGGCACAGCCTTCAGAGCTGCAGTTTAGGCTGCAGCAGATTGGGCAGAAACCAAAGGCCAACAGCAAAAACATTCAAGCTCTTGAAAACACCTCAAAAGCAGCACAGGATGGTTAAAAAGCTACAGGACTCTGCTAGCAAGAAACAGAACAAGCTAAACAGATGATTTAAATACATTCTGGAGAGATATTAGACCAAGGAAACAGATTCCTCATTTTCTACTGGCTTAACCTCACTGAAAGAGAGTTTGTCCTATGTGAGTACATCCTTTGCACATCCCAGGACTTTGCTTTGAGTGGCTGTAAAAAAACAAACCTATTCCAATTCCACAAGTGTTCAGAGGCTTATCAGAGGTGGCTGCTCCAAGCAGCAGGGACGCAGCAGTGCTCAGATAAGGCGGACTCAAGGAGAAGCTGATCCCGCGCTGCCGATGACAAACGTGGCTGTAAACAGCAGCAGAGCGAGATGCTGACACCCTGTGAACACAAGGTTACACTTCCCACTGAGGAGCTACACGGCAGATTTTAATGGGCCACGACCGACAGCCAGGGAAATGAGTGCCCGCTCTGCTGCAGGAATTATGGCTGTCCCCAGCCCTCCCGCTCACGGCTCTGGCACACTGACCTCCTGCTGGGGACTGCTCTTCAGCTGGGACACTGCTGTAAGGACACTGGGTAACTCAAGGGATTAATGGCATGGTTCTGGAGTCTCCAGTTTGGTGGCTCAAAATATCAAAAGTGGGCAGGAGAAAGAACAGTTTGGATTGTGACATGAGTTTGTAGGGCTGCACTCTGAGGGCCTCAGGAAGGCCATAAACCTTTGCAAGGTACCCTGGAAGACCGAAATGTAGGATACAATATGATCCTACAGGATCTGCTACAGGATCTTGCAGAATGCTGAAGTCCTTGTGCAAACATCTAGGAATCCTGGTTTCTCTTGGGTTCCTGTTGAAAGCAGCAGGCTGTAGGCAGAAGACAGTGTCCCCATGCCCAGGGCAAGGTGCAGCATTTAGCACTTTGCAGGATAAGGTCCATTAGAATCATGAATCCAACACAAAACTAGCTTGAGACTGTAACAGCTTCTGCTGATACCATACAAGCTGTTTTAATTCTATTGCTTTCTCATTCTCGTGTGCTGGCGTGATCCAAACAGGTCTGTCCTGTGAAGCACTGAATCCTTCCACTCACCAATAAGGTCAAAAAGGGTGAGGGGGTGCAGAGCAGAATTTGGTCATGAGACTCTTTCCTGCTTCCTCTGGGCTCTTCAACTGCTTCCCACCAAATGTGAAGTCCAGGAGGAAACCCCAGGGCACACAGCCCCCCACAGAGCAGACTGCTGGATTTGTGCCACGTTCTCCCCTGTTTCCCTAAAGACTTTTATGACACGGCACCATGTGCCTGTGAGTCTGGTTTATGGGCCAGGATGTCCTGCATGTGTGGAAGGCAGCGTGCACGATCCTGGCCACAGGGAAGCCACAGCAGGATGGTGGAAGTCAGGTCATCTGGCTCCCAGAGCTGAACTGCTCATTTAATAAGGCGTCTACAGAGGAGCAGATGGAAGCAATAATGACTCCTAAACAAACGTGAATTCCTAAACAAATGTGACAAAGACCATAAGAGTTTATTATTTTTAAGAAGTTAATGAAAAAATAAGAAGGAAACCTCCTCCTTTCAGAGGGCTCTAATTAGCTCACATGCTAGACTCACCGTCATGAGAGTAAAGTTTATGTTGAAGTGCATAAATAATTTCATGTAGTAAGAATATCCACCCAAACAGAAAGATATACAACTGCTACATGCTTCCTCTGAGCAATTCTGCAGTCACATATACAGTAAGAAATTAATTACACCTAAGGTAATGTTAGAATCTGCCTTGAGAAGAAATTTAGAGATTTATATATTTAGGACGAAAGCACTGGCTAAGAATTTTGTCAAGGTTTTGGCTGACTTATAGATGGCTGAAGAGGAAGGAAGGAAGGAAAAAAAACCAAGGTTGTAAAAAACCATATACTGCAGCTCCAGGAGTAGTGGCTCACTTCCCACTCTGCATCACCATAAAAGAGCAAACAAAACAGGGTCCTCTTAGTTATCCTCATACACAAAAAATCCCAGAGCCCTTTCCAAAATGCTTCTAGAGTAAAAACATTGGATTACATGCACTGCCAGCTGACAAATATTTCTAAGCTCACTCTGAGTGCTTCTGAATATAAAGACAGCTTGAATGAGGTCTCTGAGCAGCAGAGGGTTTTTGTAGGAGTACAGCACTATGGATCTGTTGCATGGGGCTCTCCTCAGCCTCTTCTCTAAAGAGGCTCTGAGCACACGCTGGGACAGGGGACCCGTGGGGACAGCCCAGGGGACCCGTGGGGACAGCCCAGGGGTCCCGTGGGGACAGCCCAGGGGACCCGTGGGGACAGCCCAGGGGACCCGTGGGGACAGCCCAGGGGTCCCGTGGGGACAGCCCAGGGGACCCGTGGGGACAGCCCAGGGAACCCGTGGGGACAGCCCAGAGGTCCCATGGGGACAGCCCAGGGCACCTGTGGGGACAGCCCAGGGGACCCGAGGGGACAGCCCAGGGGTCCTGTGGGGACAGTCCAGGGGTCCCGTGTCTCACCCAGGCTCAAGGGAGCCACAGATGAGGATTCAGAACAGCATGGCCACCTTGCTGTTTACACCTTTCCCACAAAGCACCAGCTCCTCAGAAAAGCAAAATAAACGCTGAAAGATGATGCGGCAAAGACAAAACTCAGGTATTATCAACAAGAAACGCTGTGCTGCATCTGGAGGAACTCACCAGCGGCTCCCGAGACGCGGCGTTCTCAGTCGCAGGGCAGGAGCCAGCCTGTGAAGCACAGACACAAAGAGTGAGGTCACATTGCCACCCCATGGACACCACCAGAAACTCATCTGGAAGGGTCCCCTGAGCAGCACCTAGGCACGCACACTTCTCTGGGCTATCAGCAGCAGCTCTGTGTGTCTGTACCGAAGACAAAAAGGTCAGATCCACAGAAAAAAGGTATTAATTCCCCATTTAAAACAAGGGAAATAACAGAATCTGCAGAACTGATTTTAAGGAGTCAGCAGTAAAAAGCCAGCAAGACTCCTGAGAGATGGCATAAGAGTAGTGGCCACCCAAACAAAATTTCTTAAATACTTCTCCCATTTCCAGGATCCAGTAACCGTTCTTCTGAAGATTTCTAAACAACCGTGATTTACCTAAACCTCACAAACTGTCACCAGGACTATCCTTGCTTCCCACACATAATCAAGAGATTAAGTTTTGTCCTCCAATTGTAGTCCTCATTTTTATGCATATACCTCACCTTCAAAGTATCTCAATATTTATTTTTCCCATTGGAAAAAGACACAAAAATAATATAGATAAAATAAGTATTTACCACAAGAGGGTGCCAGAAACTCAAATATACTGTAACCCATCTGCTTCCCAATAAGGATCATCACCAGGACCCAGCCAGACCTCACAGGTGGGCAGGGATTCTCTGGGATTGCTTGCCACAACCTGTGGGGAGGGAGGAGAGGAAGGGAGGGAGGCAGGCAGGCAGGCAGGAAGGAAGGAAGGAAGGAAGGATCCACCACTGAATTCACATCCTCAGGAAATTCCCAGAGCAAAGTATTTAGCATTAAGAAACACCAATAGCCAAGACAAATCTAAAATTCATTGTCTTGTTCACAGGCTACACCATCATCTTGCTCTTCTCTTTCTTTTACTATAAAAATACAGTAACAGAGAGACAGGATCTTTTCTTTTGCTTATTTTTGGTAAAGACATTGCTACAGGCCCAAGGAATACAATGTCTAAACAAAACAAAGTATTTTAAAATCTCTGGTAGAAATATTTATTGCCTTTAGAACACAATTCTATCAACATAGATGATTTGATTCGAGCTGCAGTACTCCCCTCTCCCCACATTGCTTGAGGCAATATATTAATTCATGAGAATGAGAAAATTAAACTAAGAAAAATAGATAATAAGCCATAAGACATCTGACACTCCCTTTTCAGCATCTAAATTAACTTGATTTGTAATAGCAAACATGATGGGGCCCAAACATAAACATGTTAAGTGAGGCAGTGCCACTACTCAGGGCCTCATGTTGAAAGCTTGGCAATAAATAAACAAACATCACCAGCAGCAGAAAGCAAGTATTTTATTAAATTCCCTAAACGTTAGGAGTGCCACGGGGACAACTCTCAACAAGCATTGACAATAACATTAAAACTGCAGTGGTTGTGTAAGAGAAGCGGTATCTACATTCTGTGAGACTTGGAAAGATATTTTCATTGGTTTGTTTAATTCTGAAACTGTCTCCTTGAAAAGCCACCCACTGTACTCTATAACCTTCAATCACATCCCCTTTTTCCAGGCAAAGCTGTAAGACTGTCTCAAAATTCCATCCAAGCCCCCAGAATGTGGGAGCACTGAACACTTCTCGGAGTTCTGCCTGAGGAATGTGCAGCAGCGTAAGACCCAAAGGACACAGCAGAGTTACAGAATCACAGAATGGGTCAGGCTGAAGGGACCTTAAAGATCCTCTAATTCCAACCCCTGCCATGGGCTGGGACACCTTCTGATGGCTGGGGACACCTGTCCTGTCCAGCAGGCGTGGCCAGGCTGGGGCAGCAGGAGCAGCCCTACACCCCTGACTGGTACAGGAGGGGACAGAGGAGGCTCCTGCAGCACCGAGCAGCTCCTGGGGCGTGCCAAGGCTGGGGGCCAGAGCCCTGCCTGGGGCTGCTGACCAGAGCCCTGTCCAGGGGCTGCTGACCAGAGCCCTGTCCAGAGGTGCTGACCAGAGCCCTGTCCGGGGGCTGCTGACCAGAGCCCTGTCCGGGGGCTGCTGACCACTGCCGTGTCCAGAGGTGCTGACCAGAGCCCTGTCCGGGGGCTGCTGACCACTGCCGTGTCCAGTGGTGCTGACCAGAGCCCTGTCCAGAGGCTGCTGACCAGAGCCCTGTCCAGAGGCTGCTGACCAGAGCCTTGTCCAGGGGCTGCTGACCAGAGCCCTGTCCAGGGGCTGCTGACCAGAGCCTTGTCTGGGGCCTGCTGACCAGAGCCTTGTCCAGAGCCTGCTGACCAGAGCCCTGCCTGGGGCTGCTGACCACTGCCCTGCCCGGGGGCTGCTGACCAGAGCCCTGCCTGGGGCTGCTGACCAGAGCCCTGTCCAGAGGTGCTGACCAGAGCCTTGTCCGGGGGCTGCTGACCACTGCCCTGTCCAGGGGCTGCTGACCAGAGCCCTGTCCAGAGGTGCTGACCAGAGCCCTGTCCAGAGGTGCTGACCAGAGCCCTGCCTGGGGCTGCTGACCACTGCCCTGTCCAGTGGTGCTGACCAGAGCCCTGTCCAGAGGTGCTGACCAGAGCCCTGTCCAGGGGCTGCTGACCAGAGCCCTGCCCAGGGGCTGCTGACCACTGCCGTGTCCAGAGGTGCTGACCAGAGCCCTGTCCAGAGGTGCTGACCACTGCCCTGTCCAGGGGCTGCTGACCACTGCCCTGTCCAGAGGTGCTGACCACTGCCGTGTCCAGAGGTGCTGACCAGAGCCCTGTCCAGAGGCTGCTGACCACTGCCCTGCCTGGGGCTGCTGACCAGAGCCCTGTCCAGAGGTGCTGACCAGAGCCCTGTCCAGAGGTGCTGACCACTGCCCTGTCCAGGGGCTGCTGACCAGAGCCATGCCTGGGGCTGCTGACCAGAGCCCTGTCCAGGGGCTGCTGACCACTGCCCTGCCCAGAGGTGCTGACCACTGCCCTGCCCAGAGGTGCTGACCAGAGCCCTGTCCAGAGGTGCTGACCACTGCCCTGTCCAGGGGCTGCTGACCAGAGCCATGCCTGGGGCTGCTGACCAGAGCCCTGTCCGGGGGCTGCTGACCACTGCCCTGTCCGGGGGCTGCTGACCAGAGCCCTGTCCAGAGGTGCTGACCACTGCCCTGCCCAGAGGTGCTGAGCAGAGCCCTGTCCAGGGGCTGCTGACCACTGCCCTGTCCCACAGCCAGGCCAGAAGCTGCTGACCAGAGCCCTGCCCAGAGGCCGGGCCGGAGGGTCGTCGCATGCCTGCTGCAGGGCAGACACCAGAAGGGGTTCAAGTAACTCATTCTGGCCTGAGGATCCAGCACTGCTGCACACAATGGGACAGAATCTGATTCTTCATCTTTACCTTTAAAACCTAGAGTGTTCTCTGGCTACATTTATGAGGCCTGTTAAAAAGCAAGACTTCCCCACTTCCAAACATTGAACCTTATTTTGAGGTAAAGCAACATAAATAAATGCGGGGGGTTTAAGTGTGCAGTGGGAAAATGAAATATCCAAACTCAAAGGAACCTGAATGTTTTTTAGGTGATCACATTTGCCAATCAACCAGATCTCTGTCCCAGAAACTGCCTGCCCAGCAGACTGCTGAGGTGCCTTAAGGACCAGCCACAGACTGTTTCAGATTTCCTCATTCTGGAAACATTCACTTGAAGTGTGAGGGATGGACGGTAACACCTGCACCTCAGACTGGGGCTGATGAAAATACCTGGGTGATGCAAAGCTGCCCTGCCTCCTGTGAGTTTGGTAACTTGGCCTTTCACAACCCAGATGGTTAGCCAAGAGTACCAATTTTATGTAATTTATTTCTGCTTCACTTTAGTTCAATAGCCTCCCCCACAAACTCACCCTCCTCAGTCCAAAATAAAGGGATCAACAGAGAGATTCACAGTGATTTTGCCAAATCTGGACAGACTTGAGTGATTGCACGTAACAATGTGTCACTGGCAGCCGCTCTGTTTTCTTCCCAGTTGCTCACATAGACCTTTCCCCTCCTGCTGCTGGAGTGGGGCTCTGGGGGCACTGAAAGCACTTTACCAAATCCCATTGGCACCACAACGCAGGAACCTGTCTGGGATCGTGGGGAGATGAGAGAGCTCCAGGAGATGAAGGAGTCTGAGGTGGGTTTGAGGTTCAGATGATGAACAGCACAGTGTGAATGAGAGGAAGCCTCCACGCTATACACCTACATCACACCTACACTACAGAATCACAGAATCCAGCCTGGAGGCCTTCAAGCAAATAAGAATATATACTATATACAACTCCATCACACTTCTTTTTCCTGTGGCTGCCCCATTCATTTCATATCCCAGTTTAAAAAAAACTGAAGCTTTTAGTGTTTCCTGAGCACTCAAACCACTGAACTTACATTGCTCTTTTATGCTCTTGGCTCAAGGATCTCCTTCCGTCCCTCGCATTTGCAAGGCAGAGACAATATTTCTGTCTAACTAGCCACAGCAAAACAGAATATTCTGAGTTGGAAGGGACCCCCCAAGGATCGTCGAGTTCAACCCGAGTTTTATAACCCAGCTGCACAGTGTCTCCTTTCATTCTGGCCGTGTTTGTATTTACTCTTTTCCTATTCAAGTGCTTTACGAGTTTCATATACAGATCCCCAATGCCAACACGCCTGTGCCCTGGGCCCGGCCTGCACACCCTTCAGCCGGCCCCGCACAGCCCCTGCTCGCACAGGGCACGGAGCCCAGGTGCAGCACGGAGCCCGCGGTGCCCGGGGGAGGCTCCCGGAGCCCCCCGGCACCCCCGGGACCCCGGCCCGGCCCGGCGCCCTCACCTGCCCCGGCTGCTCCGCTCTCTCCGCGGCCGCCATCTTCCCAGGCGCGGCTAGTCCATCCCCAACCGCCCGATGGAACGCCCCCGCCGCCGCGCCGCAGGCACGGCGAGTCGAACGCCGGCGCAGCGATGCGTTCGGCGGGGACGCCGCCGGTGCCGTGAGAGCCCGGCCTCAGGCGGGCCCGGCCGCTCGGGCCGCGCCGGTCCCGCGGCAGCAGCGCCCGCCACGCCTGGAAAAGCCCCTTGCGGCACTGCCGAGCCTCAGTTGATGGCGGCGCGGCTGAAGCGGTGCGTGGTGCGGCGGCGGGACGGGCCGGAGCAGCACGGCGTGGCCGCGTCCTGCCTGCGGGAGCTGCGCGACAAAGGTGAGCGGCGGCCGCGCTGCGACCCGCTGTGGGACCCGCTGTGGGACCCGCTGTGGGACCCCCTGTGTGACCCCGCTGTGGGACCTGCTGGGACCCACTGTGGGACCCCCTGTGGGACCCCCTGTGGGACCCCCTGTGTGACCCCGCTGTGGGACCCACTGTGGGACCCCCTGTGTGACCCCACTGTGGGACCCGCTGTGGGACCTACTATGGGACCCGCTGTGGGACCCCCTGTGGGACCCCCTGTGGGACCCGCTGTGGGACCCACTGTGGGACCCGCTGTGGGACCCCCTGTGTGACCCCACTGTGGGACCCGCTGTGGGACCCGCTGTGGGACCAGCTGTGGGACCCACTGTGTGACCCCGCTGTGGGACCCCCTGTGTGACCCCACTGTGTGACCCCCTGTGGGACCCACTGTGTGACCCCACTGTGTGACCCCCTGTGGGACCCGCTGTGGGACCCCACTGTGTGACCCGCTGTGGGACCAGCTGTGGGACCCGCTGTGGGACCCGCTGTGGGACCCGCTGTGGGACCCGCTGTGGGACCAGCTGTGGGACCCCGCTGTGGGACCCTCTGTGGGACCCGCTGTGGGACCAGCTGTGGGACCCGCTGTGGGACCCGCTGTGGGACCCGCTGTGGGACCAGCTGTGGGACCCCGCTGTGGGACCCCACTGTGTGACCCCCTGTGTGACCCCACTGTGGGACCCCACTGTGTGACCCCCTGTGTGACCCCCTGTGTGACCCCACTGTGTGACCCCGCTGTGGGACCAGCTAGGACCCGCTGTGGGACCCCCTGTGTGACCCCGCTGTGGAACCCTGCTGTCGGACCCGCTGTGGGACCCCCTGTGGGACCCGCTGTGGGACCTGCTGGGACCCGCTGTGGGACCAGCTGTGGGACCCCCTGTGGGACCTGCTGTGGGACCCCCTGTGGGACCCCCTGTGGGACCTGCTGTGGGACCCGCTGTGGAACCCACTGTGGGACCCGCTGTGGGACCAGCTAGGACCCGCTGTGGAACCCACTGTGGGACCTACTATGGGACCTGCTGGGACCCACTGTGTGACCCGCTGTGGGACCCCACTGTGGGACCCCGCTGTGGGACCTGCTGGGACCCACTGTGAGCCCCAGCTAATGTGCAGCACTGTAAGGACACAGGTCGTGGTCTCCAGCCTCAGTCACTGAGAGCTGCCTGTCCTTTGTGCTGGAGGTAATAAAAGCGCAGTGCTGTGACATTTTTATTGTTTTGTTAAGTATTTTTTCTGTTCTGCAGCTTGTGGTGTTCTGGCTATTGACAAGGCCCGGGAACCCATCACCTTGGTACTGGCAGAAGATGGGACCATTGTGGATGATGAAGATTACTTCTTGTGTTTGCCATCTAACACAAAATTTGTGGCACTGGCCAAGGATGAGAAATGGACCAGCAAAAGCTTAGGTATGCTGTGAGCAAGGAAGCATGGAAGGGGAGGTGTGTTTAGAGTACACCTAGTGACCATAGGCAGTGTCAGGTGATCAGGAATAACCCATGAAACTGGTGACTCTTGTGTCAGACAGTGGAACATCCTGGCTCTCGGAGTCTGTGGATGAAGTGGACAGTGCTGCTGAGAAGTGGAAGCAACTGGCCAGGCAGCTAAAGGATGACCTGTCCAATATCATCCTGATGTCTGAAGAAGACCTCCAGGTACAATGGGGAAATGCCCAGTCCCTGTCCTTGCATCTGCCCATCAACCGTTTATCTCAGTAGAGAGCAGATTCAATAAGCAAGAGCTCAGGTTTAATTCAGCTGCTGCTTTTGGCTCTTGCCAGAGTCAAACTTATCCTTGAAGGGAAACACTCGAGTGTCCAAGAGTGTTCTTAATCCCCAACTATCCCTCCCTGTGTGTTCTTCCAGTTCTGGGAGGGGAAAGAGTTGAGATTTGGCCAAATTGCATCTGAGGTCAGCTCATTCCTTAACACCAGACACCTGTGTAACATGTCCAGAGGGGAGGCTGAGCAGCAGGCCAGGTCTGTCTGCTTCAGAGGGGTTTGAAGAACTGCTGTCACTTTCCAGAGCTGAATGATTCAAGTTTCTGACTGCTCAACACCTTGTCTGTGGTGAGGCATGACAATAACTGTCCCTTTTCCTCCCCAATGTGCAGCTTCCCAGGTGCCAGGCTACTGCCTTTCCTTTGAATATTTCCATGCGCTCTGAGGCAGTGCTTTGCCATTAGTTTTCAAGATTTCTGTTAAAATTGCATATGATTCCACACCTTCTTGGATGTCTTTTGGCTTTTAGTAAAGAATTCTGCCTGGTGGAGTGCCACTACAGCCTCTCAGAACTCAGGGGACTTGCTATGACAAGGAACTTTGTGGAACATGCTTGTTTTCAGGAGGGTTTGTACATTCTGTTTGTACTGCAGTAAGTGCCACAAAATTAGTTACTCAGGAGCCCTCTCAATGTTTTAAGGTGCTTATTGATGTGCCACGCTCAGACCTGGCTGAAGAGCTTGCCCAAAGTGAAACCAAAATCCAAGTGCTGCAGGACACTCTGCAGCAGGTGCTGGACAGACGAGAAGAAGAGCGTCAGTCAAGGCAGCTCCTAGAACTCTACCTGGAGGCCTTGAAAACTGAAGACAGTATCTTAAGCAAAGTTGCAGGTAGGGAGCATTTATATGCTAGAGAAGGAGGTTTTCAACTCCCAGCTGAGTGGAATAAATAAAATAGAGTGAGTAATTTGGTCAGCTGTTGTTAAATGGGGTTGGTGCAAGAGAAGGTGTAGTGTATATAGTGTAAGAATTCTCTGACCAGAGAGCTCTCTCACTGCCATGTCACACTTCTCGCAAAGCCTGAAAGAACAATACTGGGAGAAAAGCTTAGATCCTGTAGTCCTCCTTAACATTATGGATTTCTTAAGTTCCAGGAGGCACCTAGATTGGATGTATATTTTATTAATCTCACAACCATCAAAGCAGTCCAGGGTAATTTTCCTGTCCTGTGTTTGTCAGGGGCTGTACTGATTGTGCTCCTTTTCAGAACCTAAGGCTGCGCCAGGGAAGGAGATGGATGTGGTTGACACAGGTACCAGCAGCAGAGATACTTCAGCCACAACAGCACTTAGTGACCAGGTCCTTGCTTCTCTGAAAGAGAAACCTGCTCCAGAGCTCTGCTTGGACAGTCAGGATCTAGAGGTGGGTGAGAATGACACAACCATAAACCTCTCCCTCTGAAACAGAGGCTATAGGGGAAGCTGTCTTTGCTTCTGGAGGCTCCATGTCAGTAGCTGTGTTTCAAAGTGCTGAAGTTTAATTAATTTCTCTTCCTCAGTCACACTATCCCTGGCTTGGAGCTCCTCTGTAACAGCCAGCTGACATTGTTCCACACACTCTGTCCTCTGAAAAGCCACAAAATAATTTTGGATTTGGTCTCTGACAAATCAGTCAGCTGTCCTACCAGCAAGGTTCTTTGGGTTTTTTTTGTATGTTTGTATATCTAGCTGTGCTTCTTTTATACATCCCAAATTAAAATAAAAACCTCCTAATTTTGGAAAATACAGCTTGGAAAGGAAGGTCTAGCTAAACTGTAACTACTTAGGAAGGTGTTCTTTTAAGCTGTCAACTTGCTACTGTTGCTTTTTCCTGCTGTAGAAAATATGTAACTGCTCTCTCTTCCTTTGAACCCTGAACACAGCTTCAAGTGCTGAGTGTTGACAAATTACTGAAAATCCTCTAGCCCACGGGATAGGTGATGAAAGCTGGGAACATCTCCAGCTCAAAAGTGCCAGTACTAAACTTTGGTTCCTGCTGTTGTTAATGTCAGCAGAGGGCTAGTGGCCGGGGGTCACTAGAAAAGACTGTTAACAATGTGTCTTGCTGCAGCTGGTGTCCAAGGAAGATGCAGCAGCGCTGGCCTCGGCTCTGGGGTGGGACAAGCAGAAAGCTGGAGCTCTGCAGGAAGCCTGTGATCAGGAGCTCTGCAAGCGCCTCAAACAAGTGCAGACTCTGCATTCCCTACGGAGCACATCCAAGGGCAAGAAAACGCTTCCCTGGGGGGACTGGCCCACTGCAAAACGCAAAAAATAAGACTGCATTGCTGTTTGCAGTTTAGTTTTTGCTTTTGCATTAGAATCAATACAAGCAAAGACACATCCTGGGAACCATAGTTTGCTGGTCATACTGTGGTCTGGCTATAGATACACACATACAACTAAAATCTGAACATTGTCCTGAGGCTTAAACTCCTCTGGTGATTTGACTTGTGTAAGCAAAGGGATTTTGACTTTTTGCAGAATGCTAGAACAATGGTATTGCTAAGCACAGCATGTGTTTGGCTTTCAATATGTGGTTGGTAGCCAGCAGCTTCCATCTGATAATGTGGATGCAGCTCCTGAAGCCCCAGGCAGTTTGCTTACTTTGTCCTCCTACCATTTTCAGTGTAAAAAGGATGGAGGATCTCTGGAAGACACTTTGAGGCACAGTTAGTGATCAGGGCAGAGGGGTTAGCCAGTTGCTGCCTGGCTTTAAGCTCTAGCCTGGGATCTAGGAACTTGAATTCTCACGTTGATTTAATCAGTTAAAGTAAATTCAAAGTCCTTCAACTTCAGTGCTTTTTCTGTGAGGAACTCCTGCCTCTTGGATGCTGTGTAAGAACTATCATGTAAAACACAGCAAAGGTGGAAATAATTGCTTTGTAAGGCTGTGTGACAGAAGACTTGCATTTGGACTGCTGTGTTATTCTCCTAATCATTAGTGTATCATCATGATGCTTTTGTATTAACTGGCTTATTTTTAAATTTATTAAAGCCTTTTTTTCTAATATGAATAAAACCTTTTAATCTTACTGTTGGACTAGTTTTGATATTTCCACCAGCTGCTATAATTAAAGAATGGGCTGATAAATACAGTATTGCTGTAAAGAAAGAGGATGAAGAAATTGCAGAAGTACTGTCTTTAACTTATCCAAAATGTTTAGGCAGAATGTGTGTTCATCATGATGACTGCACTTGAACTCTCACCTGGCACAATCTGCTCTTCTCGTATGAGAACAGAAGATGTCTATGAAAAAAATCAGACAAGTGAAATGAAACTTCTGAGAAAGTTTTAGTAGGTACAGATGTGTTTTGTAGCAGCATGCTAAATCCTCTGATCTAACACAGCCTTAAATGGCCCAGGATAAGTATTCCTACAGCAGGCATCCAGGTGAACCCATTGCATGCAACAGTCCAGCTTAATTATGGCATAGTCAGAGTTAGACAGACAGTGCAACTAATTAATATTCTGAACAGTTTAGTGACTTAAAGCTGATAAACAAAACTACTCAGGCTACCTTCAGGTGAAACTACCCAGATGGGAATTGACTGGACTTAGGGGAGAAGCTTGCAGGAAACTTTTTGTCTGTTTTGCTTCTGCCCATATACACTTTCAGATCGTAACATTATAGGCCATGGCAGGTAAAAAGGTTTCCTGGTGTTCTGAACAGGTTCTTAGTACAAGCTTTTTATGTTCCAGTCCTTCTGCAATCGCACGGATGGCTGTGCTACCCCTAGAAATCTGCTTCCTTTGACTAATTATTTTCATTTCCTTTGCACTGGGTAAGGCTCTGCCAGCCCAGCAGAGGCTCGTGGGATCCCTGCCTGCTGCTCTGCAGCCACGGTGCCGCCTGAAAATGGGAATTACTGGCAGTGACAACTGTAGCCCAGCAGTGCCACAGGGGGGAAACAACAAAAAACACCTTTACGTGTCAAGGCAATGAGTGAGAGATATGGCTTCTTAAAAACAAAATATGCAAAATGCCTGAGCAAAAATAGAAAAATTGGAAGCAAGGAAAAAGCCAGAGTTACTAGAGAAATAAAGTAGCAGAATGAAGGGTGTTGCACATACTGAGTTATGGCTCAGTGAGAATGGTCTATTTCAAACTCTTTATTTAAAGTATTTTAATTTTAATAACAGATACCTTTTGTGAGCAATTAAGGCATTTTGGCTGTAAGCTTACTGAATTCTGACAGACTTTTAATTTTTGGAACAATACAAATCCAGTTGCATTCACCTGAAAACCTAAAGATTCATTACTGGAGCTAACCTGCAAGATGAATAAGCTAGGTCTGGTTTCTCTAGGATAGTAAATGTCCTGAAATATTACTCGAAAGATAAATCATGCCATATTGGAATCTTCATTTTCAGTCATAGCTGTTTCTTGTTCCCCAGGAGTTCTCTCTCCCTTAGCTGCACTGGACTTCTTTTTCTTCTTCTCTTTCTGCTCCATGTTACTTGATGCAAGCTCTTCACTTTTCTGAGTGATATATTTTAGCTGGGAACAATAAGCTAATCAGTACTCTACTGAGGAACTTTAATTCACAAAACATTAGAAAGAAATACTGAAGAGAAATTAACAGGGCAAATTCTTATTACAAAAAATATGTCAGACTCCAAAAAACTTTTACTTTGCTTTCTCAGGCAAGTTCTTGTTGTGTGTTTCAAATCACACACAGAAGGGAAAAAAAATCTCCTCACACAAAAGTAAAATTAGTATTGAAAGCATTTTTCATGGATCCACATACAGGCATGTCTTAACACATCAGTGAGTTTTATCCACTGAACATCATATAGATCAGCACAGGAGGGAATAAAATGATTCTGTGATGCCTGTGTTAATGTTGCACCTCGAGCAGTATTAACTCAGCACCTCGAGGCAGACTCAAGCTATTGAGGCTGCAACAAAGAAACACCACCAGGAAAAAGCAAAGTGATTCACAATGCTGTGTCTGCTTATTGCACTTTTGAACTTGGAACTTCAGCTGGCCTGGTGCAACGAGAGCACCGCTGCTTGAACTGCAATCAGATCTGTGTTACACCTCACCACAACGAGGTAGAGTGGCATGAAGCAAAATAAGATGAAAATTTCAAAAATTACTGGACTGTGCCTATCTACCTCAGGAAGACAGTGAAATTTCTTATGCAACAGTTGCTTCATCAAGTATAACCTTCATTCAAATGCTTTTAGGAATTAACTGGTTTAAGAATGTTGCAAGACAGAAAATACAGTGCATCTCACCAAAGAATTGCTTCTTCTAGCCAAAAGCTTCACATCTTCTGTAGTGACTGTGGTTCGTTTTGCATGCCTGAATAAAATCAAAAAACATCCCTTAACATTTTTGCCAACACTGACCATAAGAGGCCAAGATCAAAAAGTACCTACAGGGAATTTCTATTTCATCACTTCACAGACACTATTCAAGCAGCCAACCAAGCCCTTTAAAGCTTGAATTACAAGACATGTTTTAAAGATTATCTAGGAGCTAACACAAAAAAACGGAAATACTTTGTAACAATCGGTACATACCTTGCAAACATTTCGAGGTCTTTTGCAAAGATTTCTAGAGAAAACACAAAGATGTCATATATTTTAAAATACTGGGTGGGAAGAGATACACAAGTTATGCAAATCAATTAAGAGAGGTGACCATAGCTGGGTATTAGGCACCACTCGCACACAAGCAGGCAGCTACACAATGTTCCCTAATACATCTAAATGCTTTATTCAGGTCTGAAAAGTCGAACTAGTATTTCTTGTACTTAAAAATATATAATGCAAGAGAATGCCCCGGTGACATTTAGCTGTATTTTTGAAGCCCTGTGTCTCCAGCTACGGCTCCCGCACAGACACAGGCGCTGCGGTGAGCAGCCGCAGGTAACCCCGCTGTACCGCACTGCCGGAAGGTGATCTCCGAGATGGCTGCGATGCTCTGTTTGCTGAACCGCACGTCCTTGTCCTCCTCCACCTCCTGGCACAGGCACCCGACCGTGTAGTGAACCGCCGCCTTCAGCCTCTGCAGGGAGCAAGGCAGGGGCAGCCAGTGACACACCGGCCTCGCCCCAACCCCCGAAGCCGGCTCGGCCCGCCGTGTGCCGCCCGTACCTGTGCGAGCATCTGCTGCTCGGGGCCGCCGGCCGCCGCCATGGCTGCCCTCACGATTTCCCGCCTTTCCGCGCGGGGCGGGGCCGCCGCCATGGCCGCCCTCACGGCCTCCCGCCGCCATGGCCGCCCTCACGATCTCCCGCCGCCATGGCCGCCCTTACGATCTCCGGCCGCCGCCATGGCTGCCCTCACGGCCTCCCGCCGCCATGGCCGCCCTCACGGCCTCCCGCCGCCATGGCCGCCCTTACGATCTCCGGCCGCCGGCCGCCGCCATGGCCGCCCTCACGGCCTCCCGCCGCCATGGCCGCCCTCACGGCCTCCCGCCGCCATGGCCGCCCTCACGGTCTCCCGCCGCCGGCCGCCGCCATGGCCGCCCTCACGGTCTCCCGCCGCCATGGCCGCCCTCACGGTCTCCCGCCGCCATGGCTGCCCTCACGGTCTCCCGCCGCCATGGCCGCCCTCACGATCTCCCTCCCTGCCCGCGCGGGGCGGGGCCGCCGCCATGTCGGGGCTGTGAGGGACGCGCCGGCCCCGCCGTGCAGCGGCGCTGCTGCCCGCGGTCCGCGCTTGTTTTATGGATCTGCCAAATCTTTCTGCCTGCTCTGCTGAAAGGTACCTCACACTGAAATTCACCCTATACTGATATTCAACTAGTGACTAAATAGCTGTCTCTGCAGAAATACACATGGCCAAAAATTAATACAAAAGTCAGTGTGCACAGCACAAAATTTAACAGATTTTGAGAAATAAAAAGGTTAGACACCAGGTGAATTTTCAGAAGTCCTGAATGTGATAAATGGAGATGATTCGTGCTAACTCAATTGTAACTATTTGGAAAATTATAATTATAAAGCAATAAAGGAAATTAGTGTTACAAGGCAGATGGACCCTGAAGCCCCTTTACAGATGTTACATGTTAAAAATAGGATACAGGATGTAGTTTAAGTAATGTCTCAAGACAGAATCGACCTTGAGATGGACCAAGTTGGAATGACTTCAGGCATAGGGTCTGAAATTATGGTTTTAACTATGAAATGCAAGGCTAGTTATTGGAACACGATGCTTACTTACATAACACAACGCTTAGTGCAAGCTGTGAGGTTATCCAGAGGACGAGGATGAGTGTAAGCCTTCATCCAAAGACCAAAAGAAGACTGAAGACCCCATAGCAACAAGTGAAGCATGGGCCATGAAGTACAGTGACGTATAATTTAAGAATTGAAAGTGGGAGGAAACTTACAGGAAATATTAATGAATATGTATAAGCATATAGTATATAAGTTTAGTTTAAATTGCATTGTTTTGTAGGTGAGGTAGGGTGAGGAGCCCTCTCTGTACCCTGCTTGGTTTTGCTTATGTTTTAATCATACTTAATTACTGGCAAATTAAATTGTTTGGGGTTTTTTTACTAAATTGTATTAATTTTCAATTATATTGTCCTTCATTTAATAGACCTAGTTGTCTAATTTCATTTATAACATGAAGATGACTGGCATTGCAGGGAGAGGATATAAAATACAGTCAACTTTGCATGCAGCTGTGGGTATTTTTAATTGCCTCATTGGAAGAAGAGGCAAAGAATCAGGGAGATTTGGGGGGAAAAGTGCAAGCACACAGCAATGCAAAGTCTTTATGCCTGAGCTTAAAACTAGGAACAACAATTGGAGGGAGAAAATTAATTTTGTTTCTCCATGATCCATCCCATCTCCTACAAAAAGCACAGAGAGGTCAGTGTGACAGACTGAGCAGCTGAATGCCCAGGAATTAAATCTCTAAGAGCCAAGCTACTGCCTGTTAGGAATAAACCATGGCAACGAAAGAAAAGCCTTTATCTGCCTGGAACCTGCTAAGTCCCTGTGCTGTTTGCCACTCTTCATCTCAGCAATTCCTGAACTGCAGTCAACTTGGTCTTGATCCCTAGGACTTTATGCACTACAATACTATAAACCTAACATAACTATAAATTCTACTAAATACTGCACAAAAACATTTTATCTAGTTTTGGCCAGCACCAGGGGAAAGAAAACACCTCAACACATTTATAACTAAATTTATTTTGTTTTCTTATATGATACATATAGAGAGATATACATATATGTATGAAATACACCCACAAGTTGTTACAAAAGTGTCCAAACAAAAGTTCTAGCAGAGTACAGTAAAAAGTGATATTCTAGAAGAAATATCTGAGATCTCCAGTATCTTGGCTCCAAGTGGAAGGATTTCCATTAGACATTGTAAGCAGAAGAGGACACGTTCCCTCCATGGCCTGTCCAGTTAGTATGGATAAATTCCCCTGGCTTTGATAACAATTCATATGTATGTGCACCAAAGTAATCACGCTGAGCCTGGAATGAGAACACACAGACAAACCAGACACACAAATGTCAATATCATATGAGTTCTAGAAGTTGCACCTACTGTTACCTAACAAGGAATAGTAGAAATAAGACTAGACTCCAATATTATAACACTCAAAATTATTTTCTCATTATTAGCAAAACCACTGCAATGAAAAATTTACTAATATCTAATAATTAAATTAAGAGTTCTGCAGAAACGCAAGTATAGGATTTTTGCTTGGTACTAATCTAAAAAACAAGCACTTCCATACATCCAAACATTCAAAGATACTTCTCTACAAACCATTTGGGTTCAAATATATCATGACCCTTGGTTCACAGATGGAATACAAACACACACTGGGCACTGCCATACCAGTATCTCTGGTGTTCTTTATCCAGCTGTCTCTGTGTTTTACTGACATGAATTTCAGGTACAACAGAAATACATTAGGCAACCTATACTGTGAATGATTAGGACATATTGCCATCGAGACCTTTAAAGCAGTATTTAAATAACAGCACAATGAGATTTCAGTACCTACCTGAATCAGGTTAGCTGGCAATATCTTATGCCTGTATCCATCATAAAAAGAAAGTGCTGTAGTGAAGCAGGGCATAGGGATTCCAATCTGCACTCCAGTACTGACCACACGGCGCCAGGACTCCTGGGAGAGAGGAAAAGAGGGGGAAAACTGATCAGTGCTCACTCAGAGATATGTGCAGGCACATGAACTACTCCACTACAACTGTGTGTGCTAGTTCATGTTCTATGAAATCTAATAACCAAGGCTGAGCAAATACTGCAGCAGATTCCTGATTTTATATAAACGAGGTTGATCTAAAATAATGGCAAGTAAGAGAGTTAACAGCAGGATGAGAACAGTTGAGACATGCAGTCAAATCACAGCAAGCAGGCAAGCAAGGATGCTGTTCTTTCACATAAACGTGGTCAGAGCATCTCAAAACCATGGATTCAGAGGGGAAGGGGGAATGTTCTGAGCTCTGAGGCACTTCCAGGACCTCTCACCAAGCACAGAACAAAGCTTGCCCAAGGGCCCAAAAGGACAGCACTGATACTTCAGACAGATGTGGATCATCCTGAGTTCAACTGTCCATCTGGTCTAGTCATTTGCATGGAATATTCAGATTCAGTTACAAGAACTACTAATGATAATATGAGACTTCTTTTTTTGCCAGATAATGTGGTTTTAATTCCGCCTGTCGGCTCCAAACCCGGACACTATTTGTACAGACACAGGAATGTGTGGATCTGGAGCTGTTGTTCTGGGGCTACTGCAAACAATGGTACTGGAACAGAGCTTTATGGTCTGCTCAGCTGGAATCCAACTGCACAGCAGGCACAAGACACAGGGCAGTGGTGAGAATGTTCACACAGGCCAGGCCTTTTTTCCTCAGACATATATATATATATATATATATATATATATGTATATATGGCCCTTCTGAATTGCTGGATTTCTGCCTAAGGCTACTCTGTTACAGTAAAATGGGAACCTTCCGTTTCCAGTCATAACTTGGTCAGTATCAAAGAGAAGAACCATGACAGTATTGGCTGTTAATTATTTGTTTTATGCTCTCCTTTCCTTGGAACTTACCTGACAGTTTTCTACAGCTCTCTTAAAGAAATCATCCAACAGCAAATTCTGGAGCCCAGGATTTCGATCAAAAGCATCTTTGATTTTTCCCAGGAACACACTAGGCAAAAGTTAACCAGGAATAAATGTCACAGCTTTCAACAAAGCCCAGAATCCAAAAATTACAGTGCCAAAGCTTGACTCAGCCAGACTCAGATTGCAAACATGACAAAGATCAAGAAATATTTCAGCAGTTAAGCCACCAGAATAGTGGGTTCATCCAGTAAACTTTGGTGTTGTCTACAGCCTCTCAGATCTTACCAGCAGAGTAACTCCATGGATTTTCCAAGGAAATCTCTAGGCTTGTCAGCCAAGCACCTCATAAACTAAACTGCCTGCTCTTCTCCCCCCAGCAGCCAGGTTACCTCCTCATCTCATCTAAAAAAAGACTGGATGTGGCAATCAGCTGTGGTGTTAGGGCATGGGCTGGACTCGATGGTCTTGGAGGTCTCTTCCAATCTAGTGATTCTGTTGTTGAATTCTGTTGTTGTTGAATCTCAATTACCTTCTGATGATGCAGCCTCCCCTCCACATCAGTGCAATACCACCATAATTCAGTGTCCAGCCAAATTCTTTGGCTGCTTGCCTCAGCAGCATGAAACCTTGTGCATATGAGATAATCTTGGAAGCATACAGGGCCTAAAAAAGAAAAATCAAATTCACATTCCAAGAGAAGTCTCACAAAGTTCAACCACAAACTTCACAGTCTACATGCTCTGTCCAGCCCACATCTCAACAGGGATGAGTACAGTAGCAACATTCCAGTTATTTGAGAACCAAAATATCCTTTCTCATTGGAAAGTTTGGTTTCAACAGAGAGAGATCAAGAGAGCAATACCCAGGCAAAGACAGGAGTGTTGAGGGGTGGACAAGCTCCTGTGCATGAATTATGATCTCTGTACCCCACGTAGATGTCTTTGCCCACTGTGGCTTAGAGCTGAATTCCTTCTGGATCCTTCCTAACCTTCCTTTGGTTGGGAATGGGTCCCATTATGCTTTGTGGACATCATGAGACAATGCATGGTGCTGAAAGCAGGAACCATAAAATATAAACACAAGAGCTCTCCCAGGGTTCACAGCATCCCAAAGCTGCTCTAACCCTGCACAAGGACTCACCTTGCGGATGTCCTCCAGGAAGGCCTCCCTGTTCCCACTGAATTGGGTCACTTTGGGCCCTTCCAGCAGCTCACTGGCCTGCACTCTCTCATCCTTGAGGGACGACAGGCACCGTGCAAACACAGCTTCGCCTTTGGGTACAGCAGGAAAGAGGAGACCATTACAAAGCTGGGCATCATGTTCATGTCTGAGATACTCAAGCACCACAGAGCGTCACTGAGTGAAGAGCCATGTACACAAGCAAAAAAACTGGTGCACAAATGAATTATTCCAACAGCATTCCTGAGGGACAACACTGCCACTCAGTACAACCACTGGGTACATACTGACTGATACAGCTTTCAAATGACAAACAAAAAAAACACAGTCATCCACATGAAAATTTATCCTCAAGAACATTTACCAGCTCTCAGTTTTGAGAATTTACTTTAAAATCTTTTCCTATCTATCAGAGACAGACAGTGGTGCACTGCAATCCAGGGAACAGCAAGGCTGAAGACTTCACAAGTATTGTATCATGCTTTTGAGATAAAAAGCTGTTCCTTAAATGCCAGCTCACATTAACTGGATGTGCTTTGAAATACACACATGCAAAATAAGGGCAATTAAAACCAAGACTAAATCAGCAGCTTAACTTATAAAATGAAATAAGATTTACAAATCTGGTAGGCCTCTAGCATTAATATTCAGAAGTCTGTAAGAAAGTTTTCTAACATCATTAAACAGGTTACTAAATATCATCTGTCAGGCTGGCCCAGTGAGTTCTTAGTCATACTGGTTTAAGCTGTACTTGTTAGCAATTGAAGACAGTACTGTGAAATGAGGCAGAAAAAAGTTTGCTTTTCAGGGTCTGATAGGAGAAGAAGCAAGTCTTCATAGGGTCATTTTGTTCCACCCTTTAAGTGAGCTGTGATATACCAAAAAAAAACCAAAACAAAAAACCCAAAATAACCACACCCCAAAATCAGACCAACAACAATTAAAAAAAAAAGAGTGAGTAATATTTTCACAAGACTCTGGATCCTCCCTACAGCAGGAGGACATATCATACTTAAATCAGAACAGGCTAATTTCCATTTCTGCAAAAACTTCATTCTACCATGGGGAGGAGCAGCATGGTAGGAAAATCAGGAAAAAGCAGGAGTGGCATGACTCTGCTTTTACAAGCAGAAGTTTGCAAGTCACGCTCACGCAGTAAAAGCAGCCAGCAGCTGCCCTGAGAACGGCCACGTTTGCACAAGGACTATGGCACACACTTCCCTGTCTGCTCAGCATTACCTCACTGCACAGCACCAACCAGGGAGTGTCTCCTCCACCCCTGATCCTTGCAAGCACCCCAAACAGGAGAGTATCTGCAGTGCAAGCAAGAAACACTGTTTCAAGCCTAAAACTGAAAGAGTGCAGCTGCAGAACAATAAAACCATTTAGAGAATGTTTTGCTGCTGGAAGGCACCATGTTTCTTTGACAGCTACACTGCAGTTACTTTCTTTTAGCTACTGAATGTTTTCTTATCTTCAGGACTTGACCAGCCAATGCAAAGGAAAAAGAGGTAGAGAAAGCATGGAAATGAAAGCAAATCTGAGAGCAAAGAACCTGTTGATTCATCTAATTCAGTCAATGGGAAGCCCACTCTGGATCTGTAGTATTAGAGCACTCTAAATGTTGCAAATAAGTTACAGCTCCTCTGCATTAAAACACTCTGAGCTCAGCACTTAATGTTCCCCTGTCACTGAGTCCTCCCAGCACTGCAGAGACACCAGGGACACAGGTGTGGCAACAGGACTGCCAGCACTAAAGGAACAAGGTGAAAACAAGCCCAGCAAAACACCCAGGAACGGCTGTCAGGGCAGAAAGGCTGGAACAGCTACACCTACAAGAGCCTCTTCTGCCAGCCCAGCCCTGCTGTGGGCTCACTTCTGAGACTTCATGTTCCCCTGCTCCTCACTGTGATGTGGTGGGAAAGATCAAAGCAGCAGTTACCGATGAGTGTGACTGGGACTCCGTACTCCAGGGCAGAAATGGCTGTCCACTTCCCTGTGCCTTTCTGCCCTGCACTGTCCCTGATCTTTGGGAGGAGGTATTTGCCATCACTATCTTTGAATTTGAGAATATTGGCTGTGATTTCAATCAGGAAAGAGTCCAACTCTGTCTTATTCCACTCCTGAAATACCTGAAAAAGGAGAAAAAGCATATATGTATTCATACACACCCCAATTTGCTATGTCTCTACCATATCTTTTAACTGATTAATGTATATATTTTGCCTGATTGATTATAATGCTCAGTGTTTCACTAGCTCTTTTCAGGCAAGGTAATTCACATCTCTGCCCCTGAAGGTGCTTTCTGAACAGAAATCAATTGTAGTGTGGTAAGAGTTTTAAACAACTTCGATAAGCATTCAGCTGTCTGTGCTCACTGCTCCTACCTCATGTAAAGCTCAGGAATATTCCCCCCTTGCAGGAGGCATGTCAGAAAAATTCACTTCATGTACATGCAGCAGCTTTCCCCAAGCCCAGCACCTCACCAGTGGCAGACAGACACCACGGCACAAAAAAAGGAAAGACATTAAAAACTGCAAATCACCTTTGCCATCTCATCGTGCTCCATGCCCACCACATCTTTCATCAGGTGATAGGCCTCACAGATCAGCTGCATGTCTCCATACTCAATCCCATTGTGCACCATCTTCACGAAATGTCCAGCTCCTTCCTCTCCCACCTGTCCAGAAACATCCAAAAATCCCCTCAGCAACAGTATCATCACCACTTCCAGCGTTTAACACTTGCCCATGGCTTCCTTCTGCCTAAAGGAGTGAATCAAAGACAGTGCTGACTGAAACCAGTTCCTCGCAGGTCCATTTAGCTCCCCCAGCACATGACCTAGCCACAAACTTTGTCTTTCCACTGCATGGTGTGAGTTATCAGAGATGCTACACTGGAAATGAACACAGCCAGAAAATCAGCCTGTGATGGTGCTGTGTTTATTGTGGACAAACATCACAAATTTCAGCAACCAAACTGCCTAAGCAGGGATCTAAGCCCAAGTTAGGGTCAGTATCAAACAACTATTTACCCAGTCACAACAAGGTTCCCCAGATCCCACTTTAGCAGCAATGCTTTGAAATATGGTCTTGATGTGGGGCCTGTGGGGAAAAAGAATACACCTTAGCAGACAGGCAGGGGATACAAACACCACAAGAGAAAATAAATAAAATCTATCGCTACGATGCCTCCTTCTGTAAGCTGCCAAAAGGCAGCCTCGGCTGAGGGCAGTGGGCAGGCTGAGAACCCATCCCCACAGCAATGCCAATTAAATATGTTTTTCCCAACTAGGCAGTTTGCAAGACATTGGGACAATCAAGTCATGCTTCCAACACTGTACAGACAAGTGCAAAGCACATCAAGGAGCTCAGACATCCTCTCCCTTTGAACACAGAAGCTGTCCTTACGTAGCTGTTCAAGGCAAAAGATGATCAGGCAGCAACTTACTGTTGTTGATGGCTTTGTGCCACCAAATTTAAACAGGCTGATACAGGTATGAAACACTAATGCAAATGGACAGGGACTCAAGAGATACTACAGCTCAAGCAAAGCCTGGACACACCTTCTCTTTCCACATCTATACAGAGAGTGGGCAACAGGAGAAAAAGTCTAATATGAGCATTGATGTGCAGTTCTTTACTGAGACCTGAGTATAAAACAGCACAGCAGCATGCAGAAACTTGCAAATAAATTGATGCATTCAATAGTAGTACAAGCATGTACTGAAGCTCCTTTTATAATGTGTCACTACAGGGCCATTTGCTGCTGCCTGATTCATGGTTTGCAGCTTCCCAAGTGTGTACAGCATCAAAAGAAAAAAATAAGAAATAGTACTTGTTTACAATTTAAACAAAATTCCCTTCTCCCTTCATATGTCTGTAGGTCCTACTTTTGCCTGTGGATTCCAGGAAGAAAAGCCTGCCTTTGTTCCACCTTACATGAAGGCTCAGCACTGCCCCATGACCCCAGCCAGGTTGAGAAATCTGGAGCCTTGAGGAAGTGAGATGGCAACATATCTTGTTCTCTCCACACCCACACCCTCCTCTTTCCCTCCCTCAGTGCACAATGTGAATTGTTGCAAACCATTCTGAACAAGAAAATAAAGTATCTGATGCTTACCAGGCTTCCTTGGCTCCTCCTGGCATGAGGGAAGGTCCGTACCTGGCACCCTCCTCCCCACCACTAACGCCACTTCCCACAAACAAGATTCCCTTCGCCTGCAGCTCCTTACAACGCCTCTGCAACAAAGAGCAGAGCAGCACTATTTCATTTTGCTTAATGCCAGAGCCTTACAAACAAAGGTTAGCAGTTCAGATGTAAAACTGGGTCTTCAATTCTGCTTTGGACTTGCTAGATGCCAACCTTAAGAAAGCTTCTTCATACCCCAAAGTGAGCATTAGGAAACTTCCTGTTGCTTTGACATGGATCCTTGCAAAAGCGACATGGTGAGGAAACAAGTCCTCATAAGCACCAGACAGACATGAGCAGCACTGAGGCCAGAAGAGGCTTGGAATTAAGTGTCAGGTGACACTTGCTCTGGGCAAAGATGTGGGGGAGGCAGATTAGGCCCAAGGTGGAATTGCTGAGTTTACTGCAGAGTGAAGGTGCAAGAGGGGTGATGGCATCTCACTGACTGACTGTTCTGACCATCAGAAGTGGAAGAGTTGTGTGTATTTCATTCATTCACTTTGGGTAGGAAACAGGCTTACCATGGTGTCTCTGTACTCAGAATTCCCTCCATCAATTATGATGTCTCCAGTCTCCAGCAATGGCACCTGTCAAAATAAATCAACATTTCAGTTTTCTCCATACATTGCAAACCTCACTAATGATGAATAACTGAGAACTTCTAGAGGCAGCTCCTCCAAAAGACAGCAAGAAATCACAGGTAGAATGAATGTCTGCCTCACCAATTTATCAATGAAGTCATCCACTGCCCTTCCAGCCTTCACCAGCAAGATAATGCGGCGGGGCTTCTTTAGCTTGGAGACCATCTCCTCCAGGCTGTGAGCACCGATCACTTTGGTTCCCTTGGCCTCGTTGGCCAGGAAATCATCCACTTTGGAAACCGTCCTGTTGAAAGCACAAACCTGGGGGGCAAGAAAAACCTGTCAATAAAAGCTGCCAATGTTACTGTTACTTTAGCTCAGACTACAAATTATACAAGCGAGGACCAACATCCTGTGCTCTCTGAGTTCCGCCTTCCTGCCAGGCACAGGGCAGGGATGAACCCGAGCGTGTCTTCACAAGTGACTCGGGAAGCTGCGCTTAATGGCAAGGCCAAAGCGAACTGCAGGGAAAAGTCATGCATAATTAACAGATGAGGTGAGTACAGGCATGCACAGCTGCTCGAATCTGGAAACAGGACAAAGGCCAGCACGGGGCCTTTATAACTTAAAGGAGGAAATAATACCCATTAGATCATCAGAGCAGGGGGAAGCACCCACAAAATGCTCAGCTCCAATCCCAAGGGCTACTGCTAGTCAGCCTTCCTAAACAATGCGTTTCCTCACTTACCACGAAGCCGTGGTCATTCATGTTCAAAATCAGGTTCTGACCCATCACGGCCAGTCCAATCAAAGCAATGTCAGCTCTGGAATGTGAAAGAACAAAAATGTAAGACACCAGCAGTGATCCAGCTTGTAGCATCCGTACTTTGTCAGGCTGTTCTGACCGTGCCGGCTGCCAGGGCAGCCCATCCCTTCCTAACAAACACGGAGCTTTGAGTTCGTTCTGTCAGCTGCTGCTGCAGCAGATGACAGAGCCGAGGCGGTGCGGAGTCACCGGCGGAGCAAACAGCGCACCGGAGCCTCAGCGCCGCGAGCCGGCCGCAGCCGCAGCGCGGCCATGCCGGGCCCCGCTCCCGCCCCGCTCTCACTCGGCCATGGCAGCGGCGCTCGGCTCTCTCGGTGTCTCCTCCGGATCTCTCTCGGATCTCTCAGGTCTCCCTCGGGTCTCTCTCCCAGATCTCCCGGATCTCTCCCAGATCTCCCGGATCTCTCCCGGGTCTCCCGGGTCTCTCTCCCGGGGCTCTGAGGGCTCGGCCTACGGCGCGCGCCGCTTCCCCTCATCAGCTGCGGGCGGGGCGGGGCCGAGCGCGCCCATTGGCTCTTCCCGCGAGCCCCGCCCCCCGCCCATGGCCCGATGTCCCGAGACCACGCCCCCTTAAAGCGGCAGCGCTCGGCGGCTGCGGCTGGGGCTCCGTGCGCTGTCCCCGCCGGGTTCCGCCGCTCCCCCGTGCGCTGTCCCCGCGCTGTCCCTGCCGGGTTCCGCCGCTCCCCCGTGCGCTGTCCCCGCGCTGTCCCCGGGCTGTCTCTGCCGGGCTCTGCCGCTCCCCCGTGCGCTGTCCCCGGGCTGTCCCCGCCAGGCTCTGCCGCTCCCCCGTGCGCTGTCCCCGGGCTGTCCCTGGGCTGTCCCCACGCTGTCCCCGGGCTGTCCCCGCGCTGTCCCCGCGCTGTCCCCGCCGCTCCCCCGCCGCCTGCGCGGCCCGAGGAGCCCCGAGAGCCGCGCCCGGCCGCGGAGGAGCCGCCCCAGCTGTCCCTTGCTCTGATCCCCGCGTCACGCAGCCCCGGGAGCGCCTGGCATTGCGCAGTTTGTAATTTCTATTTATTACTAACGGGCTGCGATTCTGCCGCTGAAGATCGTCCCAGGCAGCCCCCAAGGTTTCACCGCTACCTTTGTGTGCCCAAGGCCAAGCCTGACAAACCTGTCCCTCCATCAGCACCGAGCTCAGGACAAAGCCACTGCCCCACCCTGGATGTATCGGCAACACGCACCTCCTGGGACCGCAGTTTCTATTAAATTCTATATAAATTGTTTTCTAAACAAGGTGACCGGCAGCAATCTGCCCCGTCAAGTTTTTGGTTCGCTCTAATTTTGGGCACTAAGAGTGAATGAATGAGAAAGCGGTGACAGAGTGGCTTCCATGAGGGATTGATGAACCCGTCAGAAGAGCCACCAGAGAAAGTTCACAGGTTACTCAAGTGCATAACGGGAACAAACACAGGGCATCAGCCCCAGCAGCAAAGACAACAGCTCTTCAGACAGCGAAGAGGAGGCCATGCAGATGGTTTAAAGTTCTAAGAGGTTTTTGACCTGTTTTGGGAATGCCTGGTCCGTGGCTTTTAAAAACTTTGCACCTTCAGACCAAGTCAGGAGTGATTCATGGGGATGACACAGGTTTGTTCACAGTTCCCACTTTGCTGTTGTGTTCTGATGGTTTTATTTCACCCATTTCCTCTCGTTTCCAGCTGTCACCCCCAGATGAGCGAGTTCAGTACTGGCAGCACTGTGACAAGCCTAATTTGTTTTTCAAGCAAAATAATCACTCAAAAGCATCCAGGAAGTGTTTGGAAATGCTGTGTAGAATAGCAGAGGGGAAAGGATGAGGATAAGCAGGGCCTCCCTTCCCCTTCTTTCTCAAGAACAGTCGGGATTTCTTTTCATGAAAGTATTGGCTGTTTCAGCACGTGTTTTAAAAACAAGTAATTGACATAAGATTCAAGTAATTAAATAATAATGACAGGAGCACACATTCTATCTGCTAATGCACTGGTTGTACCTTTATTGTTTCACCTCGTTCACTAACAATTCAGTGGTGCAAGGTTACCATACACAGTTAGATATCTGCATTGCACACCTAAGGCTATACAGCAAATGGATCAGAATTAGTACAAATACATGAACTATATTTACATTTTGTATACTCAAGCTCCAAATATCGGATATATTTACAAAATAAAATAAGAAAATGAAAACCTGAAATTAATGTACAGTGTTGCTGATACACTCCTTCGCTGGGATGAAATCAGTTTGCAAAGAGATTTGTTCAAGAAGGCCACTTATTCAGCATTTACCTTGTGTACAGAGAGATTAACAGGGACATGGGGACCGCAATTCCAAGGGATGTATTTCAGTGAACAGCATGTCTAATGTCCAAATTCAGGAGCCAGAACCAACTGCACATGAAGTATGAACGAGCAAAGGGGAAAATTCAGACCTGATCCTGGGAAGTGCTGATCATTCAAGACTCCCTCTGCTTCCAGTCCCTTGTTTCCAGGTGAACAAGAGGAAAATTCAGCACTGCTCAGGGGCAGCCCATTCACTTGGCAACATTAAGAACTGAAGACTTAGGAGCTCCACACCAGTTTTCTGAATACACAGCTGATCCCAGCAATTTAAATCCTGTTCCCAATAACATTGGACACAATCATCTGGTTAGTGTTGGACTAGTTTTGATTTCAGATACACAGAACACATAAATGGCCTTCTGAACAAAAGTCAGTCCTGTTCTTGAAGAGCTGATGTTTTTAAACAAGGAAGCACGAAGTTAATACACCCTGCTACAGACACTACAGCCAGACCACAGACTGGGTTAGTAACTACAACGGAGAGATGCAACACACACTGCAGGGACAGCAGCAAAGCCTTCCTGCCCCAGCAGGTCAACAGCTGCATCTGCAGCAGAACCCCCAGCACAGCATCAGCTCCCAGCAGCTCAGGTGTGCAGGAGCACAGGCAGATGCACGTGCACAGGCGCTTTAGTACTGCTGGGTGTTACACCAAACCTAATCCTCTTTCCTATCTAATGTGCAATTAATTACAGATGTATAAATATACAATACATTACATAAAATTAAATCCCTGTAAATTAGATAACAAGCAGCAAAAAGTAAAGTCTTTGCTTTGAAATACCATTCTAATCAGTAATAAGGACTATTAGACATTGACCAAAAAAACCTTTTCTCGGCAGCCTGGAAATCATACTCTGGAAACAGAACTCCCTTCTCTTCTGTATTCCCAGAATACAGGAATCGTCTTTAAAAAGATACTTAAAGTGCATTTCTAAAACACAGGAAAGGTTTTGCTTAATTTTAAAATACCCAGGAAGATCCAACATAATTTTCAATGGACAAAAAGAAGAGTTTTCTCCTTCCTTTTGGAGAGGAAGATGAAACCCAAGTGCAGCGGAGTCTGACACTCAGGGAATGCCCCCCACGCTCCCTGCTGTTGTGTGTCCCCGCAGGCTGGCAGGTCCACAGTGCCCCATCTACAGAGGCTGAGTCCCCAGAGCTGTCTGACTCTGGGACTCCACACACAGCAGGCGACCAAGAATGGCTTCCTAGTGTCAGGAGAAGGCAGCTGAGCTTATTTTTCCTTCCTCATTCTGTTTACAAAAATAAGTTTCTAACACGTTAGGCTAAGCTTTGAAGTGAATGAAAATTCAGGGGTTTTGTTTTGTTTATTTATTTGTTATACCTTTAAAGAAAACTTGGATTGGTTTCTTCAAGTAGGGAAACCCAAATGTCTCAGAGCAGGCTTCAGTAATTGCAGAAGAACTTTGTCTGCCTTTGTGTCAGACCTGAAACCAGTAATGCCCATTTGAACTCCACACAACAGGGACCTGATCTGTCACAGATTATGCAGCTTTAAGAGATGCTGATGCTTAAAACCAGATCTTCTGATGATCAGTTATCCACTCAGACCTCTAGTCACCAGAAACTGCTTGGAGTTTTAAGACAGAGGAGTGACATTTATGCAACTGTAACACTTCAAGCTCTGTATAAAATAAGCACCTGTCTCTTCCTGCTTTTAAAGATGATCCCTTAATCATGATTTTGTGCAATGCCTATATCCACTCAGTTCATTCTCTGGCTTATCCAAAGCAAAGACTTAGGAAACTAGTTTTCTTCTAGTTAAAAAAAGAAACAGATAAAAGTTAAAATGCTGTCAGTGTGTCACAACCTACCACCACCTCAACCACCCTGCCTCCTCAAACAGGTTCCACTGTCATTATAAACAGCGGTGATGGCAGCGATAACTTAATGCTTGGAATTAACCTAATTCTTGAGAGCAGCTCAGCTGCAGTGTGAGGAGCCCTCCTGCAGGACAAGCAGTTTTATCCACACACTGGAAGTGCTTTATCATCATTGCATAACAAAGGAATATCATCACTGTATTAAGAGTCACACACAGTTAAACAAGACAAAAACAGAAGGAAAAAACAAAAAACCGAAAAATCCCATCCCTATCATGTTCCTGGGTCCCCAGGATGCTCCCTCACTCTGGTTTCCAGTTCTGAAATCAATCTGAGGACCACAGAGACAGCATGAGCATATGATTTAGCTTGAGAACTACCTCGAGATATGTAAAGATATGTCCTAGCAAGTGTCAGACCCCAGCCCCCTGCTCCTTTGCTTTCCAGGCTGTTAGGAGGTCTCATTGTGCACTGCACTTTCCTGAACAATGAAACCCACAGAGCAAAGAAAGATCTTTCTCAACAGATTCCAGTCCCACGCACTCCGGAGCACGGCCTGAAGTGACCTGAACCCAAATGAGCTTCCTGAGCTGGACTGTGCCTGGTGAGCCTCCTGCAAGAGTGGGACAAACCCTGTCCCCTCTCCCCTGGGAGCCTCCAGATGAAATCCTTTAACACAAACCCTGTTCCCTCTCCCCTGGGAGCCTGGAGCCTCCAGATGAAATCCCTTTACACTGCCCAGGATCAGAGCCAGCCCTACCAATGCCCCAGGTACAGCCAGAAGGGATAACACAATGGGAAAGGACACACACATCCCCAACCTCCCTAACACCTGACAGAGAGAGGGGAGTTCACTTCCCCGAAAGGAAATTCATTCTGCTCTTCTTTCTTGAGGCAAGGACCAAAGCTTTGGCCACCAGAACTTACACTGTAGGTCAAGAACTGACACCACCCAGCTGATGTCCAAGAAGCCAATTATGACATTCCACTGAGCAGGACCAGAACCCACTTGCTCTATTCCCCAGGAAGGATTAACTCTGAGTACAATGGGGTTTAGCTGATGGGAATCGCAGCAGGGAAATTAGGAGACACTCAGCAGTTATTTCAAAGGGAATTTGAAGTGTCCTGCAGCTCCCTGGAGAACACTGCAGGTGCTGGGCCTGGAAGTGTTCCACAGACCTTGGATGCTCCCATGGACAGGGGGGTGACACGGGAGCAGTGCAGGGAAGGGATGCACAAACATCCCACAGCCATGGGAGTCCCAAACCCTTCCCAGAGAGCTGAGAACTGCTCCTGCAGAACTGGGGAGTCAGGAATAAAAGCAGGAAGTGGGGATCTACCCTCCATGGTGATCCAGGGACCAACTGCACTTTCATTTCCATTTAACACTCTCCAGCTGTCAAATACACAGCTTGAGCATCTGAAGCTTCTGGGATTTTATCTCATTTTTCATATATGGTCTATTTTCCCTCATATCAGCACAGTCTACTCAGCTCAGTTCAGAGGCTGAGGAGTGAGTGTTGATGGAAATTCTTCTGGGAGAGTTAAACCCAAGCACTGTTCACCTGCAAACCCCACAGCAAGAGTTTAAAGGCAGATTGTTCTAGCCAGCCCCTCCTGGTTTGTTCCCTAACTTTTTCTAGCTCATGCCTTACCCTGCTGGACCCTGGAAACTCAGAAACCTGCACAAAGTCCAAAATCCAGTCTGTCCAGATAGACTGGTCCAATATCAGCTTTCAACAGAGTTTAACTTCGAGGCTGGATCCAGAAAGCCTGAGGAGCTACTGCAGTTCTTGGCTGGGAAATGTCTCCATTAAACAATTTATCTTTCCCTGGCATTGGAACTTTGCCCTGAGGGAACCAATGACCACTGCCAAGTCACAAATTGAATGAAAACCCTGTAGCAGTCTAGACAGACAGTGGACAGTGGGACAGACACCAAAGGTCAATTGAAATGAGAAAACAATTGTTATAGAAAAAAAAATCTTTTTTTTTTTTCTTTTTAGAGTCGTGCATAATCACTCAATTTTTTTGATTTTTTTTTTCTTTCTCTTTTTGTTTGGCCACATGCTACTAGTACAATTCTGGTACAGGTGAAAAGAAACAAGGAAGGGTTAGAATACCTAGAAAATGTGCTGAAGGAGTGGGGAAGGTGGGGGATGTTAAGCCACAGGATTACATACAAGAGAAACCGTCAAGAACCACAAAGAGAAAATGAGAGGTAACACTATCTATGGGAAGGTGAGTGGGGAGAACAGATGAGAACATTACATGGACTCAGTATTTCATCTGGCCCGTGCGTCTTCGAGCCAGTTTTGACCTGTACAAAAAAAAAGTGAGAAAGTAGTTGATAAATTCTGAAAGTTTATTTTTCCTCCCTCCCCAAAGCTTATCCACCTATTTTTTTCTTTTTTTCTTAATCCTTTGAGACACTCCTAGTTGTCTCCATATGTTAAGAAAATAAAATGTATCCAGCTGTAATGAGAAAGAATTCTCATTTCTGTGCTCTGCTTCTTTAATGGGAGAAGGGATCATTTAAGGGCTGCATTGTTCAGAAAGCATTTGATGCTGTAGGGTAACAGCTTCATTTTTTGGTTTTTGGGGTCTTTTGGGGTTTTTTTCTGAAAGGAAGAGCTACTGCAGTGGAGTAAGATCTGGAAAGGCTGCTAGAGAAGTTATAAAAAGGGAACTTAATTTCTGCTTTAGCTCATCATCAAAGGTAGTCCAGCACAGAGGAAGTAAGAAACTTCACAAATTTGTAAAATGGCCATACAGGGAAATCATCTTGTGCTCTCCAAATGTAGCATCCCACACGTGTTCAAACTGGACATGGCTGTTCAGAACATCCCAAGCCCCTGCAGCTCCTGAAATACAGGGCTGGTTTGTTTTCTGGGGTCTTTCTGCCCACTCTCCTCCCTCCTCCAGTTCCCATATCTTGTCAAATTCCTCAGAACAAGACTAAGATCTGTGACCAACCATCTGCCTCCTGGTTTGAGCACCTCCCTTTGCAGCCCTGAGTGCCCAGGAGCTGCCTCTCACCGAATTGTGCCAGCAAGGAGAGGATTGAAGGCGTATAACCAGTCATTCATGTCCTTGTCATTGATGGCCTGGAGCAGGACTCCACGGTGCTTCGTGCACACTCCAAACGTGTTGGGTGTCTGCAACATGAAGGACAATTTCAAATAAAAAGTCTACAAGCACACAGGCTGATGCACATTTCCCCTCTGAGAGAATCTGCTTTCATTTATGTTTCACTGGTGATTTCCAGGGTATTATTAGTCATTATCTTCTACAAAATATGGTCTTTAACTGCTGAGTGTGGGCTTTAAGAGCTGCTGAGATGGACCAGCAGAGTTCATCTGATTCCCTGCAGGATGTTTGTATGTCTTGTTTTGTGGGGTTTTGTTTTTAAAACAAACAAAAACACACAAGCCCATAAAAAACACAAGAAGAATATAAGAAAGCTGCAAAAACCCAACATGCAGGGTGATGGTACCAACACATGCTCCTAAAAGCTCATCTGATGTGTGACAGCAGTCAGGTCACTCTCAGCTACAACTGTGTCTAAAACCATAAGATGCCCTGAAAAAACTGGGAACTTTGTGGGTAAAATCCTCAACGTCTCCAGGACTCAGATCCATTTTCCTTGTACCAGAGATGACACAGCTGATGGTACAGACACACTGCTGCTTGTACTGCTCTTGCTTTATGGATAAATGAACAGCAGCTCTCAGACTGACCTTTACCATTGCCTGTTGATCCTCACTGTATTCCACCTGAGCTGTGGATAAGTTTATGATTCCTCTTTCTACAGGATCTTTGTCACTGTTGTAAATAAAAACATAGGGACGGCGAACCACCACAAAATGCTTGGCCCAGGAGCTGGAGAGTGGCTCTTTGAAGTGCAGGTATCCTTTCTTTGACACCACGGAGCTGGAAAAGCAAACCCACATCAAAACAGAAATAGATTTTCTCCCAAGTATCCCTATTAACTGCAAAACACTGTGCAGTAAGACACTTGGTCCCTTGTTTTGTCTGCAACAGTATTCTGAAAAGGTTCTAAAACAAGATGAATTGTGTTTTCAACAACTATGCAAAAGTCTGACAGAAAGAAAGTCTCCTGAGATCTCTTCAGTGAACTTCAGCCATGGTTTGATGATAACAAATCTCATATTTGACTCACTGGAATTCCTGCTCATTAAGCAGATGCAGGGAACAAACACTGCAAAGGTCAAGTATCAACACAACCTTCCCCAGTCCATCACAGAGGACTCTGCAGCTCTGCTATCACAGGCAATTTTCCTTCTTTGAGTGGGACACAGAACCTACAAATCTCAGCAAGGCCTTGGGACAGTTCTTGGGAAGTCACAATCACAGACCAATGGAAAACTTACCCTGGTCTGATTTCCTCAATATCAGGAACGAGGTTTAGGAACTCGTTCTTTCCAGCTCTGGCAAGGTAGGAAGTTTCTACTGCAGGAATTATCTGGAACTGTTCCACCTCATGACAGGGACTGGAGGCACGAGAATTTGCTTCTGGTGTCCTTTAAAAAAAGTAGAGAGAAAAAATGTAAATGGCAACAAAGCAACTGAATGTGACAATGGAATTTAAGCTTACATCTACAGGCCAGCTTGAAGTTCCATCCTCCAGCCCAGATTTATGGTGTAACATTGGGATCCTTTTGTACAATATTAAATAGCATTTTCCCTTGATATCTGTGGAACATAACTTACAATAACCGCTAGTGAGTTGTTTCCCTACTACCTCTACCTTGTTTCTCCTGCTAAGCATAGTCACAACACATCCTACTAATGTTTGATGTAAAATGTTCTATTTCCTCAGCACTCCTCCCTCAGGGATGTTGAACTGAGAAGGTACAAATTATGTCTTTCACTACATAGTTACTCCAAATTTCATCAAAAGTATCTTGGAGAGATACAGCTGAGAAACATAAACAGAGATTAATGGCCAAACTGGTTTATTCTGGGCTGTTATTAGTAGACCTTTTCAACAGACCTCTGAAAAAACTTGTGGACTCCACACACTGTAGATGCATTGGTCACTGGAATGACAAGCATCTGACTGCTCCCCCAACACAAAGGGGAAAAAAAAATATTTCAAAAGAACAAAGTGGTGAAAAGGAATTGTGAAGAGTGACTGGAGAAGTAAGGCAAGGGGGCTGTAGAGAGAAATATCTGAAAGTAGGGAAAAGGAAGAAAAGAGGGAGAAAAATCAGAAAACAGCAAAGAGATCTGTGAATCACTGTGGAAAGTGATGTTTTCCTTTTAATACATTACACTTACTTCTGATCAACTGAACTGCACCTGGAATCCACCAGGGAAGGGCAGGTGGATGAAGGGGTGAGGGTTGCACTGCTGAAACTGGACACGGACGGGTCCCTCCCAATGGGAGAAATGTCCGAGAGCTGCAAGCACAAACACAGGGAAAGCATCACAGCAGCTGGGCTGCAGCTCATGGTCACTCCTGCCTGCAGATGGCTTCCAGCAGGGAAGGCTCAGATAACAGAAATGCTTTTTCATCTGCCATTCCCCTATCAGGAGCAAATTTTCACACAAACCACCACAAACCCATCTGGGGTAGAAATACAGCAGCACTTATGCAGACACAGCTTGTTATTATCCATGTCCTACACTCCTGATTATTCACACTCTGACTTCCTCAGTGGATACAACATCATCCAGTTTGAAAGCTGGTATTCCCTTTGCCTACAGGTTGAGTTTTTAAGCATCATTTATCCTTTTACATAGGGAAAGACAGTAAGAGTCTGCTGAACTGGGAACTGTACAGTCCAAGTCCACTGCATTTCCAACTCCTGCAATAGCCTTTGGAACCTGATGCTGAGTAGCCAAATGCTTTCAATAGACTGAAAATACAACACAATAAATTATTATAAAGTGGTTTATCTTTTCAGATTATCAGCAGATTCCATGACCCACAAACATGCTGCTATTGTACTACAAATACAGTGTATTACAAAGAAATATTACATGAAATATTTACCTTACAATCGCTGATGCTGTTGTACACCTGGTTGAATTCCCGATTGAAGGTATGAGTAAGAAGCTGCAGACACTAAAGGGGGGGTGGGGGTGAGGGGAAACAAATGAGACACACAGAAGGATTTTATATTTAGATTTTCAGAGAAATTTGAACAGAAGAGGTGATTTGCCAAGACACACTTGGCAGGTCATGAAAAAATAAATTCTAAACTGCTATGAAAAATCAGAGCAGAGGGGAATAATCACTTCACTTGATAAAATGAGAAAGTCTTTATGGAACCACTAAGACAGGGGAATGAGATACAGCCCAAACTCCCCAGCCACACTGGCTGGTGAGAGTGGCTTATTTCACTAACCGAGATGTTAAAATGAAACTCTCACACTACTGGATATTCACCAAATATCTGAGAAGCTTGTGATTGAGCTGTAATCCCCTGTGGCACCCCAGCTGCCAGCAGCATGGTTGCCCTGTGCCATACCTTGGTGGCCAGCTCCTTCTCCCGGTCCACCAGGCTCTCGATGTCCGCGGAGTCGTAGCCACTGCTCTCGCTGGGCGTCACCGCGCTCTCGAAGGTCGTGGTTGAAATCTGAGAGGAAATGCTGGTGGAGGTGCTGAGGGTTCCACTGCTCAGACTGGGAGACAAGGAGTCACTCAGGGACTTGGGGATGCTGTCACCAAGCTTCTCACGAAGCAGAAGAAAATGTCGGGTTTTTTCCACCTAGTAAGAAAAGAAATCAGTATCATCTGCTCCAGGAAGGTGCCAATTTTACAGACACTGAATTCTTAGCAATCCTTTGCTATTCATACCAGTAACTTTCCCCAGGGAAGGGAGCCTACAGTGGCACTGGAAATTGAACTTGCCTTTGTTGAATACACTGAGATTCTGAGCTGAAGACTACTCAGCAGCCAGTCACATACCTTGCATCTTCTCTGACAGGAGAATTTATTTAAATCTTGACATTGATCTCTTTACTCACCTCATGCAGCAGCTCCAGTTTCTCCAGTTCCCACTGATGCTCTAGAATGAGGCTGTCACCCCTGGGCCTCCAACCTGCCAGGTTCTCTTCTCCCCTCACATATGCCACAGAAGTATCCAGAACTTTCCTCCTCCTCCTCTGCATTCCTGAGTAGTAAAAAACAACACGAGACATGTTAAAACCATAGCCACAGGGGTGTTGCTAAGAAACAATTTGCAAAGAACCAGCACTTCTGCTGTTTGGCTGGAAATACATGACACAAGGATTTCATTACCTGCAAATACACAACCAAAGATATTTGATTTAGTCCAGCTTTTTTACTTCTTTCAGATATTTTCTATTGACCAAGATACAATGCAAACTCCTGTTCAGCCTAATTCAACACAAGGACTTAATTTTCTACATCTTAGAAGAAAAGTACACAGATACACCATGAACTACGTTCCTTTCAAGTGGTGAAGTTGGCATCAGAAATCAGCAACATCTTCAAAAGACAAGAAAAATCTCTACTGCTGCAAACCCCAGTCTCAGCTGTTAGTTATGAGCCATGAATTATGCTCCTAAGACTCAGGTATATGTGCTCAGTGCCCTGAGTCACCCATGTCAGAAAACATCAAGTTTCCAGTGAACCCTTCTTCACCAGGTAAACACAGACCTGAGTCTAAAGTAAAAACCTGAGTAAATATTTTACAGCAAAATAGCTACAAAATACAACAGCAACACTGCTATGAAACACTGCTAGGAACTGCTTCTGATCAGGACACAACTATTTCCTCCATTCTGCCTGAGCATTTCCTGCAGTATTTCATATTTATCACTGGAACACCCCGTCACTGCTTACCTGGACTTCCTGTGTCTGCCATTTTGCATAAACTCAGTTCATAGATCCCAGTTACTCGATTGCTGTTCACAGGAAAGCAGAAGAAACAAAAATACACTGTTTACTATCTTCAGAAATAAAGTGCTCCAGCTTTAGCTCAGTGGTTCCCAAAGCAGAATTTTAAGTACAGCTGTTAGTTAGAACTAGATCTCAACCCTACTCTTGCACAGAACAGCCAGAACAGACTGCAAGATCCCCAAAAATGGCATTTCCCCCACATTTCCCCCCACTCTGCACTGGACTTGGAGAGCACATGCTGCAGTAAATTCCAGATCAGGATCCAGGTCATCTATGTGCAAGCTTGAAAAATGGATCCCTCTTCCCAACTCTTGTCAGTCTGGAAAAGAGGTCAGTAAAGAGAGAAGCCATCAGAGTTTCACTGAAATAAATGCAAGAAAGAGCATTCAAAACCAGACTGGAGAACCTATCAGCAGGTTGAGTTTCAAGGAAAGAAAAAATTAAGAAAACTAAACTACATCCTCTAAGAGAAAACACAAATCTTGAGAAAAAGCATCAGTACCAGAATTGTAAGTGCACTTACGAGTCCGGGGATTTGGAGTAGCCGCTGCCAAAGAGGTTGCGCAGGGAGCGCGGTGGGGAGATCTTGGCATCTCGGGAGTAAAACACCATACAAACATCCTTTGTGATCACAGCAGGCTGGATGCAGTGGTCAAGCTAAGGGGAACACCAGCAATCAATGAATGGGTGCAGCCAACTGTGCCAAGTTACTCTGCTGCCCTCAGTGAGACGGCTTTTGAGATTTGTTCTTGTTTGGGTCTTTGGTGAAGGGTTTTCATATGTGTATCTGGGAAAGAGAACTGTCAAATTTCTTGATGCATCTCTTGAGTGAATTGATTTTCCCACACAAAACAACAGTGTCTTGCACACAAAGCCAAGAGCTAAGCCATTGTTTGTAACACCAGTACTTAAACAAGAACGTTCACCGATTCCAGTGGATTTTCAGATACAAAGACAGATAAAACAAGGCACAGAAAGGTAAGACCACCAGTATCTCTTGTGTTGTAAGACAGTCATACCTTGACATCAAGATGTGATGTGACTCACAACTGTGAGTATATTTTTTCTATCCTGTTCTCAGAAAATGAATAAATACTCTCACTGGCTTCAGGATTCAAATTACTTTTGAATGTATTTCTCTCAGTACACTCTGTCCTGTCTCAAAGGGGTCACAGGCAGCAGGAAGGCACTGGTGTCTCACCTCCAGGTAGGCAGAAAGGGTCATGTAGATCTTCTCACCATATGGTGTCACTCGGTTGAGGAGGAGGGAGTTGTGCAAGGAACTGTCCCAAACTGCCTCGAACCGGTAGAAAGTCCTGGAAAAAAGTACAGTAGAAGGTCAATAGTAAGAGTTCTGCTGCAGCCCATCTCTTCCCTGACATCATCCTCCAGTGAAGTGGGTAACAAACACTTGAAGCAAAAACCTTCTCTTTATTTCCAAGATCATTTACCTCTACCTCAAATAGGGTGACATGAAGACCACCACCTCTTATAGAGAAGACTCAGCTAAAAGAGAAAAGAGGGAATGCAGAAAACAAAAGCTGTCATAGCACTACAGGGAAGTCAGCACCAAACAATTGTTTCTAAACAGAGAAAATTAATTTCTACTGCTTCAGGTGAAATTCAGCCCAGCTACATCTTAAAAGTGCATGGGAAGATTCTTTTTTATAAGCCACACTCATTCTACATTGTATTTTAGGACTTCTGTAGGACATTTCTTCAGTCTGGGACAAGGAAAGAGAGGAGCTGAAAGCTCCCACAGGTCTAGCCCAGAAGTCCAGAAGGTTCAAGTAAAAGTGAGAGACAGCATCACACAGAGCACAGCTAAATCACCACATCTAAAGGTGATATTACACTCTCTCCTCTAGCAGGGGCTTGGGGAAATGAGCTTTCTCCTTTCTCACAGGCACCAGCTGATTTCAGGAAGGTCCCTTTGGAAAGAAGACCTATGCCCCTATTCAGGAACTCAGCACACCTTTCCACACTGATAACAGAAACAGAAGATATTCATTCTTCATCACCTCTATATCATTTCCCTCCCAAATTCTCTTGCCATTTTGAGTTCAATTGAGGTGGTACTAAAAGCAAGAAAGTGCTTCATGTATATTATTTTTTTTAAAAAGTTATCTCTCTAAAGAATTTCTGTACTAATTCCCAACTTGGAAAAATAGAAGATGAAACCAAAGACAAAGGACAAACCACAGGGTGGGGGTAGAAGAAACAGGAAAACACAAAGCAAAACGAAAAGAAACATGAAACAGCCTAAGAGCAGACGTGTCAGAAACAAGAGTTCAATCTCACATACAGCTCCCAGGAGCTACCCCTTTCTCTGACACCAATGACACAGCTCCAAGCTAATACATAAAGGCACCATGAAGCACAAGTGAGAACTCTGCTAGATACGGCCTGCGTTTGAAGAACCACATTTAAGAAACTACTTCTAAATATGTTGTGTCTATTAAAAATACAGAGAAGCATAACCTAAAGGCCAAATAATTGGTAGCTTTAAAAACACTGTGAAGCACTGTAAAGTAATAATTCTCACTTGAGTTAGATTAGGCAAAGAGCACAGTTGTTTTCTCAGCCTTTACACATCCATGTTGAATCCTTACATTTTAAACTTGCATCATGACTTAGTTATGACAGCAAGCAATTTTTTAAACTTCTAGCAAATTCCAGATCTACTCTCAGGGTGGAAGAGGAAGTAGTGTAAAACCTGTCTGATCACAGATGGATAAACCACTGTACATAGCCCTGGCATCAGCTCTGCACCATTTGCCAAACAAGGTTTCTCCTCGTGGAGAGAGAGCACAGATGCAAATGCTCCTCAGTGCAGAAGTACCACTCGAGTAAAATGATGTTTGGACAAACACCAGGATGAAGTCAAGCACAGCTTTGAGGCAGTTATCTTAGTGGATCTTTCCTAGCCAGGAAATTAAATACACACAGCTTTGCCTGTCCAAACCAGAACCTGCTACAACAGTTACAGAGGGAGACAAAAACCAGAAGCGAGCAAACTCCTTTCAGCACAGCCAACGGCACACGGAGGAAAAGGGAGCACGGAGCACACAAAGCATGGAATACAGGAGAGACAGGTTCAAGTGATTCTGAAGTGGATGCTAGCATTAGTGAAAGGAGGTGAATTGGGAGCACTGAAGACTCTGTGTTGCCCTGTCCAGAGGCAGAGCACGGAAAGCAGCGTGCAGTGCCCCAGACTGTGGGGCTGTGATCCCACTGGGAAGGGGGAACAGGAATCCAGCCTGGGCAGTTACTGCACGTCTGGCTCCTCTGCCAGCTGGTAAACTAAGGAGTGGCAACCACATGGTTAAAATTCAGATGCAAATCCAGCCTAGAACAGAGGCTGAATAGCAGTCACATGGCAGCCACTGCTATTTGATCAGAGCAATTCAAGTAACCTCATAATTCAGTCCTTGGCTTGGTCCTTCAAAGCAGCAGAGACCGTGAGAAACTCCAAATTTAGTTCTTTGATACAGAACAAGGGAAGAAAATAGCAAGGACTACAAAAAGAGTCTGTATCTGATGGCACATCAAGCGAGTCAGAAAGACTGCATGAAGGAAATTCTCCTACTCTCACATGTGAAGGGAAGTTCACCCTCTCAAGTCCCCCAGTGAACTGTACCTGAATCACCCTCTGACACTGAGGAAGAGGAGCAGGAGGAGGAGAAGGAAGACTACTTCTGGATGAGCTAAGAGGTGTGCTAACAGAATTCAGTAAAAGTTGAGGGAAGTGGCAGCAAGACAAACGGGACATAAAGCATTCTATTTTTAAGAATCTTTATGTACAAAGGAAGCAAACAGAAAATACCTAGGCATATCCTTATCAAGAAAGAGCCTGTAAAAACACAGAAAGAGCTTCAGTTAGTGCAGCCACAAGTAGAACAGAAAAGCAAGAGGTGAGAGGAACAGAACAAGTGGACTTAAAAAGCAAAACAAAGTGGAAAAAAACCCCACAGAAAGCAGCAAACAAGTCTGCAGACAATGAGCAAACATAAGACAGATCCCTTACCAGAACCTCAATCCCATTCCACCACACTGCCATGCACTCATCCCACAGCTTAAACCTTGGCATTTTGGGACGAGATGGCAAACAGCTTCATCACACTCATCCTTCATCCAGGCTGCCCACCTTATAGAAAACTCCAGAAATATGGAGGAGTTTATTGAAACAGAACAGAAAGCACAGGGCTTTCCAACTGCAAATCCAACAGTATCAGACAGGAAACCAGCAACAGTCTCCCTATTTTCCAGTTATTCTGATCCATTCATTCCAACACACTCAAATTCCCCCTTCTCAGTGGAAGGTAACAACTGCCAACCTCCCTGTCCCTGCCTGCCTTTACACACACGAGGTGGCAGAGGTGTCCTGTATGCAGGAGCAGCATCCCAAATCCACTTGAATGCTGCAGGTGTTTCAGAGTCCAGGCCTCTAACAGAGAAGGAAGAATTCCAGTGCTTGGAAGGATCCCACCTCCAGCATTCACAGCAGGTACAGCAGAGATGGACACAAACCTTCCTCCCTCTGGGAACAGCCACTCAGAGCCCCATTCCAGGGATATTCCTGCTTTGCACCAGCTGAGCAGAGCCAGGGAGCAGCCAAGTGACTCTGCTGTCAGAGCAGGGAGTGGCTGTGCCCCATTCCCCCTCTGCCTCGCTGCACTTGGCTGCAGACACTGAAGCAGAACAAAGTGCAGCAATGAGGGACACACAGAGCCACAAACTCCTCAGCCCTGCTGGTGCCACACTGCAGGGACATGGAACTGGACTCAACTTGTCATACATCTGTACAAATCCCCAAATTACGAATTTACAAAGTGTGGCTCTGGCTTACATTGTCACATGCTCACTCCAGGAATATGTACACATCTATAAATGTACCTCCCAAAACTGTCCTTGTACATCAATGCTGTATTCCAGCACCAAACCTTGATGTCAGTTTAAAAGTTTTGGGTTAAATCCTGCAGCCCTCTCAAACTGTTCCTTGACATCTGCCCTTTATGGTCCATACAAGTGGAAAGTAATTTTGATGCATCGTCAGCAAACCCTTCACAACAGATTCCAGCATCAGCAAGAATTTACAGTGATGTTCATTCTCCACCTGTGTGTTCTGTGCCCATGGAACTCTACATTTAACAATTAGCCACATTCCCAGCTTTCCACACATCCTGCCAGTACATCAGAGGTCAAAGAAATTTCAGATTCCTGCTGGAATGGTCACTTCATTCACTTACCTGTTGGAGCTGTGAGAGGACTTCAGGTATTTTGCAGAGATAATATTCAAAGACAGAATGGCATCAACAGCAGCTTCATCTACCTCTGCTTTATTTCTTATACGCCCTGAAAAGGGGAGGAGGAATCAATTAAAATTCAAACTGCAACACTAAAGGAATTTGTTTTCCCAAATATAATTTTGGACTACATGATTAACCAGCAGCTGTAAGTGGAAGTTTCAAAACTTAAATTTTTCCTCTGGATGTTTTTCAAAATCCTCCTCTTACAGGCAGTGCTCATAAAAATGACAGAATCTGATACAAAGAGAAATTACCAGTAATAGTTTTTCTTCCTTACAGAACAAGATGCAAAACCCTTTACTCACCAACCACCAGCTCTCGCACATCTTTCCAGTGCAGCTCACTGCCCTTCTCGTGGATAATGGTGACTGTGATTCTCCGCTGGATACCCTGGTGGAGTTCAGAAACAAAACTCAAGTTTTTCCTGAAGTGCTCATACACACACATCTATTTTGCACTTATACTGCAAGAGTTAAGTAAATAATATAATTTAAACCAGTGTGACAGAACAAGCACCTTCTTGTTGCAGGGCCCTAAAATTTACTTCAAGGGGATGTTATATTCTCATATGTAAAAGAAATGAAATGCTTCCCTCACAAAGATAGAGTAGCAAAAATATAACTTTAAACCCATAAACCACGTTTAACTAAGATTATCTTTATAATGTAGCTAGAGACAAAATATTATTAAGGATTATAAGAGGCATTGAAGATGCACTGAGATACAGTCACTTAATAAATTATGTATCACAACCACAAGCAGTGAGAGAGAGCAAATGGAAGTTGAGTCCACATGATCCTTCTGTGTCCTTAGAGCTGCTGGAGGCACTGAAAGGCACAAATCTGGTCCTGAAGGTTCCTGCTTTTTAAAAGGCTTTCATCTTCCACGAGTGCAATGCCCACTGATAAGCAACAGGAAGAGCAATACCCTGGGGACCAAGCAGCCCAAAGCCAGCAGCCCAAGCACAGACTGGGAGATGCTGACTGTCAGTGCACAGCTGTGTGGGAAAGGAGATGTGAACCCCAGTCAGCAGCATCCCCTCCCTCCCTGCAGAGATGACACTCGGGGCTCCACAGCTTTCAGCAGTACCTGGTGCAGCAGAAAGGTCCCCTGGCAGGGCAGGCCCCCGGTGTGATCCACAATAGCAGGGATGTACCTGTGTGAGACAGGGAATCAGCAGGCAGGAAAGATGTACCAGCACAGCAGCTTCTGCTGCCAGCAGCTTCCTCTCCCTGTAGCAGCTGAAGACATAAGAGTGTGTCCTTCTACCTACTCTACAAACAGACTCCTTCTGGCATTACAGGATCAGTGAAATGTGGAAGTATCATCCACTGAACTTCCAGTACTAATGGAAAACTGGAACTCACTTCCCAATAGAACCCCTAAAGATCTGTCAGGGAAAACCTTTGTAGGAGAGATGAACACTAAACAGAGTCTGCTGTGTGACTGCAGCTTAAAGTCTCCAGTGTCCCAAAAAATCCAAACTCATGGCCTACACAAGGGAAATTGCAGCACCTGTGCCTGGAATTTCACCATGGAAAGAGCCCTCCAAGTGTGAAAGTCATTCTATCACTTTGGTCCTTTCCAATGGGGACAACTACTGCCAGCAGATTGGACACCCCATCACTACAAACCAGCCAGGCCCCCACCGTGGTGACTGCTACACATCAACCTGGTCTGAACAGAACAAAGGGAAAAAAACCCAGAAATCTCATAAACCACCATTCTTAAAACACACAATATTAATACAGGACTTACTCCCCTGTTGGCTCCAGTTCACTGATCTCAAACCACACAAGGAGGTCGTATTTGCTCACACTCTGACCCAAGCTCGGCTTGCTCATAGTATTCAGCTTTGTAGCTGGCACTTAACGAAAGAAAAGAAAGAAAGAAGAAAAACAGAGTGGTTTACAAAGACTGAACAAGTAAAGCTTACTCAGGGCTCACAGGAATGTGCCATTTCAGAGGTCCTACATATTCTATGTAGACAGGCAGACCACAGCTTTTACCATGAAAATGATGTTGCTTACAGCAATCATTACTTCTCTTAGTTGTTTTCTAAATCTAGGTTACAAGAATAGGTAAAATTTTTGAAGTTATATGAGGGAACAAAAGTGCATCCAAAGAGCCAGGAAAAATACACAGTCCCTCAGATGCACAGAGAAGTTTCCTTTATGCTTTGTGATTTAGAATTACTGAGGTCTGCTCATCTGCAGTATTACTCACCCATAATGTACATTTCACCTTCCCCACACAAGAGGAAAAGAACAGAACTTTAAACTTCAGTCTTCACTTCTTCATGTTACAAACTGCCAGACTCCTGCACCACTTGGTTAAGATGTTGTATATGTAAAAAGGCAGAACAAGACTTATGCCAGAGCCCTAATCCTGCCAAAGTATTTTTTCTGGGCTCCTTATCTCTTAGCATTAGTGAGTATAACCAGCCAGATCCCCTCTAATTCCTTTCATACAAATGTAGGGATAAACCATGTTAAAAAAAAATAATAATGAGACAGCTTAAATTCTAGAAATAACCTAATACTCCCTCACACATCATGACTTTTAGTTACCATTACATGCCTTCTCTTATCTGTTCACTCATCACATTTTTGTAAATGGGAATATTTTAAAAGCTTCATTCCTGTACACTCTGACTGGGATTTTTGTAATTCTGATTTTCCATTTTTTCTCCTTTCACATGTTAACCTCACTGCTTTTATTAAGCCAAATAATTATTGAATATCCCTTCAATACCTCTCAAGACTCAATCCTCCCTTGCCCAGGTGTTCTTTAGGTTCTCCCACCTTTTCACCTCTGTATCCTTCAGCTTCTACCATGACTTAATTTCCCATGCACTGGAAGGACAGAACAGCCCCCAGTTAAAGCAGGTCCTTACAGGTGTGCCTAGGTCTCTTTTGAGATCTGGTTCTTTTCTGGGTAAATTATCAGCTGCCTCAGAGGGACAGATTTTACAGGAATCAGTGATCCACAGCACAGCTCTGCCCTGTGAGGCAGCGAGCTCGAGGCTCATCATTTACCTCCCCACACGTTACTCAAGGTAGTAACTCTCTTACATGGAATCATCTCATGCAGCTGCACAAGAACTCACCACAGCCAGAGGAACATCAAACACACAAGTCATCCAAGTTTACTGCTAAGCAGAGTGACTCAAAAGCATTAGAACATAAAAACAACAGAAAGACACGTTTAACTAAACATGGAAGATTGGTTCTAGATGTTCTCACAGACTTGCTCTGGTACAATTATTAATCAGCATGACTTTCTTTTGAGTTAAATAAAACAGAATAGAAATGGAAGTGAGGAACAGCACTGTTAGTGGCAGAAAAGGAAGGTGAGTGAAAAGGAAACCTATATAGAACAGGATAGAATAGAATGTTTCCTCTATACCTGCCTGTGTTTTCATATGCATCTCTCATCCCAGAATCACAAAACTCTATGCAGAACACAGAAAAAAATCAGAGGTCCTGGAAGTTTCAGGGAACAGATGCAGTTACACACAAAAATCTGTGACTCCCAGCACACTGGAGTCAACAGACTGTCTCTATGGTTCTCTCTGAAAGAGCCCTAAATTTAAGCACAGCCTCATCCTTCCATGAGCACAACCATGGCAGCTTCTACTCCTAATACTACTACATGATGAAGGAAAAAGGAATTTCAAGCACATTTTGGAACTACTTCTACATCTATCACAGACCAAGTTTGGCTACTAACCATCTCGTTTAGGAGCCCGCTCGCTCTGACAACTGGGAACAGGCAGAAAGAGAAAAGGTGGCAGCTGGTCAGCTCCATCCTGGAAAGCAGCCACAGCAGAGGAGGCCAGCACGTTGGCATGCTCAGAGAGCGTGTTCAGCACATGCACGTTTACATAGCCAGACATAAGGTACCTAATCAACTCAATTTTCCTTTCATGGTCTGCAGAGGGAATGGAACACACACAGAAATATGGTAGAAATATGCAGGTGAGAGAAAGAGGAAGAAGGAGGAAATCAAAGGTGAAATGGAAAAAAAAAAAATCACAGAAGAGTTCAGCATGCATAATTCCAATTAAGCAAAGAAAACCAAGGATCATTTCAACAAGACTGACTCACTAAACAAGAATGTGAGAGAGCAAAAAGATGAAGCAATTAATGAATAAGCAAATCTCCAGTTATTAAGCACTCAGTAAGCATGGGAAGAGCCACATGCTCTCATGGAATATGGTCAACACCTCAGGAATGGAATTCTACCCCCTAATGAACCAAGCAGCACTTCCTGCAGAGGAGGTTGAGAAGAAATAAAAATAAAACACGTAGAGAAGGCAAAGAGCCAGCAAAGACATTCAATGCCCCTAGTACCACTCACTCCATTTACATTCCTCGGTGTCCTGGATACCTCAGGAACACACTACAACCTCCATTTGCAGTAGCAGACCTGTGATGTACAGAATTAGAGAGCTGTTCTCACCTGGCTTTGACAGTGGCATAGGGGGAGGAAAGAATCTTCGAGAAGGCTGTGGAGGGCTACAGAGAAATTAAGAATTATCAGTACAGAGGCAGTTAAACATGAGAAATACACACAAATGCACACACATGCACCTTTGTATCACACACCTATTACTGTCTCTAAAAATATCCTCATGATTCTATGAAGACAGGTAAATATCCCCTGCCAGGAAAACAAGGGGGCTGAGCACACTTCTCAGACTGACACATGCTCTTTTTTTATTCTAACTTAACCAAGCCCAGGAGCACTGCTGAGGTTTTCCCAGAGCTCACAGAACACTGCTGAAGTTCCCAGTATGCTCCAAGCAGCAGGGTGTTTGTAGGATGGACTGGCAGAACAGCTTTCCATGTTTGAGAGGGCAGAACAATTCCATCAGTCACTACACTGGGTAAACAGGCCTCTGCCAGCACTTTCACCTCCATCAGGAATTCTGCTTGAGAATGTGAAGAACTGCACAACCTGAGCATGATCCCCAAGTGCCTTTATGCCAGGCTAGTGAGCAATACCTGTTGAGATCCTGTCCTTGCAGGTGGAGAGGATGCTGCTGATAATGTCCAAAGACTTCAAAGACAATAGGCTTAGTTTTGATGTACTCCACAAATGATTCTGTCACTTCCACAGCAATCTATTTCACAAGTGAGGAAAGAAAATGAGACATTCAAAAAAGGAACTCTTTCTTAGGAGTCTGTAGTTTTCACATCACTTATTGTCACTCACAATAAAAGCAACTGCATTCCCTTTTGGTTTAGGCATTAATTCTACTCTCCAGTAAAGGAGAAAATTAAAGCTTCAGTATGAGGCATTTCAAGTAGGAAAAGAGGAGGCTGCATGTAACCAAAGCATTACACAGTTCATAAAAATAGATATATCCAGTTCATCTGACATCATGAGCACTGCTAGTCACACATATATTTTATTTCCTGAATTCTAGACTTTTTTTCATCCTGGAAAGGAAAGAAAGAATTCAATGGCAGGAAGTAGAGATGAAAGAAGAGTTAAATTTGCCACAAATAATCATTCTGTGTTTTGCTTTGTGATGGGGATTACATCATTTACCTGATCACTCCTAGTACTGTCTATTCTTAATAATTCTGTTTGCCTTGAAGGACACACACAACTGCCAGTGCTGATAGAGGAATTTACTGCTCATGGAAAGCTTTACTCACATTCTGAACATGGTAAAACCCAAGGGGAGTCCCTCGGCCATTGTTTTTCAGAGGTTCTGTTGAGAAAGCTTCATCATGTCGATGTAAAAAGCTTAAAAAAAAAAAATCAACCAAAAATCAGCCACCACAGAATGGTTTAATGAAAATTGCTGTGCTCTGAATCCAACCCTGAAAGGAAAACCTAAAACCTTAAAAGAAACATATTCTGCTGGAACTTTAGAAGCTGTTGAGTGATGACCTAAAGCTGGGAATACCACAGTCTTGTCAGACCACAACTCCTGTACTTCCTTTGTGTCATTATCATTCCTTTTCATTATCCTAAGAACCCAAGCCTAAGACCACTTTCTCTTGAGAAGTACTGATTTCCTCCAGGGTCATGCAGCTTTCATTCAAATGGGGGTATGTACAATCTAGTATTGAACTTTTCATATGAAAAGCTTAAAACTCTAAGCTATCTACAAACTAGTAACTTTTGAATCCACTTTGTTATTAATTCCTTTCTGCAAAACTATTCCTTAACACCTGCTTAAGAGAAAGTGGGGACCAGGAACTCCAGTAAGCAACAAGGTGCTTTTCTCTGCTGTACAACACCTCCACCCATCTAAAAAGTTCTCAGAGTATCACTGCTTTCTCTATCAAATCATTAATTGCCTAATGCAAGTAAGGACAAATTCTTACTTGAACTGGCAGAAAATATCTGCATATTCAGGTAGGATGCCACTGGCCTGGAGCACTGTCACACGGAAGGTGAACACACTGCCCAGCTTCAGGTGATCACCAATCTCCTCAGTGAATCCTTCCATGGTCATCTTTCCATCCAAAGTGGCTGACTTCAAGTCTTAGGGAGAAAAAAAACATCCCACATGAAATTATTTTTTTTTCTCCTTTCTTTTCTTAAAATAGTTCTTCAGGAGACAGTTTAGTCCCATCACACTTCTTTTTTCCTTTTAAACCCAAATAATTTGCTAATAACCAGAAGATCCAAATACCTGGGAAGTTTTTCAGCACAGTTCTTCAAATGAGTTAAGTCCAGGATCTCTCATGTTCAACCCATGGTAACACCTCTCCCTAACCATGGCATTCTTGAAGGACACTCAGAACTCCATTCTATGATTGACTGAAAGTGTCACAAATTTCCCAGTTCTCCAAAACTACCACAGTTTTCTTGCTTACCCAGCTCATTCATTCTGTTGATCTCCTCTGGAGGAGTGGTAACCTCTGAATTCTGTCCTTGCCCTTCCACAATTCTTAACTCCTCCAGTGACAGTCCAGACCGAGTCATCGCAACTGAAGAAAAATCACTCTGAAAAATGAAATGTAACAGACTCTGCACTTTCTGGGTTTGCCATTCCCTTCTTTCCCTAAAACATGTGTTCTCAATTTAGAGGCAGAAACTACTACGCTCAAAGATACCTAAGTCAATTTTAAGAATTCTTACCTTATCAAAATACTCATTGTCAAATGAAATTTTAGCTGTCCCAGACTGTCGAATACCAGAGCCATAATCTGGGGCTTCTTCATCAGCTAAAAAAAAAACAGGGAAAAAAGAAGATAGATAAATAAATGATGGGGAGGAGAAGGGAGACCCCAGTTACCCAAAGGGAAATTTTCATTATAATGGAAACCAAAATGGAAAGCAGAAGAGTCGTTCAGTTACAAACTGGATCAAGTGCTGGAAAAGATCATGCCAGAAACCTATCCAGAAACCATGCCAGAAACAGGAACTCAGATGTGGGAAAACAAGACAAGCTCTGAAGTGTCATTATGAAAATATTTCACTTTAGAGAATTTTGAATGCAAACCAACTTTAGTACTAATTTTCATTATTTATTTACTTCTGATTATTATAGTGAGGCAACCTAACATCTCAAATTCTGTAGCCATGAACTCAGCAGTAACACTAGCAAAGCTCCACCAGGCCACACTGGATGTCTGACAGCTGGATCTGTCCATACAATCTGCTCATTTCACCTCCTCCTCTTCACAGAGAGCAACAACAGGGCCTGGTTAAATGGCAGGATTTTTTTCATAGTAAATGTATACTCACAGGAGAAATCCCAAGATTCAGAATGTGCTCCACAGCTTTGCTTAGGGATCAAATATGCCATGGCCCTTTTTCAAGAGATGTCCCCAGTTCAGTTTCTGTTAGCCATGGTGTATTCAGTTCATTTCAACAGATAAATATTTCTTTGGAAATATTCAGTCAATGCTAAGGAGACCAAACCAAACTAAACTTTTGTACACATTAAACCAGAATTTAATTCACTTGTTTTAATCCCTGCCAGAGTGACTGCTATACATCTTCAGAGTCTGAGTTTCATTCTATGTTCCCACGGAGAGTGAAGCTACCTAAACAAGCAAGAACTGCTGGCAGATGGCCACTGCTGGAAACAGCAAATGATGGGAAGGATCTGAGCTCCCACCAGCATGGGTAAGGCATGGCCCTGCCAAGCAGCCCACCTCACACTGAGCAGTGACCTGCAGTTAACTCTGGCACACACACAGTGGCAGCTCAGCGCTGGGTGAGGCTGTCACCACTCCATAGATCCACTCTTCTCCTCTGAAAAGAATTCCTGGTGATTAAACACTGTGTTAAAGCAGCTTCTAAGTCTTCACATTTTTAGTGAGGGGGAAACTGCTGCTGATTTCTGTTTATGCCATGCTGAAAAACATCAGTTCAGGAACTTCTTCACATGCTCTCCCCAGACCCCTGAGGAGCACATCTGAGCATTATTTAAAGGGATAGTTTGAGCACAGATAAAACTTAGTACATTTAACTTTAATGCAGGCCACCAAAACCATCAAACCAAGAACCCTTCTCCACTGTCTATATGGGGTGCCAGAAAGAAAAAGCTTTGCTTTAGTTTCAGTTTTCAGACTTACTGACAGTAGTTAAATCTTCCACTGTCCTAAAAAGCAGGGTTTTATTAGCTGCCAGGTACAGACTGCAGCAGTCAACATCACCCTAATTTTAAAATCTTTTGATCAGAGGAATTATTTCAGGACTTACTCATGCTCAACCCATATGGTGAAACAATGAATGAAATAATTTCAATAGCAACAGAGAGCAAGTGTTCTCTGCAAGACGAACGTTATTCAAGTTTGAGTACCAGGAGAATGGCTTGGTTTGTCAGCCTGGTGTTTGGAGGTGCAGCAGGGTCTCACCTGCTATGGCCTGCACAGCCACGCGCAGGAAGCCGCGCACGTCGCCCTTCTCGCTGACCACGGCCACCCTGTGGATCAGGGGCACTGGGTACAGCAGGTTGCTCAGGTACACGAACGCTCTGGTGACAGGAGGAGAGAAATACAGCCAGCATTAGGAACAGTGTGCCAAACCCCACTGCAGCTCTGCTCAGCTCCTGGGACACTCAGGTCTCAGACACTGCATCTCCTAGACCTGCAGGAGCTCCTGGATCCATCCTGACCACGCAGGAGCTCCTGGATCCATCCTGCACACACACAGGAGCTCCTGGATCCATCCTGCACACACACACAGGAGCTCCTGGATCCATCCTGACCACGCAGGAGCTCCTGGATCCATCCTGCACACACACAGGAGCTCCTGGATCTACCCTGAACACACACACAGGAGCTCCTGGATCCATCCTGCACACACACAGGAGCTCCTGGATCCATCCTGCACACACACACAGGAGCTCCTGGATCCATCCTGCACACACAGGAGCTCCTGGATCCATCCTGCACACACAGGAGCTCCTGGATCCATCCTGCACACACACACAGGAGCTCCTGGATCCATCCTGCACACACACACAGGAGCTCCTGGATCCATCCTGCACACACACAGGAGCTCCTGGATCCATCCTGAACACACACACAGGAGCTCCTGGATCCATCCTGCACACACACACAGGAGCTCCTGGATCCATCCTGAACACACACAGGAGCTCCTGGATCCATCCTGGACACACAGGAGCTCCTGGATCCATCCTGCACACACAGGAGCTCCTGGATCCATCCTGCACACACAGGAGCTCCTGGATCCATCCTGAACACACACACAGGAGCTCCTGGATCCATCCTGAACACACACACAGGAGCTCCTGGATCCATCCTGCACACACACACAGGAGCTCCTGGATCCATCCTGAACACACAGGAGCTCCTGGATCCACCCTGAACACACACACACAGGAGCTCCTGGATCCATCCTGAACACACAGGAGCTCCTGGATCCATCCTGAACACACACACAAGAGCTCCTGGATCCATCCTGCACACACACACAGGAGCTCCTGGATCCATCCTGAACACACACAGGAGCTCCTGGATCCATCCTGCACACACACAGGAGCTCCTGGATCCATCCTGCACACACACACAAGAGCTCCTGGATCCATCCTGCACACACACACAGGAGCTCCTGGATCCATCCTGCACACACACACAGGAGCTCCTGGATCCATCCTGCACACACACACAAGAGCTCCTGGATCCATCCTGAACACACACACAGGAGCTCCTGGATCCATCCTGCACACACACAGGAGCTCCTGGATCCATCCTGAACACACAGGAGCTCCTGGATCCACCCTGCACACACACAGGAGCTCCTGGATCTACCCTGAACACACACACAAGAGCTCCTGGATCCATCCTGCACACACAGGAGCTCCTGGATCCATCCTGCACACACACAGGAGCTCCTGGATCCATCCTGAACACACACACAGGAGCTCCTGGATCCATCCTGCACACACAGGAGCTCCTGGATCCATCCTGCACACACACACAGGAGCTCCTGGATCCACCCTGAACACACACACAGGAGCTCCTGGATCCATCCTGCACACACACACAGGAGCTCCTGGATCCATCCTGAACACACACACACGAGCTCCTGGATCCATCCTGCACACACACACACGAGCTCCTGGATCCATCCTGCACACACACACACGAGCTCCTGGATCCATCCTGACCACACACACAGGAGCTCCTGGATCCATCCTGAACACACACACAGGAGCTCCTGGATCCATCCTGAACACACACACAGGAGCTCCTGGATCCATCCTGCACACACAGGAGCTCCTGGATCCATCCTGCACACACAGGAGCTCCTGGATCCATCCTGCACACACACACAGGAGCTCCTGGATCCATCCTGCACACACACACACGAGCTCCTGGATCCATCCTGACCACACACACAGGAGCTCCTGGATCCATCCTGCACACACAGGAGCTCCTGGATCCATCCTGACCACACAGGAGCTCCTGGATCCATCCTGAACACACACACAGGAGCTCCTGGATCCATCCTGCACACACACACAAGAGCTCCTGGATCCATCCTGCACACACACACAGGAGCTCCTGGATCCATCCTGCACACACACACACAGGAGCTCCTGGATCCATCCTGCACACACACACAGGAGCTCCTGGATCCATCCTGCACACACACACAGGAGCTCCTGGATCCACCCTGCACACACAGGAGCTCCTGGATCCACCCTGCACACACACAGGAGCTCCTGGATCCATCCTGCACACACACACAGGAGCTCCTGGATCCATCCTGCACACACACACAGGAGCTCCTGGATCCATCCTGAACACACAGGAGCTCCTGGATCCATCCTGCACACACACACAGGAGCTCCTGGATCCACCCTGCACACACACACAGGAGCTCCTGGATCCACCCTGCACACACAGGAGCTCCTGGATCCATCCTGAACACACACAGGAGCTCCTGGCTCCATCCTGAACACACACACAGGAGCTCCTGGATCCATCCTGACCACACACACAGGAGCTCCTGGATCCATCCTGAACACACACAGGAGCTCCTGGATCCATCCTGCACACACACACACAGGAGCTCCTGGATCCATCCTGCACACACACACAGGAGCTCCTGGATCCATCCTGAACACACACACAGGAGCTCCTGGATCCACCCTGCACACACAGGAGCTCCTGGATCCACCCTGCACACACACAGGAGCTCCTGGATCCATCCTGAACACACACACAGGAGCTCCTGGATCCACCCTGCACACACACACAGGAGCTCCTGGATCCACCCTGCACACACAGGAGCTCCTGGATCCATCCTGCACACACAGGAGCTCCTGGCTCCATCCTGAACACACACACAGGAGCTCCTGGATCCATCCTGACCACACACACAGGAGCTCCTGGATCCATCCTGAACACACACAGGAGCTCCTGGATCCATCCTGCACACACACACAGGAGCTCCTGGATCCATCCTGACCACACACACAGGAGCTCCTGGATCCATCCTGAACACACACACAGGAGCTCCTGGATCCATCCTGCACACACACACAGGAGCTCCTGGATCCATCCTGACCACACACACAGGAGCTCCTGGATCCATCCTGCACACACACACAGGAGCTCCTGGATCCATCCTGAACACACACACAGGAGCTCCTGGATCCATCCTGCACACACACAGGAGCTCCTGGATCCATCCTGCACACACAGGAGCTCCTGGATCCATCCTGCACACACAGGAGCTCCTGGATCCATCCTGAACACACAGGAGCTCCTGGATCCATCCTGAACACACAGGAGCTCCTGGATCCATCCTGAACACACAGGAGCTCCTGGATCCATCCTGAACACACACACAGGAGCTCCTGGATCCATCCTGACCACACACAGGAGCTCCTGGATCCATCCTGCACACACACACACACAGGAGCTCCTGGATCCATCCTGCACACACACACACACAGGAGCTCCTGGCTCCATCCTGCACACACACACAGGAGCTCCTGGATCCATCCTGCACACACAGGAGCTCCTGGCTCCATCCCAGTGCAGCCCAAGCTTGCTGGGCACAGGGTCACAGGAATGAGTTACAGACTGGGGGAGGGAGGATGGCTGTATGGAAGGTAACTGGAGATGCACTACAGATGTGTATGGAGCTGTTAGAAAGCTGACAGAGTCTATCAGGGAACTACTGATTATAAAGAATGAGGTAGCTGGAAGGGATAAATTATAAAGGAATTGATCTACTGTGCTCAAACAGCCTCAATTTTTTACTGAACATATAAAAACACTCTTTTAAAAACAGATTGACTGAATGTTTTCTCTCTTCTATATTCCTTTGATAACACTGCGTGCAGAAACCCACAATAAACCGGAAGTCATCACTTTAGGTTTCTTGGAAGATTCACTGACTGTACAGATAGTGGAAGACTGACAGTCTTCACAGGTAAAACTCTTTAGGAGCATTTTATTTCTTCCTTTGAAAAAACAAAACATAACAAATAAGACATGACAGCACTGCTCTAGAGCAACCACTCAGAAATTACAGTTTCCAAAAGGAAAAGCAGCACTTAGGCCCCATAGGGGATGATCCTGCCATTCACTAACTTTGAAGTTATATAGAAGCAGGGTCTCTTTTGGAGCAGGAAAGTAACCAATTTAATTATAAAATTTTGATTAAAAGTCAGACTAAAGTTATTATTTTATGTTTCTGCAATGAATTGCAGTAGTTTTTAAAGCATCACACTTCAGTGGAATTAGCCTGAGCAAAACATTAAATGTTGAGAAGCTCAACAAGTCAGCTGAAGAACAGCTCTTAACAAGGGGAAAATATGGAAGGTTTTCTTTACTGAATGAGCTGTTTCAGAGCTCAGAAGAGTACTGAGATGCACAGAAATTTAACCAATAGTTTTACCAGTCATTAAATTTAAAGTGACTAATTATGCAATTTTAATAAATTTACGCACATTAAATTACACAAAACAACAGTAATTAGTTTAACTAATTTCCTCCTTACAATTCTTTTTATTAGTCTTTACTATTATGTATAATTAATTCCTGTAATTTATAACTGTAATTGTTTAACATTCCTAGGGAAAGTCCTGCATGACAAAAGGGAAATGTTGCTCCTTGGGTTCACGTGCCCCTTCCAAGGATGAATGAACTGTTTTGAAATGACATGGAAGTTAAACAGGTGTCAGTCATGAACCAAGGAAACAAAAATAATGCTACTAAAAAACAAGTGGTGACAAAATGAATAGAGAAGAGGATGATTAATACAGCTATAATGTAGCAAAACAAAAAAATGAAGAAAACCATACAACAACAACAAAAAAACAAACTACAACACAACACTTCACTAAGATTAGGATTAAATTCCTTTTCAGTCTGCTTCAAAGTGAGGTAAGCACTGATAAAGCAGGGGAAGGGAGAAGAGACTAAATTTCAAGTAAATGAGAAGTTAAATTTTACTTTTTCCCTTTAACATTTTCATTTTTAGCTTTGGAATTTCAGGTGATGCTCATCTGAGAAACCAGCATCCATCCACACAGGAAAACAGTCCCTGAAGCTGGTATGGTTCACTTGGACTGGATCAAGGATGGGGTTCCAAAAGGTTCATGGTTCTGCACCCAACACGAAAAACACACCCACTTTGAAAAGCACATTTCAAGCCAGGGAAAATGGACATTTCCCAATAGAGCAGAATCCAAAGAGCCTTGCACTGATGTGTACAGCAGGAGTCTCACTAACTAAAAGAGTCAGGCATTGCAGGAGCCTTCTCCCTTCAAAGGCAAACTAATGGAAAGTGAAAGCATCACCTGCATGAAAAATAAAAATATATGTTTATTTGCAGGGCAAAAGTTCTGAAGGTGCTGCTCAACATGTGACAGCCAAAGCATTCAGCTGGATTAACCACAACCATGTGAACATCCCAAGGAAAAAAATATCTCTCTTCTTCCTCAATTTGCTTCCATCCAGCCACCTTGTTCACTGGAATTATTTTAACTTAGAGAAGGAAAAGCACAGAATGCAAAAAGTTTTCAGCTTCCTGTTTGCTGATGGAAATGCTGCATCTCTTCTGTAGAGTGGAGAGCAACTGCACATGTGCTGCACCAGAACAGAGCTGGGTTATGCAGCACTGCTGCTGCCAGTGCCATTCCAGCTGCTTCATCATGAGATAGTGCCAAGTTAGGAGTGGATGAAATCTTAGGGTTCTCCTCCTCCTCTTCCCACATCCGTGAGGACTCCCACTCCCCAGAGAGCCCCTAAGTGTCCCCCTGCACTTAGCCCAGCAGACTGAAAGAGGGGGCTGGATTAGCAGAAAGATTGGTGAGGTAAAATGGCATACTCACAACAAAACTAGAAATTAAATTTAACAAACACAATTTTGTAAAAAACCAAAACAAAACCAACAGAACTCAGAATGATGGCAGATATTTTTTAAATAAACACATTAGGATTTAAATAAAATATCCCATAGTCCTCTCCCACCTCCCTTAAAAACAAAGCAAATGCTTGATATGTCACACCATTAAATAGAATCAGCCTTGAAGAAACCCAGCATGCCAGAAGAGATGGCTAAAGGGACCAGCTCTTTTTTCTTTTCTTTAAGAGATACAAATAAAACACAGCCCTAGCACAGAGAGAGGAAAGAAAATAACTGTGATGGCCAGGGAGTTGGATAACTACATGATCCATTTCTCCTCCTCCCCTCCTTCATGACCTGCACTTGCTATTGCTGACAACCCCTAAAAATACTAAAAATTGTTTTATCTGTCCTTCACATCCTGTAGCATATCAACCAGTACACAGCTGGAAGTGATAAGGATTTCTGGTTTTGTTACAAACTGAACACTGCCTTGTGCTCAAGACAGTACCTGTGGAGATGGACACACCCCTGGTACCTGTAAGGTCCCACTCAGTGGTGCTGGACAGTCTAACAGCCTCTGCTGACAGAACAACAGGAATAGAAACAATAGAAACCAACAGCTCAGAAAAAGCCACTGGGCTCTCCAGCCTCACAAGAGGAGCTAAGTGTCATTCCTCAGCATTTTCCCAGCTCTGCACTCCCAGCTCACACTGCTCAGGCCGGGCCCAGAGCGCTGCAGCTCCGCGTGTCCGAGCAGAGACAGAGCTCAGAACTCTGCACAGAACAGGCAAAGGGAAGTGAGCTGTGTGGCTGCCAGGACACACGAGTGTTTTCCTTACACACTGTATTTGCTCAGCTTGTGCTGTGCTTCCTGAGGTGTCTGTGAGTGAGCAGGAACAGCTCAGCTCTTTCCCAGGCTCCAGGGGCACACGGAGCAGCCCTGGGCTCAAGGGAACTGACACAGATGCCTTTCCCAAACTGCCTCCCCACCTGAACCAGATCATCAGATTTTGTAAAACGTGGAACCAGGCATTGCACATTAAGGGCACAGATTCAGAGATCACAGAGAACTAACACAGTTTCTTGCAACTTTAGTAATTTTTGTTTCAAAAACTGGATCAAGGAAGTTCCAAGTTTCACTACAGACAAAGCCTGAGGTTAGACAAACACACTACACTGAACTCAAAGTTTGAAAAAGACCAGCAATCTCAACCTCTCCTTTTCAGGAATTATGGTAATAAAGTATTTATTATATTATTATTTCAGAAATTATGGTAATAAGGGCATTTGAGGAAACTGCATAAAGATCCCACCATCCTGGTCCTGAAGTCTTCCCTGCTTACACTCACAGAGAAGGATAAAGCCAAGCTTTGTTCCTTTTCCTTTGTCCCTCCCTTCTGCTGGCCATGGAGCCTTTTTTTGTACCACACCAGTGGCAAGCACCTTAATGAGGATGCTGGCTTACAGGGTAAGCAAGGAAGCACAAAAGCATCATAGGGAGAGTGGGAAGCAGAGAGAGAAGCCAAGCCACGAAATAAAAATATTTCTGTTTCTTGTAATGAGAAGTTTGTGTTAGCAAGACTGTTACTGAAGAAACAGTGCAAATAACTACATTCCATTAGTCTAACTCGCTGTCCTTAAGAGTCTACACCACAAACTGAGGTCTGATAATGCCCTCATTCTTTCTGTTCTGGAAAGCTCAGTAATATTCCAAAATACATCAAGCAAACTTGTTTCAGAAATTCAAGCATAATGCCTGGGGAAAATGCTGAAAAACACAGCCAGTGAATTTCAATGTTGATGACCTTCCACAGTGTAATACTGGCTACGGAGTCAAGCATAATCTGAGATGCTGAATCATCTCACAGAACACTTTCCCTCATCCAGAAATGACCATTCTTCTTTCTCCTAATGCCATCTTTTCATATGCAGAGGATGTTACACCTGTTTTCAAAAGAAATGGATTTCTGGGTTTGGACTGAAAGACTTCCCGCCACAGTCAGATTCTCTTCCATGGAAGAAAATAACACACTACAATTCTGTATTAGTGACCCTGCAACAGCTGAACAGGGAATTCTATTAAAGTGTAAATACTGTATACAAACCCCCGTTCATTCCAAGCTGTGACAGTTATCTGTCTCTAGATTTACTCACTCTGTTGCAGCTAAGGATTATTTTCTCAATTACTACTTAGGTCTTCATGGCCCCAGACAGGAATTTAAAACTTAATGCTGAACTACACTCATTCTCTGGCAATTCCAATTTATGGACACGGATTTTTTGGCTAGACTGACCATCTATGTAGCACAAGGCAAAGCCATTGCAGTCTGCAGCAAGAGCTGGTCCCTTTTGGCCATTCTCAGAGTAACCTCACCAACCTTCCCACTAAAATGAACCAAGGGGATCGGTCGTAAAACGGGTCGCGCCCATCATTGAAGAGGTCTGATCCCTCCTCAGTCCCAACGTCGGAGCCAGTGTCATCCACAAAGGCCTCATCATCAAAGTCCTCCATCTCATCCTGCTGCTCATCTGCCAGCTCAGTGATGTCGGAGTCGGCCGTGGAGAAAGTGGGGGAGGGCGTGCGATCGGCCAGGCGCTCGTTGACGCAGCCATGGAATATGGGGGAGCTGCACATCAGCGAACGGACAGCGATTAACAGGGTCAGCACACACAACCTGCACTAACAGCCCTCTGCTGCCATCAGCACTGACACCCCTCAACAACGAGCAACGGCTCCAAACCGCCGGGACCGCCGCCAAATGGCAGGGAAGGGCTTGCCAACAAAGTCAGGGAAAAGAGTGTCCTTGAACAGAGCAGGAAGCAAATGAAAAGGAAACAGAAACATGGCTGAGCGTATAGATCTCGAGAGGACATCCATTTAACAGAGCTACATTTCCTATTTCCAACACAGCAGTTCTGCAAATAAAAATATTGTAAAGGCGCGGCCGACAGCAGGAAATATTGAAGAATCCCATCAGACACTTCCCTAGGGTACAGCAAAACTATCTGAACCACACATATGAGAGACTCTGGACCACTTTTCCAGTGTTCTTCGTATTCTCACAGCTCTGCTCCAGCGACTTTAGATAGAACTTAGCCGGTTATATTATTTTAAAATAAATTTATAACTTACTAAAGGTTCACTCAAAGCAGATTCTATTAGACACCTAAGCTGGCAACATTCTACAGAGCATTTTCTACTCGTAACCGTATTTAACTATTCCAAGTCCCTGAAAGACAAGAGGCAGCTGACACAGAGGCTGTGCTGGTTTGTCCAACACCCCAGGCTCAGACAGAGCTGCAGCAGCACCGAGGTGCTGGCCCGTACCTGCCCACGAGCTTGAACCAGTGGAAGCGGTCGTAGAAGGGGTCGCTGCCCGTCATGGAGCCCTCGGGCTCCTCCTGGCTGCTGGAGGCCACTTCCCCCGCCCGGTCGTACATCTCCCGCATCAGCTCCAGCCTCTGCCTGGCGGGACACAGCAGGGAAACACAGCTCAGGAGAGAGGGAGGGAAAGAGGCAGAGAACACCAAGGGAACTGTTCACCTCACTGATTTCACCTGTACCAAATTACACCCAAGAACAGAGAAGGCTGTACCCTAAGTTTGGTGCTTCACTAATTCCCCAAAATTTTAGAGATTCTGGGAAAAATTTTTTCAGCTAAGCCCTCTGAGCACAAGGCAAGGTCACTGCAGAAGCTTACATAAATCTTGGATTTCAATTCACTTCTAAATATTCCTCTTTCACATCTAATTCTGGCATATTTTTTGCTTCCCTTTTTACATCAGACCATGTTGCTGAGTAATTTCAGCAGTTTTTTGCATTCCACTCCAGAAATGTTGGCATTTTGATTCAAAAGTGAACCAATTCCATTACAGACTCTAATTACTCATCTATTTCATTGAAGAAGACAAATGTTTCACACTGCAAGATCCTTTGTCTGGCAGTCATTAGTAGGAAAAAGTCCTTCAGTCAATATACAGAGAATGGGGAAAACAAATGTCATTTACATGTGGTGAACATGATGAAAATTCAGATTGCGGTCAGAATTTGTGACACAATTTGTGCAGCTTCCATAGAAATAGAATCTTCTTTATTTAAGATTTTTATCATAAATTATGTCCTATCCTGCCAGGTTATATAAGCAGGTGGCAAGGAAATTATTACAGTGAAAGGACTGAAAAAGAAGTAATGCAGAGAGATGAGCTGTGATGAATCTTACTACATTCAAAAGATAAATCTAACCTCAAATTACAAAAATTAGATGTGAAGGTAAGGTGAGAAGCTGGAGAAAAGTGCACTTGTTCAAACAATCTGGAAAGTTGGTATTTAGAACATCCCACACTGTCTAGAAAGTTCGGGAGGACACAGGAAAAACAGAAACAGATAAGGAACAGCAAGGGAGGGAATTATTGAGTGAAGTTCCTTGGACACAGAGAATTTAGTTCTCTAGTACTATTCACATACTTGAGTTTTTCTAAGGACCAGTAATGTGTTGCTCCGTTCTTCAGGTCCTGCACTTCCACAGCCACCACGGTGCGGGGGAACGGCCGGCGGTCCCGGCTCTTCTCCGGCTCCGCGGGCAGCAGCTCCGGGGGCAGGGGCGAGTACAGGGTGTCCGTGAGCAGGACAAACTGGAACTGCACCTGCACGCAACACAGACACTGCTTTGGTCCTCAGAAGCCAGGGGCTGGTGAGGGATGTTCAGTCACACACAAGCCCAAACCAAAGCCTCACAATTTTCTGTTTTTCTTTACAATTTTCTGGGGTTTTTTTATAGCCCAAATTAATAAACAAGAGGCATACAATTTTAAAGATTACAAGTGACTCAGAGCATTTGCAGCAGGATTATACAATCAAAACTGATGGGTCAGAAAATTCAAAGAGTGGCTCTGCATGTCCCTACCTTTTTCTTTAACTCTACACTGATTGCATTGGCTTCCTTCAGATACACTGCATTTCCCCAGAGCTGGTCCCTCAGTGAAGTGAACTGGTGGAATTTCCACTTCCTGAAAGCCCACTGGGCGAGTTCATACTCATGGCGTGTCCAGGGCACTGGGAAAAGCAAAGAAACAGAGAAATAACGTGGCTTCTTCTCAAAACCATCACATGCTGTCTTTTATACTTTGCTGACTGGGCCATCAAGTTCCCAACACATTTTCTGGAAGAACAGAAAACAAAATCCTGCACTTTCATTATTCGTTGTGGAAAAAGTGGACTCAGACTTCCTCAACATTAGCAGTGGAGATTAATGATCACATAAATTAGATTTGGAACAGAGGAACAATTTTTTTTCTGCTCCTATTATTTTAAGTTATTTGGCACCTATTAAAGCCAAATGCTGGAAAGAGTAGAATGAGAGCAAGTATAACGGGAATAATAAATTATCTACTGTCCCGAAATGGAGTTACACAGACGTGTCACAGCATTCTAAGAATTCCTAGCAAGGAAGAAAGAGAAACTTTAAAATCAAAACAAGGAAACAAAGGCAACAGTGTTATTTTAAGGCATCTGAGTTCTGTTAGTGCCCGGAAGAGAAAGATTCCTTCAAGACCACCAAATCAAAGCTTGGGGTAAAACTAATGCAGTTTGTGCATCAGTTGTATTTGAAGACATGTCTACTGTTCATGTGGAATGTATTCAATAAATAGGTATTTGAAATCTTGATGCTGAGAGGATTACAGATCAAGAACTTTTAGTGTTTTGTGTCTTTCCAAAGCAAGTTTCCAATCTATTACAAGAGATGATACAGCAGCTGCCCCTTTAGGCTTGTCTATACCCAAATTATTTTTAGCTTCAAACTCACCTTCCTCCTCCTCCTCCTCCTCCTCCTCCGTTGTCTCAGCTGCCAAGGACCGTGTCTCTACCTGCTTCTGGAGGGCCTGCAGCTTACTCTCATAGTCCTGTGGGGAAAGAGGAGACACTGTGTAGGAGGACAGACAGGAGAGGAGGCAGCAGGAAGCGCAGAGTGACAGACACAGACCCTGCAGGAGTGCTGCCAGGGCACACAGCAACGCTGCAACTCTTTCCCCTGGAAACAGAACAGCCCAACACAGTTAAGACAGAAGAGCTGGTTTCTAAAATCACCACATTTATGTGTTCCCAGTGTCCAGAAGAGGGAAAGGTTTAGGATGTTCTTTTAGTGGGCTTTTTGCTAAAGACAGGAAGAAGGGGTTTTATTTGGAATCTGCCTGCTGCTTTCAGAGACTTAGGAAAGAGGCAGAAATAGAGAAAAATGCAAAAATAAATTTAAAAGGGGAGGATTATTCACATTTATTTTCTCTAACAGAAGGATTATCAGCACCACTAATTTGCCTTTTTATACCAAAAAAAAAAAAAAAATTATTTCAGATATTAATGGGGGAAGCTTAGTTTCCAATTGAAACTTCGTTTTCAATTGGATTTTCCCCACAGCATGTAAGTACCACTCTCTCACATGTGTATTTAATACATCAGAAGATAAAATACCAGCACTGTCCTGGCAGAGAAGTCTGTGCAGTGGCTTCCCCACGAGGAACATTTCAGCGATAGCTTCTGGTACAAGAGCACTTTCTTCCTGTTCAGTCCTTATCGTGACTTGAAATAAATGCTACTGAAACCTAATGAGCCTTTTATTATTTGCTGGTAAAGCAAATAAAAATTAGAACAAACTCTGTCCAGTGCTCTTGATCTCAAAGCCTATCCCATTAGGGTATTTCCTTTTTTTAAGATAAACCTTTGGCATATATTACACAAATTAAACTGGTTTCTCAAGATTTTTATACAATTCACTATGAGTCTTGCTGAGTTCTTAAGAATTCTTGAAGTCTCTCATCTTGTATTCCAACCTTCTCTCTTCCACAGTTCCAAACCCTAAAATTCTTCTCTGATGGCCAGTTTGCAATAATATGTTCTTAAGCCCAAGAGCTACAGAATAAAAGCTTTACATTTTCCTCCCATCCCTATTAAGCATCCCACCTAAGGAGCTGCGTTACTTAACCACAACATGATTGTGTCAATTTAAACCAGCTTCAGTCAGAAAGGCTTTAGACTCTGCTTGGAAAGGAGATACACCTCCAGAACATTCTTCCAGGTTCATAAGTAGTATTTTCTGAAAATAACATTAACAAGCAGTAGCTGTGCCCTTAGAAAGTGCAGGATTTTGAACACCACAAGTTCAGTGTCCCTGAGAGCAAAACTGAACTTTCATATGGCTTTCATATGATGGCTGCATTTTAATTTTCTAATTTCCTCTTGAATATTTCATTTGGCTAAAATGCTCCTTCTCCATTTGTTTCTGCTCCATTCACCAGAAGTTGGCTGCTTACACAGGAAGCAGCCTCAGCCCAGCAGCACAAGTACTGCAGACAAAACAAACACATACCCTTTCTTTTGATATTCATTCTGAAATCCTTAAAGATTCACCAAAAATCTATTCTAGACTCCATGAGACTTCTCATGAAGAATCAGACTTATCTACCCTTCTGAAATGCCCAGCATAATCCTGTATTTTGTTTAACATAAAGGCACTTTTTGGATCTATTTCCCCCCATTCCATGCTATTACATTTAAAACCAAGATAAAACTGGTCAGATCCAAAGTGACATAAATAAGCTTCTCTCACTTGCAAGGAAAGGCAAAATAATTTATTTTTGTGTAGCCTGAAGTCAATAATGTCATTTTGAGCAGCTAGATTGTAGAGACTGAAAGCTCTTCAAGTAGCGTTTTAATAGAATCTTTCCAGATTCTTCTCGAGAAATTGAAAAGCTGAAGAGGGAATGGGTTGGAAAAAAAAAGACCCCAACCCACCAACAAACCCACACCTCATACACTCAGACCAGACAAAGCTTTCAAAGACCAGACTGGACCAGTTAGAGCAGAACACTGCACCACAACAAGTGAAACGTGATGTCTGCCAAGGTACTGCCCGTGTGACTCTCCCCTGCATTTGAGGTGCACAGAAAAGTCCATTTATTTTGTCTTCAGTGAGCAAATAAATGGAGAACAGCCAGCTCTGTGTTTTCTTCCAGAATTTAGATAACCAGCACACAGGATGGCACAATGGAACACCACTGAAGACGGGAATGGTTTATAGCTCCTTGTGCTACAAAAAGCTCTTATTTTCTTTTATACTGAATTTAAATAAGCTGTCTGAGATGGACACAAGTCTGCTTTGCTGCTTTCCACATAACAGCAGAAACACCAGGCTGGATGAACTTACAAGAATCAGACTGAGGAACAATTAAAAAAAACCTTTTTTAACTCTGCTGGAACAAGCCCAACCCCAAGATAAAAAATAAAAGCAGGACAAGCCTGCAGTCAAGTTTCATTTCCATTTCACTGAGACAAGTCTGACACTTACAAGAGTATTTCATCGTTTATTGAAAGAGCACTTGTTACAATACAAACCAGTTCTGCTTTTCACAAGGCAGATACTTGCTCTTCAGACAATCCAAAACAATAGACAGATCTGAAAATCCCATTTAATTCAAAGGCAGCTCACTGCTTTCTTTACAGTACAAACAGTTACACAGCATAGATTTATCATGTGGCAGTTCCTGAAGAGATTTAATGGGAAATATCCAAGAAAAATTTCAACATATTAAAAAAAAATAATTCAACATATAAAGGATACAGAGAGGGAGGTATTGAAACTATGCTGAATGTACTGATAAAAATGGCATCCTCTAATTAGACAGATCCCTAAATTCAGATTGCTTGAGGAAGGATGTTGGAGTCAATCTGAGTGAGGAGCATTAGTGATGTGCATTTAACCCCACCCCCCCTGAATCCAGTGTCCCAATGAACAGAACCTTGAGAAGCCATCCCGAAGGCGCAGGTGGATCCAAGCCAGCTGTCAAAGCACAGCACAGCAGCACTTGGCAAAGGCAAGTGAACTCAGTAAAAGAGCACTTCCACCATGGATGCCACATTTCCATTGCCCTGAAAGCCTTTTCACACGGCCATCAATGGAAGCAGCTGTCTCACTGTTCATTAACTTCATTAACACAGGATTTGGAGTGAGAGTTGTGTGTATTTCTGAATAGTGCAAGGAGACCCACAGTTCTCACACTGCTTCCTGTATCAGATGAAGCACTGCACTGCAATTCATATCAAATTCTTAAATATCCTCCTAAAAACCAGGAAAAAAGCTGCTTCCTTGAAGCAGACTGGACTCCACTCTGGCACTGACTGTCCTTTTTCTGTTCTGTCAAATCATACAGCAGAACAGGCAGGGCTGTTCTTCTAGTGCTGCACTACAACAGTGGGGTAGGACAGACTGATGGCAACCTGCTGCTCACCAGCACCACCCAGGCATTTACAGAGTTCTTTTCTGAGTTTGAAGCTGAAGTAAGCTGGCACAAACATTTTAGTGTTTAGCATTAAGGCATTAAGTAGCAGGAGTTTTAGGCTCGTGTCAGTACACGTAGTTCCATGGACCTAAGAGTTACTCCATGCTCAATCACATGGTGATTTCATACAGGCAGCACAATCCTCCAGAACACAGGACAGGACATGGAATTACTTTGGTCTCCTCCCACGACCTATCCCACGCAGGCTAACTCTGTCTGGCTCACATATTCCTAGGGAATTGAGAGGGTTTTCCCAAGCATGCACTTTTAACAGAGTCCAAGCCTTTTTGAGGATATGTAAGAACTCATTATGCTTGACGTGCACAAAACTCAAGTGCAATGCACTACTAAAACATGATTCTAAAATAAAGACAACAGCAAAACATCACTTGCAGCCCAAAACTAATTTTGCAATTTGGCCTCAAGCTCGAAGAAAGTATTGTTCATCTACAAGCCTTCTTTTCTTTAAGAATCAAGACATTTTTGGAAATGATGCTTTACTTCCTTGGTTCAAGTAAGCCAAAGCACGAGACAAATGCAAGTTAGAAAGCCGGGTCTGGACACAGAATTAAACCTGCCATAAAGCAAAACTCCCAAGTGATCAGATCAGTTTGTTCTTTTAGGAGCTGGAGGACTGACTTTGTATCTCCTGCAGCAGAGGCCACTATCACATCAGTGATACACGTGCTGAGAGTTAAGAGCTGACACTTGATTAATTGATACGTAAATGACACATGTGTTGCAACAGCACCTACAACATGCCCAGCTGAGGCAGGGGAAAAATAGGATAGGACAAAAAATATATATGGAAAATAAGCTTAAGGCACTTTCCACTCACCTACAGCTCTACTGAGCCACACACAAGTAGGGCTTATATTTTATAAAAAAATAAGCAACCTCAAGTAAATTCAGGATACTTGTGCAAAACAGCACAAATACACTGCAAAGTGGACCTACCTTACCAAATGTGGTAGAGTGGCCAATTTTGTTTTTGAAAATTTATTCAAGTTAAATTTAAGAGCGCAAGAAGTCCTCAAATATTTCTATTGGCTTACAGTTAAGGCCATGGGTTTTCAAAGTAAGAGCAACTTTGTCTTGCACTTTTGGAAACTCAGAAAAAAATACCGTGTCACTAAGGTTGAGACTCTCCAATTGAGACAAAACCTCAAAGCCTATTCCTTAATCACTGGTTTTTCAGCCATTTGCTCGAAACAATCTGAAGCAGGAATTGCAAGCCTTTGCATCACGGCAAATCACCTGCAAGTACAAACCCCTTCAGAGCAAAACACACATGAAAGATTTTAACTCGCATTTTTAGTGTGGGAGAAGGAAAATGAATCTTACTTTCTTGTCAAAGCAGCCTTCTCCTTTATTAAACAAGTCTTGAACTCAAGTTTAATCCAAGACCAGAGGCACTAACATGAGGTATCACATTAAGATGAAACAGTTCAATTCTCCCATCTCACAGGAGAATTCGGCCAATATAAAGTAGTGATTTATAAATCTTCCTAAGAATAACTATTTCAAGAATATCTCCCAGACTCATGTCCGAGAAAGCTGAAAACATAAAATAAAAGAATTAGCTTTTTGAGTGCACCAGAGTGGTGAAAAATCCTAGTTCCTTTCCACAATCTCAGTATAATAATTAAAACCTATTATATTTAGAGATACAATGGGAATTAGAAAAAGCTATTTCCAAATAATTGCTTCAGCATTATGTATATATTCTGACATAAAATTCCATTCAGGATGGTTTAACTGTCACAGCAATTTCATACCAATAATTATGAACTCTAGCAGAAGGAGAAGAGACATCTACTCATGGTGTGACCCAACAGCTCTTCTTAATTTCTTGATAAAAAAGCGACACATATCTCATCAGCCAACAACTTTTGGTTTATAGATTATTATTACCATTAAAAATTGAGTTAAGAGTGGAAAATACTGTTCTGAAGAACCAGATCCATTTATAAACAGATGGTCAGTTTCCTTATTGCTAAGAAAAAAGTCACAAAAAACATTCAACGCTAGAAACTAAATTCCTCTTTTGATTGTCTACATAAAACACAGGAGGAAGGTAGCACTTGGTAAGTTCCAGACAATATTTTCAGCATTAGAAAAATACTTCAAGACACACACACACAAAAAAAAAAAACTTGGTGAATGAGCTAGCGGGAAGTTCTCCCCTCCGCCTCCCTCCCTCCAAGTCTTCTAGACTATGAAAAAAGTTCTTACAATTTTTCAGAATATTCTTCCAATGGATGCTGTTAAAACTGCAAGGGAAGTCCCAGGCCGGGCGCCCGGGCCGGTACCTTGTGTTTGTCCCGGGGCTCTGGGGTTCCACCGGCCCCAGCCGAGCCCCGGGGGCGCTGCCCGAGGCTGCCCGGGCCGGGCTCACACCGGGGCTGCCCGGGCCGGGCTCACACCGGGGCTGCCCGAGCCGGGCTCGCTCCGGGGCTGCCCGAGCCGGGCTCACACCGGGGCTGCCCGGGCCGGGCTCGCACCGGGGCTGCCCGGGCCGGGCTCGCTCCGGGGCTGCCCGGGCCCGGCTCACACCGCGGTCTCTCTGCCCGCCTTCAGGTTGGGGGCTGACAACTGGCGCCTCATGCGCGGGGGTGTCACGAAGGGGCTGTGCTGGCCTGGCCGCTCGGCCTGGCAGGGCCGCTGCTGCTGCTGCTGCTGCTGCTGCCGCTGCTGCTGGAAGCCCTGCGGCTGCTGCTGGAAGCCCTGCGGCTGCTGCTGGAAGCCCTGCGGCTGCTGCTGGAAGCCCTGCGGCTGCTGCTGGAAGCCCTGCGGCTGCTGCTGGAAGCCCTGCGGCTGCTGCTGGAAGCCCTGCGGCTGCGGCTGCGGCTCCGGCAGCGCCCCGGACGAGCCCGAGCCCGAGCCCGGGCGCCGCGGTCCCTTGTGCGAGCCGCTGCTGAGGGAGTTGCTCCTCCAGCGCGGCTGCTGCGGCTGCTGCACCTGCTGCCGCTTCACCTGGATGTTATCTGCACTCCTCTGCGGGCCGGAAAGATTCCACAGCTGCTGCGGATCTTTAGGAGGAGCTTTGCCCTCTTTCTCTTTGCCTTCGTCTTTGTTCTTATCGTCTTCTTTCGGAATTCTAACCTCAATAACTTCATCCTCGGTGATAATGATGTGGGTGCCCGGACTCCACGAGTTCCTGTGTTTGGGATTGCTTTTGAAAGGGAAGCGGGGTTTGCGATTTTCAGGTGGAATAAACCGGTGAGGCATATTCTGTCGACGAAGCTGTTTTGCTATTTCCTGCTGCTGCAGATTTTTAAATCGAATCTGTTCTTGCCTCATCCAACGCAAACGGCCACGCCTGAAAGCCGGATCACCTGCCATTAACTGAGACACACGCTCCTCTTTAGCAAGATCATCGTTCTCGCTCCTCTTTGCCTCATCTGCCGGCTTCTTATCCACATCCACTGCACCGGCAGAGTTTGGAGACTTAGCGTTAGCTACTGTGGACTGAGCTTTGTCTGGAGACCCTATCAGGGGTAAAACCTTCTCCATTTTTAGCATTTTATTTCTGAGAACTTTGATCTCTTCATCCTTCATGTTGTTCTGCTTCTTCACTTCTTGCAAAATATCTTCTAATTTGTCTATGTGCACCTTTAGGTCATCCACATCAGTTATTCCTTTCCCATTGGCCATTACATCTTCAATCTTTTCATCTCCGACTCCTACGGTATCCCAGACATCCCGAGCCACAGCTCGCCACGATTCGCGCTCGTTTGGGTCTTTTTTCCCATACATGGCACAAAGCTCTTTCATTTTAACAATGGCCAGAGCCTCAATCTCCTGCCTACTGTGCCTGAAGTCATTGAGTGCTACCTCATAGCATATCTCCTTCACAGCCTGAATCTTTAGGTCTGAGATGGTGACCCATTTGGAGTCTTTGCTAAGGCGTCGGCGTTGGGGGATCTGGTACATTTTAATAGGTTCTCGTTTCTTCCCACTGCTGGGGAGGCCACACTTTTTTACAATGGTTTGGAGCTTGCTGGGGGGCAGCTTCTCTCTCAGGGAAGTGATCAGTCTCCAACTCTCCTCACACGATCTCTTGTCCGAATCATCCCCACTATCAGAGTCTGCATCCTTTGGAAAAACAAAAATCAAGAAGTGGCCCCAAAATAACCAAAATTAAAATTGTAAGAAAATGGAAAAGCTAAACAAGAAGTAGCAGGCAAAGAAAACTAAATCAAAAATAAAAATAGAACAAGTGATAAGGAGGTCCCTGAAGACTGAATGTTACAGCATTAAAATGTATCTTCAAGAGTCATGGGCTGTCAAAATTGGAGCTCTTCACTAAATAAAGATTAACATTACATTTAAATCTTGTCATCTCAAAATAGCTGATAATCTGAACTCTTCCCTCCCAAACCCTTCCAAAACCTTAAAACAGACCAAGTAAAACCAAGTTCCTGGTTTTAAATCTTAAAACCAAGTGTAAGCTGCACTTCACACATGCTACAAAGACATGCAATTCCCCGCCACACACATTTGCCTTGGTGACTGCTGTTGCTTCCTTCAGCAAATCCTCCCCAGAAAGGTGAGCACAAAACCATCACAGATGTCATGAGCAGCCAGAGTAAGTCGGGTTAACACTGGTTAGTAACGTTGCACGTGGTTGCAGGGATGCTCAAGTTTAGAATCCATTTCACTACAATAGCAGCCAGAGAAGTGTTAGACGACAGGAAAAAATGAAACAGAAGCAGCTGAAAGGTTCAATGTTAAAAGGACTGTAAGTGCCACTATAACAGACGAAGAGAGTGTTCGTACTCCAGGACTTGCTACAAGCTAGAAGGATATCCAGAATCAGAGTTTCAGAGGTGGGTTGTGGTTTGTTTGATTTTTTTTTTTTCCATTTGGCACCTTGTTGCTTAGTTTAAAGAAAAAAAAAACATGATCAGTCTTGTCTGTCCGAAGAATGAGTTTCAGCAGAATGCAGAGCAATGACTTTCTGGTTTTAATTTTTTAATACAAATTCTCTATTTGATATCCTTGATTTGTCTTCTTCTCAAACCCTAGAGCCTGAAGCTTTCACACACTTGCTAAGCATCATGCGTTTGGCTTCTTCATTACAAGTTTTCCACCTTTTACTAAATGATTTTTAATGAGCAGTGCTTCGGGTTTCCATCTGCTAGGAATGTCTGTTCAGATAAACTGCCACCACAAGTTAAGGATATCCATCATTGCTTACTGCAACCAGGAATTAAAATCAGACCACTTTTCTTTAAAGGCTCATTCAGACATCTCTTTAACAAGCATGAAGTCCTATGTATTACTGTGATCCAAACATCTTCAGCACAGCTGTCAGTGTCTAATGCACCTCTAACTAACATCCCTGTTTTCCACATGGAGATTTAGAACACATGAGAAACCAGGAACAGTAACAGCCACTTACTCTAAAACCAAAGGAAACCCAGGTCATTGAGCCAGCACCACAGGCTCCTAGAGTTTAGATTCACCTAGATGACAATGAAGAATGGGGAATAGGACATAATTTGGGGGGCAATTATGAAAGGGGGTAAAGGAAACACTGTTTTGCCCTATGGTAAAGGTTCACATTATTGAGCTTCTTGTGACTTAATGTAGTTTTAAGAACAGTATTAAAGAATCGACTTCTAGTTTAGGTCAAAATATAAGCAAACACTGCTTCAGAAACTCTTTGTGAGTTTACAGCTGACAAAATCTGTGGCCTAAGGAAACAGCAGCTACACCAAACTGTACACTGCAGTGGAAATCAAAGGTTCCCTGGAGGAAGCCCCAGTGCAACTGGGCAGGCAGGGATATGACCTGGAAGGCCAAACATGAAGTACTCCAACATTAAGTCACAAGTTCCACAGGACTCTGATAGATATAAAACTACCATAAACTACTTATGGGTAAATCATGTCTGCGTATCAAAAGCTGATGAAGAGACACTGAGCCATTGCCCTGTGTGCACTCAGAGGTTACCCAGAGCAATTAGTGCAGCTATAATCCACATTCCAGTATCAACTGGCCACTGCAAAGGCATTATGACCATTTTAGCTCTATTACACATATTTTCACATTCAATTTGTAAAATGGAGAACAATTACTTCTATTCCCTGGTAATACTAACAAAACAAAGATATTTTAGTTGGCAATTCTGGGGGACAAGAGCTATTGTTTATTTTTTTGTACAGCACATCTAACAAATAAACACCCAGACTGGTTGGAATTTCAGCATAAAACCAAAACAATCTAGTAAACAGGATTAGCTGGCTTCTTACATTTGAGATTATATTCCAATTTAGATCAAGAAGAATACTGTTATCTCAGTATCAGCCTTACACAGCAGTAAGTTAGAGAACCTGGCACTGCAGCTGGATATGGCAGCAATGTAAATAAATATTTTTTAGGTACACAAGCTGAAATGCATTCCCAGATTCCCCACTCATTATTCAGCTACAGCTGCATGGATGCACTAATCCTGTCCATCCCCAGCTCTGCACACAGCAATACAGAAATCATGAGCTGTGTCAGCAAGCTCTGCTGTCACCTGAAATACTCTTACTGAGTGCTGTGATAAGCAGGACACTGTCCCCTGACCAAGGATCTCATTTGATATGATTTACAACTAGGACAGCAATCCTTCAGGAGCTGCTGAGCCATCTAGGGTAGCATTCCACCTTTGTCCACTAACTGAAAGCAGCAAGAACAAAAAAACTTGAAGAAACCAGCATCTTTATTACAATATTAACCAATCCACTCTCTAAAAAAATTTAATCTGAAGTATTTACGGAAATAAGTTCCCTTCACAATACTTTATAAATGCAGCCTTATTGGAAGCAGCTTCCTCGACAGCCGATTTCATATCCTTAATTCATACAATAGCTTAACTTGTGCCTGTCAGCTAAAATTTAGGGAAGGGAATTCAATTACTTGCATCCCATTCGACATATTGCCAAAACTTACTCAATACTGAAACTATTCTTATTTTCACATTTTTACTGTACTATTTTTTTGGTACCCAAATTTAAAGTATAAAATTATAGAGATGAAACATTACATTAGTCAGATTTAAACTTTTTTTCTCAACCAAGGGTTGCTTGAGGAAAGTCTGCAGCCACTCCTCTCCATCCAAGAAATTAGCCCCTCGTGATAAAATAATTAGAGATGCACAAGTCTCTAAGTGTGTAATAGGAATTTAAAAAAAAATGTATTTAGCTTCTTCCTATGGAAGCCACAGTGCTTTGCTCCATTCTGGCTGGGGGAGAAGGGAAAGAGCTTTACAGGGCAAAGTCCAACATGCATTTAGTCCACAGTTTTCAGTGGTCTCCATCTCATACTACAAACATGAATCTTGAGTTTGAAATTTTTATCAGAATTCTGGCACAACTACATTTGTGTTCTGCCTAAGGACAACCAGCTAAAGCAGAATCAGGAGACTTGGGTTTCTTAGGGAAATCTAGATTTCATTTCTGGGTTTGGCCTTGTTTTTCAAATTCACAGGGTGCTTGAAGGCTGCATCAATTTCTGTTTGTTATGCACTTCAGAGGTATTTGTTGTGAGAAGACCAAAGTTTTCCTTACCAGAATTAATTTATCAGACTTCCTATTTGAGAAATATGTGGAGTGGTGGAATTCCCAGCACTCTGAATGAGTTAACACACTGCTCCCTACTGAGAACCCCACCATTGGCTTGTGTACCACCAAGACCCTCACAAGGAACTCCATGCAGGGGAGGGAGACGGGTTAAAACATGCACAATGCAGCAACATTTTCAGACATCATTCAAAAAATAAACCTAGTATATCAATGTTCTAGGAATCTCTTTGGCAGCACAAAATTAGTATGTTCTGGTGATCCAAGACAAAAATGAAGGCAAACATCCCAAGGAGTAGCTGTTTAGACTACTGAAAAGAACTTCACAGAGCACAAAAAATGCCCTTCTTTCAGGTCAACTTGCAAGAAATCCAATCTATCCCAACAAGAATTTATTAAAGCTTCTTTACTGTCAAATCACAATCTCTAAATTAATCTGAAGGAGCTCACTCACACTGCTAATAATTCACTGTAGACACAAAGAATTTGAAAGCAAAGAGAGAACTGCATTGTGCAGACAACCCAAGCAGGTTTCCTAAACTTTCAGATAAGCAAGGACAGGAATTACTGTTTGCCAAAGGCATAGTTAATCAGGAGTAAAGACACATACCAGTCTTTGCTGCTCCAATAAGAGATCAGCTTCCTCCTTCTCTTTCTTATATAAGATCTCCATTTCTTGTAATCTGAAGATGAACAGAAGAACAGAAGTAGTCAGAGGTCATCAGTTTTATGTTGGTGCTACTCTACATGCACAGTCCCCTGAACTACAGTTACCAGAGTAAAAATCATTGTCCTTAAAAGGAACTGTTCTCTGGCTATTCAATACTACAGAAGTGAGACCCAAAGGTCTGCAGCGTTAGTGGCCGGTGATCACCTGTGATTTTTAAAGGAGCTGGAGCATTGAAACACTAGAGTAAAATGAGGAAGCTTTCTGAATTTCCCCAAGGGGCAGCAGAGATGCTGTGTGGCAGAACCCAGTAACTACTGCTGATTCTTCCTTGTTTCAGGTTGAGATTTTGAGTTATTACCTTTTCTCCATCTCTTGCTTCATGTCAATGCCCTGCTTCTCCAGAAGCTCCCTCTGAGCAAATGTCCAATCAACTGGCTCTGAGGGAGTCTCAGCTGATGGTGTTTTCTCTCTTTCTGCTCGTGCTTGCTCTGGGTGGTTGAATCTGAAGACATGATTTTTACCCATGATGATACGATTTCCTAGAAATAGGAAGAGAAAACTGCAGCTGACAGAAGAATGGCACCAGCTTCTGTTTAGAAGCTACACTCTGGAAAGGCAGCACTGTCCCTAACCAGCACCTAGCATTCCCTATATATGATGTCATTGTAACATCCAGAGAGTCTACAAAAAGATCTATTGTAACATTTCTTACCTGAGCGCAACTGAACAGGCTGCACAACCCTCTTGCCATTCACGTAGGTTTCTGATCGTTCACAAGGCTCCAAAGTAACAATAACTACAAAGAAAACAGTGATAAGTGAGACTTTAGATCTAGAGTCCTGTAGAGGAACAGAAATATTCAAGTCCCAGAGGCCTCTCATTCACTGCCTATGTTCATACTAACACCAAAGAAGTCAATCACCCCTTGATGTCATGCTGCTTAAAAATATAGGCCCAAGAGAAAATCAACAGTACTGACTTCTCTACCTACTGCAGCTGGAAACCACTTTTTTTTCACATTTATAGTTAACCAGGGTCAGAATTTAACTGTTACACTGGCTGCAGTCTGCAATCTAAAGCTATTATCACTTAAACAGATTTTATTTTCTTTCCCTAAGACTCAAGAAAACAACAAGTCATAACTGATCCTTCTCTTGAGGTTAGAAAACTTCCAAATGACAGGATTCCCTGGCCAGCTCCCAAGGTGATAGCAAAGGAGAGATTCAGCAATGCCTTGTTAGGAGCAGTAGACTTTTACCTTCGCCGTTGTTGTTCCTCTCGCTGCGGAAGACGCAGTGCTCCTCCTTGATGTGAGCCCCGCTCAGCACAATGTCCTGCCTGCGCTCGGCGTCAGCCTGCCCAACCCTGCGGCCAACACAAGACTTTTCAAGAGCAAATCAGACACTTTCTACAACTCTGCACTGGACAACACAGCCCAGAAAACAGACAGGAAAAGGTCTCAACTGTTAAGACTACCCTTCAAATTTAAAGATTTGGACCAGTGCTTAATTCTGCACTGCAGAGAACCTGCCTGCTCTGCCATGAACTGGAGGATGACAGCTTTGCAAAAGAAAAGTTTCCTCTCCCTTAAATGTCAGCTGGAGAACTGAAATCTTAAACCTGAGTTTAATGAAATTTCTTCTCTCTTGTGAAACCCTTCTCCTTTTAGAAAGGGATGAAGGGTGGGGGGGAAAACCCAACAAGAACTTCCAGAGGTGTGTCTCAGCGGGCAGACAGGGATCATCCCTCCCAACAATCACGTTCTGCACTTGAACAAAGGAGCACAAATGGCTCAGGAGGCTCCTGCTGAATAATTTGATGCCACAAGCAGTTTCATCCAGCATCCAGACAGAGAGGTTGGCTGTATCCCTGGAGCACGAAGATGTATGTTCATTTCAAACCCAAGTGTTTGAGCAATTCTAGGTACAGACAACTTAATTTCCAATCCTAATGTTTATGAACTTGTTCTACTTACTAATTTACACATTTCTGATGTCAATGAGCTAGGCTCAAAACTTCCAATGACTTCTTAAGTCCTAAGCAATTCTAGTCATCATTCTCTGCTGAATTCTCTACACTCTGATACTCCTTTCAGTGGGTTTAATGTCCATTAGAGTAGTACCATATGCCAGCCCCTGTCAGTGTACTCACCTTCATTTGTTCCCCAGGAATATAGAAACCAACCAAACACAAATTGGTGCTCCAAAACAATAAAATCACCTCTCCTTCCTGCTGTTTTGACAAGTTTTGGAATAAGATCAATTTTTAATTCGAAGCCTGGCAATTAAATTTTATCTCATATCATGAATGAAGATTCCATTAAATTCACTAATTTAATGAATCCATTAAATGAATGAAGAATCCAAATTAAATGTCCATTAAAGCATGCATAACAATTTATTTAAATATTAAAGCTAACATTCAGCCATATTCCAGTTGTTATGGTTTTCAATCCTGCACCCATCAAAATCTCTCATTCACTTCCAACAAGTTTTACTACAAACTTAAGAGAGGATGTCATGCTTTCTTTTACTGCCCAGGTGTAACAACCATTTCTTAAAGCTCAGTGACTGCATACGTTACTTTTAAAACACCATGTCAACTTCAAAGAAATTGCATTTCTGCACTTTTTCCACCTACAGCAATCTCGTGCTTCATTTGTACCTGCAACTTGAACAGCTGAGGGCACAATTATTATTTAAACTCATGGCGTCTCCAGCGTGGGGATTTACACAAGCAAAGAAGGCAACTCCAGAGCGTCAGCACCAACTCTCACCTTGTAATGCCATCCTTGATGTAGTACAGCAGACATTCAGACATGAGTGGATCTTCATTTAGATTTACAAGATGAGGAGTCTGAAAGAACAAAAAGAAAAAGTTAATTAAGAACTGAAGTTCTGCTTTCAGGCTCCTTCCTGCAGCTGTGGAGGGTGTGCATTAATCCAGCAGTTTTTTCATGTGTATTGAGATTATTCCATAGTGGATTTTTCCAAACATAACCTCCTGAAGTATTGCAAAGCATCACAAAGTACCAGCAAAATACAGCTCAGATTGCTTAGTTATCCAAAACATCAATCCATGGAAAGAAGAAAGACTTCAGCTGGAGAAAAAAAAAAGTCCTTATAAAGTCTCTGTGAACTTTGGTAAGAGAAGTCCAAGAGCAGAAAAGGTTGCTTCAGTGAAATTTTGAAACTGACACGGAATCATCTTTGGCTTTTCTTGGGTTACACAGGTCATGTGCTTATTTGGCAAAGTCTATTAACATCAAAACAAAATCTAAAACTACCAATATTTTCTGATACCAACAGCTAAGAAGCTCTTCATCTAAACTTCTTCTAAATTTGAATCTACAGTTACTAAACCAACCTTCTTTGGTGAAAAAACCCCATTGGAATCAGCAAACAAGTCACAAGGCCTTGGTGTGAAAATCTAGCCAATGAGATGGCAGTAAGCACAAGCACAAAAGAAAAGGCAAAAATGGTTAAACATAAGTAAAGCAGAAAGACAATAAAAGAGAAATAAAACTGTTAATAAGCCACTTGTCTCTTTGTTACCCTCAAACAGAATAAATTTAGGAAAAAGAAATAAATTTGGCTCAGATTCCTTATGAACACTATTTCCATCAACTTAGATGCAAAGTTTACTTATGAGAACTTTCAACAGCACTACATTTACAGAAGCTCAAAAATTACTGGATGTTCACAATGACGTTGTCTTTGAATGAAGGACTCTGATTGTCAATTTCCCAGTGGAAGATTTAATCATAAGGACAGAAAGAGGGAGAAAAAAATACAGCTTTTTCATGGCTAAAAATCCAGGGGTGACCCAAAGCTGCAGCTGCAGGTGTTCCATGCTGCCATTGCCATTCGCTGCACAATCAGCACTTGGAGCTGTTTAAAGCTCTTCAATCAAGAGAAAAATGGAGAGAAACCAAATCCCAGACAGAGTCAACTGCTCTAACACCACCACAACTTGCACCACTTGAATACTTTGTAAGAAATAAAGCTCCACAGCTTGAGAGATGATGCTGGCACATCCAACTATTTGCTCCTTGCATATGATGAGACACATACTGGTACCTCAAAAGTGCAAAGTCTTTATACAAAACACTTCACATTTTCTAAGTTCTTGTCTCCTAAATTTTCACAACAGCCATAGTTACTAGAAGGAGAACTAATGGAACTGCAAGGATAGCAAGGAAGAGAAGCAGACAGGACTGGGTTGGGAGTTTTACATCTCCTAATAAATCCTATATAGGTAATAAAAAATACTAGCTATTACCAAAGCAACTACTTTATCCAGGTGGCATTTATACACAAACCTGATCAGCTGAAAATGCACCAAAAGAATCATCAAAAAGAGCTGAGGGCCTCTGAGGAAAAATCTAAAAGGAGATGAGGATCCATAACGTAAGAGAAAGAAATGTAAAGGATACTCAATGAATCAGCATCTTTACAAACCTTGGGCACTACAAGTAGTGAGTAGCTACCAAAAGCAAGCCTGAGTTCTACCAACACCAAGCAGCAGAGTCTAACACTATTCCAACTGAAAGATTAAACATTTTAACCAATTCTGGTTAAACTGCATTTCTCTGTGCAGTGCCTCTGAATAGGTCCCTGCTTAACCCTAGATCAAGTTAATTACACACTTGCACACTAAAATACTACCCATGCTGTTTCTTAAGACAAAATAGGTTCTTTTCCTTGTTGTTCTGTAATTCTGCTTTACCTGCAGAGATAGCTTCTTTGCTAACCTAATTATTTTATAGTTAAAGCAGTGATTTATGCCCTTTTCCTACACAGTTCTGCTTCTTCCAAATTTCAGTAAATAGAATTAATGGCAAGTATTGAATGAAATATGCATCCCCTGTGTTCACTGGTTCATTAGATCGCTATCTGTTTTTCCAAGGGGAAGAAAGATTAACAAACAATTCAGGCAAGAGCACCTAAACAAGTCTTAAATCTCCTCTGGAAATCTCAAGGAAGAACAGGTAGAGCATACAAAGGTCACACACAGCTTCTGCAGAAAATGGCAAGAGTTAAGACACGGCACCTTCTGATTTGCTACTGAATCAAGATACAAAAGGAGCTGCAAAATTTCTTCTTGCAGCACAACATCTTCTAAAGGAAGATCCAAAACAGCTCAACTCTCATCACCCTCCTTCCTCTCAGGTCGATTAGCCTTTTGGAGACATCATGCAATAGTTAACAGGTAATTTTCTTTACCTTTTTGGGTGAGAAGACTCCCAGTGTTCCTCCATCTTCCCGAATGGCAACTCCCATTTCTGCCAACAGTGCCTCCCTGCGAGGGGAAAACAAGATATTGACCCCGTTTTAGGCTTCTTAGACAAGTAAGGTCTAATGAAAGCCCACATTAGACTTAGAACCAGCCTTGCCAGGACTGTCACCACTTCAGAGCACACCAGGGCAAGCTGGTAAATCTTAGTCTGAGAGTGGCTACAGCAACTTTAACTGTGAGAAGCCCAGGAAAGAGCAGGACTTTTCTCCCAGCATTGCCCCTGCTGTTCTACATCTAACACAAGGGCCAGAAGAACTATCCCTAACACCATGCTGCTGCTCCATTGCTTTTGAACACAGTAACTTTCTCAATTTTCCACCTTCCAGAGACCATCCGTACTATAGCACTTCCAATTCCTGACCTTTCCATCCTAATGGCCTCTGTTTTCCTCAGTTTCTCTTCCCATGTTTCATTCAGCTCTGCAATGATCTTCTCAGATTCCTGCATGAAAATACCAAAGGCTGTTTTACAATTCTTCCCAAAGTTCTTCACATCATACACAAAGCAATTGAAGTTCATGTTCTGCTTAGGCTTCAAATTAAATTCACATATAAAAAGCATTCTTAGCACCTTAAAATTCGTATTTGTTTCCCTTAATTTTTAAAAGGGTATAAGTCCAGAAGGCAAGTTGAGAAGAAAAGATGACTTCATATCTAACCACAGTCAGACTTTATTTTGAACAACCTAAACTTGTTTCTCTTTTTTTTTTTTAAATCTGATTTAAAGGCATGATTCAGTAACTGAATGCCACGGAAATGCAGAGACCACACTGTTATTGTCATGGCAACGGAGGGTTTCCAATAGGAAAGGGAAATGCAGTGTGTGTTCAGCCCTGTGGCAGTGTCTGATGGACAAACATGAGAATATTGCAGAGATTCAACACAGCCAGCTCTCCCCACTCATGGACATTGGGAAGGCTTTCATAAAAATCAAGAAATACTTCACAGTGATGCACTTTGCTGTGGTTCAATTCCATGCAGCACTGGGACAAGGCTGCCTTTGTCTGGCCCAAACATGCCATTCTGTGCTTCACATTTTAATCTCTGGGGGCTGGGCCAAGACAACAGTGGCAGGATTATTCCTCCTCTTTTTTTTCAACTTTGGGGTAATTTGGTTTTCTGACAGCTGAGTGCATTTGCAAGTCAGACTTGGCTCACACCAGTGTTGACCAGGCCTCTAAGTCTACACTTATGATCAACTTTTTCCATAACTACAACTGCATCAGAGGACCCATAAATAAGAATCAAGAATTTAATTTATAAGTTAATTGTAGCTCCAGGCTACAAGTAAACCTAAATAATCCTAACAACAAAGGTTGTGCATGGACCCAGTTTCTAGTCCACTGCAGTTAAGTGCCCTCTTTAAGGTGCAAGTGGGTCTCAGACAATTTCTACAAACACAGGAGATATTTATGAAGGGAAGTTCTCTCAGGCTCATGATTCTTTAGTCTCCTTAATACCCACCTTCAAACGCTCAATGGCCTCTTCTCCTCCAGGTGTTGACATGATTCTTTCCTGTATACTGGACACAGATGTTAAGCCCACCTGACTACTGAGAGAGCAGGAGGATGGAGATGCAGTGAGGGACCCCATGGAGGCTGTGGAAAAATTGCCAGGACGTTGATTCTCGGTGGCTAGCAAGTATCTATGCTTATTGTTCTGAAAATCTTTCAGATCTGAGAGAGAGACACACAGACAGAGGGAAGGCAGGAAGAAAAAAGGGAGGAAAGGGAAGGGGAGAGGGAGGGAAGGAAGGAAGGGGAGAGGGAGGGGAGGGGAAGGAAGGAAGGAAGGGGAGAGGGAGGGGAGGGGAAGGAAGGAAGGAAGGGGAGAGGGAGGGGAGGGGAAGGAAGGAAGGAAGGGGAGAGGGAGGGGAGGGGAAGGAAGGAAGGAAGGGGAGAGGGAGGGGAGGGGAAGGAAGGAAGGAAGGGGAGAGGGAGGGGAGGGGAAGGAAGGAAGGAAGGGGAGAGGGAGGGGAGGGGAAGGAAGGAAGGAAGGGGAGAGGGAGGGGAGGGGAAGGAAGGAAGGAAGGGGAGAGGGAGGGGAGGGGAAGGAAGGAAGGAAGGGGAGAGGGAGGGGAGGGGAAGGAAGGAAGGAAGGGGAGAGGGAGGGGAGGGGAAGGAAGGAAGGAAGGGGAGAGGGAGGGGAGGGGAAGGAAGGAAGGAAGGGGAGAGGGAGGGGAGGGGAAGGAAGGAAGGAAGGAAGGAAGGAAGGAAGGAAGGAAGGAAGGAAGGAAGGAAGGAAGGAAGGAAGGAAGGAAGGAAGGAAGGAAGGAAGGAAGGAAGGAAGGAAGGAAGGAAGGAAGGAAGGAAGGAAGGAAGGAAGGAAGGAAGGAAGGAAGGAAGGAAGGAAGGAAGGAAGGAAGGAAGGAAGGAAGGAAGGAAGGAAGGAAGGAAGGAAGGAAGGAAGGAAGGAAGGAAGGAAGGAAGGAAGGAAGGAAGGAAGGAAGGAAGGAAGGAAGGAAGGAAGGAAGGAAGGAAGGAAGGAAGGAAGGAAGGAAGGAAGGAAGGAAGGAAGGAAGGAAGGAAGGAAGGAAGGAAGGAAGGAAGGAAGGAAGGAAGGAAGGAAGGAAGGAAGGAAGGAAGGAAGGAAGGAAGGAAGGAAGGAAGGAAGGAAGGAAGGAAGGAAGGAAGGAAGGAAGGAAGGAAGGAAGGAAGGAAGGAAGGAAGGAAGGAAGGAAGGAAGGAAGGAAGGAAGGAAGGAAGGAAGGAAGGAAGGAAGGAAGGAAGGAAGGAAGGAAGGAAGGAAGGAAGGAAGGAAGGAAGGAAGGAAGGGAAATACCAGTGTAAGAGGAAAGCATTTAAGCAGCAACAAGGCAAGTTTTGTAATTTTTAGATGGCAGTTCTGAAACAAATCTTTTAATACTAGCCATATAATAACTCAGACCCTGCATTTCGCTGGGAAAGACTGCATCATAAACCTTTCTAAACAAAAAAGCTTGAAAAAAATAAATTCCACATTGGCACTGCTCACTGAACACTAAGCTGAGCAGCCTGAAGCTCAGAGCAGGACCAGACTGAGATCCTCATGAGATCAGTGACATTTTGGGTTGAAGTCTGAGACTCCAACCCCTTAAGCTCCAGAAAACATTCTTTTCCAGAGTCCTTTAACGTGAAATGTTTTTTTTTAACGTAAATCTTTTATCACAGCTGTGGTTGTGCTGCTAAAGCACCCAGACCACATGGACAAAGAACTTCCTCTCATTACATTCTCACCAGAGAGGATGTGAATCACCTGTCAGAGTGTGACAGGGACAAGAGAACATAAGTTCACAACAACATCATTACGCTGCTTCCTGACCTTATCTGAATAAAAATGGAAATGTAGCATATCTGCTCATCAAAATAGCTGATAAGGGTCTTACACTTCAGAAGATGCTTCAAAGTTGTTTTTTTTTTCAGCTGTTAGTTTAAATCAGAAAAGCCTTTTAAAAACCTCCCCAAATTTAAAAAGGTAGCTTTTTTAGCCTGAAAACCTGCAGGCCTGAAAATGCTGCCTTGAAAGCCAGAGAATAAGAAAAGCTGCCTGGATGATTTAAGAACAAATATACAAGGGAAATTTATATTAATTTAACTTGGCTTCTTGGATAGATCTTCAGAATAATTACACACCAAAAGAAAAATCTTCTAACATCACATAACTGAAAAGCTCAGTTTTAATAACTTAATATTTTAAAATTTAATTTCAAAGGCAAATCCTTTGAAATAAGTCACTTCATGAAAGAAACAGGTCAAATCAGACCCTGCAAGTTATGAACAGGTGCATCACACTTACAAAAGTGAGATGCTCACCCAGACATCGCATAAATTTCTCTGTCCTCCCACATCTCCTCTGCTCTCCCCCGAACAATCCTGCCATTGTCAGCCTTATGCCCTAGTTCACTCCACGCTCAACCTGCTTTTTCAGCCTCATGGAACTGATGATTGCCCCAAGTCAGTTTGAAAACCACCATCTGCAAATACAGGAGGCAGGGCTGGGAGTTTCACACAAGAAAAGCAGGTTAAGGGAAGGGAATGCTGCCAGGATGAGGAAAGCAGGCATGACAGAGCAGGGATGAGGTCTCAAAAGGCCATGCACTCCTGAAGAGAAAGGAAGTGGCACTTGCAATAGCTCCACAGTCGCTAGAGAACCAGAACCCTCAGGACCATGCACGCTGCTCCTGGAGCCGCAGCTCTCACACCATGACATGTGCACACGTTGGAAGCAGCGTCAGAATGTCAGACAGGCCAGGATGAGTCTTTACACCACCAGTAGCTTCAATTTTAGGAAATTTCAGACAGATCTCTTTCAGTTGATATTGAGTGAGGCTCAAAAAGACTGACTGAAAGAGTTTAAAAAGTCTACGAACCCAAAATTTACATGGAGTATGCTGCCCTTGCAATGGACTACATATTCTTCCCTTTCTTAGGAGCAAACACCAAGAGAAATAAAATGCTCTTTGCTGACAGGTTTTAGACCTGTTAAGTCCATCAACTGCAACCAAGTATATTTAACCTCAAAAAAAAGAGACCTTCATCAGTATAAGATGTCTGGCTTCTTTTTGTTTTTAAAGGACTGTACAAAATACATTGCAGTGTCCAGGAGGAACCAGTAAAACTTCATCTTGAGTTCATCAACTGAAACATTTAAAACAAATACTTCAAAGTGGAAAAGAGCTGCTAAAATGCCAGGAAGCTACATGAGCAGGAACTGACTAACTAGGAAAAGATTTCTGGTTCAAATCTAAACTGTGCACTGTCATGAAAACACACTGGAGAACTACCACTCTCCCTTCTGTATTCTGCCAGAAAGGAACAATGAACATATGTTGCACTTCAAACTTTGCACTTTGTTTTGCTTGTGGATTTAATCTAAGAAGTGCTGGTGAGGCTGGTTTTCATGAACCTGCACTGCACTCCAGCGAGTGTTCTGTCTGGGATTTCCCTGTGAGAAATGCTGGCATGCAAAGCTCTGTTAAAAGCTGACCCAAAGAAAGCAGGTTAAAAAGAGAACCACACAATACACACATTTGCCTCCACTTCCAGAGTATTCATCTCCCATTGGATCAACTGAAAGGAAGCAGGAGGGAAAATACAAGAAGGATCAAAACTGAAGGTTCACTAGTGACATAGAAGGGAAGAGAATACTACTGATGTTTAAAGAAACAAAACACAGTAACACCGTTTTTTCAGTTTGGATTTAGAACCAAAACCCACAGACTGTAAAAAGCATGAAAACACTTGTATTTCATTGTCTTCTGGCCCCATTCTCATGAAAACAAGAAAACAAAGAGGTAAATACACGTTACACGTCTTTAGTAGTCTGTGACCAAATCAGGACTTCTGCTTCACTGACAAAAAGGTCTGAAAAATCAAAAACTGGTGCAACATTTCTATTTTTTTAAGGTAAACAAGCTTTTAATCCACTGGAATACATTCTGTGCTTTTATGGGCATTTTCTTCACTAGGAATTAAATCACTGTTCACATTATAGAAGAACGTAGCAGCTAAAATTTCAGTTAATTTGCCTTGTTTGGAATGAGGACAAGGAAATTTGGCACAAGTGTGTTCTAGTGCTTTAAGAGATTGCTGGCAAAGCAGATCAGTACAACACTGCTCTGCCAACCTAACTCAAAATCTCCCAAAAGGATTCATTAGTTATTCACAAGCAGCTGTTGCATAGTTATTTCAAGATGACAAATGATTTGTCACTCAGGGCACTAACATTATCCATTGTTTTCTTTTGTGAGCAAGGATGGCATTGAAGCCACATATCAACTTATAACCTTAACCCTCTTAGGAGGAAGGAAAGATGCCTTTTCTCCTCAGCTTGAAACTGAGTTTCTGTATCTCAGCTCTTTTACTGGCAGCCAATAAAAGCCCTCCATAACTCAGAAGAGCAAGTCCTGAATGTGTAAGTTCTATTACACAGAAGCATTTCTACAATTATAGGAAATTCAAACTCCGTATTTTCCCTCAAGAGTTTGAAGGTGGCTTGTCAACTCCACACACAAGCTTAAGATGGTTGTTCAAAGACAGAAGGGGCTGCCATTTCTAAAAGCATGTTCAAAACTTAAATATCAGCACCTATATTTAAAATCCGTATTTTAATCCCTTTCTCTCACAGGCTCAGGTCTCCCTCCTCTGCTTGAGGCCAAGCCCAGGATGGCAAGGTGTGTTTAATCCACTTACTGTCAATAATATCTCCCAGCCCTTGAGCACGCAGGAGATCCTTGAGCCTTGTCACCTCCTCTTTCAGCTCCCGCACCAGCTTGGCGTTGGGATCTTCATTGATAACAGCATTGCATTTAATCTGCTTTGCACGATCAGCGTATCTGGAAACCGACAAAACAATGCAACCTTACCACAGACATGGAACTGCCTATATACAACTTATATGCAACACAGCAGACATTTAGCTTGCAGCTGTATGTCAGAAGAGTAGGCAATAAACTCCTGGTTCCTCTGTAAGGTAACTAAGTTCTTGCCAGTAGAGTCTTCTTCCCCACAGGTAAGCTAAACTTACAATAAACCAAAGGTTTAAAGGACAAAGTATGGCCTTAAGAGCAAACAGTTACCCATATCCATCCCAAAGGAAGAGGAAGTACCTTAAAGTGCTCAAAGTTTCATCGTAGTTGATATCTGCTGGGCTGAGAGCAGCAACCATTGCAGTTCTGGAGTTACCACCTATAGGGAACAGGCAAGATTTTAGATGAAACTACAGCGAACACTCCAGGCACTACTTACCTACCAAATATCAGTGTTTCCAATAAATTACAGAATTCAAACTAAATTCTACAGTACTAAGAAACATACAAAAACCACAGGAAAGAGTTATAGCATTAACATATGACAACTCAAATTTGGCTACTAAAGATATTTAACCACATACTCAATACAAATTTAAATGAGTTAAAAGCAGTCAGGAAATTCAGTGAGACTTTCTTTATATTGGCACAGACAAATCAGCCATACCTAGATTTTCTCGAAGAAGCCACGTTAGTACAGAATCCCTGTAGGGTATAAAGTCTGTCTTCTTCTTCTTTTTGCTCTACAAAGAAACAACGTAATATGAAAAATAGGAAGGATTTTCTGTGTAAGAACATCTTCCTGACATTCAAATTCTGTGTTCTAACACCATTCCAAACCTTACACTGGGCAAAGAAACCAACATCTACTCCTACTCAGATCATCATACCTTGCTGGTGCAGTTATCCTAAGTTGAAAGCATTAAGAAAAAAAGGAAGAAGAAGAAGGATGAGCTTAACAGAAATTTATACATAATTTCCATGTGAGATAATACTTCTTTTTCTTGAGAAGCCAAATTAATGAGAATTGCTTCAATTGAAAAAACATCATCTAAAACCCACACATATTCAACCTGTCCAAGGTGTCGATTCACTTTTAAAAGGAACAACAATCTTATTTTGTTTTGTTTGTTTGGTTTTTTTTTTAATAGCAGTTGAGTAAAAAATAAAAGACAAAGTACTTTTCTAAACCCACATAATTTTGTTTGGATCAATATATGCTCACTTAAGACATTATTAAGTCTTGCCCCTGAAAAGAAAGCCAGTGAATCAAATTATTGCACTGGTGTTTCTATAAATTTTAACAACAAAACTGCAGTTAAGTTTTCTAAAATTATTCTTTCAAATAAAAATAAAATTACTGCACTTGAAGGTCTAAGAACTTGCTATGTGAACAGGTCTTCTACATAAACACAGGCTTCTTTTGCAAGGCTTCTTCACAGTTAAACAAACCAATGCTTCCATCTGTTGACAGCCTGTGTGACACCCACAGAACCGTATCAACTCTATTCATCTATCAAAATACACACAGCTAATAGGGCTGAGAATGCAAGGCCAAGAACAGCAAATGATTCCGCTGTACTCCACAGATTTTACTGTTTCCGTTTGACCAGCTATGCAAAGGTTGTTACAGACAAGGAAATGCTCTACTTACCACTTCAGCTAATGCTGAAATAACTTTGCCCAGAGTTGTGAGAGACTTGTTTATATTTGCTCCTTCCTGAGAAAACAGAAACCAGTATTATAGAGTAATTAAAACTATTCAACCATGAAGCTCTGCAGTCTTCAGGTTTGCAACTATTTTTCCCATACTTATAACTTCTTATTTGTCCAGCAAAGACTCCATGTGATGCTTGTGTCCCCCCAGCACCCCTCCATGGCCCCGCACCTTTAAGCGGGTTCCTTTGGCACCGGTGGAGTCAGCTCGCTCACTCCCAGCCAGATCCACAAGGCTGATCTTGCTGACCTGAAGAGAGAAAGCACATGAACAGGAGAATTAGCTCTTAGTCAATTACAGCAAGGACAGAACTATAGTCACTGCAGAGAAGATCAGGGAAAACAGTCAGAAAACCACTTATCTGTAACACACCTTCTCTGTGGAAAGGTCAGTTTCTGTGTCATGTTTCTTCTGAGTAAAGACAATTGTAAACACAGCATGAGAGCGGCTGCTGGTTTCATTCATGTTGGTGGCTGCCACAGTTCTAAAATACCAACAGATATGAGCATGTTTAAAAAAGGACAATTACCTGCAGGGCTGAGAACGCAGCTGCAGGGAAATGGGAGCAAGAGGCTGCTCGGGTGATGTGCTGCCCTGTAACCAAGACCCAATCACACCCAATACCATTATCAAACCCTTTCATTTTTTCACTCCTGAATTACTCCCATCTTCATCACAGTGTAAACAGAGCTTTCTCTATCTGTGTACTCAGTAGTCCATCTTACATGCAAGATAAAAGAACATAAGTACATCTAAGAACACTTGAGCAGCATTTATGAGAGTCTTTCTCACACATTGTTAAATGGAGCCAACAGCTGACATGGAAACAACTAATAATGAACCAGAAACTGAAGCTGGAATGCCAGCTTTAGGCCTGACCACCTGAATTAAGGAAAGAGGAGACTACTCCCACAGGTTTTTATACTATGATAGTGACAGAGTACACAGCAAAGGCAGAAGTAAATGCCAGTATAATTATTTAGACTTCATCTCAAGTAATTACAATCTTTAAACGTCCACACAGCGAGTGCAGCACTAGTTCAGCACACAGAAGCAATTTCAGCTTTTAACAGCATTGATCAGTGCATACTTCAATAATACTCCTCACTTACAAGAGGGGTTTTTTTAAGTGCTAATGCGTAAGAGTGACAAAAACGTATAACACACTCCCATCACTAACCTGGCTTTGTTCCCAGCATCCATGAGGTCTGCAATGTCTGTGTAAGATGTGACTGCTAACTTGGACAGATCTTCCACATAGGGTCCAAGGAGAGGATGTTCTCGCACCCGCAAATTCCCTTTGTTCTTCGGGTTCAACAAGTCTCTGACTCTCTCACAGTAAATCTCCATGTAACTCACCTGCAAACAGGGAATTTTCACAGAAATTCAGTATTTCTGAAGGTCTCCTCCACAGCATTTTAGAGTAGTAAAAATTCCCCCAGCCCACTACAGGAAAGCTATAGGTGGGTGTCTCCGGTGATTTAACAGCTTAAACACTGGCAGAGGCATGAGTCAAAAGTCTCCTGCATCACATCTCTAACATAAGCTGCTGCCTATCTGATATAGATCCTTCAACCACTTCAGCAAACACTGGTGTGTAATGAAGAATTAGACATTGGATCATTTTAACAGCTTTAATATGACACAGTACAAGCATCAAACAAGACAGATGGTAAAAGGAGTCTGCTTCCAAGGAATCTCTCTTATGAACCACCAAAGCAAACTTAAGAAGGGGAAAAAATTGATCTTTCTGTATGTGCAGAAGCAACTTTTGATTTTAAAAATCATGGCTATAATATTTGACAACAAACATGCAGTCTTACAGCTATCACTAAAAAAAACACAAAACATCTGTAAATGCATCTTTAAATTTTCAGCCCATCATTTCTTTCAGGACTACTACACAGATAAAGGAATACTAGTTTTATGATGAGGGTAAAAAGGAGTCACAGAAAGGCTTTCACATTTGTCTCAAGCATGAAAAAGAGAAAAGACATAAAGCCTTAAAGAACAGAATTAAAAAACCCAAACTAATCAGAAATCAGCATCTTAATGCAACATCAATAACCCAGCACCTAAGCTCAGTTTGATGTCCCTGCATACAGACATTCTTTGATCCCTCAACTACACTCACCTCTACAGAATATGACATTTCCTCATTGCTGTTGTCATTGATTTTCTCAAACAGCTCTTCACATAGCTGGAAAAAGATTAAACCCAAGTCAGAAATGAGTCTTTACTGAGAAGTAACAAGTAACCATCAGGACATGTCATGGAAGTGGCTTTAGAATGAGGGCAGCCGAAGAAAATGAACCTAATGCATCAACCACACACAGCCTCACTGGGAAGATAATTCATCTCAGTCCTACATCACTATCAACCTTATTTTGTCTAGCATCTCAACAATTGCTCTAGGTTTCAGCAGTATCATAATTCTGTACCATAGCATTAGCAGCAAGCTTTAGTTCTGTTAACTCTTACTGCAATATAAAACACAAGTGTGAATCTCCAAGAAGCTGTAAAAAACCAAATTCCCTTTCTGGGCTGGGTACTACCTGGGGAATGATGCCTGCTTGGCTCTCCTCCTGCTTGCCCATCATGGTGTAGGATTTCCCAGCTCCAGTCTGGCCATAGGCAAAGATGCACACGTTGTAGCCCTCAAAGGCATGCAGGAGCATCTCCTTCCCAATATCATTGTACACACGGCTCTGAGATGCAAAGCAGGGATCTTCAGGCTGGAAAGACACCGAAACAGCATAAATACAGGCTTCACCTATCATTGGAATAAGATTTCAAAAAGCAACTGTTCTATCTTGTGGGCCAATCCTTTAGGAAGAGGTAAATCAGGCCATTTTTACACAGAGATTTTTCCCAAGGCAGAACAAGATGGAGAAGAACAACAATGACAATGTCACTGCATTGTTTGTGAGTGTATCTTACTGTTAATCTAGCATTCTCTTGCTTCCTGCAGTGTTGTGTTTTAACATTACCTGCTCCTGAAATCTGGACAAATTTAGCTGTGCTAACATTCTAACATCAGGATCAAGATTTTATCAGACCTCTTCTGTTCCTTGATGCTGCTTATCTGCTAGTTTTCATGCATTCTGTTCATAATGTTCCTGTGACTGGGCTATAATCAACTTTCACGGCTGCTCTGAAAAACTCAGTAAGAGAAGTGAGTATTTTATTGTGAAAACAATCTCGCTGACCACAAATTCACTCAGAAATATTAATTCTTATTCACCATCCAAGTTACTAAAATTAATCTTAGCGAAATGCATTCTCTGTTCTTTTTACATCTTTTAGAAAACAAGGCAGGGGAGGAGGTGGCAGAACAACACGGTTCTGCTGGAGAACAATTACTGGAAGTCAGTGAGAGCTTAGCACCGATTCACAGAAGGGTGGGGCACAGGAGCTGGATGGGAATTTATTGCTTTTGCAGCTATTGGAAACATGGATCACTCTGCTGCCTCTTCCAGATATGCCAACAAAACCCAGACCACGTATCTCCTCGAACTGTAAGATCTTGAGCAGCTATCATTTGTCCCCTGGAAAAATGATTTAACCATGGCATACGTGCATCCCTAAAATATTTAGAACAGAACATTGATGGAGAATATTTTCAGTAATCTTTTGAATATTTACAAGTTGTTTTAGCTTTCTGCTCTCACCCAAACAGGGAAACAAAACACACAATGACAAGCTTTTAACCTGAGTGTGGGTGAGAAAGACTGTGTAGAAATATCTGACAGAAGAGAATGTTAAATCAAACCAAACAGCAACAGCAACAACAAAATCAGGTTTTCTTGTAAAAGCACCTACCGATGTGTGGGACCAGTAAGAGTAGTCAAAGCTGAAGGACTTTGGTGCTTCCTTAGGATTCTTTGGGTTGATAATACCTACAGGAAATAAAATTCAAACTCTTAGCTAACTTGACACTTAGGAGCATAATCAATAAGCTGGCTGACCCACAATCTGTGAATCTGAGTATTCAAAGTTGCCACATGGCACACGAGTAGGAAGACTGAAGCAACACTCACTGCTTCCTAATACTATTATATCTGTTGGACTCATTTTAAATAAGAAGAAAAAATCTCCTAGGAGGAATATGCTGTTGCTTAACAGAATTCTATGTATTCCACACAATCAACAAAAGCCTTTCCAGATACCTTTAGGTTGTGGGTTTAATACTTGGAGTTGTTTTTCCTTCCCAGCAACAAAACTGCTTCGTATAACCTTTGCCTGTAGGGGAGCAATACACAATGGATCCAGCTGTCATTGTAATGGCACACACAATGCCTGTAGTTTCTGTATTCCAAGGAGGGTAATTTATAAGCAGAGCCCTTGTTGCAGAAGTGAATCTCTACTGCTTCCTTCTTTTTGATTCTACAGTGCTGGAAATACTTAAATCTATTATTTCCAGCAGCTGTTTTCAATATCATCTGTGTAAGTAGGACTGTAAAAAAGCATAGTCCTGAGGGTATTAGATAAACAACCTTGGATTTACACACCTCCCCCTGCACCCAAAGCAGCAATTTGCCCCTGGGAGTGAGACACTAACTGTGACGTGTGCAAATCAAGTCCACAAGGAAATAAGTCATACAAAGGTGTCAGCAGTCTTCCTGGCCATGATTTACATCCTGATGCTTATTTCTCATATATTCTGCCAGTTAGGTTTTGGGATGTGAGGGCTCCTCCTTTTACTTCTGTGATGAATAAAAATTCTATCACCCACAGCTCTTACCATTTCAAACATGAGCTTAGCATCTAGTTTCACCGAAATCTCTGAAAATGTGGTTACAGGATCCCCATTAAAATCAAATCATTCCTCTACCAGATGCTGTGTTCCTGAGTAGGGCTGTTGTCCAAAATGACAGTGTGGAGAAAAGATCACTGTCTCAATTGCAAATAGCAACAGTTGCTACTCTATTTCTGGTGGCCAACTCCGTTTCACTTGGATGCACCTTGTGCTGACATTCTTGCCCTAAAAAAGCTGACAGACATGCAAAGCCAATGAATTATATGGACCAGCACAGTATCGAATTGCAAAAACTGCTTGTGGCTTTGGATAGCAACACGGGCATCAACACAGAACAAACTGTAACCTAAGCAATCATCTATGGCTTTAGCTTCCCTTCACTAGCTTTGCCCAAACAGCAGCACAGCTCCACTCATGCTATTCCACCAGTTCTAAAGAGAACAAAAAAAATTTCCAAAGACAACTCCCTGCCCCAAACTTAAATTAGTTCTCTCCTTGAAGTGTATTCCAGACCACTACAACTCCACAATTTCTCATTTAAATATTTAACATCAAAGCTCTGAAAGGTAAGGGAGACGTAATCCTTGTACCTGGAAGTCTCCACCCAAGAAAGCAGTACAAGTAATAGAATCTCCACTTTAGTGTCTGAAAAGGCACTACAAACTTGCCATTAGTTCCTCTTTCTCGCTTCCAGCCTAAATTTGATCTATCACATTGGAGAAAAGTTCAAGCTCTGTGATTTATGCAAGTCATTCAATTTGGCTCTATTTTTTTCTCTTTTTAAATCATTGTTATTGATTTTTTTGTTTTTTTAATACAGACTTTCCTCAGCCCTTCACACTGAGTTCCATGTCCAGCTCGCTATTTTGAAAATCACTTTATAGGATGCATGTTTCTGCAAAACATATCTTGAGAAATGTATCAGGAGAGGGAGTTTAATGTGCAAGAAAGCAGCTCTGTCAGAGGTTGGGAATGCAGCTGCCTGGCCAAAACCTTCCACTGCAGCAGGAATGGGTCAGAGAAAACCTCCCAGCTGCCCAGAACTCTGCATGCTGCCCCTCACCACTGTGATCCCAACAGCCTCTGCACTCAGCTTCTGGTCCAGCCTATTCATCCCTATTTCTGTTTCTTGCAGAGGCTACATCTTCCATTTTCAGAATCATTGCTTTCACAGAATTCTCAGTCTACAAATGACTCCAGCAGAGCTAACTGGATGAGAAAATACAAGATTACGACCTCAACAGATTTCAGCACTGAAACCCTCTTCATTTGGGGCACAGAGCAACCAGGTGGGTGCTGCCAGCATTAGTGATGTCTGATGTAGTCTGGGTTTAAAACTGGTCATCAGGCAGGCAATAATGTGATTAAAACACCTAGAAGATGATGAGATAACTAAGAAACCAGGAATTCAAACTGAAATAATGACCTCACTTGCAGGTATCTATTACACCAAGCATCATCTTTGGGGGGCCAAGAAAACCCATGAAATCTAGCCACTTTTAAAGCAAGCTAATGGGTACTTCTGAAGTATATTCTGAACTTAAAAGACTTCTCATAGTACAGGTAAGCTTTATCCTAAAAGTTCATGTGCCAAACTGGGAAAAAAAGAAATGACAATGCAGAAATTAGACTGAGTTGGCAACACTGATTTTATGTACCCTGTTTCTCAACCTGCTGTTTTCTGCTGAACAAGGAATCAAATACAATTAAAACAGAAAGAGGACTCTCTCCAGTCTCTCCAATATCCACAAGAATACTCAGAGCTTTTCAGTTACTTTCTTTGGTTTTTAAACCATGCAAGGCCAAGATGAATTATCTTAGTGAATCATGAACTAGGTCGTCATTTATCTCTTCTCCCCACAGCAGCCTCACCGCACAGTCCACACGCTAATGGTTTAATTACAGAGCCTCAGGAAATGAGAAAGGCAATAAGGCAAGCGATCACAGCAGGAACTCATTAATAGTCTTTTTATCTTACAGAATAAATTTGTTTATCTGCTATTTCAAAGGTCCAATGTGGCAATTAACTCTTCTGTTTGCAAACTGACACTGCTGCTTTGTGCTGCAGCTATAATTACCATCAGCATGGCACCAGAGCAGCTCTGAATGCTGGAGTTAGCCAGTTTCTGAGAAAATCCCTCTTTCAGGCCCCTTGCTCCACCAAGAGCCAATTTATTAGGTCATGGGGTATCTTCTAGCTTTCCACAAGCTAAGCTTTCTGCACCAGAGACACTGGAAGGGATATTTGGCAGAATCGCTGTCTGCTACACCACTGCTACTGAAACAGGTCCCACCTGGAACCCCCAGCTGAGAAGGATGAAACAAGCTGAGGATGATATTTCTCTGCTGCAGTGCGTGAAACCTCTTCTGGGATCAAAGCAGCAATCACAGCAGGGGTTAATGCCTGTCCTTTTCCTTTGGAATGAAAGGCCAAATAAAAGACATGGGAATGTTCATGGGATTAAAATATTTTCTACAAATCATTGATTTGGTTGAGAGAGATAGATGCCTGTATTATTACTTTTCTTTATTTGAATAATGAATTTCTGGAAATTCTGAATAATAAGCTTCTCCTTAAGAAATAATATTTAGATCTTTTCTGCCTTTGTATGCAAATAAAGTAATTACACGTCATAAACTGAGATAAACAGAAGTGCACTGTGTGAACAGCTCTGCAGCAGTACCCACGTGAAGCAGCTCATTTAGTACCCACTGCCATGCCCACCTAGAGACACAGCCCGCATTTTAAAAGCTTCATCTCCCCTTACACTTGTACAGTGAGCCAAGCTGAGCTGCTTCACGCCATCCCAAGTTTCTTTAAGCAGGAGTAATTCACATATTCTCTGGAGCTCAAGCAATTTAAACAATTCTTATTTGCTGCTTAACTGTTTACATTTGGTGGACTTTTTGATACCTGTAACTACAAACATTTTATATCTGACCAACAGGTAAGGAAACACTGAGTTTTAAAAGAAATTTTTTCACACCAAACAATCTAATTTTTTTTAGAATTATATAATTCTAAAAAATATAATTATATAATTCACCAAATACTGCCTGGTCCTTGTACAGGACAAGTACATAGTAGGAACAGTACAGAGGAATAAAAGGAAAAAGCAGGAGCACACTACATGGAAGAATTATACTTTTAGATGTGCTCTGCCAACAGTAACAGACCAATCTTCACAAAACATTTGGATTTTAACATAGCCTTACTTAAACAGGCAACTTCATCTTTTGGCATTTTTATTTCCACAGTCCATCCCACTTGTTCCTTAATTAACATTTTATATACCATCCACCATCTGCTTTACCAGCTAGCACAAAAATAACATATACTTCCAACCTTTCAAATCTATGAGCTCAAATTCATCCCTTGTATTTTAACAAACATTGTAGCAATACTTGAAAGACCACTATTGAAATAGTACCCATATATTTCATAATTTGCATTATATTGCGTTCCTGTTGTCATTTTGGACATCCAAATTTTTTGCCTTATAATCCAATTTTCATTTTTGAAGCTGAAATTCAAAAAGCACAGGTCAAATATGCACTTTGTTTTACAGTTATAAACAGAGTGTGGAGCACAACTGAGAGCTGATGCAAAGTTAAAATTTTCTAGGGTATTTCCAACTGGAAGCAGCATTCTGTCTTTCTGAACACACACAAACATATTCCCACTTCAAGCCTTCATTTCTGGACTTACACTTCCAGTCTCCTTTAAAACTAACCAAGTAAACAGACAGTGGGAAGCCTACAAACTGGAGGAAAAAAAAATCCACAAAAGCATGGAAACTTAGCCAAGATCAGCCTCCTCATTCCATTCCCGTCTACTCAGTCACATAAATATTTTTGCAGGCACAAAGAATGACTAGAAGTGCTTCTTAACCACTCCAAACTCATATCAGATTATGACACTGAATTTGCAGTCCAAGCCTGATCTGTTCTCATCCCAGTCATGCTCCTCAGCATGTCACAAATCTGGCAGATTAGAAATTATCTGCACTTCTGTATCTGGGGATGCCGAGAACACGTAATTCCTTCTAATAAGCTCTTGGAGCAGAGAGACAGAGTGCAAAGCACTCGAGAGGCAAGAGCTGCAACTATTCTGTTGCCCTCTGCATTCAAAGTCAAGGCAGTGGAGTCACCCGGCAGGGCCCGCTGGCAGCCGCCAGGCGCTGGGCCCTGGGGCAGCCCCTCAGAGAGGCAGCGGCACCCCGACCGCCCCTCAGAGAGGCACCGGCACCGCCAGCCCGCCCCTCAGAGAGGCACCGGCACCGCCAGCCCGCCCCTCAGAGAGGCACCGGCACCGCCAGCCCGCCCCTCAGAGAGGCACCGGCACCGCCAGCCCCTCAGAGAGGTACCGGCACCGCCCGCCCCCCCCTCAGAGAGGCACCGGCACCGCCCGCCCCTCAGACCGACACCGGCAGCCCGGCCACCCCTCAGAGCAGCGCGGGGAGCTCCGGAGCGCGGCCCCCGCAGCCCGGCCGCCCCTCAGAGCGGCACCAGCAGCACCACGGCCCCCGCCTCCGCCTGCCATCAGCTGCTGCATACGCTGGGCTAGCAAGGGGGTCAAGGGACGGACAACTGAGGGGTTTTTAAAAACAAACAAACAAACAAACAAACAAACAGTTCCTAATCAGAAATGACACCCAATTATGATGAAAGTCGAGTATGGCACTGGAAAAACCAACCTTCCCAGATTTGTGCAACGCAGCCTGCTTTGTCGTTAACATCTGCCATTCCCATACTGCTACCATAACAAGGCAATCTGAGGGGACAAAACCTCTTTAATTTCTACATACGAAATAAAATTAGATTTCTTCTCACGAGGAGAGGCTTCACACCAGCCTCAACAATTCTCCCCGTGGCAGCATTATTCCAGCTCAAGCACACATTCCTACCAAATGCCAGCACTCAGTGATAACAGCTAGCAAGAAAAGCACTGTCTTCACTTTTGATCTCCTTAATTATTAGTAAAGAAACAGGCAGACATTTCCAAAAATCATTCTGATATCGACAGAACTTTGGAAGGGGCAACTTCTGAGAAAAAATACAAAATAATTAATTTCTATGCCTTCCTCAAACTCTGTTTGGATGAATATAAGCACTAGTTTTATTATGTTTGAATGAACAATTTATCCAAGGAAAAATATCTGGGGCTTTCAGAATCGACTCCACAAGACCAACTTAACATTAAATACAGAGTCTCTTAAAAAACACGGGTCTGGAAAATATATCTGCACCATCTGTAGACTAGAATGACAACAATGGGAACATGTTCCTTACAGAGAGCAGGGTGGAGCAGGCATTATTTGCTGGAACGTGAATAACACCACAAAGACACGTTTAATACAGGCTCCTTTCCTAGGCATACGCTGCAATCAGATCTATGGCCATAGTGCTTTTGTAAGACTTTCAGGGCTGTTATTATAAGAGATAAATGAAGGGAAATGGACACTTCCAGCCCATGAAGCAGTGCTTGCTTTTCAAAGCATTGTTTGCATTTTTCAAATCATTAAAAGGGAAGGAAACCAAGTAGAAGCTAAGAACAGCTCATTTGGAATTCAACCGGATTCTCTCCCCACTGTGGAATTCCAGCCCTGCACTGGGAGAAAGGTTGGCTGGGGGAGGGAGTCAGGCTCAGCAGCACCAGAGCAATGCCAACGCTCACAGAAGCTGCTGGAAAGCCGCTCTCATCCTCAGCTGCTCTTAGATCCAGGAGCTATAAATACCAGCTCTCCAGCTGGTGTTCTTGGAGAACAGCACGCCAGCAGGCTCTGCAGCAGGCAGGAGCCAGCCGAACCAGACTGGTCTCCCTGGCTGAAAAGCTGACCCAAAACCATTCCCAAACTTGCACTGTCAACGGATTACCTGGGAACGTCCTAGTGCCGAGGCATTGGGTCAGGTCTGTGTGTGGGGCTGGCTGACAGCTCCAGCTGAACTCGGGGCTCTGCTTTCTGCCTCAAGACAGGTAAAACAGGACCTCCCTTCACCTGCTCCTCTGACTTGACATCACCAAGAGCCAATGGCCTCTCCTAAGAGCATCTTCACCTTCAGACACATGCCAGCAATACATTAAGAGAACAGCACGTAGCACTGGAATCCTGGGGAGTCAGGTCTTAGGGATTTCAGGCCAGTAATTAAGTCAGTTTGGTCAGTTCTTAATAGTGGACGTCCCTGGAAGAATCTGTGTAGTGAATGAAAATATCCAATTCTTAAGGTAGTTCCTATTAACAATTTGCATTCTCTTTACTTCTACTTGCATACTGAAAGGTGGCAGTTTATTTAAGCATTTGATAAAAAGAATCACCTCTAGAGGCCTAGTTCTATGTCGGTGGGCACTAATTCTGAAGGGGAAGCATTTCACGTGGAGAATCACCACTGACGAACTGTTCAGGGTTCATTAGTAATTCCTCTCTGCTATAGTTCCATAGTAACTATACACAATGTAGTCTAACTGCATTTAACGTCAGCTGGAGCACCCTAGTCATCATCCCACAGTCTCACTCCAGAACCTGCATTTGCATCTCTAGCATTTAAAGATCATTACATACTCAACTTCCCCCACTCCTCAAAGTCACCTTCTAAATTTTTTTAACAGTGCAGAATTAACACTTCAAGCTATTTTTATTTAATCGTGAGAAAGGCTTTAGAAAGAAAATCAAGCACCCAAAAAATCCACATATTTACTTCTTCTCCAAAAAATATTCCAGGCTTGTAGCAAAACATATGAGCTGTAAATACTGCAGGGCATTCAGAGACAGTGACTAAGAGAGACTTGTGGACACAGAAATCCCCAGTGCTGCAAAACACAGGGAACTCTAATGCATATATTGGTAACAGGGCAGTCATCAGAAGAGTGTGGGTAACCTCTGCTATTGTGACCTCTTTGATTTGTCTTTCAAACCTCAACCACAAGAGCATTCAGGCATCCTCCATGTGACACCATTTATCTCCCCACAAACAGCCTGTTTTGATAACACACCCACCACGAATGCAGTGCAGTATTATCATACTGGACAAGCATTCATTTAGCTTGCACCACTAACAAGGATTTACGGACCAGAAAAATCAGGGTAGGGGTGAAGTGACATTCCTGCAATGCTGTTTATTTTCCCAAGACAACCTCATCATGCAAAATACAAATAGAAATCATTAGAAACACTTGGAAAAACAAACAAACAAACAAGAAAACCAAGCTGTATGCTTTAAGAACCAAGGCTTTATGGCAGGCACAAGACATCAGAAAGGGAATATACTTATTTTTTTGAGATATCTAAAATTATTTTCATAAGACAGCTTGTGAGTCAAAACTATACCAATGAAAGAGATGGCTGAATTATTGGTGATGTTACCATACTCTATGAATCTCTCAATAGTTTTGACTTTTGTATTATATTTCAAGTACCACCAATTTAGACAAACATGCAATAAATCAAAAGCCTTTTAAGTTCAGTCCTGCTTTCCCAATCATTTTTAATTTGCCCCAGAACAACTGCATAAAGCAGTACACACCTTAGAAGAAAAAAAAAAGTAAAGGAAAAAAACAAAAGAAAACAGAAATTAAAATTAAATGTTTCTGTATTAATTTTTTTTGTTTGTTTTTTTGTTTGTTTTGTTTGTTTTTTATTTAAACATGTAAGTCTAGAACTGAAGTTTATACACCTTAGGGAGAAAAAAACCTCAAACAACAGAACAACCATTAGAAGAAATACACTGTTTTTTTTCCCTACAGCCCCTACAAATTAACTCCAGAATGTCTTACCAAGGTTTTCTGATGCCAAGGATGCCTGGATGAGAAGCTGACAGCCATATGTCTGCAGCAGCAGCTGGGACTATTGTTGCTGGCAGATGGGACCACTCCACTAGGCCTATTTTTATTAAACATCCAATACCTTCAGCAGCCACATAAGAACCTGCCAGCATTACTGAAACACAGAGACTACTGCTGGTTTAAAATCCCAACACGTAATTTCCAGTGCTGACCTGAGGATCCAGGTGCACTCAGCCCTTCCAAGACAACCTGGACTGTGCAAGTGCACCCTTCCACTGGTGTCATTTCTGACAAACCATTTCTGTCATTTCAAAACAAAACACACAGAAATCACAGATGAACTAGAGTTTGAGAACTTTGCTTCACTCTGTCACTTGCACATACAAGGTGCTAAACCCTATTTTCATTCATCTAGTGCACAATTAATTGCAACAGACACATTCCAAGTAGGGTACTTCCTTATTTCCCTTTTTCATTTGTTTTGTTTTTTACACATGCATTTAGATTTTTAAAAGAATAAGCCTGCTGGGCTCTTTGCTAGTGATTAGTATTTAAATGCTGTCTTGTATCTACTAGTTTGAACCTCTGCTTCAATTTCATTTGTTTTTATTTATGCATTATTTACTTGCAGGCCAGATTATCAAATCATTTCCACAAAAAAAACCTCAAACCAAACAAATCAACCAAAAAATCAAACCAAAACAAAAAAATCCCTCAAATAAACAAAAGCCAAACCAGAAAAAGCACAACACTTGGGGAGTCCTTAGGCACAGAACAGCTTCTTTTTTCAGCTCAATAACCCAGGGCAGCAGCTGCCAACCTTGTTTATATTTGTTACATTTGAAAAGCCCATACTAGAATGAGCACAAGAACTACTGACACACAAAACACTCGTAGATCTATAGCTCAGCTTTCATGTATTACACTGCACTATCTTTTTCCCACTCACAACGAAACATTCATTAATTAACTGGACAGGAATAAGTAATTAATACATTGTGGGCAAGATGCATTGGTGTAAACCTTTCTGAACAAAAATTGGAAAAAGCAGGAATTAAAGACAAAACATATTCAGTCAGGATATGCTGAAAAACACGATCTATGCTTTAATTATTAATTTCAAATCCACTTGTGAGTTTGGTCATGATAAGCCACCTATTCAGTAATTTAAATAATATACCCTTCAGAAAGGAACTCCAAATGAAAACATCATTTTGGCCAACTGAATTCACTTGCTTAGCAGGTGCTTTTGAAAACAAAGCTCATGTTTCTTAGGATGACTTCTAAGTGACAATTATTTTAAAAGATGGCCTTTTCTGAAATTAATCCCATTCAGTTACTGTTTTGATGGAGTTTCTTAATTACTAATTTGATGGTGACATTACCTTTCCTTTGGGAAGTATTTTGCATTCCCAAGTAAACTTAAAGAACAGAATTTTACACCTTATAACTTGTCCTAAGATTCCTCCATTACCCCTACCCCCACTTCTCCCATGTCCACTGAAGAACTTCTGGCAGTATCATTCAAATGGATCCCATCTGCAAATAGATATGATGAGAGCAGCACTGGCCTTCCACCAAATTCCAGCCCCTTAAAGCAGTCAGCACACACGACTTCAGCTCAACTGCAGAATCTCAGTTTGGAAATGTGTATTTAAGACATAAAGACTGACAATTTAAGTGCAAGATGCAAAATAGCAGAGCAGACAAAAAAAAACCCACCCAAACAAACAAGACAAATAATATGTTTCAAGTACTGATTTTAAAATTTCCATATTTTGCATCCTTCCAGCAGAAAAACAGAAGTCCCAATTACTCACAGGGTCCTTAACATTATGGGTTAAAGATCTTACTACGAATTCTCTTTTTCAGAGATTAAGATACCTAAAACTGTATTCAGCTGCACTGTCATTTTTTAAACAGTGAGAAATCATAAAGACAGAGACCTACTATGAATCTTGATCTCCTAGAAGGAAATGACATTAAAGCCAGATAGGATAACAAGTCAATTCTGTAGGAGTGCAGAAGCAAATTATGCTGTTTTGCTTCTAAAGCAAAGAACTGTGTAACAAAATTGAGCATAAGCTTTCTAACCCAGAGGGACGTTTTGCTTTGCTGGCAAGCACCCTGTGAATGACAGGCAATCCCCAAAGCTGTAAACAGCCAAATTCACATAAAAACTGCCGAACAAAAGCAGCATGTCAGGCAACAACCCTGGTGGCATTCTGACTTCAAGAACCTACTTCATTATGTATGTCAAAAAACACTCCTTTTCTCACACATTCATCTAAAATTATTTATTAATAAAGTATACCAGTCATACATTTAATTATCTGTATCTTTTTACGGTTTTTAACATAATCCTGAGCACTTTGCCTCAGTTGCACTGTAATGCAGTAGCGTCTGCCAATACATTTATGAAATTCAGACTTTGACAAAGTTTAAACGCAGGACTCACAAAGGATTTGCAGAATAGCTCAGTCAATCAATACATACAGAATTTAAAGTTCAAGTAACTGTCAAAATCCTTTCTTAGCTATCAGACTTCACAACGTCTCATCAATCCAGTATCACGACAGCCCATTAGGCTTTAATTCCAAGATAAGGGAACTTAAACTGTCTTGGAGGCTTAAAATAGTCACTACTCAGTGTATCACATCCTCTCAGGTTTGCCTCCTGTCAACTTGATCAGTGCATAAATGAAAAAATAACCTTCTCAGAGGCAAGATATCTAAACCTTGATCACTTCACTGGCACATTTGTAGGTGTGAAGCAGGAACTCCTCAGTCTAGAATTACTACTTAATTTCCTTTATTTTCAAATTGCTGCATCAGATATGAGTCTCAGATACACTAATTTCACTTTATGTGCTCAGCTTTTAGTCAGCAAGTTCAGACCTTAATAATGAGAAGTTCAATAATGTAACTGGGGCTGCAAAACACTGAGCAACATGAAAATGAAAGAGTCTTTGGAAGAACGGCACTTATGCCCCCACAATCTAACACGCAGCCCAAAAGCAGCCCACCTGAAGAATTTCAGCTGGAAATTGTGTCACACAACTTGGTTAGGAAGATTCTTTAGCAAAAATATTTCTGCTGGTTTTTTCCCCGCCAAACAATGCCTTATTCATATCCTTTATTATACAATCCTCTTTTGTTCAAGCTACTCCTCTGTCCATTCCTTTCTTGTATTTCTCCTCTAAGAGGGAAACACAGGGAAAAAATATCCCACTGATTGTAACAATGTTTAACCACTGCAACTGATGATTCCTTTCCACAGCCTGTAATGGCCCCGATGACTTAAACCTGACCATCTGTCACATCACCCAGCTTGATCCGAGCCACAGCACTCAAATAAAAGGCTGCAGATTAGAACATTTCAGAGTATAAAATACAGCAAAAGAAGTAATTTCTGTAGAGACATTTCCAATTAGATAAAGCTGAAGTATTTTTCTCCCTTTGAAAGCTGATGCAGCTTCTTGGAAATGTGTCACTGTCGTGCAGCTCCAGCGTTCAGAAACAGAACCAGAGTCTGGCCACAGCTCCAACTCAGCCAAACAAACTGCAGGACACTGAGTGCTCCCCCTTGTTGCTGTGCCACAAACGAGGTGCTTCCACAGGCTCCTGCGATTCAAACACCTTAAGCATCTAAAATTCCAGCAAGAAAAGCTTTACAGAGGTACCCAGTGGTGCTGCTGGAGCCCAGAGCTTGGTGGCATTTCCATAACAAATGTCCTCCAATGAAGTCTGCAGCTCCCCCACTCTACACGGGGGCCCAGTGATGGCACAAAAGCACCTGTTCCATATGAGATTACTCCAAACCCCTCCCATCCCTACCTTAAACGGAAATTTTGAAATCCAACCCCAAAAAAGTTTATTTGTGTAGTACTGCCCATAAGGTCTGAAGATAAGAACTTTCCACACTAAAAAACAAGCTCTCTTGACACCTCTTTTCCAATGAAACCATAAATACTACATAGTTTGACCACAACCGTGACTTAAATTCTATTGCAGAAGCACAAGCAAGCTGACGTACAACCTCAGCAAAAAAAAGCAAGGGAGAGGCCTGTATGAAACCTCCTTTGTGTTAACAGGCATGAGCAAACACTCAAGTAATCACACAGAGAAATAACTCAGAGCTCTTGGAGTGTCGCTTCCTACAGCTGCAGACAAGACGGCTCTACTTGATTACCTAAGAATGAAAAACTGCCCCAAGAAGAGCAGTTTATGGGCAGGGCTCTTGTTCTGCACATGAGGAACGACACTCCCTCAGATGCTGTCAATACTGCCTTGACCTCAGCTACGAAAAACAACCAACCCAACAACCAAACAAGGTGTGCCCACACACAGTTTCCCACAGAACAGCATTCTCCAAATTACACCCACAACAATTATATAGGAAGCTTAACACTTCTAATTGGTTAGAGAAGAAGATGATTTTATGTCTGTTATTTTGCTGTCATTCAGACACCTGCTCTGGAAAAGCATCAAACTTGATACCCTTTTCATCTCAGCTTTCTCACCCAAATTATGTTCTTAACCAAAAGCACATTCTGCAGAAATAAAGCACCAGATCCAAGCAGGACTTAAACCCCTGCAATTATCATGTGAGGGTCTGCAATTTATCCCTGCATGTGTCTACCCACATGACATTCCCAAACACTGAAGTTCACAAAAAGGTTTTCATTTTGGTACTCCAATTTTTCTGTAGAATTTTCAGATCAGCAGAAGCAAACACCATAAACAACTGCATAAAAATCAAGATACTTAGTATTTAGTCACATTCAGAGGTAATGACAGCCTCAGAAAAGCAGAATAACTAAAAGATTAATTCTACGTGATATAATGTACACAGTTCTCAGTCTGACAGAAGAAAATATTTAAGTAGGAAGTTTGGGAACAAAAGAAAGACTCCCTTACTAGATTAAAATAAACTTACTGGTTGAATTGCCTTGCATCTGGATGATGCATTTGGACTCTTTGCTGGTTTCTCGGGAATTGAAAGGCCGCACCCGAACAGCCACCTTCACGGAAGCCCCCGACATCCTGGCTGCTTGTAGTACAGTCAAGGAATTCAAAGTGATCAAGAGCCTTTCAAGTTATCCTTCTTGTTGGTGTTTTCTAAGGAGAAAAACATCATTTAGTTATTTACAGCTATTGTATTCAAGATGTTGATAAAATTAGGAAGGTTCAAAGTTACTTCATAAATTCAATTTCTGCTTTGCAGATCACCACCCTTCCCCCCAAAAGGTGCCACTTCAAAGCCAGAACTGGAAATACACTTCTCAGTACCTGTTCACTGTCTCCCTATTCAAAAGTTTCTGTCACCTGAAGCAGTTCTTTTGAAGTGTACAAATATTTGTTTTCATTACTTGGTTTTCTTCCAGAAAGTATGGATGCCAATACCAAAATAAATATCTGGTTACAACATGTGTTAGGCTTAACCTAACAAAGATAATTTTAGCAGTAAAGACACAGCTACTTAAATTTCATCATGAGGCAATGACCATATACCCCATATCCAGGTTCCTGCATGGCCAATCCTTGCTGCCACAATGCTTCAGCAGTAATATTAAAACCAGCTCAAGTGTCATGGGCCACAGCTCACTGACTTTCAATACAAATGACTCCAGAGAAAAGGCTGCACCCTTAAAGAACCCCTTGCAGTCCTGGGAAAGTCCTCCTCTCAAAGGAAATAACTCATCAACTACTTACTACATATCTACTGATTAAAGGACATGCTGTAAGGAAGAAGAAGAATCGAGAATTATTGCCTTCAGGGTAAATATTACTATCTATGTTCAGGTAAATGTCCACCATTAAATTCATCTCCATCATCAAAAGACTTGTTCAAATCCTACCACATCTAAATGATGGAGCACTTTTGTTGCAGGAAACTATCCCTGACACCCACTATCCAAACTTCAAGGCATGTCTGAGACAGTGTTGGAATGCAGGGTTACAAAGATTGGTTTGTTTGTATTGATGTCAACCAGCCTTTTCCATTAGAAGAAAGGTTTTCAGCTGTTCTCCAACTGAGAAGTTAAATTTACTGCCACAGGAGATGGTCAGTACTGAAGTCTAACAGCCTCAAAAAGCAATAATACTCAAAGACTAAATCCTACTAAAAAGCTCCTACCTTTGGCTAGGAAAGCTTCCATTGCATAGACACACAGAACCTGTGTGACTAGAGTGAGAAAATATTATTTCTGTTTGATTTATCCTCATATCCTAAATATCTGCTATGGCCACTGCTGAAGAGAGGATTCAGAGCTGGATTAATCCTTGGCCTGACTCAATGCAGTCATTTCTATCTGGAACCTGACTTACCCTGGGCAGAACTCAACTCTGCTCAACCATGCACCCAGAAATCCTGACATCTTCCCTGGTTATCAACACACCACATATCCAGTGAAATGCTCATTTCAGGCCTGTGATCACAGAAGTGCAAAACTTACTAGCAGCTCTAAAGCAGAAGCATTTTAGCTCTAAAGTTAAGTTCCACACTTGGTAAAAGTACTTATACATGCTTAATTCAGGTTATGACACATTTTCCCACAGTACAAGAAGTCTTTAATAAAACTGCAATACTTCATTAATGCCATCACATGGTAAAGGCAGAAATTAAATTACTCCCCCAAGTAGAAGCAATTTAAAGCATTTCTTACTTTTGCAGGTACCTGAGGTATCTCATCAGACTTGAAGAATGTCTTTAAGGGCAAGCCAACTGAAACTCAATGTCACTGGTACAGCAAAGTGGTTGAGTAATGATTAATGAAACAGCCACACCACCAGCTCGGGGTTAGTGAGGAATTTTAAGAAGCTTCACTAAAATCTGGAACGTAGCATAGAGCAGGGAAGTACTGGGAACGAATTCACCTGATGCTCTGGGTTGCTCTTGGGACTGCTTCACTCCCTCCTGCCCAGCAGTGCCTTTGTGTGGAACAAAGTATCAAACACACAGTTTCCTTAAAAACTGCTTCCCCCAAAGAACCCAGCCTGGATTTTGGCTCTCCCTCCCCAGCAGGCCCCTGGCACCAGAACCTGAGCCCTCAGCTGAGAGCCAAGTGACGAGACACAACCCACACCTAAGGTACAACTGACCCTAAGATTGCTGTTCCACACAGCAATGGCCACATGGCCACACAGCCTCCTCTTTATCAAACACTATTTAATAATCTGTCAAGCTCACAGTGACACAACCTACTCTGCCAACGTCTTCTTAAAACATTGTTTATGAAATGTAGGGGGTTTGTTTTCCCTTCTTACTGTGGAGTCCCACAAAGAATTTTTTTCTGATGTTTTCATAAAAACACCTCTCAGAACACTGCATTAATTTCTGCAGATATATCTGGGAAGCTGGCAAACAGAGTGGGATGAAGGAATCATCTACTTTAAAATATATATCCATATATATGTTCTCAAGTACCTCTAAACGTCATATTCACAATAAGAAAGCATGAAAATCACACCTCCAGAGACTCCATATGCACTAGCTAAATGACAGACTTGTTTGAAACACAACTGTGAAGAGACTCTCACAGATCAGATCACAAAATCACCTGCAACACAAAAATGTAACTGCTGGACTTCTGCAGCTACCAATTTTTCCCAACCCTAAATTTTGTGCTGACGGGAAATTAAATTTGGTATAATTTGAAATCTCTTTTGTTCTCAACTCTGCTATTTTTCATAGCTAAAGTTAGCAAAACACCTACTGGTATTTGCAGATGGATTTCAGATGTTTTGAGTATCAATTCACTATACAAGTTTTAATTTTCATTAATAAGAAAATTAACCAAAACCAACATAATTTGCCAAGCTTTCCATACATTTAAGCTGTTGGAGTTTTGAGAGGTTTTTCCATTTACCAGTAACGTTAACTGGTCATAATAATTTATAAAGGCAGCATTGCCCTCCTCACACAGAATGGTAAAACAAGGCAAAATAAGCCCCAAGTTACACAGCATTACAGATAATAAACTGCAACTGGTTTTTCAGGGTTCACATTTACCAGCAGTACCACTTCCTACCACAAAATGCTGACTACAGTGTGGAAACATAACTTGAAAAAGAGAAAATCAAAATATACAATACAGTCTGTGGTACAGATTTAGACAAATAATATTCATAAAAGACACTTTTTTTGAATGTTCATTATAGGCTTAGAAGGCTGCCATTCATGCTAGAATGAATCATGTCCCCAGTGTCTTGGAAGGATCCTACTCGCTGTGTCTCTTTTAACATTCAGTCTGCATGAACCCAGCCAGGAACCAAGAAGGGAACTGAGCCTTGAGGTAATCTACCACTGGCTCCAAAACAGGTGCTAGAGGACAGTCGAGTTGTTCAGAGAGTTTCATCAGCAAAAAGCAAATGCTACATTCCAGTTTTACACCTATTTGAAACTAAAGATACCCATCCTGTAAGTCACACAGTGAGATTTTAATATTAAGGTGTGTCATTAAAAAAATCATCTAAATATCTTGTCTGTTTATTGGTATTCAAGCTGACAAACCCAGTTGGGTTGATGAATCACCCTTCACAGGCTCAACTAGATCTGGGCTTTCACAAAAATATTTGAATAAACATTAAGACTTGAATACTTGGATGTATTTGAAAGTTTTGGCAAACCAGTTTTTATGCAATGTCAAAATACAAACACATTGCTATTTATTTAAGTAAAGTTACAACAGAGCAGGGATTTAGATTCAAATTATTATTTATAGAAGCAGAGAAGTCTGCAGCAAGCTCGAAGTGGTTACAAAACAATGTTCAAAATCTATATCTCTGCATTCAAAAAACCCACTCAAACTCACCACAAATAAAGAAGAATCACTTTTATTTAAGATAACCAGTCATATACCAGATAACTGTATTATATCTGCATATCAAAGAATGTGCCAAACACAAAAAAGTGGTTTGTAACTGCATCAGTGCACGAGCTCTGAAGAAATAAAACAAGGGCAGAGATTAGAGCACGGGAAGTGGCAGAGCAGCTGTTTGGGGCAGTGGGGGTCTCTGAGCCCCCAGCAGAGGCAGTTCCAGGTGCCGCACGAAGCTCGGGCAGCGCTGCCAGTGCGATCCCTCAGCTGAACTCGCACACGCTCTGTTATATCTGGACCAGGTGCAGCTGCCAGATCGAGCAGCGCTGCAGAACTTGGCGAGGCACAGAAACCCGATCACATGCACACATGGCTATTTACCAACACTGGATTGTGCAACAGCAAAAAGAACCGAGCTAAAAAGGATCTGGAAGCAAAGAGAGATATCCTTCAGAACGCAGAATCTGCTACGAACGCATCTGCACTCCGGAATGCAGACAGAAATTCATCATCTGCTTCTGGCGAATTCTCCAGCGCCGCAGGCGCTGCCCCCGTTCCGGCGAGGCCCCGGAGCGCCAGGCCCGGCCCCGCCGCCCCCCGCCCGGGCTCCGGGATTGCCGCCTCATCCTCCCAACATGGCGGGCCCGGCCCGCCGAGAGCCCCGCGCCCCTCCCGAGCGGCGCCCGCCGCACCGGCCCGGCCGCCAGCAGCGACAAGGGCGCGGAGCGAGGCCTCGGGAAAGCGGGGAGCGGCCGCCGGGGGAAAAAGGAGAGGAAGGGAAGGGAAGAAAGGGAAGCGATGGGAGGGAGAGAGGGAAGCGATGGGAGGGAGGGAGGGAAGCGTCCCGGGGGACGAGGAGATGGCATCGGGCAGATGGCAAGGCCGAGCGCGGCCCCACGCCCTTGCGCCGCTGCCCTGACAGCTCCAGGATATCCAGTGCTATGCATCCATCCATCCATCCGTCCGTCCGTCCGTCCGTCCGTCCGCCCCCGCTCCCGGCCTCAGCCCTCCGCGGGGCCCCAGAGACGCGCACGGCGGCATCGCCGCCTCCCCCTCCGCATTACGGCATCACCCACCCACCCCCGCCCCGCTCCGGGCCCTGCTGGCGCAGCGGCCCCTCAGCGCAGCCCCCTCACCTGGCGCGGGCTGGCCGCGGGACGCGGGCGCTGCGGGGTCAGCAGCCGGCGCGGCAGCGCAGCGAGAAAAACCCGGCCATCCCCATCGCCGCCTCCAGCGAGGCCGGGAGACCCCCCCCGCCGCCGGGAATGGAGCGGGAAGGGCGAGGGAGGGGAGAAAGGGGAGGGAGGAGAGCGAGGCCGCGCCGGGAGGAACGGGCGCCGCGCTCGCCCCAGCGCCGCTCCCGCACTGCCGGAGCGCGCGCCCGCCCCGCGGGGGGAGCGCCCCAGCTCCGCCAATCGCCGCGCGCCGCCCCGCCCCCTCCGCACAGTCAGCCAATGGCGCGGCGCGGAGCCCGCGTGAGCCCGCCCCCGCCCTGTCAATCACAGCCGGCTGCGCCGCCAGCGCCCCCTGGCGGTTCCCGGCCGCAGCGGCACCGCCCTGAGAACCGAGCCCTGCGCCGCGCCGGCGCGGGGAGGCGGGGCCTCGCCAGCTCCAGCCAATCAGAACCCGCGATGCAAATCACGCCTGCGCCCTCGGAGCCAATGGGAAGCTGCAGCCGTGGCCCCGCCCCCCGCGCGGGGAAGGGGCGGGACCCGCGGGCGCTGCTCCCGCTCCGGGCTCACCGCGAATCCCGGATCCCGGATCCCGGATCCCGATCCCCGATCCCCGATCCCGGATCCCGGATCCCCGATCCCCTGGCACTCGGATCCTAAACCAGGCCTAAGGGGGTGGGATTAGGAATCCTCCCTCCCTCCCTTCAAAACCTTTCTTGCGCAGCCCGAGTCATATTTTTGACCGCATAATGTATTATTAAACCTCATAATGTATTAAATTTAGTCGATTAACTCTCATACTTTCAATAATTTAACGCATATTCTCATAGTAAAATTTTATTTTTGTGGCTTTAAGTTCCTCCTTATTAGTAATTTGGTAATTTCTGCTGTTAGAAACTGGCTCGTGTTTAAGCACTTTGAAGAAAATCATGTTACATGAAACGCCTTAATTACATATATTGCATACACCATCATGTACAACATGGATTGAGGTGCTGAGAACATTCAGAACCTGAGATTTCCAGTTTCAGAACAAGGTTTATTTCTGTTGGCAGCCTCCTGGCTCTCAGCTATGTTCGTCTCCGCCGTGTCCTTTCTGTTCCCCTTAAGGTTCAGATTTTTGGCAGAATGAGTTATTTTTTACTTTGTTTGGTGAAAGGTGACTATTTCCCATTGCCAGTCTCATCTGCAGCTATGGTAACAAATGCAGAAGCCCAACAATACGTGGCTGAACAGGAGGCTTAGAGAAATACTGCCACAGGAACAACAAATCAAAAAGAGATGCCTTTCCTATGTCCCAGAAAATACCATTGTTTGAACTTGGAATACTTCCTGTTGATGGGACAGATGATTTAAGGGTGGTTGTAGGGTGGTGTAACCATGCTAACTCCCACCTAGGTCTGTGGAGAATTAGGTCAGCTATTCTCTGAAAGTAAAAAGGCAAGAATGCTTCAAAAAAACCCAAACCAGTTTCAGAACCTCGGGCAAACTGGGTGCATGCTGTAACCCCCCATGGCAATAGACACCGTGATTAATTGGACTTGAGCAAAGTTTGTGTGGTGTCTCCTAGGAACAGCAGCTCCTGCATCAGCACAATGCCCAAGTTTGGGGAGTGCTCACAAGAGCAGCTCCTCTTCATCCTGCCCCTGCTCACAGAGCCTTGAAAAAACCTGGGAACAGCCGGAGGATGCCGAGTGCCAGGGTGGGAAACGGTAAAGTCATGAATAATTCTTGCATTTCTATTTCTTGCATTTGCTAGCAGAGAGGAAATTGGTTGCTGCAATCAGAGGGGTCCAGGCCCGAAGCAGGGGAATGCAGGGAGGGCACAGTGACACCCCTGCAGCACTCCTGGGGCTCTGACTGACATCCTGCATTAGCTGTCCTCCATGCCAGCACGGAACAGCTGCCAGAGATGGAAATTGGGCCATTACATAAGTATCAATTGTGATACAATAGAATCAATTGTCCTGAATTGTATTGCTACAGCATCAGCGCTTGCCCCAGGAATTTCTCGTCTCTAGAGCTGCAGGACAAGGAGAGAGCAGTGACACACGATAAATTCCAAGGAAAGCTCACTTTGTAACGGCAGGATGAGATATCCAGTGCTGGGGTAAACCATTCCCTGCTCAGACATTTCCATTCTGCACACACAGGGACGTGTCAAACGTAAATCCCTCCACTGACAGTTTCTGTGATCTCAAATATAAAGTCTCTGTATTGCAGTGAGGGTACAGTTAGATTGGAAAAGGTAAATTTAGTGAGGGGAAAGGAAATCACCAAAAACTGCAGGTAGCATTTAATTAACTAAACTAAGAATTGTCACACAACCAATGTCCTTTTGTGGGAGACTGATTTTTAATCCAGCTTCAGCTTTGCTTTTCAGTCACTCAAATGTCCCCAGTCCACTGAAGGTCAGGGGGGGTTGATACACGTTTGTGGCCAGACCCAATAGAATAGCACTGTCACTAGCTTGTATTAAAATACATTTCATTATTCTGCTCACAAATGCAGAATTTGGGAGAACACTTGTCTGGGCCCACACCTTTGAAATACTTGACACAGGCTGTCCAGATAAAATTGTTTTGGCCACTTATGTCAAGCCTTTGTGTCTTGTGCAATATCTGCATTGACATGTTTTCAAATGATAGATGTATGCCATAATTAGACAAAACATTTCAGTAATGCACTTTGCTATTTATATTCCTCAGGTCAGGGTCTGACACAATGGAAGAATAAATATAAATTCAGATTGTGAAGGGCATTGTGTTAATTAAAACATCCGACCCCAAACATAAATATTTCTATTTCCTCCTGGCAAAACCCCAAACTATAGAATTTTCATTTTAAAATCATTTTATAGTCTGTCATAGAAGCAATAGACAATACTGACTTGCAGGAAAAAAACCAATGTAAAGCCATAGTTTAATCATCCTCCAGTAAAACCACATTCACTACTGAACTGTTGTCTTTCATCAAAGAATGTGAACCCTGGAATGTTCATAGAGATTTCATGCAATCATCCTCAATAACGAGGGGACAGTTGAACATGTAAGAGTTTACAGAGAGAGAAATTATCTCTTCACTAAAGAAGAAAATGCAGAGCTCAGCACAACACGCCCCAATCCGTGCTGGGTTTGGCTGCTTGACCGGCAGCCTGCAGCTGAAAGCACAGCAGGCTTTGATCTGGGACTTGTGGAAGAAGGAAGAAGAGAGGGATTTGAATTTGTGGAAGCAGAGAAGGTTACAACTATAAAACCAACAAACAAAATTCTCTGTTGCAGCAGTCGATGCAGAAGCAGCTTTGGAATCTTCTCCCATCCTTGGAGAAAAGAAATAGACATTCATGCTGTAAGAGGAAGCACCGCTAAAAAACCCACAAACAAATGAAAAAACCAGCCCACAACAGTACCTTGACATTTTATAATTTAGAGTTATTTGCACACCTAGAAGGTCAATGCTGGATTCTATACAACCTCACCAAAACTCCCCCTGGAGCTGTCACCAGCTGTTACGGAGCTATGAAGAGGTGCTCAGCAGCACCTGCTTGGCACATTCTTGAGTTTAAAGTATTACTGATATCTGTGTGCACAGAAGTTTTCCACATCATTCACTAACTTATCTCCAGATCCTAACTCACCACCAGCAAACCAGAACAAAGACACCCAATCATTTGTACTTTTTATATTTTCACTGCCACTCTTACAAGAAAGACCAAGGAAACATTCTGTGCGAGTGTGTATCATTTATTGTAGTTCAAGAGAGTCAGGAATTGAACAGAAGACATGGCGAAAAACAAATAAAAGAAAAACAACCTTTTTTTTCCAACTTAATTTTAAAACACTGTGGTTTCAAATCCTTTTTAAAAAGGAAATTCAAGTATCATATGCAGGGGGCAGTAATATAAAAATGTTTGTGAATATTTTTTTATATTTTTTTTTAAAAACGTAATTCTACATTTCCTGCACCCTTTCTGCTTTGGTAAGGCCAAGCCATGGATACAAATTGGTATGCAACATAAAAAATGACCCCTGCCCCAAACTGCAGCCTCCAAGGATAAAAGTATCTGCTCTCTGTGGACAAGCTCCAATGGCTCAGAACTGTCAGTTAGCATAGATCTGCAGCATTGAAAGAATGTATTTTATTTTTTTTAAAGTCACTGAAATCCTGGTATTCCCAAGCATCTCATTCATGGCAGCTGTTTTAACGTATTTTTATCTCAAGGCTTTTCACAAGTACCAGAGCATCTTGATCAACATAAAGGAAAGGGACATCTCAAGGAAAGGAAATTAAAATCCAGGTGTGAAGTCTTCGCTTTTTTGAAATTATCCTTGTGTCTAACACCAATTAAAAATCAAATAGGCAAATATGTGTAATATAAAAATACCATCCCAAGATGAACACTTTGTTGCAGGCACAGTTATCGCACAAAATATGTTCTTTTAAGGGCAGGGGAATGATTTTGATTTTCACAGGGTTTGTATTTTTTGCATTACAAAAGAAAAAGACAGCAGTGCAGGTTTGATGGGTGGAACAGAAAGAAAGAAAGGGAAAGAGAAAAAAGTTACTTTAGCAGCAAAATGTCCAAGGTTCTAACCACAATCAAATTAACGGATATCTGGCGGTAAAAAACAAGGTTGAAGGGATGCTGCCCTGATCCATTCGTCTTTGCTAAAATAATTCAGCTGTAAAAACTCCAAAATGTGACATATTGAAGGACAGTTTTGTAACATAAGTAACTTCCTAGCTTGTCCTCCGTGTTATTGACCATCGTTATCACTTAAATATATGTACAAGGATGGAGCTGCTTTTCTCCTGGTCCACACGCTGGCGGTGCCTCCTGCGTGAGCCGTGAGCTGCCACTCCCACCAACAGCTCCCAGGGGTGGCTGCTCCACTCCTGCCACAACAGCCCCCGCCCTGCTCTGCCCATTGGTGGTGGCCTGCACTGCAAGGGAATTTTAATGGTCATTCTGCTTGTCTCTCATCCAGGCTTGGATTTGTTCTTTAAGTTCTGGCACTGGGAAGGTTAAAAAAAAAAAAAAAAAAAAAGAGAGAGAGAAAAAAGAATTAAATTACTTGGTAATTGTACTATAAACAAGTCCCTCGTGACCAATAGCTATTTCTCATTTATATACCATAATGGTTTTCAGCCCAGTAGTTACAAAAGGGTGTGAGGGTTTTTCCCCCCAGAAAAAGGGAAAGCAGAGGCCTCAGCACTGTGCTGTGAAATCACAGACCTGTCCCCAGCCCACACCCCACGGCACCTGGTTCCAGCATGTTTTCTGTCAGCGTCTGCCGGTTGAAAGGATCAGTGGAGGAGTTGAGCAGGTGCCTCAGGATGATGGACCTGTCCATGATGGTTCCCGAGGGCAGGCGCACGGGGTCGGTCATCAGAGTGTCCATCAGGGGATCTGGGGGCACAAGGGTCTCCTGATCAAAGGGAGGAAACAGCTACGGATTCTACCTGCCCATAAGCCCAGAGTGCAGAACCAGTGCTCAGGGTCCCCAGCACACTGCTGAAGTTACAGAAAAAGGTTAAATGGACATAAATCTTTATAGCACTTTCCCCTTTCTGACCTGGGACTAAGCATTCACTATTGTCACCCCGTTTTCACTTGGGGGTGTTACTGTTTTCAGGTACATGTAAGCAAAGTGTGGCTGGGACTGGACAGTACAACCCCAGGGAAAACTAAAGGAACTCTTAGCTCTGTGTTTACTTAACTACATCACTGAAATAGAGCAAGATGCAAGGCTACATGAACAATAAATAGTTTCCATTAACATATGAAATCAATGTAACAAACCAAATCCCTCTCTCCTAGATCCACTTGCCTCTGAATTCATCCGGAGCATCGCTGTAATCAATCTCTGCACGGGCGTTCTTGGCAACAATTTCCTCCACTTTCTCTGCCAGCAGTTTGAATTTCTCTATTGCTATGGTAGACTTGATTCCAGCCTTCCTCATCTTGGAGATAACCTCCTCAAAGAGCTCTTTACTGTAGGACCTCTACAGGCAAAGCATAAAAAGACAACTTTGCTGAGTTGCAGTATCCCTACATGCCATAAAAATAGTAAAGATATTTAATGCATTTTCAAAACGGCAGAAGGAGGGATCAATGAAACCTCAACCTTACATCAAAGCAAACAGCATGTAGGTAGCATTCATCTAGCATCAAAATGTCAGCATTGGGGTAGACTTAGGATTTTTTTTACCAATCATCACCACTGTAGAACTATTAAGGACCAAAAAAGAAAAAGGCAACATCACCTAAAGAAAATGAGGAAGGTGCTCAGAGAAGCTGACTATAATTATTAGAACTGTTCTTAGACAAAACATCTGTCTCACCATTCTCCTGTCTGTATTCTTGTTCTCACAAGTCTTGGCTGAAAACATAGCATAAAATGAGTTTTTAATTTTTTTTTATTATTTCTTAACTTCTCTGATAATATGCAAGGCAGAACTGGGAAAGGAGCGATTCTTTCTTCTAATCCAAACAAAAACTAACAAAAAACCCACCCCACGATGTTGCAAAAATAGTAAGACTGCCCAGAGAGAGTGAATGCTGGAAATTTGCCACCTGGTGCAGAAGGAATATCCAGAGAGACCAAATGAAACTGAAGCAAGCATTACTTTCACATGAAAAATAAAGTTAGGGAAGGACTTTTGTAGCTGTCTGTGTTTTACAGAGACACCATTTTCCTTCAAGTTCACAATGTCATGTTTTGACATAAACCTTTTAATAAAAAGTGTTATTTGCTTTACAGTGCAAGGCTGAATGATATGACAAAACAAAACACACTAAGTCTCACAGATTTCTATTTCCCTTGGGATTTTTAAAGTGTTCAACACAGCCCCACTTCTTTCATCTGCACCACGCTGCAGCAAGCAATGCCTTTCAGCACACAGGACACACCGTGCCCACCCAAACGCCTTCCTCCTCCTCACAGGGAACAGAGCCATGGCAACGTGCCCAGGGCTCTATAAACGTTTGCAGATTCCCTCTCCTGCGTGCTGGGATTTACAAATGGGACATCCCTCAAAATGCTTTACAGAGATCCCACCATGATCAAGCAACTTTTTGTTTGTTTTGTTTTTTCTCCCACTACCAGCAGCCATTAACCAACCACACATTTCCTTGGTGTTTCTTTCCTGTCACTGACAGTTTCCAAGAGACTGGTCACTCCCCCCACTCCCTCTGGATGAAGGGCCACTTTGTTAATTAAGCTTTTTGCCAGTTCTCACACCCGCAGGCTTCTTTCTTTTGAATCCCTACATCAGTCTGTGCATTTGCTATGGCTGGCACGGATGAATGATGGATAACATTCTCACTTTCATCAATACTGAACAGCATAAAAATATTCATTATACACAAGCAAACACATAAGGTCTGTTTCAGATGAGTTACTGGTATTATCTGCAATTATCAGAACTTAAATAACTACACAAAAACAGTGTTGAGCTACCCCAATACTGCTGCTTCACTAGACATGCAAACAGCTTCATGTGCTGGAAACCACTAGGATCTCAAGTGGCTGCTGTGTCTTCCCCTCTACACTTTAAGAAGTTTGTATTATAAGCCATGGCCATGGACAGATGTGACTCAGTAGTTTACAAGAACAACTTCACAAGAACACAGAGCTGAGCAATAGCTTATCTTGCTCTGAATATTACCACGAGGAGTTCAAAGGTGTCGTTAATCAGCTCATATGTGCTGTGCTTTGTCAGTTTATTACACAGCCATTTAATAAAGTGATTGCAGAGGGAATACAATTTGGAAACTGTTAATCTAGAGAATGAACTTTGATTTGTTGAAGGAGGCTCGGTCCCAGCTCTGCCTGTTTCGATGAGGAAGGGGGAAGGAGTCAAAACGCTGCCTCAGATCTCCCACTTGCAAAGGAACAAATTATTTCTGCTAATTTACAATGAGGCTGTAGGCAAGAAGCACAGCATGCTCAGGAAATTTCCTATGTGTGTGAAGTGCTATGGATATTTATGTATGTTTACAGGTTTGCAAAGCACTGGGAACACCCATCTACAAAGAGCAGACAGAATATGAACAGAGATGATCTGCTGAAAGAAAACAAACTGCAGGGATGGAAGGCAAACTGGCTGGCAGCACACAAGCAAGATGAGATGTTTCTAGAACGTTCTGCAAAGTCCTGCCTGTCCACAGAGCTATTGCCCTTTTCCTTCATCCTTCTGGAGCTCACCTGATCATCAGCAATTGCTTTAGCAAAGCGAGCACAATCCAGCTGCAGATAAATGTCAGTCAGTTGGTCCAACAGCTTCTTTGGTTCAAACCCGTATTTCTCTGGGTTTTCAACTTTCAGGTCACGGCACTTGGGGCCACACAGTTGCTGTAAGTTAAAGTTCAACATAGCAGCCAGCCGTGGTCCAAGTTCCTACAAAAGCAAAGTAAAACACAGATCACTGTGTGAAGGCAGTGATAAAGAAGATTATTGCTAGAGTTGCACACAGCAAGATTAGGATTTATTAACTAATAAAATTTTCATTTGGTAGGCTTGCAGGAAGCGTCTGTTCTTTGTGCATGTTTGCCATTAAAAAATGTCATGCAAACAGTTTCTGTCTGGGAGGATCACACCATGTCAGTGACTCAGGTAATGCTCTCATCATCAAATAACATCAACAGCAATTAGATTTTAATGAGTTGGAGAATGGGGAGGAGAAAGGAGACTAAGTGCTACCAAACATTTCCAGGTTATTATCCAGAGATGTTAGAGAAGCAGGGAACCAGCTTAAATCTGAGCAGGACTTACAGGTCTGAGAAAAGGCTTTTGGACCTGCTTGGTAAGGATATGGAACATATCAACAGTTTCTGTTGCCAGGGCAAGATATGAACGGGACACGCGCTCATCCTGAGCCAGCTGCGACTGCCGGGCCTGCTGCTGATCCTGCAAAACAAACACAGCGTGGTTACACGTCCATGGAACCTCCTACACCATCACTCACTAAACCTCACAGCCACAGTGCTAAGGGGATCTAGACAAAAGGAAGACAGGAATTCAAATACAGATGAGGGACATCTATTAATCTAAGGTACAGCTGCTCACTTTTATTACCTAGTACTAATGTCTGCATCAATTTCCAGAATTCTGCAACACTAAAGAATGAATGCAAACAGCATAACAAGCCCCCGTGGTTATTGAGTTTGTTTACATCCTCTAACTGCTCCTCACAGCTGCAGAACTGGGTTATGCTTCCTTTCCATCCAAATGCCAAAACTTGAAAACCAGCTTGGGATCTGAGAGTCAAATGAAGTTCTCTCTAATGCTCTCTAATTTATGCACCATCATAAATAATAAACACCCCAGTGGAACAATCTGTAGGTGATGCACCAGCTCATTGTGTAACTACAGTAATGGCTTTGCCCTGCTGGTAGGCAGAGACAGGAAGAAAGGCTTCAGAAGAGCAAACCAGAATATGTTTAACAAACAAGATCTTTAGAGCTTTTCCTTTTGTACTTTTTAAAAATCAATAACCTTAAAATAGAAATACCTGACATTGGTGGGTCAACACACAATTTTTTGTTTAATCAGGCCAAGCTCTGAGGTACAGGACTATAATTGTCTACCAAGGAGCAATGCATTAGCAGAATAAAAGCTTCTATTCCTTGAAGTCAATTCAACTGGCGAGCATCTTCCCAAACCTCCTTCAGGAAGGTTAAAGTCTCGGTTTCTCCACTTAGAATTAAGTGCATAGTAATTTGAAACTTTATACTATTTCTACTTCACACCACTCTTTTTGCCAGCCACAACATAACTAGGCAGAATGATGTTTTTTTCAGAATGTCATCCAGAGTGGCCATGGCTATACTGGCAGCAAGAAAAAGCATCGAGAACTGCTTCTCACAAGCAGCTCCTTGGTGCTGCCCCTTATAAAAAAGTTTTTTTAATGGTCTTGTATTGAAGAAATAAAAATAAGTAAAGGGCACTTTGAAAAACAGCTCTGTTCACCCTGGGCAGCAGGTCCCATTGTTCTTTATTCTTCATCTCCTCTTGCACTTCATGGATACGTTTTAGGGACTCCAGACTCTCATCCAGCAAGAAAGTTGTGTCATTTATCAGCATGTTGATGTAGCGAACAAACTGCTTCCCAGAGCTGAAAACATGGAAACACAGGTATCACGGCAGAGCAGGTGGGTGTGCAGAGCAGACTGCAACCCCAGCAACTCCTCACTGTTTATTTCCAACAATGATCCCATTCCCCAAGCCAAGCTGATTGTGGTGTCCAGAACTCAGTTTAGAAACTCTCCAGTTCTACTGGGAGGGGATGCCACATGAGAGACAAGAGAAAGCAGCATCCCCCAGTCCCAATGGCAGGGACCCTCCTCAGGCCCCTGCCCAAGCAGCCTGCACGACAGGAAACTGCCTGAGACAATCTCTTACTCACTTGAACTCTTCCATAAATGTACCATGGTGAGCTATATTCTGCCAGAGGCTTTTGAAAATGGTGCTGATGTGGTAGCGGATTGTAAACTTGTCATAGAACTCGCTAGTGGCTCCAGTGTGTTCCACATCTGGAAAAGAGAACAGATTCCAGAACCTTCCCACCAGGATTCACTGGCAACACAACTCTCCCTACTGCCTCCAATGTGAGGAGCTTCAAGCACCCAGAGAAACTTGAAGAGATGAAATTCAATTCCCGTTCAGAAATTCCCATTAGAATAAGTGCACTATAAATTTTCTAATCTAAACCCAACCTCATTTCGGAAGAGAAACCCCCAGAAATCAAAATACTCTGCTCTATTCAACTCTGCTCTTCATCACACAGTCTAAAATCTCACTAAGAAAACTCTGGGTACCCTACAAAAATACTTGTTTTTGTTATCAAACAAAACATCCAAATCTAGAGGACCAGTAAAACTACAACGAGAAGTTTTAAAATCCCAATATTCCTTTAGAGGCAAAGCAAAGAAAAAGCTTTAATTCTGGAATCTAAAGACCACAAAAGCAATTGTCACATCGATTCACACTGCTGGACTTGTCAGTGTACAGCAGCTTGTGAAAGGACTGGAATTCCCAAGGCTCCATCCAATGCTATTTCCCCCAATTCCTGAGCAATAAAGCCTCATCTTCACAAGAATCAAAATCTATCAGGGGTTTTTTGTGTGTTGGGGTTTTTTTGTTTTGGTTTGTTTGGGATTTTTTTAATATTACAACAACTACCAGATCCTTTGGCCTTAGAATACTATTGTGCACTCAGTGAGCTACAGACAAAGCACTTACCTGTGTAAAACTTCATCAAGGAGGGAACCAACAATTTAGTGGAGAGAGGGTGATTCTCAATCATTTCAAAGAACTTCTGTGTCCGGGGCTGAACAGCAGGATTTGTCATGAACATGACTTCCACCAGCTTGGCTACTAAATAAGGATTTCGGATGTAGTTCTGGTTGCACAGCATCACAACAAGGAACATCACTATGTCCTGAGTACAGGGCTCATACAGCACCTGAGGAGCATATCTGGAAACAGGAAAACTAAATGAAAAAAACCAACCCTAATGTCCTACTTCTAAACTATGGCTTTTAAAAAAATATTATTCTAGTGATGATTTAACATATCACAAGATCAAAAGGTCTCACTGCAAACCATAAAGAAAATTCCTGGGGAGAGAACCAAAAAACTTTCTTCCAAGAAAAATCTAGGTTAGAAGGGACTGTGGAGCCATCAATGCATTATGGCTGCAGCAATGCTGCCATGCCATTACCTTATTATATAATCAGAATATTAACTGCAGATAGTTAGAAAACCACTTTTGCACCCTCAGTTTATACATGTGCCACCTCCTAAAGGACAAGTCATAGTACAAGTTTCCTTCAAATATAATTTTACTTACTGTACAATAAAAAATAAAAATTCAGCAACATCTTCCACGTAAAACTCTGGCAATGATGCAAATACTTTCGGAACCTCAGGAGTTAAAGGCAATTTTACACTGTGAAACAGAAGAGACAACAAACAGGACAATAAACCAGCAGGATTAAGCAGAAAGGGTCATGTGCTCACTTATGGAATTCTTCCATGGAATCCCTTTACAAGAATCTTTAGATTTTTACATTTTTAGAACTCCATGTCAGTACTCCAAGGGGACCAAACACACCTGAGGGAGTCCCCCAAACCCAAGCTGACATTAAACTCTGAATAACAAACATATTCCATGCAAGGATCTATGTCACCAACCACATAACAATGCAGACACTGTAAGCAAAAATAATTCTAGAACTGCTAAATTCAGTGAGCAATCTAGCATGATCTGAAATGTCTTTGATACAACTTACACAGATAAACCTGACACTCACTTGGGATAGGCAGGGTCAAGAATGCGAAGCATCAGCTGGATCACCATGCCATAGAAATTCAGGCATCTCCTGAGGAAGTTTTCATCCAGCAAACCAGCATCTGCACAAGCCTTGCACCTCACCAGTTTCTGCAGAACATGCACACAAAAACTAATCCAGGGCAAGACAGCATATAGGAATGTGAAGCCTCTTCAAGATAATATCAATAATAATATATCTGTGAATCACGACTATTATACAGTGGTCTCTTCTTACAATATATTCTCATTTCAAGAAAATAAGGCACACAAGCCCCAACACAGCAAGTAAAGTAGAATTTAAGAGTTGCATGGACAGATGTGCCTTTCACAAACTTTATGGGAACAATGAAAGAAGTAACAAACATATCAAAGTGGGAAAATGTGTGATTAAAGCCATCTTGGTGCTACAGCTCAGAAAATTTGTGCCAATTTCTATGAGGAAGATCTAAACAGAACAGGCCTTCAAAAAAAAGAGCACCTCATCTCTTACTCATCTTCGCAGGAATTCTGTGTGAGATCAGTGACTTGGGAGTTCCTACTTGTGCATGGACTGTGCACACACAGCTACTCCTGAACAAAGCACAGTCCCTTTGCTTGGTCTCTCTCCAGTTAAGAAACACAGAATTTCATTTTTGGTGTTACTTTGAATCTGAAATTCTCACTGATGTTATATTCTATAATGACCACCATCCAGTGCAGCACTCCCAGGGGTAAGAGTTTCAAACCCACCATGTTCAAGCAGCGTAGGAGAGAAGTTGTTAAACGTTAGGGCACAAAGTCAACACACACACAGCCACAGAAGCTTTTAGCTGAGAACTGAATCACTTACAAACCTTAAGCTGTGTCTTGCAGCGTTTCAGCATCTCTCGATGCCTGGTGGCCAGAGGAGAATCCTTCCACTGACTTTCATTGTTCTTTAAATCTTCAACAGTCCTGAAAAACAGATGCAGGAACTGGTTATCATGACAGAGGGGAAATGTGCTGCCAGCACAAGGCATTTCACTGACTTATCTCCTAAAAACCAAGGAAATACAGCAAAGTGGGGGAAAAACTGATCATTTTCAAAGAAATTACCCATCATCATAACAAGAGAACTAAGTTGCTTTTGTAAATGCAGACTGAACATCTGTGTAGCCAGAACTCAGAGGCACCACATACACCAGCTCCACACCCATGGCTGTCAGCCACACCAAAGGGATGAAACACAAGAGCTTTATCCTGCTTAATAAACAAATTTTCTCCACTGTATTGGAAAAAAAAAATTTGTCTTTTTCCACACTGAAGAAGTCCATGGTCACTCTAAAGGAAGGCTAAAAGGATGCCATGAAAATTAAACCTTTACACAAGGAAAGGATGGTTCACTCAATGAGACAGAGAGTTCATTCATCTTCTGGTATGAAAAAGGAAACTGGAAGACAAAATCAGCTAAGGAAGAAAAAGGTGAAAGTCTTGCAGAAAGTTTTGCTAGAAACAAGAAAGTTGCAGGTATATATCCTGCATATCTTCCTCCTTTCTACTATTGCAAATGATTTATTTGAGTTTTGTTCTACACTTTCCATGCTCCACTCCCAAGAAAACTCAGGCTTGTAGAGGAGTTCAGTGAATAGTCCACAGTCTCCCTGTCGGTGTAAGGACCAGAAGGTCAAGGGGGTTGATATTCCTCCCCTTCCTTATCCATCTTCTTACACTGCCCCACAGAAAACAGAACTTAAATGTACCTTACACACATCATTTGCATTAAAAAATTCTACATATTCACATATCTTAATCCTTTTCAGGAAATGCAGCTGATTAGAACAAAATTCATTCACTGAACTGTGTGTATACAGTTCCTTTTCATCCCTTCTCTAAACACCAATTCTCTTCCACATCAATCTCTGCCTACAGCAGACAAATATCCAGTGTAATTTATTTACTAACAAGATCTAAAGATGTCTCCAGTGTTGCAAGCAACTAAGCAATTCATGGAAAATGCTGAAGCCCAAGCTCCTAAGCTGTCAGTGAAGCCAAGAGCTCTTCACTCTGCACTGCTGGATGGGGACTGCTGCATCAGCAACTCCTGTGAAACAATTCTAAATAAGGAAAAAGCAGCAATTCCTTTTTCAAGCCAACATATGGCTTTTTTACAAGTAATCCACAGGCTGTTTATAGGAAAATAGATATACTGACTCTTCCTGCTCTGCTCTCTGCTGCTTCCTAGGTTCTTGGCCTGCATATGCTTTAAAAATTAAATCATTTCAGATGCAGTCCAAAAATCCTGTAACGAACTCATGGCATTACTGCCAAGGAACATTTACCAAAATGCAATGAGTGTAATTATAAACAATGGAAAATACTGATGATACAAAAATCTGTTCTAATTTTAACAGAGTATTCTTCAAGGTTTAGCAACTGTATAAGTCTATTTGAGTTTATGCCAAGAGAAATGGAAAACAGGAGTATCCTCATGTTAACACCAGAATGTATTTATCATTTTTAAGACAGTAAACCATATGCTGAATTACATGTAGAGAACAATATTTTGAGTTCACTGCTGAAGGCTTCTTTCACCCATCCCAAGAGTATGAAAAATTCTCCTGCCTCAGAAGCTATAGGGAAAAAGGCAAATATCTTCTGTGAGGTTCAAAACAGGCACAAATCCCAATGTCTTGTTTCTGAAGCCACAAGTCACCTGCACAGTGGCCTGATTATCAGCCAGGTAATGCTGATCCAGCTCTGCCAGAGAGCCTGAGGCACTGATGCCCACGCCCTGCCAAGCACACCAGAGATTAGTTATAATGAACTCTGTTAACTGGTGTTATGAATCCCAAAATGTTCCACAGAGAATGATCTCTTAAATAGAATGGTCTTCTCACAACCTTGAACTGCCACGCTGAGCTGCAAACTTGAGCTGCAACCAACACCCTCCATCTCACTATTACCTGAATTCCTGGCAAGCCACAGTCCCTCAGCACACCCAAAAACCCCCGAGGGAAAAGCAGCGAGTACCAGACAGCCCAGGCAGTCTGTGCTCAGCAGCAGCTCCACCTGAACTGGCACTGTGATTTCACTCAGCTTCTCAGGCCTCCTGCCCTGTGAGAGGGGACACGGGGGCCACCAGCAGCCTCAGCCCCCCACAAGCCCCTCTGCCAACCTGTTGAGCTCCCTGATGGCCCGCAGCCTGCGGATGTAGCGGCGGCAGCTGGGCAGGATGGAGAGGTGATGGGCGTGCAGCGTGAGGAAGAAACATTCCGTTGGGAACTTCGGCTCAGAAAATGGAGACGGATCCCTGTCTAAAAGACAAAAAACAGTAGAGGTGAATAAATTAAAAAATTAACTGTCTTATCTAGGGTGAGACCTTGAACTCAACTTTCTTTAAAACAAGGAAAAGCAGAGAGCATCCAGAAAAGAGATTTAAGAAAAGGGAATTCTTTGCCGGAATCAAGTACTTCCATGTACTCTGTAGGCACAGAAATGCTTAACGTATCTCAGTAAGAGTACTAACAAAGTTCAGCAATCCAGGCTGCAACCTCCTCCATTGTTGCTTTCACTCTTGTCTCATCTGTGGGAAGCTCGATTCGACACCTGGGATGGAATATGTACATGGGATCAACCGTTTCCAGCTTTATCTTCGTACTCAGCTGCTGCAGTACCCAGAGGAAGTTGAGCATGAAGCCATCTGTAGACACCAAACGATCGTCTGTCTGTGGGGTGAGAAGGAAAAGGGCTGAGGACGTGAGCTGAGAAGTACAGGAGGAGGTACAATGCCAAAATCCCATCCCTGTGGTTTCACTGGAGCCCAGCCACTCCATATCTGCACTGCTCCTTTTAGTGACACCAGACAAAGCCCAGCACTTTACCAGCTGGGAAAGCAGGGTGCTGAACACAGTCAGTTGGGATGGTGCCCTCCAAAATGGGGCAGGGCAAGTACAAAGATTTAAACACGTAATAAAGAAGCCCTGTTAATGAAGTGACATCTCAGTTCTAAGAGAAAATAAACTGTTAAAATAGGTAAACCAGATTAATTTCAGAAATGGAAAATGTATTGAAACAAAGAAGACAGGGCTTATTGCCTGTGCTAGCAGGCACTCAAAATTCTTTTGTCCTCCATTCCAGACCACCACTGCATGAGCCATCTAGTGCTATTTGTGGCTGGATGAGTAACAGGAAGAGCATTTCCCTTTATTTACCTGCATTTGGGCCTTCTTCATGTTGGCATTGACCACAGCTGCCATGTAGCCGAGAGCCGCCTCCCGGGTGTCCCCGTTCAGCAGGATACTGTGCAGGATCTTGAACAGCTCTTGCTGCAATTGCAAACAAAAACCTCTCAGCATCACAGTCCTGCTTTCTGTTGGTCTGTATTTTTATGTTCTACAGAATCCAGAAAACTCAGCAAAACTTCTGTTATATAGTCTTATCGCCACCTTTATGCACATGTTAATTATGCCATTAGTTAAACCAAAAATGTAAATACAAGACTAGTGCAACACACTACTAACACAGTATGTATTTACCCATCTTTTAACATGGACTGTAACTCATGACCAACTGATCTGATATTCTGATATTTTCTGAATTGGCTTACAGCCTTAGAGAAATATTCGTAGCACTCTATTTTTTCTCCCCAATCCATTTCAGCCATAACCTGAAAGATTTGTGATTTAAGACAGAAGCTAATTTTTTTAGATTATATTATTCATCTATGCCAAGACCAAAAAACCCACATATTATGCTTTTTTTTTTAAGGAATGAGAATACTTACCCTTGCTAATTCCAGGTAATGTTGCAAAGACTGGCTAACAACCCGGGTGTTCTCAAGAGTAATGGCAGGCCCTGAGAAGTACTTTTCAACTACTTTGTTCTGAAAGTAAGATGAATATTGGCAAATATATGCAAACATTCTGGGGAAGTAAAAAAATCCCTCACAACAAAAGAACCCCACCATGCTATTGCCAACATCCTTCTGTGACACTTACATCATCTTCAGCAAAGACAGACAGACTGAAGAAGGCTCCAAGGTAGGAAAGTCTTTGCAGCTCTCTTCCTGCACCTGTGCTTAAAGATTTAGGCAACCACAAGGGCAAAGAGACAACCTAAAAATAGGAGAAACAGCAAGTTCTTCAAAGCTGCTGTGCCAGCCATCCTGCTTTGTCACCTTCAGTGTCTGCCACATAGCCTCGAACCTCCAACAGTCAGGCTGGTGGCAAAATGGAAACAATCTCCTCAGTATTCCAGCAACCCCAGCAGTTTTTTTGTCTCAGTTTTAATAAATTCTCAGGGTAAAGGATTCCCTCTACCAGCTTAATTTAAACTATTGTTTTGCATGAGAGGCTCCACTAGCTCTGGAGAACATTATCAACAGGGACTGTACAACACCAAAATAAGTGACATAGCTCTTTTAACTTGAAGAAACTCAGACTGGAAACACTCACCAAACTGCACATGGGGTGTGTTTTCCCAAACTTGATTTCACAAAGTTCACATAGCGCCTATAAAGAAATCCAAGTAAAAATTACTTTTTTGAGTAATTCTTAAGTAACCTGTCTGCAGCAAACAAGCTTACTATGACAAACTGCTGAAAGACCAGAGCCTTTCTCCCTTGATCAGCGGAAAAGCTTCACAATTACAGTGAAGATGTCCAAAGAGAATTAAAGCACACCCTGCTCCCATTTTGGCTTTTACATCTGCTCCAAGTTGTCTCAAAAAAGCCAACATGTCTCACAGGATAACAAATTACTGCACTTATTTCAAGAATTAGCTGTGCAAATTGTTGTTTGCTCAGAACATGACAATGCCTATGCTGGACTCCTGACCTGTCCCATTAAAACCAGTAACAACAGTAAATGGAGCAATTGTTCAATCCATACACCAAGGCCTTTGTCTTCTGAATCAGAGTGGAAAAACGTCAAATGAACACAGAAGCCAGGAACAAAGAATCCTATCCAAGATCTGCAGCTCACTTTCAACTGCAGCACAGAAAGAAGCAAGCAGTCATAACAGAGAATTCTGGAAACACAAAGATACTGCTGCCTGTCCTGTGTTACATGTTCTCACTCCTCACTTATACTACAGTGAGTAACTACTGTTCCATCCTTTTGTTGCACACTGTGCCAACTAGAAGTAACAGACTCATTTTCAAGTAGTCCTTTGCAGCCAACAGCCAAATCTGTAGCAGTTCACAGACTGGGAGGATAACAAAAGAGCAGGAAAACACAATGTCAGAAAATTAATGGTTTTTTGCAAAGTACCAGAGTTACTTAGTTTGATTTGCAGCACCCCAGTCCAGCTGATTTCCTTAAGTACAAATTAAACCTGAGATGCAACAGCTTTTTTTGGCACCATACACTGAAGATCCTAAAAGGATCCGAAGGTGTTAAGTTGACAATGCTTAATTTACCAAGAATCCAACTTGCTCTTTGGTGGCCAAACACACCTTGCAAAAGACTGGTTTGTTTTGTCAATAACGCAGTAGGAGGGAAGCAAACCTAGGACTAAAGTAAGAATTTTAAAAAAACTAAAAATAACCCCTTCAACCAGGGAATATTAAGATATTTTTCTCAGTAGATAAACTCCAATTCAAATAATTTGGGGTTTAATGCAACCTACTTGAGTTTCCTCACATAGAAAAGTTGAGTCTAAACATACAGTGGTATGGATATTGGATGTTACTCCCCAGACTTAAATTGAGAGGAGTTTATTGGGATTTTACAACCATCCACAGTATTTTAGTTAAGCATGATGACATCCATACATTTGATTAATTTTATATAAAGTAATACACACAAACATTTGAGTAGTCCACTATACAAGCAGCCTTCATTAAGCTTAAGACATTACTGGCCTCACACTCTATTGAATTTTTAATGTTCTTTACACATCTCATGCCCCATTAATCTTCCAACAGAGTTTAAAAGCAATCCACTAACCAAAAAGAATTTTCAAAGAATATTGAAATGTTATCTTGCTTTGAATCTGCATATTATCAGGGAACATAAAGAAACTGCTTCTAGAAATGGACAATCCTTACCATAAGGGGATATTTAAAATTGTCACTATCGAGGGAGCACTCTTTGGAAGCCACAGCCAGGCCTTGTAAGATGGGAATAAAGATCTGTAAAAACACAAGTAAATTACTTTACTAAAGAACAGGAAACAGTCAAATTACTCTATTGCCATACAAAGCATGAAATGCCTGTTCATTCTTCAAACAGTGCAACTTACACAAAACAAAAAACTAAGATTTTTTTTTTTACTTTGTATCAGTTAAACCTGAAGGCTTTAGAGAATATTAAAAACTAAAACCCAACTTGTCTGCTGTAGTCTCAGCACTGGGGTGTTACTCCATTGAGTTCCCTGCATGTTCTCTGTGTGTTGTAGACACAAACAGGAGCACAAGTTCTGTACAGATGTCCAACAACCTACTGCCCAAATGGGGAATAATTTATTTGTCTGCACACTTGGGGCAATAATACAGCTCTGATTTTGCATGATGTGTAAGTTGGTAAAGATAATAAGCAGCACTCAAGGGTTGTTAGGAAAGAGGAAGTGACTTGACAGGAACTTATTAATCAGAAGTAATTATACCTATTTAGTAAGTCCCAATCACACAGTTCTGACAACTACACCCTCACAAAATAAACCCACAGTAATTTTGCAACAACAACAACAGAAGTCCCACTGAATTTTAAAGTATATTGTGTTGCTCCTGTGAAGAGACAAAAAAATGTTAAATCATATTCCAGAAAAGCACTATTCTGGTGGCCACGTGCTTCAGCTCCAGGAATGCTTCCCTTCTCCAGGGCAGGACCTCTAACACTTTTAAAACTGCTTTTTATCAGTCTCAAATATACTTTCAACTACATGAACCTCTACTAAAAGGAGGCCAGACAGAAATACAAATTGTTAACAGTTACTTGCACTACACATAAAAATTATCCAGTGTCTTCTTTGCAAAACTGGAAGGATCAAATGCCATTTCAAAGGCCCCTCTGCAGCCAAATCACACCATACTATGGGAGTGCTAATTAAACACAATTACAACCTTATTGATCTGCTTTACAGTATACAGGCTAGAAGTTTGCTAGTTTTGTATCTTAATTATTTATTGTCTCAGTGAGCTGCCCTGACACACAGAACAGACCATCTCATGTTTCTCAGTCATTTCCTCTGTAAACATGAAGAATTACTGGACTAGGACTTGTAAAGTGTTCTTAGCACCTTAGACACAAATTATTATTAAAGATGCAAGGAAGGGTAAAGATTGCAAGATGGAAAACACCATAAATCTGAGTAGGATTAGAGAACACTGCTGTCTTAACACATATATTTTTAGGAATTTTGTACACAGGGATGAAAACCAAGATCAATCTGGCAACATATGCCTGCACATTACAAGCAGTCCACCCCTATGTTAGCGCTGCTGCTTATTAGCAAATGCACTTTTAATACTTGGATCCAGCAAATACTGGAAGTCAGCCTCTTTCACAAAATGCTAAATGAGTTTAAAAATAGAACAAAACCAAACTCCAATTGCTTTAACAGGCTGCTAGTCCTAGAGGTAATGGATAGAGAACTACAAGACTAAAGGTCTGGAAATCCACTCTCTTGGATACTGCAAGTTATAAAACCCTGCACTACAGCTATTTGTTATCTATGCCTTACCTGTTTGAACACCTCTTCATCCTGGTAAGTTGTTCTCACCAGTTCTTGAATGAAGCCAAATGGGAGATTCCTACACAGCATATATGGTACCAGCAAAGACTGCTGCTGCAATGACCTTAATTCGCATTAAAAAAAAAAATTAAAATCTACTGATTATCTGCAGTGGTATTTGCAAAAACGTCAGAGCAGTCACATGCAAGGATGTGTCTGCAAGCACATTATCAATGTCTGGATACATCTATTCCTTTCAGAAGTAACTATTCTTGTCTGCTCAAATTACTTGGGGAAAGGTTATTCTCAAACAGATGCTGCTGCCAACATCACACTTCAGTGAACCATGCTGGAAGGAAACAACAGCTTCTCTGTAGTAATTGGTTGCTCCTTCTATCCCTCTAATTAAAAAAACCCTTTGTTAAGCTCAACTTAGAAAAAGCTTAACTGGTGAAGGAACAGTATCTTTTTTTATGTGTTTTTCTAGATTAAAAAAGAACATAATTTTAGTCTTTTCTGAATTAATGAAGTCATTACTTTTAAAATCACTTTTAACTGCTTCCTAGCATTTTGAAAGAAGTGTCTCTTCTCTTCCCAGTTCCTGATCCCCCATTTAAACTGTTCACATCACCCTGGCTGATTTTACCCAAATGCAGTTAGAAAGCACTCAAACTGCTCCCCACCAACTCATCACTTGTGAAGTAACAAACTATCCCACTGGCACACAATTCTCCTACTCCAACAACTGATCTTAGTTTTCTTATCCAATCCTCAGAAGGAAAAAAGGATCCTGGGACAGTCTAACTCCCATGATGAACATCAGCTGGATTTACCTTGGTTGTGTTAAGGATCCCTGTAGCACCAAAGCAGCATGTGAAATGCACTGGGATCGGATGTTGCTCAGTAACTGGCTAACTGTTGGCTGGCTACACATCTGATAAAAATAACTTTATTTTAATACAAACCAGAAATTAAATACAGAACACACAGGAAAGATGATACATTTATTTGTGCAGTAAAAAAGTAATATGCACACTAAGATTAGAACTACTCCAGTTAAAACCTTCCAGATTATTTATAAATAGTGTTGTTTTTTTTTTCTCCAGAAGCAAAATCCTGGAGTAGAATACAGAACACTGACAGGGAGCTGGTCTCACAAAAATGTTTTACACAGAGTAAACTTGGATAAAATGTAGTAGATTGAAAGGGGAAGGATGACTTCTAGGAGTGCTTAATTAAGAGATATAAAATACATGCATCACTCAAATTTGATGAATTAACAAGAGTCAAAGGGCCCCAATAAATTCAATAAATCTATTTCTACAACAAAGCTATCAAGAAGTATCTTCCCACCAACTTTCCCCACTAATAAGTCAGAGCAGTGTTTATGACAGCACTGACACAACCTCACTCATCTGAAACATACCTTTGGTGCTTTTCTCTCCTCTATTCCAACTCTGTCAAAACACTCAATGAGGTAGTTCAGCATCTCTGTCTCCTTACAGTTTTCAATGGTGAAGTGGTCACTGCAGGAATCGGAAACACTCGAGCTGCCAGAGCCTCCCACACTTCAAAACACAACATCAGAAACAGAGCATTAGGTAGAGTTTGTCACTTGTGCACGGTCAAACAATTCATGAACACTCCTCTGTCAGTGCTCTCAACACTCCATCCCATCACACACATGGTTCAGTGGTTCAGGTCATTTCTGTGATAATTCAGGTCATTTCTGTCATCTGTGGAGAGCTCTCCACATAACAGCTTGTCCAGCCCTGAAGTTCAGAGCTGTAAATGCCTTATTTAGTCTGAAACACAGCCACAAAGTGCATAAGTGATGGGAGTCAGTAAATCCTGATCTCACAATGCAGCAAAGAAAACAAAACAGTCTTTGAGCAGTACCTGACACTCAGGACACCACAACCCTTCTGCACCACCACTCAGAATGGCAGAAATGTCAAAATTCTGTTAACACCACCAAACCACAGGAGGCAGGAGCCTCCCACTGCTGAGAAGAGACCTGAGCTGACAGACAGGGATACACTTCTGGTGTGCTAAGGAAGAAGAATCAATAAAACAGAGGCAATACATCCAAGCTGCTAATGCTGCCTTTGACACTCCCTCATTCAAGATCATTTTACTCCAACTCAGTTCATTTCAGTTCAGTAAAATACATCATTTCATTAAGTAGCACAGCCTCAGTGGGGAAAAGAAAACACTGATACTGTAAACACAAAAACTAAACCCACAAAAACCAAAACCATCCTCAAGATGAGAGAAATTGAACACAGAAGTGAGAACAGACTCACAACTCTGAATCTCAGATTTGTTATCTCAACAAAATTCTTCTCACATAACAGCTTGACAAAGCTAATTAAAAGCAACACTCTCATTTTGCAGAAGAGACTAAAGATATAATATATTCACTTTGTATAAATGAAATCTAAAAACCAGCAATTACTTGGATGGCCTGCTGCAATTCTCCAAGAAAAGTCTGTGTACAGACAGGATAGATTTGAATGAAGACCAATTTATAAGCCCCAGATCTTAAACTGGAAAATAAGACTACTGGTTTCCTTAAATGCAGCTTTTTAAAAACGTATTTAAAACTACAAACTGTCAGAATTGGAATTCCCTTTAAACTGTAAAATAATTTACATTTCTATAATTGAACCATACAAATCTATTGTGCAAACTTTACAGTCCAACCAATAAATCCAGGAAAGGTTATTACTGTTCACATGCTGAGCCACCAGATGCTTAAGAAACACAACATTCTAATAGCAGCAATGTCTGTTTGCAGAGAGATGTTTTCAGTTATTCAATTAAAACTAATCCATGTAAAACACAGTTCTATTGAAATAGTGCTCAGTAACCATAAAATCATGCATATGGGGTTTTTTTAATGGTCTCTTTTATAAACCCCTTGACTTCTCACATCTAGCTAAAGAATACTCTTTTAAGAACAAATTTATATGAAAACCTACTAGTTCTGCAGTCATTCTGCTGAAGATTCCACTGCTATCTAACTAATTCTAATAACTAACTATTCTAACACAAAGCTCATACATCCTTCATGCACATTCAATGCCTTGGTGTTTTCAGCATACCAGTTTTTGCATAGTTGTACAGCCACTGTGTTTATATTCTAACAACTTACTGCTGTCTGAAAAATGCCAGGACACAATAAACACACTGAAATCCCAGAAGCACAGCAGAAACCCTATCCAAAGCTTGGCAACTCAATCCAATATTTGGATTGAGTCATCAACAGGGTAAAAACTAAACAAAACAGTGGGGAAAATAATCCTAAATTCCACATACACAAAGTCCTCCTACAGCTGTGTTATCAAGTTCACTCTCCTGCAATCAGACCAGACTAGAAAAGAGGAGATGCTGCTTGGAAGATGCATGTTAACCTTTGTCCTCATTTTCCAGTTTTTCATAGGAAAACATGCACAGAATGCATCAGGTATTTCAAATTACAGCCACAGGTGAATACTATTCCTTCTATTCATACAGCCCAAGAGAAGCTCCACTCAAACATCACCTCAGAACCACGTTCATTAGGCCTGGCAGACTGTATGATGAACATTTCCCTTAGTCATGTCTCCAAAGGAGAGCTGACTAACTGCTCTCATTACACATGTTTACACACCAATTTAACGAGCCAGCCAAGTCACATCCTCGGCTTCAGATCCTCCCCAGATTACTCTGAAGATCACTTGACATTACACAGGCTGTTAGTTCCTAAACAACCAAACATGCAGGTTACATTCTCCAATACCTGGACCCAAACTGGACACAAGAAAAATCATCGTCTTCATTTTCTTCATCACTACTGTCCTCAGACACATCAGAAACAGCAAGAAGGAGGAGGGAGAAAGGGTTGTCGTATAAACTACCACAACAAAAATGGAAGAGGCCATCAGATTTTTTAAGCCGGAAGTAAATGGTAGCTTTTCTTTTTAGGTCTGTCAAAAATCATCTTCTCTAAACATGCAGACAACAGGTAACTCCATGTTAGTAAAACCAGGACCATACTAACATGCTCTGTTATACTACTACAAGTTACTCAGGTATCGTCAACACCACACATTTACAACCCAAAAATTGAAATAAAATTTTGAGACCAAATAAAAATTAGGGCTGAAGTGAAATGTTTAGACATGACTGAATAATAAATATTACAGTTCTAAGCTAATGACTTTAAAGCCCTGGTCTCAAAACCTTGTGTCTTTGTTTCTCCCTCCTGCAGGAGTGAGGGATTCCAGGAACAGCCAAAAGAGGAAGAGTGGTGGTACTTAGCCTGGCATGCCGAAATATGCTGATCTGTAATTTAAATCTGTGCACCAGGGAATTGAATCCAACCCAGTCCAGCAAGTAACAGCATTCAACAAACTAAGGCCCTATTGAGAAAACTGATTTTGGAGCAGGAGTTTTATGTGGTTTACCATCCAGCAGCAGCAACTGAACAGAACATTTATGGTTTAACTGGAATGGTTTAACTCTACGAAGAGGAAGAAATTAAAACCTCATTGCTACCTTTGACATAATTCCATCACACCTCAAACACACACAAGCAGGTCAAGGACGCCTGGTTAGCAAGTCAAGGTATTAGCACAAACCCAAACGCAGAAATCAACTGGGGGTGAGTAGGGTGAGCTCAGCACAAACGTAAATTCTTCCGTAGAGCAGGCTGATGCCACACCCTGCAGAGCACACACCAAACACACTCTGCTCTTGTGCAATACCTAGGAGGGATCCTGCTCTGTAAGGAAGGACGCCTGCGCAAGGCACCGGGTGAAGCAGTAAACAAAGGTGGACCCATGGCTGGGGGCCTGTGTCTGGATGTGATGACTGGCATGGCTGGAGGGCCAGCAGCCATGGCTGGAGGACCTGGAGAACTAGATGGGATGGAAATGGCCAAGGAGCGCGGGGTGGCAGAAGCAGCAGAGCCTCCGGCATGGGCCACGGTGTAGGGGCGGTACCGCGGAGAGCAAGGATGTGTCCACGAGGGGCTGGCTGCTGGCAGCTGAGAGCTGACAGAAATGGGAGCCACTGCTGGGGTGGCAACTGAACTGGCTGGTGGGGTAAGAGATGAACCAGTCATTGGTACATAGCTTGTGAAATTGGTAGGAGGAGCTGGACTAGTCCCATAGAGACTAAACCAGTTACAGGGGAAAAAGAAAAAAAAAAAAAAAAGCAACAATTTAGGATATGCAGAAAAAGGGTGAAAAAGATCAAATGAGCAAGAGAAGTTCTTGCCCTTCTGATGACTCTTCAGCAATATTTCTGCAGCTCACACACATTATTCTACTGTTGTTGAATAAAACTATGTCACAATCTACACACTTTTAAAAATCATGGCCTGCATGAAGCAAGTTAGGGATACTACTCAGCAGAAAAGAGTTACGTGGCTTGAATCTATCAAATACACTCCTAGCCATGACAGCGTAATCAAAAATGGTGAAATGGAGGGACACTTACATGAAATAGTGCAAAAAACTTTTAAAGTCCATTCTATTTATTGTTTTTGGGACACTTCTATGCCCTTTTCTCTCTTCTAGTCTACCAATCAGTATTCAAGTGAAATCAGCATTCAGCTACAATCAGGAGTCACCTGGATAACGAGCTGGAACCAAAGGAGCCCACATTACAGAACATGGGGCTGCTTCCAGGGTTGGAGCCCATGTTTAAGATCAGGCTTCTGTCAGGAGAGCGGGCAGCTGCAGCAATGGGTTGGGAGGTGGCTGTCAGGCTGGCAAAGGGGTTCTCATCCCTTGCCTGGGTGGACATCATCAGCACTTCCATCAAAATCTGCCCAATCAAGTCCTTAAAATCTGAAAACACTGTTAAGAAGAAGAGAATTAATACCCTCACCTCTGTCTTCATCTACACAAGAGTCAGGTGTACACATTAGCAGAGAGAGAAAAAGGACAGAAACAGACTTGTGTGAACTGAGTCTGGTTTTGGCAAAAACAACCCACTGACACAATCTGTAATTATCACTGTCTATATTAACCTAAGTTCTGGAATTACAGCTACACAACAAATACAGCCTTTATGGAAGACACAGAAGATCACAGATGACCTAATGCTTCTATAGTTAGTTACTAAAATAGTCTTGTGTGTTGCACTCGTATTTTCCCACCCTGCTTTTGAGCTGGATAAGTTGTGTCAAAGAAAGGAAAACAAAACATGCACATATCCCACACACATAAAATAACAATTGTCTTGGTTATATTTTACAGGTAACAGGATCTACATTCTGTTACATAAAATAATCGAGAATTTTTGGTTCATCAAATTAACTGCTAGATGTCTACTATGATGCAAGACAATCCTTTAATTCATTAAAACATCTCCTAAAAAATAAACTCTAGCAGCAATGTGCTCTGGATCAGCACTTTAGTTTGAGGACAAAAACCACAACCAACAAGAGGAGAGCAATTGATTAAAACAGGAGCTATGAGCCATCAGTCTCACATTCCTGCTCCAAGATTCCATTTCCTGCCACATCTGCTGACAGCAGATGTTGAAATTAAGGAAAGACCACAAGTAGGTGGCTCTGGTATTGCAGCAAAGGGGTAAAAAGGCAAAAATAAAGATGGGGAACACGCCACTCAAAAGGAACAGCCCTGCCAGTGCCTCCTGCTCAGGTACCCACCTTCCTTTGGGTTCTGCTTGAACTGGGCAGAGAGTGAATTCAGGAAAATAACATCTCTGTCTCGGTCCTTCCAGGAGACTCTGAAGATCTTACAGACCAGCTGCAGAGCTTGTTCCTCCGACACTTCCGACCCCGACAGAGGTTCCTGGGAGGAACAAAACAATCAACACCTGCCTTGCACTTGTATTAGTCAATGTACACTCAGGTACAGATCTTTGTTTACAGGCTTCAGCTTAACTCATAACAGCAGATTTTGTGTAATCATGAAGGAATATTGGTCCATTTGACAAAATTTGTAAAAAACACCTGAAGGGATGCAGAAAAGATGTAGCAGAAATACCCAGCAGAATTTCCAAAACTGTAACATTCAAAACTGCACAGTAAGAAGTGAAATTCAACTGAGATACTTATGTCTACTTTAATAAATTAATTTGGGATTTAAATTTTCATTATCCACAGATACTTTAAGATTTTTTGGTAAAAATGAAAGCACAGGAAGAAAAAAGCTTCCTCTGTTCTTTCCTTCCTTCACATCTTGCCCAAGTTAAAGACATCTTTCACTTGAATGAAGTCAGGACAGGACAAAAGACTCAAGAATTTGCCTTGTTTCCCCTTCTTACAAAGAAGGAAACATGATGTAAACTGTGCTCAAAATGAAAAACTAATTTCTCTAACAAGAATGCTGCCACACAGTGTCTGGCAAAGGTTATAGGTCAGTTCTTGCACTCCTAAGGCAGCTTTGAGTGTGCACCTGAAAAAATGATGGAATGCAAAGGCAATGCACGTAACTACCCTGCAGTGTGAGGAGAGGTGGCCTTTAAAAGCTCCCAGAACATACATGACAAACCAGTACCATAACTCTGCCCTCCCCTACGCTCTTCTACCAACACTGTAAAAGAAACATAATACACAAAGCAGAAAATTCAGCTCCAGGCCATTTCAAATTTGGAAGACTTTGAGGCTTTTTACCTGCAAGAGTTCTGTGAGAGTTGCAGATATTTACTAGGTCTAAAATCAAATTCTGGTATTTGACTAATACCACCTTGCACTGCTATGTATCTTACTTCTCAAGATAGTAACATTCTTCTTTTAGAAAAAATAAGTCAATGAGGAAGAACAAAACATAGATCTAAAAACACAAGGTTGTCACTAAAAGTCTCCCTTTTTTTCTCCTTTAAATTTGAGGCTTCATAATGGCCACCAGGTAAGCCTGGTGGATTTTTAGCAACTACCAGCACTATATCCTTCTCAAAAGCTTTCCCTCAACCCCTTAACAAACCATAAATTTTGGTACATTAATACATTTTCACTGACTTTATCACTCTATCAATATTCCACTGGTTTCAAGTACCTCTACCTCACTCTTTCTGCAAAAAAGTTTCATTAATGACATCACTGCCAGTGCACACAACCAGGCAAGAAAACATTTTGCTCATGTAAAAGGACAGTGTCATTTCCCCTTCACTTCCTTTCTGGTATCTTCAAATGAGTAAGAAGTATCAAATCAGGCTGCAAAGGTTTGATTTCCTTTCCCTGCTCCCCCCAGCCCTGACTGGAGGAGTGTTCTGGAAGCCAGGCTGGCCAGGGCCCAGGGGAAGCTGAGTGCCCGCCTGCAGCTCGGGATGCCGGCGGATCCTGCGGCAGCGCTGCTGCTGTGGCTTCAGGCCAGCCTTTACCAACTGACCTTATTTCTGACAGGGCACAATAAACAAAGACATCTAATGAGCACTGCAAGCTTTGTGGCAGAAACTTCACTAAACTGGCATCCCATTTCTTTATGGCTCTATTTCACATGGGCCTTGAAATCAAATGACAAAAAGGACAATTTGAGGAGCGGATTAGAGCTCTACATTTGCTTTCTTTTTCTACTTTAAAGGGTTCTACCATCTCTCTAAAACTTGATAGCTAATTCTTGCAGATTTTCTTTTAATATCTAGAAGAAAACCTTATTACACAACATTACTCCAGCATACACAACATACATTTGAAGCAGTACCTTGTGAATAGGTGACCATTTGTGCCATACAAATAAGATGCAACAATCTTCAAAGTTTCTTAAAAAAAATGTTTTTTCAGGCCTACTGTATCAGAAAAATTATGTAGGCATTAATAGTTCACTTTGTTGTAGGATACAGAACAAATTATTTTCTTCAGTTTTCAAATGCCTTTTGTAAACCAATTTGAGACATCAAAATGCAGCTTTGATATTGGAAGTTTTGACCTTTTTCCCTTCACGCAAATTTTAGTGAGAAAATGCAGTGCAGAAATTGTTTGCAGATGACACCTGAGGGATAGTTCCAGGATTTGATCTATCCTCTCAAAAGCACAAGTTCAATATATGGAGGTAACTGAGCTCATACCTCCTCCAGGTACCACAACCCAGGCTCACCTTGTCTGTCAGACTCCTTTTCTCTCTGCGATCATTCTCATCAACCTCCATGTTCTCAATTCCTGAATCCACATCTACCTGGGACATACTGCAAGTGGAAATAAGAGAAAAATCCCATTAATTTGTTGAAAGTTGCAGACAGTCCTGTGTTAGATGCTCACTGAAAGTTTACCCTAAAGCAGATGCAGCAGAGAAAGCAATGCAAAAATAGCAATTCAAATCACTGGTTGATGAACGTTTCTCATATTACATTTGAGTTCCAAATTTCTTCAGCAGGCAATACAAACGACACAGCTATCAGATCCCACAACCTTTTTCTTTTAAACAGAGTAGCTCAATTATCCCCACCAGACATGCTCATCTCTTAATGTCTAAGATAATATTCTGTCTTTTACCACTTTAGGTCAGGAATTCCCATTAAAACCAGGCTAGAAAAAGCATTACAGTGGTCTAAACAGTGTATGATTTTTAAGCACTAACCCTACTGCATTACCACAGCTGGCAGGGAGAAAGGGCAGAGCCTTGTCATGTAAGAGGTTTGAACACCAGCATTGTGCCATATTTGCCAGCTGTTACAAGCTGCATTTTTTACCTTTTCTCACAGGAGACACTATCAATGTCCATGCTCTGAGACCGAGAGAGGGACTGAGATTGGGTTTCAAGGCTGTTTGATGGAGAACTGCTGAGGGAACTCACTCCTTCGCTGCTCTGGCTTCGGTGGGCTACTCCTAAAGAAAAGGCACCACCAAGATTACTGCTACAGCAGTGGGAAGGCACTACACATTATTTGCATGGAAAAGGAGAGGAAATACTGTTTTTCAGTCCAGGTCAACCATTCTTAGCAGTGCATTAAGAAATAAAAGTTAATAACCACATTTGACTGCAGATAATCACATTTTCTACCTCCCTTTGCAGCAGCAATGTAGGAATGCTTACCTGCATTAAACAAAGAACAAAGATAAACTTGCATCTATGAAGTGCTTATAGATTCACTCCTATAAAAACTGATCTTTACAGGATTGCTCTGTCTACTACCTTAAGATGTTGTCAGACCCCCTCTAAAGATTGTTCTATTAGAACAGGACTTTACACTGGGCCATTACAATGGAGTTACATCATCACTCATGAAGGGGCAAAAAATATTCCTTGAGTTCTTCATCTCTCCTCCTCCCTCTTCCCAAAGAAAATCTAGCTAAATCAGTGGACAAAAGAGACCAGAGCAAACAAAGCTCACCAGGGCAAAGGACTGCACTGTTCTGCATTCCCTTGGGGTCTTACTCTTATAGCCAGGAAAATGTACTTTAACAGTGATGCTGCAGCACTCATTAACACCCCTCCTCAACCCTACCTACCATCCTTTTACACAAATTTTCCAGAATTTACTTGCATCTGTACTTTGCTAGATTAGGTACACAATAAAATACCTGACACCTAAAGTTCCAGTTGTCACTGATTACACTGGTTTTAGGTTCTCTAAGGTATTTTCAAAATACATACAAAATAATTATATTTTCCATGAAATTGATTCCTATGTCTGATTTCACCATGACAGGCAACTCCTTAGAACAATGGATGCTTACAAGGACATTATTCTGCTGGAGCTGCTCTCAGTGTGTCCAAATGAATTAAAATCCTCTGCAGTCACTTTAGTCTGCTGCTGAAAGGAACTGCTGCAAACCACACAGCATTAGCTGAGTCTTCATTTATGCTACATAAACACAAGATAAACTGCTATGAATATTTTTTTCCTGATCCATTCCCCAATTTAACCATATCTCTTACCCTGATGTGAAAAAGACACACATTATTAAACAGCTGCACAAATGGCACTGTAGGAAGCAAACACTAGAAACTCCTGCTTTGGGTCATCAGCCAATCCAGTCAGTACAGTCAGGTATTGTCCTGGGGAATTCTTAAAACAGGAATCTCCAAGGTCTTCACTGTCTGGGCCCTTCAAACCACAATAAACCCATCTGCCAGTACCTGAGCATTTCTATCTCCAGGTACACATTTCCACACCTCCTGCTCTGCTGGCAGAATTGTTTATCCAGTTGTGCCCTAGGATGGATCAGGAGCTCCTCTGTTTGAAAATTAAACATTTACTTTTCCTGGGTTAGTTTTCACTTGTATCAAGCCCACGATCCCCCTCACCACAGACAGCAGAGGAACAAATACTCCTTTCAGCAAGAGTCAGTCCTCAGACGGACTAAAACAGCCATGTAACCACAGGCTGAGGGAACACAGTGAGTGGACTCTGCACCATTCTTAAAAGAAAAGAAGTCACCTCCACCTCTGGGCTGCTGCCTTTAATCATGAGGACAATACAGAGTGTTAAATTCCATCTACAGCGAGTTTATCTCGGGAAATGCTTTTGATAGCTTTTCTCTGTCCTGCTTTGGATGCAAGGAAACAAAACAAGCAGGAAGGAGTCACTTCTAGGGATTTCTGAACAGTGCTATAACTAAATGACAAGATTTAAGCTTGTAAAATACTCTACTTGCCAAAGAGAAAACCAGAAAATTCAAGAAGCAAACAGGTAATTGCTAATGAATTTGCAAGCTCATCAAGGAGCATTGGAAAACTATTATTTCTATTGATCTATTAGAAATCATATTGAAAACCTGGTTAGAACCCTCTTAACATTTGTCTTGGGATGGTTTTGAGAATCTCTCAGCTTAGTAACACAAAAGGCAAAACAATTTAAGTTTTCAGATAAAGATCACAATCCTGGAAAACAAACTTGTCCCAATTTCTAGGTCAGATAATTTGAAATCAAAATTAATTTCTGTTAGGTCAAATGTGGTATAAATACATTAATTTTGTCTTCACCTCTCTACAGAACAACCCTCCCAACTTCCCCTGCTTGCTGCATTTGTATGATTTTAATAGATCAGTTATTTGTTGCATCTTCTGAAAAAATACAATTTGTAAATATCCTGCTTGTATTCCCTCCAGTAAATAGTGAAACTGGCAAAGTAATACAAAGCAGAAAGCAAATACTTCGTTCTTACACTGAGGATGCCCTGACTGGGCAGCTTGCTATTTTTAATTGTGCTGAATGCTTGCAACTAAAGATCAAAAATTAACTTGAGACTGTTTGCTAAAATGTACCTAGAAACCAATCAATAGAGACTGTGTTGCAAGACTTGAAAGGGATTTTCCTATATCCTTGACACATCTTTTCCATAATATTGTGTAATAATAATTGTTATTACAAACTTCTTCAAGCTTTGGTAACCCACGAGTTTACTCACACCTGGAAAACAACTGTAAATGAAATAAATGGAAAACCACTTATTACTCGGAATATTAAAACAAAAACTACCTTCACTCACTGTTTTACATCATTTGTTTCTGAAAGTGACTTTCAGTGAGAGCAGAAGTGGCGCTGTACAGCGAGGAGCTGCACAAGGAACGTGCACAGACACACGAGGAGCAGCCAGGAGCTGCCAGCCTACCTGATGCCCCGATGGGAGAGGTAGCTGGGGTCATGCTGTGCACGCTGAGGCCCAGGCTGTGCGAGGGCCCCGGCGCTGGGGCTGCGCCCGGCGGCCCCGGAGGGGTCTCTCTCTGCGGGGACGTCAGCGGCGTGCTGGGCTGGGACGAGGAGCCTCCTGCCAGCCGTGCCAGGCGCCTCCGACGGATCTGCAGGGAGAGGAGCTCGAGTGACCCCTCTGCTGTGGGGAGAGGAGCCTGAGTGACCCCAGTGCACCTGCAGCTGCAGGGAGAGGAACCAGAGTGACCCCTCTGCTGTGAGGAGAGGAGCCTGAGTGACCCCTCTGCTGTGAGGAGAGGAGCCTGAGTGACCCCTCTGCTGCAGGGAGAGGAGCTCGAGTGACCCCTCTGCTGTGAGGAGCCAGAGTGACCCCTCTGCTGTGAGGAGAGGAGCCTGAGTGATCCCAGTGCACCTGCAGCTGCAGGGAGAGGAGCCAGAGTGACCCCTCTGCTGTGAGGAGCCAGAGTGACCCCTCTGCTGTGAGGAGCCAGAGTGACCCCTCTGCTGTGAGGAGAGGAGCCTGAGTGACCCCAGTGCACCTGCAGCTGCAGGGAGAGGAGCCAGAGTGACCCCTCTGCTGTGAGGAGCCAGAGTGACCCCTCTGCTGTGAGGAGCCAGAGTGACCCCTCTGCTGTGAGGAGAGGAGCCAGAGTGACCCCTCTGCTGTGAGGAGAGGAGCCTGAGTGACCCCTCTGCTGTGAGGAGAGGAGCCAGAGTGACCCCTCTGCTGTGAGGAGAGGAGCCAGAGTGACCCCTCTGCTGTGAGGAGAGGAGCCTGAGTGACCCCAGTGCACCTGCAGCTGCAGGGAGAGGAGCCAGAGTGACCCCTCTGCTGTGAGGAGCCAGAGTGACCCCTCTGCTGTGAGGAGAGGAGCCAGAGTGACCCCTCTGCTGTGAGGAGAGGAGTTTGAGTGACCCCTCTGCTGTGAGGAGAGGAGCCTGAGTGACCCCTCTGCTGTGAGGAGAGGAGCCAGAGTGACCCCTCTGCTGTGAGGAGAGGAGTTTGAGTGACCCCTCTGCTGTGAGGAGAGGAGCCTGAGTGACCCCTCTGCTGTGAGGAGAGGAGCCAGAGTGACCCCTCTGCTGTGAGGAGAGGAGTTTGAGTGACCCCAGTGCAGCTGCAGGGAGAGGAACCAGAGTGACCCCTCTGCTGTGAGGAGAGGAACCAGAGTGACCCCAGTGCAGCTGCAGGGAGAGGAACCAGTGACCCCAGTGCAGCTGCAGGGAGAGGAACCAGTGACCCCAGTGCAGCTGCAGCTGCAGGGAGAGGAACCAGTGACCCCAGTGCAGCTGCAGCTGCAGGGAGAGGAACCAGTGACCCCAGTGCAGCTGCAGGGAGAGGAACCAGAGTGACCCCAGTGCAGCTGCAGCTGCAGGGCTGCCTCGGCCGTCCCTCCCAGCATGGCTGGCTCCTGCAAAGGCCAGCACTGAAGCTTTCCTCACCTGAAGGCTGCTCAGTGGAGCTGGGCTGGCTGCCCTTCCTTTGTTCTGTGCCACAGCGCTAAGATCCCCTCCATGTTCGAATGTTAAGTATGTATTTGCTGCCTTGGAAAACCATTTGTACTGGGAATGCTGTGTTTGTCCCTCGAGGGGTTGTGTAAGACCAGTTTAACATTTACTGCTCAGCAATTTCAAAACCTGCAATACTCCTCCCCATTTACTTTGGCATTTGACAAACCATGTTAATGTGATAAAAGGGACATGAATGTGACCTTTGCTTTAATTTTACACCACATGATACCAACACACTCATGCTAAAAAAGGTCCAGTTGAAAGTTATTCAAGACCACCACTGTCCAAATTAATCCACAAAAGAACTGTAACACCAAAAAATATGCATCCTGTGTGCTGGACAGAAGCACCTTGACAAGTAAAGACACAGTAAAAAACATCCTATTGTCACCTAGAGGCATTCCACCACAAAGAATTTTAAAAACAGTTTTTTGCATGTTACTTTTAAGACTGCCTTTAAAATCCAACTACAGAAAACTGTTACTACTTAATTAAAATCAGTATGTGATCACATAACACTAATATTATACATGAGAAATAACCATCAAAATAAAACTTATAAAACTAGATTTATAATGTTTCAAGCTTCACATAAACAAAAATCAGGAAATAAGTTATTTATTAACACAGGCTACCTCACAGCATCTATGCCCAAAGCTTACATTTTTGGGTTGAAATAGGCCCAAAATAAAAGTATCATATTTGAGGATGTCAGGTCCCTGCAAAAATCAGCAATTCCTGTTATTCTCTTTGTATTATGACACTCAAGCATTGCACACAACTTAAAAGTTTTCATTTCTGCTCATAGTCCTAAAGAACTGCCAGGCAACTGAAAGAGTGAACAAAAGATTTGTGTCAAGTCAATGTCTACACTACATTGCTATATCATTTAATGGCCTGTGAAGCCTACTCCAACAGGAAGAACAACAGATCAAATTAAATCAGACTTCAAAAACTGTGGGAAAACAGTGTGTGGAACTACATCTCCCTCCACGACGGGTGTCACCACATGAACATAGAAGGCAGATAGAATTTTTTTTTAGGACTCAAAAAAATAGCTATGAATAGAATCTCTAATCCTTCCTCCTGGTAAAGCAAAATAGAGGAGCTTAATGCAGAAATATATTGTTCAGCTTTGCATTTAAGTAAAAGTAATACATATTAGGGTCTCCCTCCTCTTCATTTGCTCCTCATATTTCAATTTTTCAGTTCTTTATCCAAGTGCTTATCTGAAAAAACTCCAGAACTACCTCAGCCCTCAAAGGTATAACTAAAAAAATGTCAGCTACACATCCCCATATCTGAATCCAAATTAAGTGTTCACAGCTAACAAATACAACAAACACACACAAGCACTCCATATATGCACCAATGTCTGAAGGAGAATGATAATTTATTTTTCTTGCTTTTTATATAATTAATGCAATATGGAACTCTTCCACAACTGTTCACATTAATGTTTGCTAGCTAGCTCCAAATCAGATGTAAGGAAAGATATGTGAGGAGAACAAGGCAGAGATGATAGCCAATACATTTCTGAATTAATTCACAAGTGCAGTCCAACTGATCACTCAAACAAGGTCCCCCCTTTATCTTCTCCCAGTGTCAGGCAGACAGGTGAGGACACTGGTGGCACTTGGCATTCCTTCCCTTCCCTTGCTAGGCAAGATCCATGCCCGAGTTACAGCAAATCCACCTGCAGGACTGTTGAAACACTGCTGAAACAGGAGGACACCGAGACAAATCTGCCTCTTATTTGTCCCCCTCAGTCCATCAACCACCCACTTCCTTCAGGGCCAGTCCCCCAGACCGTAACCTGCCCTGCAAAACAGTCTGAAGAGGGCCTGGAACAAGAAATCTGCACAGACACTGGGCTGCTTTAAGATATTGCAATAAAAATGAATACAATATTCTTCCCTGCCCCTTCAAGGATGGTGGGCAAATTACCTTCCTTACTGCTGAACAAAGTAACATTAAAATATAAATAAACTGAATATTTTTACCAGTGTCAGATACAATTTTCACAGCTGAGGATACATGGAGCACATGTTAAAGGATCAGATCTGGTTCTTGGATATTCCAAACTGTCATATTCCTCCAGGTCTATATAAAATTATTACAGGAATCTGAAGTTTGATCTGAAGGCTAGGAAGTTTTAAGTAAGAGACAAAAGAGGAGAAACATACTATGCTAAAAAGGCCAAGTACAGGCTGAAAAAAGTTCGAAAAGATGGCATAAAACTGGTGGACACATTCTATCCAGTTAGTCCCCTGTATCCTCAGGCTGGACAGCAGGGAGAGGAGGGAAGATGGGATTTATGCTGAGGGCACAGCTGGGGACTCAGAAGACACAGTTTGTTTGCACAACACAAGGGACAAGTGAGACCCCAACTTGTTGCCTTCACATAACACAAATACCAGGTCAGAAGTGTGGGAGTTTCCTCCAATTAACCTGTTCCCATTTCAGACTGACTCCCCAAATTACCACAAAGAAGCACAAAGCTGGAGGTTTAAAACAATGTTTTAGGGAAGTTTAGGGTATTGGAATAATTCCCAAGCCTTGATTTCAGACCTAAGCCAGGGACACACGACAAAGCTGTTAAGTGTCATTATGTTACCCAATAGTGACAAGGTTTTCAGTCCTATTACATGGACATTGCTTGCTCCACAGCCCATTTTCCCTGCAGAGCACAGCTCCAGAACACACAGTTTAAAAGCCTAATTAAATAAAAAAAAAAACTAATTGACTGAATGGTAAGAGCACATCACTTTTTAACTAGTATAGTCTAGTACAGTTTTTGCTGGACACATCTGGACTACATCTATAAACAGTAGTTTTCAGAAATGCATTTTTTATCTAAATGCACTTCTTAAAAGCTGTTAGCTGCATGCACCACAACAAAAAAGTAAAAACAGCACCCTGTTAAAGATGGTGCACTGATGATTTGACTTTGCACCAGGTAAGTCCCTCAGGCTCACACCTTCCCAGTTTAAAAAAATCTGTATCAGTATTTGCTATAGTAGCAACTGCTTAGTGAGACTCTAAAGAAATTTTCTATTCAACCATAATGCAGAAGAGTTCCAAATCTGTACAATAAAGGGTAATTTGAATTGATAGCTTTATTTTTCTTGTATTCATTAGAGCATGTTAAACTGGTGTAAGAAATGCTTCATTTTTCTGTGATAGTGGTCATGGTCTACGCTCAGAAACTGCTACTCAAAAATCACGTACATGTTGGAATATGACAAACTCACATCATTCTTTCCCACTTTATGCTACATTTAGCTGGATTCTGCTTTTTTCCTCTGAAGTCCCTGTTCTCATCCTGTGCTATCTACTGTGCTAGAACCCACGTACTTGGAAGGAAATTTTTTACCCCCTCCTAAAAATTTTACTATGGTCTGTAATGAATTACAACTTCAAGTTGTAATTAGTAAGTTGCATTAATAAAGTGAACACTGAGAAAATGTCAGTGAGAGACACTGTTAGTAGGAGGGGAAAATATCTTCTTGAAACTAAGATACATATATGATCAACTGTGTATCTCTTCTTTTTAAGCTGCAACCGTTAGTGCTATATTTAATTATGGTTTGATAACAGAAGATAAGGTTATCTGTAAGAGCCTTGCAATTAAACTTCCGTTAAGTATTTTTTCACCTTCAGCCACTGCCTGAAAAAAAGTCTGAATCTGAAGAAGTAACACAGAGCATATTTCAGAAGGTTATTTTTCACTATAGTCTGATCCAGGCCCACTGTGCCAAATAACAGCAAAGTGGATATGTGGAGGAGTATTAAAATCTGCTTGGCTCTGACTTTTCAGTGAACCATCCATTAATAACAAGAAGTGACACCGTGACTCTGTTAAAATGATACAAGATTGTCACAAGCAATCACCTAAAAGACCCTTTGGTTTGGTCCTTGCTGAACTGGGCAAGAAGAACGTGGAAAAGTCACTCAAGACAAATATTTGGCCAAAAAAGCTGGATGAGTCCTCCCTGGAGAACTCCTTTCCTGCAGCCTCAGGTCCATGATGCAGTGGTTTTGATGATGTCAGTAGTGTGCTGAGGCAGTGACACAAATAAGCCTACATAGGTTAAATAACTCTGAAATTAATCATAAAACACCTCAGGATCTGAGCAGTTTAACAATGAGAAGAACTGCATGTAAACAAAGTACTCATGAAATACACCTGTAAAATTGGAGATCCTTTTTCACAGTAGACTTACACCACCAGTGCCCCGTCCCACTCCTCCCAACATGGGAACTGCTCTCCTTTTCTCAGTGCTTCCACAGAGCATGAGGACCGTCATCAAGTAAACAGCACAAAGTATTTTCTCCTGGATAGTGATGCAACACAGGAGGATTGCTAAATTGTAACAGACATCATCACCAAAAACATCCCAACTTTTGGAATACAAATCTGAGTGACAACAGCAGCCTACGATCCCACCATAAGACACGGACAGAATAAAAATAACTTCTTTTGATCCTCCCTGGAATATAAGCACAGCACTGAGCCTGTATTTTAGCAGGTCTGATACGATATATTTTGATTTCAGGATTACACTGGGACAGTGAGAAACTCCCTGGATCCTGCTATAATATATCCAGGACATAATTAATTTGGAAACCCTCTAATATATGGGCAAAACTTAAGACCTTATTCTTTTTTAAAAAACAAAGGAAAACAGCATTTTTTAAAAGAAAGAAACAAGGAACAGCTCACCTTATTCTATGTGAATTGAATATATACATTATAGATAGATGTTTGCCAATTACACCATAACACTAGAATTCTTCACTGAAAGACGAAGAGCTTGAATAGATAAAGAAAAGAAAATCGAAGGAAACACTGGAAAACTGACAAGCCTGATTCAAGCTGCTTCAAGAAGAAATTATACTAAATATAAGCCCACGAACACACCCATCTTGCTTCTCAGCAAAGAGTCTAAGGAAAATTTTAAGTGTTTTACTACGTTAAAAGGTTGGGTGTTTCAAATCAAACACAAAGAACACATAAACGCCTAGTATTGGACACAGAAAAGGAACACGCTGCAGACAAAGGCTACCTAGCAGATGGAATCAGAGAATAAACAATTAACCAGGAGAGCAGCAACCCGACCCCACGGCCGAGCCCGGGGGTCGCGGGTCAGGGACAGCCCGGGGACGGGAGGAAAGAGACAAACAGCGAGCACAGACACGGGGCGAAGGCAGAGCATTTCAGGGTCGTTCCTTGCACACCGTCGGGTCCGAGCAGGGCCCGGCACAGCCCGGCGCCCCCTCCCCGCGGGGCCCACCCGCCCCTCAGGCCCCGGCCCCGCGCACTCGCCTCGTCCGCGCTCAGCTCCTCCATCGCCTTCCTCTTAATGGTGCCCGGAGGAAGGGCGCGTTCCTCCGCCCCGCCGCGGGGCCGCTCCGAGGCAGCGCTCTCCTGCCGCCGCTGCCCCCCGGGCCGCCTCACAAGGGCATCTCCGGGGCGACCGCGCCGCGCCTCGCCCGCCGGCAGCACCGCAGCCCCCGGCCCGCTCCCCGCCGCCCACCCGCGCCTCAGCTGCCGCCGCGGCCGAGGGGAAGCCGCCCTCCCGGTGCCCCCTGGCCCCTCAGAGCTCTGGACCCCGGCCCCCGCCCGCCCGCGGCCACTGCCCCGCGCAGAGATTATTCATCAAAACAACAGGGCGGCGGCGGCCATCTTGGGGATCACGTGACCCCGCGGGGGGCCGGGCACGCCGGGGCCGCGCGCGCGCCACGCTGGCCAATGGCAGCGCCCAGAGGGGCGGGGGGGGCGGGGCCCGGGGGACCCGGGAAAGGCGGGCCCGGGAGGGGCGGAGCCCGGGGGTCCGTGAGGGGCGGAGCCCGGGGAGACCCGGGAAAGGCGGGCCCGGGAGGGGCGGAGCCCGGGGGACCCGGGAAAGGCGGGCCCGGGAGGAACCCGGGAGGGGCGGGGAGCGGAGCCCGGGAGGGACCGAGCCCGGGGGACCCGGGAAAGGCGGGCCCGGGAGGGGCGTGGCCCGGGTCCGTGAGGGACACACGGCTCCGGTGTCCGTGTGGGGTCCCGGAGAGGCGGGAACAGGAGCGGGAAGAGAGCAGAGGGCAGCTGCCGCTCAGCGATGCCACTATCCCAGGGAGGGTCAAGCTGCTGCAGCCTTCCCTTTCCACCGGGTCCGTAAATATGAACCCCTTCTCAGCGACGAGGGATTGGGAATTCTAAATTCTAAATCTAATTATTGCGAGCTGAGGAAAAAAACAAGATGCCAAGGCCCCATTGAACACTTGGTCTAGGCCTTTTCTAAGTGTAGTGTGAACATGAACTATTTTTTTTTTCCTTATTACAAACTTTTCTGCACCTAATTCCTACATTACACCACAAAATACTATGTTTCTGGAAGACATTTCCTTCCCACTCGAAATTAAACTCAGCTACAGAACACGGCCAGGCTCTATGTAAGTACATTGGAGGCTCCCCCCCAGCTCAGCTTGTTTTAGAATACACGTAGATGAAAGAGAAAAGGATTTTTAGAAGTTGCTCCTTTGGCAAAGGATAAACGAATTGAGAGTTGCATCAGCAAGCTTTTAGCCCAGGATGAACAGTCCCTATAATATGACCTGAACAGCGAGCCGTGCACGGGGCAGGGTGATCTGAGTCAGCAAGGGAAAGAATCCCGTAAAAGCTGACAACAGGATGTTCTTAAGATGGATCTAAACCGATCCATATGAGCTAACAGGAGTTATTTTCATACACGCTGCAAATAATTATATAGCAATAGAATTGATCCATTTTTTAAATGCAATATGAGGCAGGTAGGCTATCTGCTCTTCTGTTTTTATATACATCTTTAATGTACTTTATTGATCTAATTTTTTTTTAACAAAATATTTTGATTACTTAACCAGGGTGCTCAGAAAGGAAACCAATACTTGGATCATAATATTTATTGCCAGTCTTTTTATAGAACAGATTTATATTGTTACCTTTGATTTTCAGATTACACTTCATTTTATGTTTATCTCCTTGGGATTTTTTTTTTAAGATAATTGAAGTGGTTTGAAACACCTTTGACTAAAACCCTTCAAGTGCTTCTCTGGGGAGCCCTATTCTCGTCCTTCAGGGTCATCACCGCCTTTCTGTGCTGTGTCTCACAGGTTTTGCAGGGGAGCGCATCTCGGACGCGGTGCTTTGGGAGATCTGCGCTGTAACGCTCGAAGCCTCGGCAGCTCCGGAGCAGCAGCAGCAGCCGCTGCAGAAGCGCCATCCGGCGGTGCAGGAAACTCTGCCTGCTCTGCGTTTTATCCACGGATGTGAGTGCTGCCCCAATGTGTGATTTCTGCTAACATAACACTCTAACAGCAATTTTGCTTTTCAGTCACATCAAACCACTCGGTTCCAGAAGGAAGACGCCGTCAGGATCCATAAACACCACACTTTTTACTGCTGGGCCCCACATTTCCTTAACTGTATAAACACTATTAGTCCCTTTAATATGGAAACCAGCTGAAATTTATATGGGTCTCGTAATTAGAGGAGAGCGTCAATCTAACCAAAAGCCCTCCATGCTTCAACAGATTGTGTCTGACTCCGATGGTGCCTTTAAGCATTTTGAACTGATAAGAAGTATCAGAAAGGAGGTGGTACTTGATTCAAAATGTCAGAGACTATTTTTTCACATGAAGTAATTAAGTTACTAAGCCTGAGCTACAGTTTTTCAAGAATATGCAAGGAAGAATATGCAGCAACTCATTTCATTTGTAACTACCTAATTTATCTGACAACTTACATGTTCACACAATAAAAGCTTTTCTATGCAATACTGCACATGGTCATAAAGAAAAACATTTCATCTAATTGACAGTTGTATGCAAACAAAGCTTATCTAAAGCAGCATTGTTTTCCCTCTGTATATGTGCTTACGGAGTTCAAATATTTTGCAGAGTGGAATCTTCGTGCACCATTTGGACCCCTCTTCGTGGTTCTGGGATTTGACCACAGGCTTTTTTTTTCCTCTGGTAAGCTCAACTTAATTATTTTCAAGAACAAAGCGGCTCTAGCACAATATGGGGCCTCACACCACTGTGTGAAAGACACAAACAAGTAAAGCAGTGGTCTACACCTTAAAGAGATGCATTTTGAAAAATAAATCAATGTTTTTTGTTGTTTGCTTCATTATCTGTTATCTTCCCTTCTCTCTCAGCACCCCACTCCAGCTGTTTTATTTGATGTTGACATGCCTCCCAGAATTGGTAGGTTTTCTTCTTTTAATTGACTTTTGATTACCTAGAGACCCAGGCCTCATCACTTATGTTTTGGGTTGGGTTTTTTCCTCCAAAAACATATTCAAAAGCAAGGTACTTAAGATTAGTTTGGTTTGGGGCATTTATTAGCAAAAATCAGATCTTTAACAATGGCAACAGCAGACTTATTTCCTGAGCCAGAGACTTCAGCCATTCAGGTTAACAGGTACAGGAGTCAGTTCTGGTCCACAGAGCCCTCGCTGGACATGAGGCTCCTGTGCAGAGCTGTCCCTGCAGGCAGGAGCCAGCACACCACACAGATTCAAGCTCTCTTGAAGACCTGTCTACATACTTGATTCTCACAACGAAGCTCCTACCAAAAAAAAACAAAACAAAGAGAAAACCCAAGAGTACAGATATATATAGTAATCAAAGGAACTGCTTCCAAAATTGAACACAGATCCTTTGCCACTGCTCTGGCCATGCTAATAATCTATGCTTAACATTCCAAATTTAACTGCATGTTGCAGTGAAACAATGAAGCTGTTTCAAAGCAGAATGTGCTCAAAATGTACCACCCATTACACATCCTACAGTGCACACTGTGTGTGTGAAGACTTATGCACACCATGTCCACATTATAAACCTAATTTTTGCCCTACAGAGATATAATTAGTAGAAATTTTAAGTCAATACCAGGTGGAGGTCATCTCCTTCAAGCCAGTGAGTCCAGCCCCTGTTCTTCTTCTCACCAGTCTGGACACAGACAAGTTTGTCATTCTGCCAGGTAACGAGGCTCTGTAGAACAGGGAACAAAAAAGTGTTTCTGCATGTCTGTCTCAGTTCTGCAAAATACTTGTAGAAAATGTGCATTTTCCTGGATAAAAGAGGACCTAGATATTACTCCTGAGTGAAAGTGTGTAACTCAGGCTCCTACTGCTCTCTTGCATTACAAATGTTATTCTTGAAATAATTTCAGCTCAAGTATCTGGATCGATCATGGCACCTTAATTTTGTCACAGCCTCATATTCACTCTTACCTTGCATTTTCTGTTATCCAAGCCTTTATTATCTTCCTCAAACTCTTCTCCAACTTTGAATTCAAGCAAATAATCTCTGAATGTGCTAGTGGTATGGATATAGAATGAATCACCATCTTGTTTGATCACTTTCTGAGGTTTCAGCATTTTTGCTATTTTGCGTGTTGCAAAGTCGATACCTTGGACAGAAGGCAAAAATATCAGAGTTGTATTTATCACCAGCCATTCTGGCAGCCAGGAATTAACCTTTATCACTACTGGAAGAATTTCTTAGGTAGTATGATCTTACAGCTATGCAGCATTTTGTTGTTTTATTGGAACATTTAGTTTTGTTTAAACTGCATGTTACACAGGTTAAGTTGTCCTCTTGTACTTTTTACTCTTTGAAAAGCAGTTTACTCAGTTGTTGCACAATTCCTATATAAAGTTTCCAGGACTTTGATTCAGAAGACTTCTGGAGAAATTTGGCTTCCCCAACAGAGACACCCAAACTTGGTTTCAGACTTCACCCCCACCCAGCAAGAGGTTAATGCCTATTCTCATCCTTTGACAGAGGAAAGGCAATGAAAGAATTAACAAGAACTCCCTGCATTCTATACCGTAAATAGGGTGAAATGAAAGTCAGTCCTTAAAATTCAAGAAGACCCTTATAGGAAAGGGAGGAAGGACAGAAGCAGGTATTTTCACCTACCTAAGGCCACCATATAACCTTCAAAGTTGTCATTGCTGACAAGGTTCCAGGTTCCACTGAAATCCACAGGCATTGCCAGACAGTAGAAGGAAGATCCAGTCAAAAATGCAAATGTAGTTTTCTAGGCAGGCCTTTTATAAGGCAGGCTGTGGGTGGGATTCTATCCCAGGACCTTTCTGCTGGAGGGGAAGGGTGCTACTGCTGAGGCAGTGGGTGAGAGGGTATTGTAGAATGGCCTCAGCTGTGCTGGAGGGAAAAGTTCACTGTATCTGAAATCTTTGTGTGGAGCAAACGTTAATAGCCCAAGAGCCACAATGCAAGCCAAAACATGGTTTAAACCATTTCCATCTTGTATACTTTAAGGGACTGATTTTGTCATTACTAAGATTTCCTGTAAGTTTATTAGATCTGGGGCTTTATGATCTGAAATCCAGATATTTATTGAAAAGGTGATGTACTCCTGTAAAGACATGCTGTACTTGAACAGACATAGATTGGCTCTTAACTGTGAATTGCATTATATCAACAAATTTTAAAGCAATACCTATGGCACAGAGATAAGAATTATGTTGGTTTATGTCTGGAGTGAATGGTAAACAGAATTCAAAAAGTGATCTTGTGTATATAGGAGACGTAGCTCCTGCCTTTGCTTTCTGTTCTTGACACATGAAGCAGAGCTGATACAGGAGCTGTTCCCACTGATGCTTTATTAGATGCTACACAGTGTGTAGTTCTGGCAGAACACAAAGGCAGTGGAGCACATGATGCAGCAGATAAGCTTCAGTGTTGGACTTCACCTTCAGCAAAGAAGTGATTGAAATCCCTGATGACCCAGCAATATGTTTTGAAAAGTGAATTAAAAGATGCTTGACTTGGAAGAGAAAGGACTTAGGGAATTTGTAAGTGAGGAAATAAAGGATTTACAGGTGAGGAAATATACCTGTACCTACTACATTTATTTATTTACTGACTAGTGTTAGGCTGAATAAGAAGGATAATATTTTGCAGAGAAGTTTCCCCAAAGTTTAGCTCCATTTTTGGAGCTGGCAGTTTGATCCATGACTCACAGAATCATGCAAGTGGGAACTCAGGACGTCAAAGCTTCTTTCCTGTTTGCAGCTGGATATTGTAACCAGGAATGGCACTGAGAAGTGAAAAGGACTGTTTCCTCTCCACTCAAATAGTAACATTTCACCCACAATTTGCTGTTCTGAGGTTATGCTAGTAAAGCACTGCTGCAATACTACTGACTCTGGCAAGCAAAGAGAAGTCAGTGCTTGGGAAGTCCTGTGTCCAAGTGCAGATTTAACACTTTAATTTAAATTTTGCAGATAGTCTGGGGTGTGGTCTTTCTGTAAATCAGTACTTAAACCTCATACAAAGACCTCTAAAGGGCACCAGGGTTACTGCTTCAAGCCTCAGCTGCAGAATTGCCTACAGAGCTGCTAAGAACTCCCTATTTCTCTGGCCATCCTATGATGATTCATTTCTTTCTCCCTTCAAATTTCTCATTTTATTTTTGTGGAAATACTTTTTTTCATTCCCATCCTAGTTGCTGTGAAGCACTGAGTATTTAACACATTCTCTTAGGGATGTAGCCTAATTACAGAAGCAGATCAAGTGGGTCTTGCTGCTGCTGCAGCATTGATAAAATACTTTGTCTAAATGACACGTGTGGTGAAAGGGCTCCGTGTTCTCTTCATGGTCTGACAAGAGTCCACTCCTGAAAGTTTTCCCTGTCTGACATCCTTGAACAGCCCCAGCACTGATTGTGGTGCTGGTGTTTGTAACTGACTGGAACAGGAGATGGCCAGTGTGCAATTACTGCCAGTGCTGTAACAGGCAGGTTCCTGGATCCCGCCAGTAAAACCAAGGGTCCACAGCCAGCAGTCAGTCATGACTGTGGAACATGTCCCTGCTTCTAGCCTTGCCCAGCAGCATCTTGGCCGCCTGCCTGGAGAGTCTCACACTCAGCTGGGCTTGCTGATCTGAAAAACGTGACTGTGATCTTGTGGAGATCCCATGAAAGAGCTGTTGATCCATGGGAAAGTGGCTTGCAAACCTTGGCATTCTTAATAAGGCACCTATTCCAAACAAAAATGAGACAATGGCAACTAAAGGGAGGTGGAATTCTACCACCACAACAGTCACACTGCTTCTCTAGTTTATGTTCACATTATATAGACAATACAGTTAGATTCAAAACCAGATTTCTAGCAAAGAAAAATATTTCACTTATGATCAGTATTGATCATAATTGATCCTACCATTTTCTCTCTAGTAACAGAATACAATTCTGGCTATATATAATTATATTCTACTTATGGCGCAAAAGTAAAAGATCCTTTATTATTTGAAATAAATATATTTTTTGTAATAAAGGGACAAGTGTATGAGAATCAGTGCAATGACACTATTATTAATTTCTATCTATAAAATCAATGCCTTTAAACCAGTTCCTGAGGTAGGTTTGTCCCTCCATCAGAAACAATACTGAGCTTAATATTACAGCCCTGGAAACATGAACGGAAAAGGAAAGTACCAGACATTTCTGGAAGCAAACTGCATGACAGCAAACAAGCAGCTGCATATCTCAAAGGTAAGCAGCTGAAAGTGTGCTATACCCAGCACCACCTCAGCCAGGAAATTCTTCGCTTCCAGGACAGAGCTACATTTTTTTTTTTTTGAGGCGAACCACATGTTGACAATTTAAAAAAAAAATTTACATAGATTTACTGAGTAAATGGTACATCTTGAAACCAGATAACTTTGTTAAGACACTGTAAATTATTAAAAATACTTGTGTTACTGTTTTATAAGTACCAGAGCAGTTTGAGTTAAAACTAATCAGAACATTTGCATTTGTTTCGCTTATACATTTGCAATTTTCATGTACCAATGTGAATTCTTATACTCACTTCAGTGCACCAGGACAAAACATTAAATTGTGAAGATCTTATTACTGGACTTGAAGAAGGTTGTGTAGCTCCAATCACTGAGTGCACCAAACCTCATTACTAACTCAGATGTACAGAATTAGGCCACCATATACCTCAGAAAACCCCCCAGCCAACCCCCAGGAAACACACTTTCCTGTACTGAAATGTAGTCTTTTTCACAGCAGTCAGTCAGTCAGTCAGTTGTTCAGTGCCTGAGAGCTCCTGGGCTCACTGGCATGTTTCTGTAAGGGAGCCAGGACTACCCCAGCATTCCTGTCCTCGCTCTCCGGGCTGTACAGCCTGTTCTTCTCGATGTACGCCCGAACCACGTCCGGCACCAGGTAACGAATGCTCTGGCCCCTCCGCAGGGCTCTCCGGATCTTGGTGGAGGAAATATCATTTGTAATCCATTCTTCCACGAGGTGAATGTTATTCTTATGTCTCCACAAAATATCAGATTCATAGATGAACTTCTGAGCATTGTTTCCTGCCCTACTGATACACACAAGGCCGTGTTTTTCCACAATTTCAGTGATGTCCTCCAACTTCCAGAGATTGGGGATCCCAAAAGATTCCAGCATGTCACTTCCACAAAGCAGTTTAACCTGTGGGACACCTTAAAGAGAAAATTACATGAGAAATAGGGTTTTGGTAGATTTTAGCAAACTTGACAGGGACCTTCAATTTCTTGTCTCTCTCTCTCTGCACCTTTGGTTAAGATGAGACAATGGAATGAAGTTTTAAAAAATGTTTCAGAGTATATAAATTATAATTAGTAGCCATAACAGAGGGTTTTTCTGAATAAAGGTTATGGGAGTCACTTCATTAAAGGGATCTAATGCCTTATGCTGTGGAATCTAAGGGAATAAAGTTACTGAGCGACATCAGAACCAAGAGCTACCACAAAAGTTACTTATCAGTGCAATTCTCTTGAAATAATAAGGATCATTAACCATTTAATTTGCAAACAGACTTAACTTTTTACAACCGGACTCTGATTTTTCTTTTTAATGGGCTCATGCCTATTTGGTTCCTGTTTTCTTTTCCGTCCCAGCTTTGTTATGGGTACAGCATCCTGCAGACTATTAGTGACATCAGCAGATAAAAGCTTTTGATGATGATACCTGCAAAATAGATGTATTTTAGGTATTTTAAAGATGCAGGAAAAAATTGGGATAGGATGGCCTATCAAAGAACCTATCTCTGCAATTATCCCAACTTGTTAGAGGTAACACCACTCCTAATCCTTCTATCACTTCATGAGATATTTTAGAGGTTGGCTGAAGAGTACCTTAAAACCTTCAGTGTTTCCAACCACTCATTCTGGCAGCTTTCCCAGTCATCAACTTCCACCCAATCTGAGTTTTCTGTAGCCAGTTTTGCCATTGTCACTCGGTGATTTGCACTGATCAGACCTTTCTTCTTATACGCATCACCCACTGGTGAAATGATGCCTTTGATTACTTTGTATTTTCCTGTGGAAAAAACCACATAACACAAGAAGAACATGAGAAGTGGTTGAGCAGATGTTACTTCCTGTGCATTGTATTTAACCTGTGACATAACCATTATCCTGTGCAATGGCAGCTGATAGCCAGCCCTGTGGAAAAACACAGGACACTTCTGCAATGTCAGGGCAGCACAATGAAAGAGTTAGTAAGATACATTAGAGAGATGTATTTCTATAAACTATAAATCCTGTGCTTTAGCTCATTAAAATCAGTAATAAGCAACACATATATGAGTTCTCTCATAATGGCCTACATGGTTTTGTATAAGACATAAACACATATCAGCTTCGATATCTAATCAGCAATATCTAATTGCAAAAATCTATATATATATAATCTGTCAAACAAGAATTCATAGACACAAAATATTCACCTTAGCGTTTAAATGTCTGGTTATCAAAGCTATTCCGAGTGATATAAATGACCATCCTACCTGTTTCATGGAAGTAGTCTTTAGCCAGCTCAAACAGCCTCAGGTGCATGTTAGTGATGGGGTTGAAGGACCCACAGGCCAGCAGTACCACTTCAGTCTTCCTGTCAGGATCTTCCATGGCCATTCCTCACAGGCACAGTGCCCAGTGGAGAATGCTGCTGCCAGCCACTACAAGAAACTGGATAAGAAAGAGTAGTGATTGTTACTTGTGCTGCCAACAAGCAAGAGATAAAATTTCAAGATCAAATTGAATGCTGTACTTTATTTCCATCAACCTGGCCTGTGACTGTTGACAAAACTCTTCTTTGCCCAGTTTCCAAGTGATTAAAATATGAAATCAGTGCAAAGAGGCTGTTTGCCCAGAGGACAGCGTACTGCCCACCCCGAAGAAAAGGAGCTTGTGCTTTTAAACTTCATGTGGATTCATTATCTGTCCTGATTGCAGGACAAACTTTATTAGAACTTTTCACCTTTTCTAAGATGCCAGTGCTAATCAACTGCCAAGAGACATGGGCAGAGAACTTCCTTGCTAAGTAACTTCCTTCTAGTGCTTATAGGGAGAAATAGAACATCCTGTGACCATTCCTAGTCTCGCCACTCTAAACTGCAGTGAGCCTTTCCAGCATGATCTATAAAACCAAGCTTGTGTCACATATTATATTGTATTATATTCTGGAGGAGAACAGCATCAATATTTCTTCATTTGGGATTTCTTCACATTTCCTGAAATATAAAATGTAGAGGGGATAATTTATATAAATCAGCATCATCTGTGGGAAGAGAGTGCTATGGACTAAAGATGAGAAAAGCCAGTCTGCTTTATGTTGCAGCAAGTGTTAGGTGTACCAGTGGAAAAGGTGAGAAAAGACTTGTAAATTACGGAAGTTTAGTAAAAGCTGGAATTAAGTACTGGGGGTTTTCCCCTTTCTAAAGTACCATAGCTCTGTTCCAACTGAGCTTCAGTTTCAGAAAGCTGCTTAAGAATTGCTGAGAATAAGAAATTTCACTATTTATCATTTAATTTCTCCTCATACCTCACACACATTTTTGCTTCTGTATTCTTTCCTGGGAATATTCTGGCTTGCCAAAATGTTTTCCCACATCTGGCCTAACAGAGAACTGCAGTGGGCTGTTGCTGTTTGTGAGATGTCTGGGACATCCTGAGGAGCACAGAATTGTCTCTGCTACTAAAAATCCCCTATGTTTCTACAAATCATATTGTTTCTACAGCAACATCACCACCTAGAAAAATCCCACAAGGTCACCCTCACATTGTGTCTCCCTTACAGAGAAGCCGAGTGATGTTCACAGCAGCCACAGCGCTGAGACACCACCACATCCAAACCCTGTAACAGTGACTGTCCTAACATCAAACAGCCTGCAGATAAAAGGAACTCTTGCAACGCTTCGTATTTTGTAAGTGCTAGCACTTTTCTGTGCTTTCAATAGTTTCACAAACTTAAAATATTCTTCATTATTGCAGAGTAGCTCAGCAGTGGAAGGGCTGGTGGTACTTGAAATGCAGCCTTCACTTCTCCTAGCACGGCCAGGAGAGTTACTATGGGAACAGGGAGGCGAGGAATTAGACTGCCTTTGTAATGCACAAATCCGACTTTCAACGGAGTGACTCATGATGCAAAACTGGAAAAGGTTGATTTTTTGCTTTAAAAAAAAAGTGCAAAAAAAGTAGAAAATTTTAAGATGTAAATATAGAGTACCTTTTCGGGAGTTATTCAAATGTCCCCTTCCATGCTGCTAATTTTACACTTTACAGAAGCAGGCAATCATTGCCTCAGAAACTCACCTTGCACTAAAATACATCAAAATATGCCTACAACAGATCTTGGGATGGCTCTGGAGCCCAACCTGCCAGTCACCTTCCGGGGACAAGCAGGTAAGGATGCTTTGCTCAATCTCATTTATGTTTCAGAGGCAAATATCTGTCAAATGTTTATATATCGGTATATACACAGAATACCAGTACGACATGGGCGTCACTGGACGCTTCAGTAACACCCTCCCGCAGCTCTCCACCCCCGGGGGCCTTCCCGGGGCTCCGGTCCCCGCCCGGCGAGCACTCCCGCCGCCGCCCGTCCGCGGTGGGCTCGGCTCACCCCCGGCGCTGTGCCCGGCTCACCCCCGGCGCTGTGCCCGCTCCCCGGCCCGGCTCACCCCCGGCGCTGTGCCCGGCTCACCCCCGGCGCTGTGCCCGATCCCCGGCCCGGCTCACCCCCGGCGCTGGGCCCGGCTCACCCCCGGCGCTGTGCCCGCTCTATCCCCGCTCACCCCCGGCGCTGTGCCCACTCTATCCCCGCTCACCCCCGGCGCTGTGCCCGCTCTATCCCCGCTCACCCCCGGCGCTGTGCCCGCTCTATCCCCGCTCACCCCCGGCGCTGTGCCCGCTCTATCCCCGCTCGGCCTGGCCCGCGGGGCCGCTCGCGCTCATTGGCCCGGGCGCGGCGGAAGCGGCACCGGAGGAGCGGGATGGGCCCGCCCTGACGCGGCCTGCCCGGCTGAGGGGTGAGGGGTCTGGGGCCGGGTGGGTGGAAGGGAAGAGCGGGGCCGGAGCTTAGCCTGGGGACGGGCAGGAGGGCCCCGAGTAGCGCCTGAGTTCCGCCTTCTCCGCCCCGCAGGCCGCTTGGTGCTCCGCGCTCGCCCTGTCCGGAGGGAGGCCCGCGTTCCCTTGCCGCCCGCCGGCGGTGGCGCGGCCCCTCAAGGCGCTGTGAGGCCGGCACGGCCCGCTGGCTGCCGGAGCTGTGAGCGGCCCCTCAGGGCGCTGTGAGGCCGGCACGGCCCGCTGGCTGCCGGAGCTGTGAGCGGCCCCTCCGGGCGCTGTGAGGCCGGCATGGCCTGCTGGCTGCCGGAGCTGTGAGCGGCCCCTCCGGGCGCTGTGAGGCCGGCATGGCCCGCTGGCTGCCGGAGCTGTGAGCGGCCCCTCCGGGCGCTGTGAGGCCGGCACGGCCCGCTGGCTGCCGGAGCTGTGAGCGGCCCGGGACGATCCCGGGGAGCGCGGGGCTCCTCTGGAGTGCGCTGGTTCTCTGTAGCCGCTGCTGCTGCCTCACACACCTGCACCCGGGCTGGCTCCTGAACGGCGTCCCAAGGGGCCGTTGAAGAGTCGAATCTATTGTTTCATATAGCGGGGCCTCTATTTCAGTAATTGCTACTTGATTTGACACTCGTTTGATTTTACGTGCTGTGGCTGTTGGAGTTCCCTGGTGAACCGCCTCTTGCTATGAAGATAATTCTGTACACCCAGCTTGGCATTTCTGTATTTACACTGCAAGGATCTCCGGGTGTTGTGATTAAACATTCCATCAGCAAGATATTGCATAATTTTAATATTTAGAGGATTTAAAATACGTTTTAAGTTGTTGATACATACAATAAAATGTACTTTCTCTTAGGAGTGTCATGTAAAAACAACGATTTCATGTGAAAACAGAAAATGGCTTCAAGAGGAACAACAGAGACGAGTAAACTAAAACAAAACTTGGAGGAGCAGTTGGACAGATTAATGCAGCAACTTCAAGATCTGGAAGAATGCAGGTAAGAAAAATAGTTCCTCTTATATGGTAGTATTTTTCTTAAGTGGTTGCCAGAAGAAAGTGGTACCTTTCAAAAGTCTTGGAGGGGCGAGGCTTATTTGTTTGTGTTGCTGTTGCTTTCTGTTTTTAAATTAAGATATTGGTGCCAGGTAGTAAAAATTACTTTTAAAAGCCTTTATTGTTTTATATATCTGAGAAGAGTGCAAATAAATACTCCGTATTTTCTTTGAAATGTTATATTCAGTGTGACTTAAAATTTTAACAGCTGTTCACAAAAATCACAGTTTTTCTATGGGCTTTTTAATAGCAGTGAATAAATAGCTTTTGTGGCTCTTTTGGTTTATCTTATAATTATGAGTGCCTGGGGGGTTTTTGAATTGCTTTCTTTTCAGTTTGTCTAACTTTTCATATGATTTTGTATTGGTCTTCTGTGGGTTGTTACAATTTGAGACAGTGAATTATCAAGAAGGTGGGCTTTTATCTGTTTTAGTAGTTGCATGTAAACACCCTGTGTTTAGATGCTTTCTCTGACTCTAGTTCTAGCTTGTCCAAGCAGTCTTTATCTTTTTTCAAGAACAGTTAGAACTGCTGAGGGGTGGTGGTGCTGTTCTGGGAACTGGGCAATGTTTAGACAGCAGGATCAGTTATTCCTAAATGGATGGCTTTGGGTGAGGAGATGGGATATCTTCTCAGATAATCTCATTCACTGGAGCTTCGGGCAAGACAGTCTCACTGCATCTTTTTGTGGAGATCCAAAAATACTTCTAAATTCTGCTCCAGATGTGGGGTATCTTGTTTATTATTAGGGCTTTTTTATTATCAGTGACTGTACAACCACACAGGTGGCTGGAAGGGGTGCAAACCCAAGCAATGCCTGAGCTGGATAGGAGCTGAGAGGGCAGAGCAGAGCAGTCTGCAGAGATGGGAGCTCCTCAGTGCTAACCAAGCTCTGTGATATGGCCCAATGCCCTTTGCTCCATGGGATGTCTCAGGTGAAATCCTGTGAATTAATGTGTCTACTTGGGTCCTCCCTAGAGAGGAGCTGGATGCAGATGAGTATGAAGAGACCAAAAAAGAAACTCTAGAGCAGCTGAGTGAGTTCAATGACTCCCTGAAGAAGATTATGTCTGGAGATATGACTTTGGTGGATGAGCTCAGTGGCATGCAACTGGTAAGGATGATGTGTTGCTAAAGAAGTTCATGTTCTGCCTGGAGTTGATGAAACAGCAAATAGATACAAGTGATTCACTATAATTTTTATGTGAAATCTAGATCTGACTGGTTTTTATAATTTCATGCACTAATATATGTAAAAAACTTGGATAGGTGTCTTCATTTTAAAAGGGAAAAAAACCCATTGATGAATTACAGCCTTAACACTGTAGGAAATTAAGACCTGGACAGTAATGAAAAGTTTCACAGCTCTTTCTCAGTCTAGTTACATTAATTAGAGGATTCTTTAAGCCCTCCATAAAGGTCTTTTTTTTTTTTTTTTTTAATTTCACATCCACGGTTATGAAAAAAAAATATGAGCTCTGTGTATCAAATGATGCAGAGGATACTAATGATGCTCTCCAGCCCTCATTAATCTCATCCTGCTGTTTGTGATTCCTGTTAGTCATGGTCATTCTTGCTCTTCTCCTTACAGGCAATACAAGCAGCCATCAGCCAAGCATTTAAAACTCCAGAAGTGATTAGAATGTTTGCAAAGAAGCAGCCAAGACAATTGAGGACAAGGCTGGCAGAGGTGAAGGCTTCTGTTTTACTGCAAAAGCTGTTTATTTGAGGCAGATTGATTCAAGTATGTAATGATTGCAAGAAAAGTGCTGGAAAACTTGGTCATAAAGTCCAAAAGAGATGGAGAAGTTCTCTTTCAGAATTTGTTCAGTTTTAAGTGTTTATTGAGGTAATGGGGACAACCATGAGTATTTCTTGATTTATCTTCTATCTTCCTGCTTCAAAGCAAAAATGTGACTAACAGAGTGAACTGAGGAAACTACAAATAGGAAGTCTGTGATTGTAACTGAGGGCTGGAGAGTGCACTCAATGTTTCAGAGATCTGAAATGAAGATCTGGATAAAGTGAAATCAAATGTGATTCCTCCATGTACCAGTGATGTGTGACTACATAATTTTAAATTATTATTATTCTTTGATAAAAAGAGATCCAAGTTTGGAGAAATCAAGTAAGTTAAGGTTAGGATAAGGTTAAGGATCCTTTATCCTTAGAAGGTTAAAGGATAAAAGGATATTTTTAGGCTGTTGCATTTCTCATGCTGTTCCTTTGGGTGAAATAATGGGAAGCTTATATATTTTGACTTTTTTTCCCCCTGGTGTGCAGATGGACAGAGACTTTATGGTTGGGAAGTTGCCACGAGACCTGTACACCCAACAGAAACTGGAAATCCTGACTGCCCTCAGAAAGCTTGGTGAGAAGGTAAGGGGTTGTTATGATAGTCAGGTGAATAGAGTTTTCCACCTATTTAGGAGGAATAAGAAATAATTAAAATAAGGAATTACAATTTTATAAGCATACAATAAAATGCAACTTGCTATTATATAACATAAATGTTCTTCCATTTGAATGCCAAACTTTCTGAAGCTGAATGTGTATCAAATAGTTTGGTACCTTTCTGTAAGGCTGTTTCTCCTTTTAAATACTTCCTTATGTGGGCTGTATGCATGAATCACACGCCCTAAACCAGGACAAGCTGGTACAAGGTGATTGTATTTATAAAAGCCACAAGTCTTTCACTGGCCAACTACCACCAATTCATCAGGGACTACTCAAGACCTCTCACACGTATCCAGCTTCACTTTTATAGTGCTGATTATGCCTACCCCTGGGTATGAGAGGAAGAAATTGGAGAGATGGGTGATAAATTCATTGTTGCCCCAGTGATCCGTCAGTGGCATAAAAAGCCCTGGGTTTGCCACCAGAGGGAGGAAATTACTTCTCTTTGTGGATGGTGTATGAGGAAAATGGGTTGCTGTGTATCTCTGTACTTAAACTTTTTTAGGAAATGAAGGAATGGAATGGAAAAGATCAAGTGCAGCACTTAAAGGAGCTGCAATCCAAGTAGTTTCCAAAGCAAAGGCTTTCCCTCACAATATTTTATTGCTTGACTGTCAGAGGGAAATAAATGTTTTGCAAATGTGTAAAGGCTAGTTAAGATTGTGAACTGAATGCATGGAGCTATCTAATCCTCTTGGAATGAGTTCCTTGGACCACAACATCAAGCCACTTCACCACACTCTGACCTATCCTCTTAATCTTTTGAAATGATCAGTAGCCTGCTGCACAGAGGCCTTGCTAGGACAGTAGTCTCACATCTGTTCTGGATGTGAGCAATGACAGCAAATATTGCACATTTGTCTGCACACCATAGCAAAATGTTGAGTAGCTGTATGCTTCCTTACAAAGCCAGCAAAGGCAGGTAAGTAATATGTTTTCCTTCATTCCAGCATCATCCTGAATGTCTGTACCTGATTTTTATATTTCTAATAAATAAACTGACGCAAACACTGTGAAGAATTTAACACACATGCTTTGCTGTAATAAAGATGTGTATCTGAGGCTAATTAAATGAGTGACTTTTAACTTAGAGTGTCTGAACCTTCCAAATGTAGGTTACTGCTTCATTATTGTAAATATTTTATGGGCATCTGTCACAAGGCATCAGAGCACATACATAAAAGTAAAATATACATGGGGAAATGTCACTTTAAAGGAAGAGAAGCATTTCTAGGTCATTGGCTCTTAACGTGGTCAAAGCTGGCAGTGACTGGTTTTTTTTTGCTTTTCTCAGTGGGTGATACGAAGCTTCAATCTTAGTTCATTACTGACCATGTGACAAAAAAAGTTACTGACACCTTGGCATAGTTCAGGTACACAGGTACAGTGTGACCTTTTAATAAAAAATGATCACTGGGAATCAACTTGAAACTTGCATGTGCAGGAATGTCTGACACTGCACATGCTGTCCTGCCTGGGCTGACAGGAGCCAGTGAGGGGAAATTCAGTGCTAGGGGAAGTACCTTGTGCTTTTGTCTTAGGTTTCAGTATGGTACAGAACACTGCCACTTAAAAGCTGCAAATGGACAAACCTGTTCTAGCTCATGTAGATGCACAAGTAGATGGTGGGAATGTGCACAGTTAAGGTATCAGCTTCACAGTTGTGGCATTTTTTGATTTAGCTCACTGGTGATGATGAGATGTTCTTGTCAACAAATGCTGGTACAGCCCTGAGCCAGTTTGAGAGAGTCTCCACTGACCTTGGTAAGTTTTTATTCTCATAACTTCTGATTCCTTTGCCTTTCCATTGAACACTGATTCATAGAAGTATATCTGGTTCCCCTATGAAAGAGGAAATATGAACAAGAGATTCATGCCATTAAATGTTAATATATGTTTTATTAACAATGCAACTCTGATACACTATCATGAGGAAAAAGTAACAGCAAATAAATCCAGTGCCAAACATCCACAAAATGCCAAGGGTGCCCATCATGTTGAAGGTTTGAATAGTCTGCCTCAAGCAGAGATGCTGCTCTTAGAATTAAACACAGATCTTTTTTGCATTAAAGACTTTCTTCAGGAGAACCTTTTCCTCTGCTTGATGTAGAGAATTTGGCAATTATTGCCACATTGTCAAAATACAGCTTTAAAGTACTCTTCCTGCCATGATTGTCATACCTCTGATTGTGTCGACAAGATCAAGAGTTCAGTTCCAAAAGGCATTAAATAAGCATGACAGTTCATTGTAGCAGTAGTTAAAACTGGGATGAAAGAGCTATGAATGGCAGGAACGTGCCAGACTAGCTCAGGGTACAAATAAACTGTCTGGGTGCCCTGCCTTTCAGCTCTGCTCTCTGCAAGGGTAAGCAAGGTGAGAACCCTCTTGTTCAAGAGGGGACTTTGGTAGTTCTGTGTGAGTGGGGGTGTTACCAACACCATTCCAGCTACAAACACAAATCACAGCTCTTCCAGGGAAGCTGGGGGAAAGGGAGCTGCATCCCAGCCAGGCCAGCAGGACATGGCTCCTCTAGACCTGGCAAGCCTGTGTGGTTTGCTTTTTTTTTAATTGGCTCAAGTGTTATAGTTTTCATGCTGTAGGTTTGATTTCTTTGGATTTCAAATGTTTTGCTTGATTTAAATTTAAATTGAATAAGGTAATTCACAATTTCCACTAATACTTACTGAAAATGCTTTTTCCCCCTCAGGATCAGGAGACAAAGTCTTTGCTCTTGCAAGTGTTGAAGTAGAAAAGGCAAAACAATGAAGAGGTTCGTGAGGCTTGTGTCTCCAGTTATCAGCAGCATTGGATTTTGGTCATACTGTGTTTGGTTTTTCTATTTCCAATATGTTGAAAAAACAAAGCAAAACAAAAAACCCCAAGGGTCCTTAACCAGAAGATACGAAGTAAACAGCCTTAAGTGCACTTTGGGACCTTGGTGTCCGTGCCCTTTAAGTAATACAAGCTCTGAGGCTGAACACTAAGTGGAACTCTCAAACAAATGCATGGTATGACTGTCTTTGGAAAGAGTCAGCTGTTTTGAACTTTTCTGAATGTGCATTTCTCTAACTATTAAAACTTAATCTTTTTGCATGTGGTTGTAGCAAGCAGATCTTTTTAAGAAGTGGTCCTGACGATTTTTTTTGGGTGATTCTTCACATTGTCTTAATTTTTGTCTGGACTCCCTAAGTAAGTAGTTTGTGCTAGGAAAGCATTGAAGCTTTGGAAATTGGATGTAGTGTATTGAAATGCCATCTTTCTACAAACTGTTTGCAGAAGACCCAAAATGAGCCTGGATGCTGATGACTGGCCCTTGGCTGCTTGTTTGCCATGCACATGAATGGGCACTTTGTGTGCCAGCCCTGGGTGAGGACAATGGCAGCCCTGTGGGGAGGCTTCTGGAGTTATTTAACCTTGTGTATTGAAAGGACAGGGAATTGATAGGACACAGCAATGAGATGCTCTTTCTGTGGCTCTTCCTTCAGCTCTGGTGTGTAACTACATGTTGCTGCTGTTGTTTCAGAGGGGGCATGAAATAGCTTGCAAGTAGAAACAAGTTTTACAAAGGGGGGAAAAGCTCCCATTATGTGATCAGTGCAAGTGTTGCTCAGTCTCAGTGGTGGTGCTATGGAGAGAAAAGGACCTATGCCTCCACTGGATCCTGAATAAACTTGGCATAGGAGGATTTGAAATCTCATGTAGTTGAATTTTTAGCTCAGAGACCAAGTGGGTAGCATAGGTTACAAACAGAAAATTAACATGGTCAGTTGTCATTTAGAGTGCACTTACAGGGCATAAATACCCTACAAATTAGCATGTTTGTCTAATTGTAAACCAGGACTGGAGTAGACTAGAAAATGTGTTTCTAGACTGTATTTTGCTTTAACAGATATACTTTTGACATCTAGTATTTAAGAAATGAAAGGATACATAGTGTAGACAGCATAATCTGTTTCTCACTGATAGAACTTTTCTCTTCCTGTTCTTAAAAGGCCTTTATTGAGGAGGGGTCTTTTGTCCATTCCAGCAGAACTATTTTCCTGTCTGGGACAGCATTGTGCTCTCTGACAAAGGCTGATTGCAGCTTCATAGCTGAGAGCAGCTTATTAAAAGGCATTATTAGACTCTGAAATTATGGGAAACAAAACAGTCTGTGGGGACTGGAGCTGCCTTCTTTTCCTTTCTGCTCATTACTGGTGCTAAGGAACTCTCCCCATACACCCCCAGCCTGCTTGCAGCATTATTATGTAAATTAAATCTCAGCACTCACAAAAAGTTTACAGTACAATGACATGGAAATCTTTTTCCTTGTAATTTGGGAGGTGTAAGTTTCCAGGAGAAACTTTTTTTAATTGGTTTGTAAATATTTCAGGATTTTTGGAAATTTCTGTACTGCGGGCAGTTGTAACATTCCAATTAAATTGAACCTTGACTGAACATCTTTCCAATGTTGTGCTGCTTCTGCTCTTGGAAGGATCTCTGGTGATTTAGATGGACAAAAAAAAGATGAGACTGAGATCAGTGACCAGTCCTGCAAGGTTCAGTGTGTCAGGTCAGACTTCTCTTCCCAGAAGCTGTGAAGGGTCAGAAATCCGAGCTCTGCCCAGAGACTGGCTGTGTCCTGCAGAATTCCCTGACCATAAATGTGATTTAACCAGGAAGCTATTGGTGTTGACCCTCACAGGTAGTTAAGTAACCTCTTGAAATAGTTAGATTGCTTTCAGGCATAGTAAGTTAATTGGTGTGTTGTGCTAAATATTTTGCTAAATAATCCTGGAATGTACCTCCACCACCATCTCAAATGTTTCTGCAGGGGCTGGAAAAAAAAGTCCATTATTTATTATAATAATGATTTCCTCAAATAAAAACTGATAACAAAAGAACAACTGCTAAATGAAAGGATGGGTTTGTGTTTAACAAACAAGCTTGTGATGCGTGAGTTCCATCCCCAGTTCAGTGATGGACCCGGGCAGATCACTCATTCTGTACACATCTTTCTTTCCTGGAGTAAAATACAGATTATGATCCTTAAATATTGAGTGCTGTGAAGTTGTTATTGATCATACATTGCTTTGAAGATTAAAAGTGCTTTGTTTTTTGTTTATCATTTTATTTCTGAAATAAGAATTGTGAAGTACAGTAGCTTTAAACACATCAGCAAAGTTCCCAGAGTCCTTTTTTGGCCATGTATAACCTCCTTTTTTTAATCTTCTTTCTCTATAGAGCAAATTCAGTGATTGTACTGATCTGAAGGAAAAGGTGTTAGAAAAATGAAGCTTCAAATATTCTGTCTCTCTTTCTTCTATCTTTGTCTCCTTGTGTTATTTCCCTTCTTTGATCTTGAATGGAAAAGTAGCAAGTTATCTTTGTGTTGAAGAAAAAAATACAAGATTTCTTAAGAGATCCCTTAGATTCTCATGCTACTTTTCCTGTAAAAGTCAAATTCTTTTTGATAGAGAGCTCCATGTTAATGACACCCTATGGCCAGGCAGTTCAGACTGTATCATTAGTGGCTGAAATGGGATTGATGCATGATTTTGATGGATTTGAATTACAGACTGACATAAAAGATTAACAAAAGAAAAAGAGATTCCAAACTAAAAACACGTCCTTCTTTGGGTACCACACACATCTTGGAGAGAAAGAGTTTTCATTATTGTTGTGAGTGGTAAGAATAATGGATAATGAAAGCAGGGATTGTGTGCGCAGATGCTGCTGGAAGCCCTTAATGAGAGGGGGATGCCAACAAGTACAGAGGGAGTTGGAGGGTGGAAGCAGCTGTGCTGTGAAGGAATCCTAAATGAATTTCAGAGCTGATTAAGAAAGAATTAGAGATCAGGAAGGACAGGGTAAATTGAGAGAATTTTTCTAAATCAAGTAGGGATTCGGAGGAAAAGGTTCATGAAGTTTTGGCTTACTAGAATAAACAGCAGCCTCATTAAACAAGAGATTAGAAGCTATTGAAAAGAAAAATCCATTTAATCTGTTAGATTTCTGTAAAATAATATCAAGTTTTTATACAATACTTGTAAAAACGTTAGACTTAACCTTTAGATAATTAAACTTGTAACATTCCCTTGCTGAGGGTTAGGTCAAGCAGTGTGAGGATTGGTTTGATGAGTGGAAGGTAGCGGATTTGATCGAGTGCAGTTCTACGTTCTGTTTGTTTTGGGAGGCTCTGTGCATTCCCATGAGACATGAACAATATTTTGCTCTATCTCTTGCAGAACTAGCATAGTTGAGAGGCCTCTTGAGCATCCATCATGTCTTATGATGATAGAAGTGACTGATGGCAAGATGTCACCTTGCTTGATAGCTAAACATCTCGGTAAGCTTGAAGGGAATAAACTAAGGTGGGGCAGGAGCTCAGTTTTAAGAAAATAAATCTAAAATTCTCCTAGGCTAAAGGAAGCCTTGTGGTATCTCTCTCTGCTAAAACCCTTTGTAAAGAAATGCAGGATGTTAAACTGATGATCAGTAAGATTGCATTGCACTGCTGTACAGTCAGCCAGCTGAATTAGGAGAGCTAGACAGTACTTAGTCATAAAATGGTGTTGTGCCCGTGATGTTATCAGTAAGGAAATTCATACTATTGCAAGGATGCAAATGATGGCTTAATTATATGCTCCCACCAGCATAAGATGTTTTTAGATCTTTCCCTCAGACTCATGTACTGTGCTAATTAACAGTAATCCAACTGGAGGATCCCAGAGCAATGCTTCTGCATATTTTTTTCAGCTTATGCTGGAGCTCTTATGTTCTTTTCTTAAATAATTAATAATCATTACTGCCTGCTGTGCTGTGGGTATGTGCCAGTGATCTCAGATCCCAGCACATTTGCACCATTCCTGTTCCTGTCAGCGGCTTGGGTTTGCTCTTTGCAGAGGCTTTCATGTTAAGCCCTTCATTAGCTGGCAGCGGGGTTTGGATTTCAGTGGCATCGGGCTTTGATGTAATTAAGTATCAAGCTGTTACAGGAAGTGCCACCAATTTCATTACTGTGACTATCTTTATGCAATTAAGTTAAATGCCGAGTGAAAAACAGATGCATTTTACTAAATAACAATTGGTACACAAAGCATTTTTATCTCCAGGAATTTTGTACTTACCTTGCTGGCCTCACCAATGCACCCTGTAAGGAAGCAGGGTTACTGTTAACCTAATGGGAAACCATAATGCAGATGAGTGATGGAGCAGGGTGAAGAGCCTTTGGTGGCGTCTGTCTTCCTTGGTTTTTAGTTTTAATTAATTCCTCTCCGTGTTCACTGGGGTTTTACTCTTCTTCAGTCAATGTAGGTGAAGCATTACTTTATTTCTGAGTGCTTCAATGACCAATGACCATTTATTCTAGTTGGAGGTTATTTTCTGTATTGGCTGAATTAGCTTAAGCTGTAGTGGATGTTGCAGTGTCTTTAAGTTTCTTAGCGCAGCGTTACTGAGCAGCGGCCCCAGCGCCGCAGCCGCGCTGCCCCGGCCCGGGAGGGGCCGCCGGGCTCCGCGTCCCTGCGGAGATGTTTCCGAGGTGAGTGCGTGTGGCTCTGCCCCCGCGGCGAGCTCCTGCCCGGGCTGCAGCCCCGGGCTCCCGGCCGGGCTCTGCCCCCGCGGCCGCGGCCCTTCCTGGCCCTGCCCGCCCCTTCCCGGCCCTGCCCCGCGTCCCCGCCCCTTCCTCCCGGCCGGCTCTCGGGTGCTGCCTGCGGCGCCGCCGCTGCCCTGGGCGCCGGGCCGCGCCGGGTCCCTCCCCCGGAGCCGCCCAGGCACCTCCCTCGGGCCGCCGCGGTGAGTCACGGCGGAGGAGGAGGCTCCGCCGGGCTCCGCTGCTCTCCCCGCCTGTGCCGAGCGCGCCCCGCCGCCGCCCGAGCCGCCGGAGCGCCGGGGCCGCCGGCCCCGCACCAGGTGAGCGCGGTGCCCTTTGTGCCGCGAACAAAGGCGCTCGGCCGGGCTGGCTCCGCTCCGCCTGCCCGGCCTCCCCGCTCCCCGCTCCGCGCTGCCGCCCCGCCGGCGCCGCCGCCGCTCCCCGGCCCCTGGCAGGCCCCGGCCCCGCCGCACAGGTACAGGAGGTGCCTTCTTCATTCTCTGCCATCACCCGTGGCGTCAGGAGGCGCCTGTTCCGCGCTGTCCCACCCCGGGCACGGCTGCGCGGCTGCGGCAGGTGAAGCCCTGGGCGGTGGGGCTGCCCAAAGTGCGCTGGGGCCGTGGGGAGGGACGGCAGGTGGCTCGGGCCGGCGAGCGCTGCTCTGCACCGCCGGCTCGGGGCAGCCCCGGCTGCCCGCGATGCTCTCGGCATCCCGGCCCAAGGCCCGGAAAACGCCCCTCGGACCGAGTTTAGTAAAGGGCTTCCCTCGGGGGTGATTCCTGCCGTGGCTAGAAATCGTGTTTCTAGAGCCTCTGAGGCAGCGCTCGGTAACTTTCAGTGTACAGGGACGGTATCTGTTGGCACACGTTAGTGTTTTACCTGTTGGGAAAAACGTAACGTGGGAGAGGGACAGCATCACCCTCCGGACCGGAATGTATTAGTGCTCCAGAGACAGATGAGACATTATCCTCTGCTCAGCATCCAGATGTGCTTCATCAGGGCATATTTGCCTTTCAGACTCGGGATTGCTTTCTCTTCAAGAAGAGAATATTTTGCTCTGTTGTATATCATCTTTTATTTGTCCATTCCTCATCTTGGCATGTTGAACAGGATGAGCTTTGATGCTCTGTGAGATGAGCGTGAGACATTCTGCAGATGTGAAGATTTAAAAAAGAAAACAAAACACTAAACTCCAGCAGACTTTGGAGGCAAGTTAGGTTTGCTAGTTCACAGTCCTGTTCTCAGCTGGCTCAGATATGGTCGGGGGCATGTTTAGAGAGTATTTAAGAACATATTTTTAAATACATTTACAAAATCCTACTATATGTAATTTTTTTTTTTTTGCTGCTGAACTTGCAGGCTTTCAATTTCTTTTTGCCTTGGTTAGTTTTGGAGCTCATGTGTGATGTAAAGTAGCCTGCTGAAGGAGAACCTCTATGTAAATGGTGAGAAAAATGAGACTAAACATGTAGTTCAGTGGAGTTTATTTTGAAAGTACAGGTATTCAGTGTGAGGGAGCACACAGAAAGCTACGTGTTACTACTTTTAAAAATACTGGCTGGTTTTCTTACCAGGCTACTTTTACCTTGACAAACATATTCATCTGGAAAATGGCCCAGGTGTGTTTCAGGTACATTTCTGATGCTTCACTTTGCCCTTAGCTGAAAAAGCATCATCAGTCATTGTATGATTGGCATCTTGGGAAAAACTGGCAGCTCCCTCAGTACGATTCAGAGTTGTTGGGGATCTGTGTGTTGTCTTAGTTGATGTGTTACACAGAAATAATAAATCTATGAAGAAGTGTGTGGGACTGAACAAATGCAGGAGCAATGGAAAACTTCATTGGTGATGGGTCAGACCCAAGTCTGCTTTTAAGCAGTTTTCTCTTTTAGTTCATTGTTAGCCTTGCAGTTATGCAAGCTATGGAAAAGTTACACGGGGCAGAAAAGTGCTTTCAGGATTCTTCTTGACGTCCATGTGGGAAGACAGTGAAATCTTCAGCAGGAAAACCATCCCTGGGCTGGCAGGAGTCCCTGTGACAAATCCCTGTGTGATCACCAGGGCTGTGTGGGCAGGGAGGGCTGTGGATCACAGTTGTCCCTGTCTTAACAAAATTTGTTAATGCTCGTAAGTGTCACTGGACAGAACATCCTGTTGAGTGTTTAGGAAAGCAAGTTCTGAATCCCAGTTTTATGGGAGAGCTGTGGCTGTATCACTTTCTACTCCCTTCTACCCTTTCCCCCATCCAGGTTTGAGAATACTTCACTTTGCAGGAGGAGAGAGATGTTTCCAAAGCAATTTGTGTTGTTTCCTAAACAAACCAAAAGTGAACGGAAACAAATCGGAGATTTTGTAATTACTAACAATGACTGTGATACATATCTGCTGCCAAAAATTAAAAACCATTCTGCAGTTGCATATGGGCAAACAGAGCTAACACCTAAATGTGCCTGATGTGGTTAAGCTGTTCAAGGTTGATGTTTTGCCTAGGAAACAGCTTGTCAGAAATAGATCTATTTATATGTGTTTAATATAAATTTTTCCTCTCCAAAATGCTTGTCATCTGTAACCAACACAAACATTTATGTTTTTTACTACGTATTTCAGTTCTTAAGTTGGTTGTTGACTACAAAGCACCCTCCTGAGCATCTGACCTAGTTTGAAGCATCAAACATCCACCCAAGTTCTGTGCACAGAGAGGCAGTAGGCTTTTGGAGGCTGCTGTTGGAGATGCTGGGGGAAACTTCCAGGAGAGGTTTTCCAGGAAGAAGGATTTGGTATCAGAAATGTTTCTGTACATGCACGGGTGAAATTGTATTTCTTTGTACTGCAGGCTGTCATCAGATTGGATTTCCTGCTGGAATGCAGCAGGGACAGAGGCAGCTGTTCCAGCTGTACCACACCATCGGTGTGTAGTGCAGGAGTGATTGGGAAAATTGCAATCCTAACAAACGTGCCAAATATTTAAATTCTGGGCTAAAGCTATTGCATATACAAGAGTGTGATTAGTCTGAGTTTTGATGGTGATGTGCACCAGAGATATAAATTATTGGAACAAAAACATTGCCACCTGTTCCACATCCAGTGTTGGTAATTTAATGATCTTCCAAGTTCAAAGGAGAAATGATATGTAAATAGGTTTGAAATGGGCTAAAAACTTTTTACAAAGTAACTTAGATTCATTTAGGAAAACAACCCCAAACCATTTTGTTCAGTATTATATCTCTGAGAATGGAGGACTCTTAGAATTCTTTTTTTCCTTCAAAGAAGAGCTGTCCATGAGCTTCCATTGGCATGAGACGCAGAGTGAGCAAAACTAGAGGTGAGAACAAATCAAAGATCAGCAAATTAACCGACACCCTTTAGTTAGTACTAGAATAAGGATAGCACTCTCCTGACTCAGGTTTATTTTCAGTCTTAATGTTGAGGAAGCATTATATAACAAATGCTCAAAAAAATGAGGAAAGCTCATTCTTGTTTCTGCTCACTGCTGGTGATCTGACAGAATGTTACAGAGCTTCTGTATGGTTTAAATGTCAGTCTGAATTCAGAAACTGGAGTTATACTTCTTCCTTTTCAGTAAATACACCCAAGGTTTTACAAGTATCAAATCTGCCAAGCCTATTTCTGTTTTCAAAAATAATAGAGACATAATTATTAATGCTATTTAAAAACAAACAAAACAGCCTAAGCAGCTACCAAAAAAACCGCTAATAATTTCAACTTCTTGCATTATTGGAATTCCTGTGACTGACTAAATGAGCTACTGATTGGAGAGCAGAGATGGAGTCAGTAAATTTGTACAACTGTTCCGGTTGGTCCGGGACATTCTGTTTTAGTCCATGCAAATACACAGACCAAGAACTTACTTGATTTTTCAGCAAGTCCATTTTCTCTGTGTTATGAGGGCAGCTAAAAATACGGAAACAACTAAAGTAATCAACTCTGTTTATGACCATGACCAAGCACAGAAACCTTCTGACTCAGTTTGTCCTTCCATGAAATTAGTTGACTACTTCACATGAAGATGGAGATGTTTAATTAAAGTGTAATTGTTTTGCCTCTGAACTCATCCAGGTCCTGATTCAATGCACAGTGAAGTCAGTGAGGAGCTTTTAATTAATTTCCTTGAGCTTTAAATAAGTACACATGGACGTGCACCCTTAAAGGAAATGTGACCTAAATTTTTGCAGCAGAGATGCTGTAAAGGAGAAATATAAATCTTGAAACAGCTTAAGGTAAATTACAGAAGGAAGGATTTTTGTACAAGTGAGGAAGGGATAGTGCAGCTGCAGGGATCTCTGCTGCCTGTTGCCATATTAATGCAATTTTAATGGAGTTTCCTAACTTTGAGTGTGTTGGATCTTAAGTGGAAATTTCTTTGTGCCTTGGCAGCTTGCTCAGTTGGTCAGGGGAGGCAATATCAGACTTCAAGATAAACATAGTTAACTGAATGTTTATGCAAAACCAATCAGCAATAACACATTATAATTAACTTTAGGAATTGATGCCAAACTGAGAAAAATAGGACCATTCACATCTTCTTAGCTGCCTTTTTTCAGGAATGTCTGTAGATGCCAAATAATACTCGGTTTATGTGGAATTCGTGAAAGGTTTTGCTTAACTTCAGAGGTCAGAAACATCACGTTTTACTAAACAGAACTTTTATTGCTGAAATCTTGGTCAGCAGCTACAATGAACTTGGTAAAATAAGCCTTTCACAATTCACATCAAACTGCAAACATTCTCTTCCAACTGTTTCACTGTCAAGATTCTTACTTCACTGACTTTTACAAAATAGGTTTTAATCTTTATTTAAAGTACTGTGTGTGAAATAGCACATGTGAGGCACTACAGTTTTGGCCCCTTGTTTTTCATGCATTCATTTCATTGCTGTTGGTTTTAGGTGTAACTGCTGTCAGCTCCTTCCTTTTGTTGAGCAGCTGACCATAACAGAGTGTATCTAACTGTGCTTCTGGTTTGGGAGCTGCAGAAATCTGGCTGCACTTCCAGACATTCTCTCTGCCCATTCTGCCTTAAATTGGTGGTGGCTGGGTGCAGTCCTGCTCTTGGGAACTTCCTGAAGTGATCTGGGATCTTGCAGTGGTTTTAACTTGTGTGAGGATCAGCCACTCTCGAGCATTGTTGTGAATGGTCTCTGGGCTAACTCCCGTTGTTACTGTTGTTATGTATTGGAGTTTGATTAATCTAAATTAATAGTTTTACATATGGTTGTGTTTAATGTGTGTGTTCTGTCTTGCCTGTGATTGTTCCATTGTGCTCAGGAATGAATCAGTCCCAGAAGCAGTGGGGGCTCTCTGGAGCCCTTCAGGCCCTGCAGTCCGTGGGGTTTGCCCACGTGTGTTTGTTCTGTGCTGAAGGGACTCTGTGCCACTGACCTCATGCTGCTTTAGTTCACGGCTCATATAATTAAGGTAACATTCAGAGTTGTGGCTGGGCAGGAAGGAAATTGCATCCATTTTCCTGAGAAATAGGAAGTCTCTTGAAGGCAAGATTTCCTTCCTTGCAATCCCACTTGTCCAAAACATAGGGAAAGCAAAATGTCCGTGGTAAAATTGGGATGCAGTTAGGAATTAGATTTAAACTAGTGAATGTTAAAAGTCCTCTTAAAACTGACAAGGATTTTTTTTCCTTCCTCCCTCCTCTCTCCATCAGATATCTTCACAGCACAGTCTTGTTTGGTGACCTAAGAAGGAAACAAAAGTCCTTTTCTTGTGCTTTTAGTTTCTAGTAAGTCCTTCAGAGAAGAGAGGAGCTGGCATACTCTACTGAGACCAATCTATGGAACACTATCCAGGAAAAATCTCATGGATTATTATTTTATGAAGGCCTTAGGAGCAAGAGTCTCTTGCCCATATTATCCAGTAAATTGCTGATGCTCACGGATCACTGGGGAGGCAGAGTTCTGGTTAGTACCAAAGAGATGATCGAGGCATGTAACCATATTAGACAAAGAGCCATTAATTCTTAGTTCAGCTCACAGCAAGAGCTATTAATAATAAATCTCTTTAAATGGTTTTTTGAAGGTTTTTAAACCTTGATTCAGAACAGAAACCTCTTCTTTGCTTTTTTTGGTTATTTGGAGCATCCATGGGAAAAGCAGCACAGAAGTTTTGGGGTTTTTTTCCCTAAAGAGGCAAGATAACTAGGTGATATAAGGGCTGCATTTGTCACATTTTACAGCAAATTTTATTGAGGCCAGAACTATTTCATGTTGTCCAATGGTTACACAATTTTGGTAGTAAAGAACTATTAATCTGCGAGTCTCTGGTCCTGACAATGTACTTTGATACACTGTTGCAAAACACTAAAATGCTAAGTAGTCACCAACCTAATAACAGCTCACATTTTAATTGCTTTTAAAAAATCTAGTTAGCCATAATCTTTCTACTATAAAAGATTTATAGGTATTTGCAGTGTGAAATGTCTGTGACCTGGCAATAATGATGTTCAGAAGTCAGTAAAAATTACACAGCAGCGCAGGTCGTGTTTACTTTGAGAGCTCTCACTAATACCTGGCTGTCTGTCAATCCTGTGTCGAGGAGAACCAGAGAAATGCCTACAAATATGTATCTATATCAAATATGTAGATATCTGTACACACACAGTGGAGAGAAAACCTTTCTGTGCCGCCTCTTGTGCTCTGCCATTTCAGGTTAAATACACCCAGCATTGTGTGCATGGGCTGGGAGGAGTTGGTCACTCCAGCACAGGAGTTGGACTCCAGAAATAGCACTTCTGGTCTTTGGAGGCTTTTACTGTATGATTGTGGATTGAAATTCAATGTCATTGTTATTTTAACTGCTTACAGATACTTACTGGAATTTTTCCTGTTCTCAATTAGGATTTTGCTGTTCTGATTAAGGCTTTGTGATCTGGGATGACTTTGCTGGAGCAGGGAGGCTGGAACAGGTGATCCACTCTGGTCCCTCCAACCTCAGCCACTTTGATCCTGTGATTTTAGACTGTTCTCTTTTCATTTATTAATAGTTAATACTGTCACTTGCCTTTTTGTTGAAGTAGCCTGAAACATCAAATTTTTGTAACTGCATCAAATTTTGCAGTTTAATATAAAAAATCTGAATATGAATACACTGTTAACGAAACTGGTTGGGAACATACCACATATTGAAGTTCTTCACCATTAACAGTGCTGGTAATTCTGACTGTCCTTGTGCATGTTTCTGCTCCACTTTAAATCACTTGAGAATTGCTGAAGAGGCAGAAAAAACGTCCTGCACCTTGGGCACATACACATACCTGCATCGATTTTGACATTGTGCTGTGTGGTGGAGACTTATTTTAGGTTCATTATGAAGAGTGAGCCAATATCCTGCTTTCACAGTCAAGTAGCTCTTTATCAGTGGTTGTATTTCATGAGTGCAGGGTGTTTATGTGCTGTGTATTGTTATTTTTTACCCTGTTTGCTTTAGTTTCTCTATTGTAAATGTCCATCTTCAGCAAACCCCAGATTTAATACTAAAGAGCTGTGAGTCCCCAGAGGATCCTGAGCCCGATGTTTGTGCAGAGCTGCTTTGAGAACATGGCTTTGGTGATATATAATACAATAATATATATATAATATAATACAGCTGATTGGTGTGACTGCAATTAATGGTCTTCATGTTCCTTGTGCATGTTTGGGAATTGGCCTTGGCTCAGGTTCTGCCATGACCTGGCAGATGAGACCTGGGGACTGTCATTGGTGTCAATAATTAATAGTCAAAAAATATCACAGCTCAGAGGTGTTCCATGGCTGTGCAATGCATAGCATGCCAACCATATAAAATGGGGTGGATACACTGAAAATCATTTGTTGATTCCTGTAAGTAGTTGATAATTTCTACCTATTATTGGTGCTCCATTTTTTCACTAGTTCCAAATTAATATCAAACTATGAATATAGAACTAATTTCTCAGAGACAAGAAAAGGCATCTCAAGTTTAGATGAGAATGGTCTGTGTGCTGGGAACATCATTTTCTGTTTCTGAAATAAAATATTTACAGATAGATCCATACAAAGCTTTGCTGCACTGTTTTATTTTAATGATGGATGCTGGACACTTTTTACAGCAGTAATTCTTCAATGGGATACCTGGTAGTTATCATTAGTGACATAGTGTCATTAGTGCCTAATTTCCTGCCTAGAAGATCTGTAGCTTTGCTTTAAATAGGAGAGGTGCCTGAGCCTCTGTGAAAGATGCCCATGACTGGGAGGAGAGCAGCACTGTCCTTCCAGCTGTTGGTGACCATTGTGAGTAAAATATTGGAACATTCTACTGGAATTGTCTCTTGGACTGGGATGCAGTTTGTGTATAAACTGCTGTTTATAAAGTGTTGTCACTTTTTAAAGAATTTTTGACACATTAATCTTTGAAGTGTGAATACCTTTGTGAAATGAAAGGCTTTTTTTCAGGTTTTGTTGCTGTTACTACGTTTAATTTCAGAGGTTTCAAGTTGACTGACATGAACCACCTAAAACCCTGTGCTGTCTCTTTTAACTCTGAGATGTGAGAGGTGTCTTCTCCTTGAGATAGGGGTGGGGAAATCATCTGGTTTGTGTGTGCCTGAAGGTCAGGAGGCAAATATTAATTTCATGAAAGTGGTGATTATGACAGTAGGATTTTTTAAATTTGTTTTTTAAGTCAGCTTGAGCATTGATGTAAGGACTGTTTTGGTATATTGGGAAGCTTTATGGAATGCACTTCATTGCTACTTTTGAAGTCTCTTTTAAAACTCTGAAAGGTGATCCAGCGCTGGGGAGAAAAACCCCTGCTTGTGTTCATAAATGTTTCATGAATAAATGGCAGTGTTTGGGTCTGTTTCCTGTCCTTCTTCAAGAAGGAGGACTGTAGTGTTTCGTTAAAAATTTAAATCTAACATTTAAGAGATGTGAACCTACCATGGGAGTTCCAGCAGTAAATTGACCTAAATCTGACACTGGGGTTCAGATTCTGAAGTCAGCTAAAAGGTAGCACTGAACATAGAAATGAAGACAAAAAAAAATGTATTAAATATTTCAGTTCTTACTGTTCACCTATAAATAGGTAGCTGTTATGAATTCTTCATTGTATTCCTCTGGAGATGAGAATTAATCCAGCCTCCAGCTGCCTGTGACTGAAGGTCATGAGTCAAAATGAATTAGAGGAAAATTTGTAGCAGGGTTTTTGCAGACTCTGGTTCCTGACTTCAGGTTTCAGGCTCCAGCTTGGAAGGGTTTTCAGGCTCTAACTGTTCTCTGAAAAATGTCATTTGAAAATTAACAAAGCTTAAATTAGGGGCAGCATCCCCTTGCACTTCCAAGCTTCCCAGTATGACCATGTTTAAGCAGTGAAGTGCTCAGTGGTGGAACTGTGGAGGGGAATGGCTTAACCTTGGATAATGATATCAGAGAGTCAAAGGGACCCCTTCCTACTGCTCTGAACTCCATTTGTGTAGAGCAAAGGGAACCTGCAGTGCTCAGGTTTATTCACCAGAACTCCTTATCTGAGCTTTATAATCCTATCCCATTAATTGAGGGTTTTAACTGCCTTGAACAGAACCAGTCAGATTCAACCAAAAAAATAAATTGTAGCTGAACTAACTACTGTTTGGTTTCTTTTGGCTATAACTGGAAATGCTACAAGATATTAAAGAGGTAGCTGTGACAGGTTTTAAAGAACTTTCCAGATGGCTGCTCTAAGTACCCTAAATTATTAAGACTGGATATGTAAAATACTACATTTTCCAACAGCTTATGCCTTTTTATTTTCTTCCCCCTTAATTTAGGCTGTGCAGATTCCTCAGTTGCACTTTGTGTTTCCCCACACAGTAAAATGTGGTTGTTAGGAATTTCAGCACTACAGAGGACTACAGTGTTGGGGAGAACATGAAATTTGAAGGAACAAAAGCTCATGTTGCTTTCTCATTGCATTAAATAAGCATGGCTTTAAAACTGAATGTGATGCTTAAGTAACTTCCTTTATGCAAAATTTATAAAAATGCATTTTTTTAGTGTGTCTCTTTTTCTGTTGAGATGCAAAATTTTTGTTTATTTAGAAAGATGATGGGAGGGGAGTCAGAAGAATTTGGGAGTTCTTAATTATGGACTGATCTGTGGTATTGTCCAGCAGAAAGTCCCTTCCAGGTTTTGAATTCATACCAGTGTAGGTGGAAGTGAAGGAAATCCAGTTACAAATCTGTAATTTTCAGTTGCTGTGTGTTGGAATCTTCTTCTGAAGGCGTTCAGTCAAAACAGCTCTTGCTGGTGAGGCTTGAGTTTCCTGAGGAGCTGTTTCCATCTGTTGGTAAAACAGACAAGTTAAACTGAGATTGAGTTCAGATTTCTCCTGTCTACATTTTTTTGAAGTGAAATTCCAGTAGCTGATGTTCTAAACCTAGTTGGGAAAAAAGAATGAAAGGGAAGGCTAACTGCAGTTAGAGTATTTTTTCATTATGTTCTGTCTGGGGTCAGTAATTGAAGAGAAAGCCACTGTGGCCTTTTTAATTAATTTTTTGGGAGGAAATCTATTTTATTTTCATTAGAGACTTTTCAGAGCAAGTAACAATGAGGAGAGGTGAGGAAGTACCCCATAATGCTAGTGGGAAAAATTGAAGTACTTGGCTGTTACATTACTTGGATAATACCCTTGTAAAGTAGCCCAGGTGTTTTTAGGTGTAGAAGTGCCTCCAGTTTCTCCTTCCAAACCCATGTCTGGTTTCCTCTGATCTCTGACTTCCTCCCTTGCCAGAGACCTGCAGCTTCAGTCCTGAGTGCTGAGTGGAGAGGTGCTGCTCCTGCTCAGTTTCCAGGGGCCAGGGTTGCTCAGCCTCTCCCCAGCCCAGGAGAGGCTTTGCAGGGAGGCAGATGGGGATGTCAGGCATTCCTGGCTCTGCCCAGTCCACATGTTGGGCCTTGCTGAGCTGAAGGAATTCCTGGATCCTCACCCAGCCCAGTCCAGGCAGCGTGGGGAGGGAAGTGCTGGGCTGCAGGGCAGCTTTCCCATCTGTCACTGGCTGGCCTCCTGCTGGGAAGGGGAGGCAGGATTTTCAAACTCTACATTTATTGCTTTGGCAAAGCTGGGCTGGCAGTGTTGGCTGTAATATATAGATCTTTGTTTATTATTCTGTCACGTGAATCATCTTAAAAATAAATGAGAATTAAATTTCATTGCCTGTGCCTGGCAAACAAGGGAGAATTAGGTGACCCAGTTATGTCCATTTGCAGTGGGTTGGATGCAACAGGACAAGCTTGAAGCATTTAGTCTTTTAACACAGTTTAGTGGAGAATGCAATCATTTCTGACTAACACTGCAGCTTTTGAAATGCACAGGTCAGTCTTTGTGAGGAAGGAATGGAAAACTGGCATTGGGAAGTAGATCCACTTTAGCTGCCAGAGGTAAGCACAGGCAGCCCAAGCTTTCCTGTTGGCTCTGCACATCTGCCTCACCCTTACCTGGAGAGACCAGTTCCAGATCTGATAGAACAGTGCATTCTCTGTGGCTTCACCAGCCTTTGGCCTCTCTTCCTGCAGTGCCAGCCATCCAGGACACGATTCCCAGAAATTCTCCCGAGATCCCATCACTTCTTTGCTGAGGCCAGGACGTATCAGTTGGGTTTTATGCTCAAAGCTTCCTAAAGAATGCAAAGCTTGAATGTAATTCATTCTCAAGTGATTGGGAATGTCATTGGTATGGTCAGGGTGGAAATCTTGCAGCTGAAGAATGGCTTGACTTGAAAAAACTTGAAACATAAAAAGGTTTTTATGTTTAACAGCTCCAGACAAGCGTGCAGTTCTATGAATTTTACCTAGACCGTGTTCTAAAGCTGACTGGGAGTGAAGGTGTGCTGGGTTAAGGATCTTTCTGGGGTTCAGCTGTGTATGTTCTATAATCTTTGCTTATTTGTTTCCACAGGGCAATTCCCTCATACGTTTTTTCAGCTCCTGTCACTGATCAGGACTGAACACGTGGATTATCTGATCTCCTGTGGTTTCTAGAAGCAGGTATGTTGGCAAGGAAATCTGGTATTTTGTTGGTTGGGGATGGGGCAGTGGCCACTCATCCATGTGCCAGAAAGATTGATAGGGACAGGGAAATGCTGCTTAAGGAGCATTTCATAATGTGTAGCATATTTATGTCGCTTTCTGGAGAAAACAAAGTTGATAAGTACTTGGATAAGATTTTTCTGTCCTTCATTTGCAAATGTGGATCATGCTGTCTTCTGGGCATGGACCAGCTTTGTATGTGGGTTTGGAAATTTTCTCATGTAGCATATGCTGGGTGATGTTGTCATCCTAAATTGTGTCTTCTGAAAGCTTTATGAAAAAGAAACCAGAGATATGTTCCCATTTCCCGCACTGGGGTCTCAGTGCTGGTTTAAAACCTTTGTCTTCCCCTTTGATGTCATTGAAGGAAGAGCTGTGGTGGCAGGATAATTGTGTGGTGTAGGGAGAGCAAAGTTCTGTTGCTCTGAAAACTTAATTTTACATCTCTGTACATATTTTTTGAGCTATATTGAGTGCTTTTTTCCCCATGCTGCTTACTAATTATGTGAAGCATTCACTGAATGAGCAGGCTTGAGGATTTTTATCCTTCCTGTTAAATAGGTGGCTTCATAACAAACCCATCTTGGCTGAAGGTTGCTTTAGAAGAATCAGGCTTAGATAGGAATTCCCATCACCCATTTTTTTTAAAGTTTGAAAATTAATGAACAGCTAGGAGATATTCATTGTTTTCCACCATAACTAGTAACCAGACCAGGTCTTGTGATATCTGATGTGCAGAGGAATGCTGGAGTGGGGTATTCCCCGTTGGCATGGGGACAGCTGTGGCATTTTCTTGGTGCTTGTGGATGGTGCCACCTATTGATATCCCATCCATTTTGTTTCGTTTTTAAACAATTGCTGTCCTACTACATTTCAGCTTTAGTTGTAATGATTTTTCTTTTCTAAGTTGATTGTTGGCTAGTGCAGCAGCTTCCCTTTCCAAGTACAGTATTTTTTAAAAGTATTTATTATATTAAGAAACAGTCACAACCTTTCAGCCTTAAACCTTTTTCAGACTTTTAACTGGGTGTCTTGATCAATGTTTACTGTTTTATCAGTCTCTGTATGTATATAACTTAATGTCTCTTGCTCAATATCTTATTTTGTTCATTGCCTTACTATTGGCATCACTTGTTAGCACTCAGTAAATTGCACTGTGGAGTATATACCTTGTAGCATAATCCAATTTGCTTACTTGAGTTGACACTACACAAAATTATGGGATTGTTTAATTCCCCCTTCAGAGAGCAGTTTGCTGGTTGTATAAAAAGCCCCAAGAGTCATCACCTTGCACATGTACAGGCTGCAGGTTTCCAAGCAGAACCATCTATAGCAAATGAGCTTCATGCAGATCTTCCCACTGAAACAGGTTCAAGAAGGACTGGTGATGGATCTTTCTCACTTTTTACTGCTGTTATCTCCATGCTCAGTAATGTGGGTGGCAAAGCCTGTCCCAGCAGCTGCTGCTGGAGTTTGCATTACTTCTGACTCACTCAGGAGGGCCTATGTGTAATTTTAAACGGTTTCCACACCCAGATTACTTTCCCTTAAAAGTAATAATGAAAGTGAAGTGAGAGGAGAGGTTGGTAATGACTGCAGGAAAACATTACTGGGAAAACTGTGTTTAAACCTGCTGGGATACAGCTTCCCTATGCAAGCCTTGTGGAGTGTGTTCCCTTCATTACTGAGGTTCAGGAAATCACATTTATGGGCTGGTGTAGGACCAGACCCAGTTCTGGGAGTGAAAAGTGATTGAAGACCTGTTTTGGAGCCACTTCTCTGAGGTGTGTGGGGTGCAGGAGTGGCTGGGTCACACCTCCATCCTCTCATGGGAGCATGGAATGGTTTGGGTTGGGAAGGACCTCAGAGCCCACCCAGAGCCCCCCTGCCATGGCAGGGCCACCTCCCCCTGTGCCAGGTGCTCCCAATGTCCAGCCTGGCCCTGGGCACTGCCAGGGATCCAGGGGCAGCCCCAGCTGCTCTGGGCACCCTGTGCCAGGGCCTCACAGGGAGGAATTTCTTCCCAACATCCAATCTAAACCCACTCTCCATGAGTGTGAAGCCATTGTCCCTTGCTGTCACTCCAGGCTCCTGTGAACAGTCCCTCTCCATCTCTCCTGTGGGGTCAGGGGTTACATTTCTCCAGCACACAGCACTGGGAAGGGGCTGGGTCACTTTGTGACACTGCTGGAGCACTGTGTTATTTGAAGCACCATTACTTTTTACATTTCAGGTTAAGGTTTTTCCTATTGTTGACTTAACATGATTCAGGATGGTTTTTAAGAGCAGCTGAAGAGAATGCCTGAATGTTTGGTTTTTTGTCATGGTAAACACTCTGTTGTGGAACTTTAAGTAATTACCAGATACTCATATAATAAAGTATAATCATGCTTTGTGCTATGGAGTTTGGATAGCACAGTCTATTTATTCTATAACATAATTATTTTTATTAAAATAAGAAGCAAAAGCACAGCTTTTAAATGATACTCTTTCCCTGCTCCTCTTAGCTCTGCTTTCTCTCCAAAACCAATTCATTAATTTTAATAACTTTCAGTGTAATGCAATGGCCTTTTTATATGATACATAAAGGAAAAAAGAAAAAGGGGAGGAAGACTTAAGAGTTTAGATTTCACACAGCTTTTGTTTAGCCATTGCAGGCTTGATGGCTGTGCATTCTGCATCCTGTTTTCATTCTGCTGGTGCTTATTTATGGAAAAAACCCCAAACCACGGACTCTTCTGTCAGGGTGATTCTTTCATCTAGTTCTTAGAATTCCTTTTCTGCTCTTGCAGTAACGTAACCACAGATAATGAGCTGTGGGGATGTGAACATGAGCCTCTGTGAATGTTTCAGTTGCATATGTTAGGCCCAGTTCAGCTGCTCACATTTTTAAGGGTTTCTCTGGGGATGTGATTCCTTATTCTCCCAGGATATTCAGTGATCTGCCCACTGATGAAAAACAGGTATTTTGGAAATGAAACTTTTCTTCTATTTCCTATTAGATCCCATTGGCTATTCTAGTTTGTCTTTTCGTGATTTTGTATCTCCAGGAAATCCAGGAGCTGGCAGGAGGGGAATGAACCGTGAGGGCGTCCCCGGGAAGAGTCCGGAGGAGATGTACATCCAGCAGAAAGTGAGAGTCCTGCTCATGCTCAGGAAGATGGGATCAAACGTAAGATGCACTTCATAGCCCATCTTTTGTGGGTTTTCAGGCAACTTTGGACTGACTGGGGTAGTGCTTGTTGAGGTGGGCAGGTGATGGTCTGGTTTTAATGCTGAATTAAATTTAATGCTGAATCCAGGCCATCCTGGATTTAACCATTACCAGTTAAAAACAATTGATTTTTGTTAGATATGATGAGGCTTGTGCTGCCTAGCATGTATAGATAAATGAGTTCAAGTTTTTCAATAATGGAAGAAGAGCCAAGTGAAGCAGCTGTTTGAAGGTGACGCTGAAGCTGCCCACGAGTTCATGATGTCCCATTTGGCTGCTGTGTCCTTGCTGGTGCTCGAGTTGCACAAATCAGGGGTGATGCAGGAGGTGAAGAGCATAGAGAGGGTGCTGTGGTGCCTCTCACCAGGAGCTGGTGCCTGCAGTCTGTTGGTTTTGTGCTGAGGCATCACCTCTGTGCCCACAGCTGACGGCCAGCGAGGAGGAGTTCCTGCGCACGTACGCGGGAGTGGTGAACAGCCAGCTGAGCCAGCTGCCCCAGCACTCCATCGACCAGGGTGAGTACTGCCCAGTGCCCCCAGTGCCTCCCAGTGCCCTCAGGGCCCTCCCAGTGCCCCCTCTGCCCTGGACCTGCTTGCCCTGGGCCAGCAGTGTCAGCAAACCCCACCTTTAGCTGCTGAGTGCCACCTGCTGAAAGCCGTCCTGCCAGCCGGGATGTGCCACTTCTGGTAATTCTTTGCAGAAGTCCTGGTAAACAATTGTGTGGAGCTGCTCTGAGTCCACTGATCAACCTGAATGTTTCTTTCTGGATTCCTCTCCCTCTCCTGCACAGCCCTTGTGCCAGATCACGTTCATTGAGTGCAGTCTGGTATTGAAGGAACATTGTAAGACTCGTGCCAGAAAGAACTGAGCAGAAATTCAGTACAGATCTGAGACATCTAGAAATCCATTACAAACACAGCCTGCACAAACCTGCTGCTGTGCTCATTCCTTGCATAGCTGGGGGCTGATGGAGGTGGATATACTTGAAGAATTCTGAGCCAAAATGCACAACTTTTCTGCCAGTCTAAAGTGAGAATTTTCTTTTTTCTTGTCAAAAACTTAACACATTCAGTTGAGCGAGACTTTGTTGCAGTTGGCATTTTTCATATTATCCTTAAAAGGTACATTTCTCACAGTGAAATCTATGCTGAATTACCTGCACTTTGGCAAAGAAAAGGTGATAAAATCAGGAGTCCAGCCAGGGGACACAGGTACTTCCTACAGTGGTGCTGAAGCTGTAGTGTGCTCTACAGACAGAAGCAACTATAATTTATTGCTCAGGACTTTGATTTTCTTAGAAATCTCTCCAGGTTTCTAACAGTCACTAATGATTATGTTCCTTGCTTGCTGCTGCCTGTGCCCTCTGCTGTGTCCTGGGGTTGGTGAGACAGGAATGGCTGAGTGTGAAATTCCTGGAAGTTGGGAATACCATGACAGATGTGGGATGTGCCCCCCTAAGGGAGATCCCATCTCCACTAGATGGCATTGCCTTGTGCTGGAAAGCCCCTGCAAGTCCACACACTCACTGTTCTGTTGCTCCAAGATTGCTTAAAGGAATTTTCTTCCCTACTTTTCTGTTTTCACTGAATCTCCTCTGGAGGATTTTCTTTCCTTTATTCGGCTTGTCTTACAGAGCAACAAAAAGAGCTGTTATTTAGGGAGTAACTTACACCTAGTAGCACTTCAGTGGATTTCACAATCTTTTGTTCCACAGTAGGACAGGTTGCTCTCAGCCTGACTTGTCCCTGATGTATCTTTAGAGCCATTTTCCTCCAGCAGGCACAAAAGACACAAAGCTGACTTCACATCCCCATTTTGTTCCAAAAACCCAGAATGACATTGTTGGTCTGAGCACTCTGAGAGCTTTGTTATGGGCCTGCAAGTTTCTGTGTGTCCCTTAAAATGCTGCAGGCTGGCTCCAGTTCCAGGAGGGTTGTTTTGTTTCACTGGAGCTTTCTTGACAGGAGTGTAGAGGGTGAATAGTGTAGAATTCTGTCAGTCTATTCCAGTCTCTGTTGCATTTTTTGTGTGTGTCCATGGTCTGTGTGTGAGGCTGTGCCCCACAGCAGTTACCTGGGCAGGGCTTGTCCCTGCTGGGGTTTCTGCCACGAGCTGTGAGTCCTGGCTGAGCCCCTTGCTTTGACCACAGGGAGTCACTGCAGCCTCTGTGTCCATGGTCTCAGCATGTCACAGTGCACTCAAGGAAGGAGTTGTTACTGTCCCTGCTGAATTCAGGCTTGTGCCTTAAATCCTCCATGAGCCACTGGCAGTGCCAATGTCTGACATTTAAAGTTCCTCCATGAGACTCTGTTTGTTGTCTAAGGATCCAGCAATGGAAGTTAATTTGGATCAAGAAGCGTCTTAGAATATCTTTAATTTTTAATTAAGCCTGAAGGCTAAGACTCCCCTTCAGTCTATGATTATTTTTATTGGAAGAGGAGATAGGATAATTGAGTCTAATATTAATGTCACGCTCACATTTTTTGTAACAATTTTATTTTTCAATCATTGTTAACACCTAAAAGTGCAAAATCCAGGGTGTTTTTCTTTACTTGGGAGCTCTTTAGCTGTGGAGTGTTTGTTGTTATGGCTCCAAGAATAACTGAGGAACCCTGAGGCAACTCAGTTCAACCAGCCTGTGTGCTGGAGAGGGGACGTTTTGGGATATTCACACATTGAAAATAATACTGAAAACGGGGCTGTTTTGGGATATTCACACATCAGTCTTGCCTGCATTGCAGCAAGAGCTAAGGCAGCTCACTCTTGATGAAATTCAGGCTTTCTCACATATTTTTGAACATAAGCAAAATGCCTCTCAGGAAGTTCTAGGCACAGAAGCATCTCCTGCATGAGCCCCATGTTCCCTGTTGCCCAGCTCCTTGCATTTCCAAGGGTGGCTGGCTCTGGGCTCGCTGCTCTGGCAGGTCTGGGAATGGAAGCAGTGCAGGGAGGAAGCACGAGATGGGAATTGTGCTGAGACCTTGGTGATTGCAGCTCTGGTGTTCCTATAGCAACAGGAGTGTGCTGCTGGCTCCTGGAGGAAGCTGCTCCATGGGGAGGGCAAGGCTGAGATGCAAACACGTGCCTGGCTGGGTGAGACGTGTTCTCTGGGTGTGGGGCACCAAAACCAGCCCAGGCTGCTCGTGGGGCTCCAAGGGACCCTGCTCATGACTTGGCAGATGGTGATGGAGAATGGAGACAGAGCTCTGCTCAGTGCAGCTTTATTTTGCTGAACACAAGGCTTGTTTTAATGTGCTGCTGCTCTCAGCAGTGCATGGTGTATTTTTAGAATGCCAGACTAGGATGCTAATACTGGGAATTTCAGGGAAGAGTTAATGCTTTAGAAGATTGTTGCTGGAAGGTGATTGAAGAAATGTATATATGCAAAGATCTTGTGCGAAGTGAAGAATTTCTTTTTTTAAGTTTGGCAGCTTTTAGAAATTCCCAACAGGCTAAACCTTCTGATCTCTAAATGCTTTTGGGGTTTAATTAATTCTGCAGGTGACTACAAGCAAATCAGGTGTACATATCTATTTATCATTCCAAGAGCACTTGGAAGCAGCAGCTGTTAGAGGTGTCAGCATCTTCTCTTGTGTTAAGGTGGTGTGTTTTTAATCCAGCCTGGACCCTGCTGGGTTCCTGTCCCTGTGCCCAGGGCCTGGCTGGGCAGCTCTGGCATCAGCCCCCCTGGGGAAGCTTTCTGCCCTGGAGCTGAGCTGGGGAGCAGCTGGGCACTGAGCTCAGGGCTTGTCTGCAGCCTTCCCTGCCCTGCAGGAGAGCCACTTGACCTTCAGCTCATCTTGGCTTGCTGAGACTGAAGAACAAGTGCTATAAAAGAGCTCTGAATGCAGCAATTCAAACAATTGCAATTGGAACATAATCTCAGTGGGATTTTTTGGATGTTAGTGTTGTAAGATTGTCACTATTGCTTTCTAAGATAGAACATAAGCCCACTTGTTAATTATTGTTAATTTCTGGGAAGAATGAGGGTGAGAAAGCATAAAGCAGAAGCAATGAGAGAAGTATTTGAATGTCTAAAGGTTTGTGACAATTAATGCTTTGCTCATAAAAGATGGGGAATATTTCACTGGGTTTCTTGTAAGTATTTCAGGGTAGAAATGTGTGCCTGGAAAAAGGGCAGCTGTGGAGAGAGCAGCTGTTTGTGTGGCTGCAGGTCAGGTAAAAGTGTGCCTTTGTCATTGTTCTGTACATTAATAGCTGGAAGTGCAGAGCTCAGTGAAGGATATGCTCAAAGCAGACGTGGTTCACCATCCATTGTCTCAGTCACGGGCTCTTGGCCATGTGCAGTTTAACTTCATAACCTGTGCTCTGCTTTTTGCATCATTTTACTTGATTAGTAAGAAAACATCCGTTGTGGGAGCCAAGTGGGCCTGCAGGAGCTGCTCTGCTCCCTGGTGCTTGAGTCCCTGCTTTCCCTTGAACACACAGAGTGCCCAGCTCTGTTCCCTGGTGCTTGAGTCCCTGCTTTCCCTTGAGCACAGAGTGCCCAGCTCTGTTCCCTGGTGCTTGAGTCCCTGCTTTCCCTTGAGCACAGAGTGCCCAGCTCTGTTCCCTGGTGCTTGAGTCCCTGCTTTCCCTTGAGCACAGAGTGCCCAGCTCTGTTCCCTGGTGCTTGAGTCCCTGCTTTCCCTTGAGCACACAGAGTGCCCAGCTCTGTTCTCTGGTGCTTGAGTCCCTGCTTTCCCTTGAGCACACAGAGTGCCCAGCTCTGTTCTCTGGTGTTTGAGTCCCTGCTTTCCCTTGAGCACAGAGTGCCCAGCTCTGTTCTCTGGCTGTGCCTGTACACGAGCAGGGGCACTGGAGAATGGCTTAATGACCAGCCTCGTTAGCTTGGTTTCCTTCAGCTCTGGGTAGTTTGGGTTATGGGACAGGGCTGGAACAAAACCTGCCTTTATGCTGAGCAATGTGGATGTCCTTTTTCTGGACAAGTGTCACCCAGGTTCCTGTGCTGGGGGACACCTCCAGACGTGGCCATGCTCTGGGCAGGAGCACGGAGCTGTGGGGTTCTCTGGGATCCCTCCTTTCCTGGGAGGAAACCTGTAAGAATTTTGTTCCTGTTTAGACACTGGGAAGGGCAGACCCCAGGAAAGCAATCAGCATCGTTCAGGAATGCACTCATCCCTGTGCTGGGTGACGAGTCTGTGACTCTCTGGTTGCCAGGAGACTCCAGCTGCACTTAAAGGGGAGCTGCAGCACCCTGTGCCAGAGGAGCTGCTGGAGCTGCCCCTGCCTCCTTCCTGCTGCAGCCTGCCCTTCTCCCTCTCCAGCACTGAAGGCTTTCTCACAATCCTTGCAAGTGAAATCCTTGTTTTTCTTTAGGGGCTGATAGTTCTTGTGTGTTTTAAAACCAACAAGGCAGCTTGTTAATTCCGAGCTGGATCCTGGTGCTATATATCATTTATGTTTTGATCAAGGAAGAAACAGTTTGTGCAGGAGATGAAAAGGGAGATGACTGCAGGGCTTCTGAATGCCGGCAAGAGGGTGCATCAGAGCAGTTTTTGATGTAGTTTTATATAAGATAAGGGCCCTACATATGAAAAACAAACTATTGCTGCTTGGTCCTTAATATTTCCTCCTTTGAGTACATATAACAAACAAATTGTGAAGTGCATAAAAGTAAGTGCAGTTACATTTCATGAGCATTGATTTAGCTTTTAAGGACATTAGCAAGGGGAATTTGCAACCATTTTTGACCACTTTTCCTGCTATATTGCAACTGAAGAGCAGATTAGATAACTGAGAAATGGAATTCATGTAATCAGAACAGATGAGGCATTTTTATTAGTCCTCCTTTACCTTGCTTGCAGGTGTATAGACAGAAGTTGCTTGGGGCACAAAACTGAGATTTGCTTCTTGATATGCATCATGTAAAAGACTGGAGGAATTTTACATGCTGATGCTCCATCAGAGTTGAATTTGAACTTTGCAAAGCCCTGGAAGAGGATTACGTGGAGCTGAGCAGTTACTGGGACAGGCAGTGGTGCTGGTTTTGGCATTCCCTAGTTTGTAATTTGCTTTCTTGTTGGTTGTTTGGATGTGCAGAACATTTTGGGTACTGCATCTCTCCACTGCTCTTTAAGGGAAGTAATTATGGCAGTGTTTTCCTGTATCCATTGTTGTTGCAGGTGCTGAGGATGTTGTGATGGCATTTTCCAGATCAGAGACAGAAGACAGAAGACAGTAACCACAGGACACGTGAACAACACCGAACTGGGGAGGACAGTGAGATTCCTGAAGATAGAGGAGGATGGCTGAGCATTAATAAGTTCCTCTGCCCACCCTAATTGTTCCTTGGTGTTCCTTCTCCTCTGTAATGTTGTTTCCCTTTGCCCAACCCTCAGAATGCATCTCACAGCCGTCTATTCCTGTCAGATTTTGCAACTCAGCCGGGCTGTGTTGATTAAGGACAAACCTAAAGGTGTGGTTTTGGTTGGCTCAAAGGGACAGGCTGTGGTTGGATAAAGGAAGGCAATTTTTCAAACTTGACCAATGGAAACCTTTTATCTCACATTTTATTTTATATTTTAAACAAAGTCTCTTGACATCCTACTTTTAAAGAAGCTTTTCATGCTGTGGTGCTTATTTAGGTCAAACTTGTGAATTTGAAGAGGGTTTGATTTGGCTGCATAGAACTGGAAGCAACTTGTGATTGGGTGACAATGCAAAAGCTTTCCCTTCAGTTGGCTTGCAGGTATTTTGCTGACTCCAACATTTTCATTGCTGGAAGCTGATGTTTTTGGTGCATTGTTTATTTCTTTATACTTATTGACTTGGGGGGGAAAAGACAAATGTGCTTTGCAATATTTATTACATCTACACACATATAACGCTTGCTTTTGGGGGGTTGTTTTGGTTTTTTGATTGGCTTTGAAGTCATGGTTTGATTTCCTTTTGGCTGCAGTGTTTCTGATGCAATCAGTTTTTCCATACTCAGCTGCTCTCTGGCCTGGAGCTCTTTTGGGAGCATGTGTCAAAGCAGATTTGGTTCAGGAGGTGCACCTGGCCAGGCTGGAGGCCAGAGCTGCCCAGCCCTGGTGGGCGCTGGGGACGTGCCCAGCTCTCCTGCCTGCCCAGGGGCTTCTCTTGCCTTCCCACACAGGAGCTGGAGATGTTCTGCAGGAATTGCAAGAATGAGATCTAAGGCTGCCACATGAATTTGCCAAATTTGTATAGAGAATATGTGAACTTGTTTAAAATACTAGAGTTCCACTTTAACCCTTTGATTGCTGCACAAGACTAGCTCTCACATTAAGAACAATTAACGATCATTAAATTAAATCCAGCTTGCACTGGGCTTTAATAAACAGAAGTTTCTAGTCACTTGAAAAATTGTACATGGCTTCCCTCCTTGCAGCTGTTTGGTGATAGGGAAATTCCCTGGATGCTGGGCTGACAGCATGTTCTTGAGGCACTGTTCCAGAGGCAGCAGTGCTGCGTTAGGCTGTCTGACACTGAGTGTACAGGTGACACTCTCAGGTTTGCTCTCTGTAGCTGCAGGGTCTTAAAACTTACACAGACCTTTACAGACTGAAAAACCTGCAGTGGAATTCCCAAGGTGCACTGACTGTTCAGGAACCTGCACAGTCTCCAGCACTGCTGCCTAAAACCAAGCACTTCATTTTCTCTCACGTGTGCAGGTGGTTTCAACAAAACTTCTGGATTTTGCTGTGGGTTGCACTGACTTGGAGATGTTTCAGAATCTATTAAAGCTGAACCCAATTTACCTGTTCCTTGTTCTTTTGCCATGATTGTTAATTATTTACAGTAACAATTCTAGAATCTAACTGTGAGAACATGACCATTTTCATGGCCAGAAATTCTGCTGACAGGATGCTGTTGTGGTCTCAAAACGGGGGAAGAGCTGGAGAGAAACCATGGACTGTCTGCAAAAGGAAGAACAGACTTGTGAGCACAAGGAAGAAATTACCTTGAGCAAATAAATACTGTGTAATGAGAGCAACTGTACATCTATTTATGAAAATGCTCCTTTGGATTCAGTTGCAGCTTTGTAAAGTTCTATGTGAAAGTAAATCTTTTACCCCGTTTTGTTGGGGCCAGATAAGTAATTTCTTTATTAAAATAAACCAGGAATGAGCCCAAAGGATTCTCTAGATTTTGACTTGGTTGCCTAAGAAGCACTTTAATGTGGATTTGGTGCAGAGGGGGCAGCTGTCAGTGTTGCCTGAGGGGGCTCTGTGTGGCTCTGGCTGGAGGAAGGGGCTGCTCTGTGCTGGCATTCATCCTCCCTGCCTGTCCATGGCACTCCTCAGCAGCTGAAGCTTTTCAAGAGGAAACTTCAACTGTTCATGTGATTTCATCTTTTCACTAAAAATGTAACACTTGAGGAGGGGGGAAAATATAGTTTTTTAATAGCTACTCTTGTTTCATACTAATTTATTACACTGCTCTGCTGCCAAATGAAAAACACTTGGTTTCACCTTTGAGAAAGACACAGGACATCAGCACAGTGGACTTGTTTATTGTTTGTACAGATCTCTCTAGATTTGCTGTTGTGCTTTTGCCTTCTCAACTAAACCATTTCTAATAAAAGCAGGAAATCAAATGTTTTAGAGGCCAGAGTTGAGCACAGATCTAATCTGAAATATGGTTGGAACTAGAAAAGGCTTTTTAGTCCAATTATCAACCATATAGTGCTTAAGGCATTGAGAAGGGGAGTGTAAAAGCTTTAGAGGCATCTTCCAAGAAAAGCCCATGCTCTTTGGGTGGTCTTTTGGGGAGAAATGTTCCTTTAGAGATTCAGAACATGCTATTGTGCTTTCTCTGCTAAGCCGCTCATCTGCCTCTCATAAAACACTGTGTTTTGCAGAGTTTGAGGAGAAGATTGAGAGCTGAATCCCACCCCTCCCCTCTCCCCAGGTGGGCAGCAGGTGCTGCAGTTGTTGGAGTTGCAGTTTCACTGTGTCTGAGCATGGCCTGTTGTAAATGAAAATGGGGCTCCACCATTCACACAGGCCTTGAGTTTGATTCTGCCAGGTCCTACAAAAAACCCTGCAGGAGCAGAACGTGTGGGCTGGAGGCACAGCAACACTTTGGAAGGAGATGCTGCCTGAAAGAAGCTTGCATCACTAATTAAACTTAAAAAGCTCTTGAGATTTTTTTTTTTGTTCCTATTCCTACCTAAGGTAAGCATTTACTAGAAGTTGTATCCTTCGTGGCCTGGTGAGAATTTCTAATGCTTGACCATTAAATCTGTTTCAGTTCCAGAAAGTCTATTTTCTAGTTCACCAGCAGCCTAAATAGTTCTGTTAAAGGCAGAAGATTTAATGGCCCATGAAGTAGAAAGACCCATTACCTTTAGCAGAGATTTCCTAAATGAGACATCAGGATCATATGTGGGATAAATCCTATGGCTGTTGAGTCCCTTACAAGAATAGAAGGAACAGTGCCATGTCTGAAGTTACCAGAGTTCTGCACTGTAAAATGGAAAAATAAAAGCTAGAAGTTAAAAGCTTTGAATTAAATGTATAAAATATGTTAGGAATTATTTTATGAAATACACTGAGTGCCCTGGCAGGGAGAGGAATATATGATTTGGATTATTTAAGATCAGTCCTTCAGCTTTCTTTTTGGTCTCTTGCCCCCTCAAGAACTGTGGCAGAGCTGACAGCAAAAAAGGCTGCGGGGCACTGGGACCAGCAGAAACCAAGAGTGCAGGAAGAACAGTTTCTGGAAGTTTAAGGAATCTTGAGTTCTATTCAGTCTGCACAAAAGGAAGTCCTTAGGTGGGTGGCATCTTTTCCTCACTGTTACCATCAGAAACAAAGTGTTCCAAAGGTTGGAGGTTAATAAAGGTGTTCAGGAAGCTCCAGTGAAGCTGCAGAAGTTGTTTTGGGTGTAAGAGTGGCAGGAGTAGTGAGGTGCTGCCTCAGTGGGATGTTTGCTGGAGGCAGTTTTGATTTTTAAGGTGAAGACAGATGTGGTAAATCCAGCCTGGGCACCCTGGGATGGACCCACTTGTCACTCACCCACAGAGGTGTGTGCTGGTGTGGGGCAGCAGCCACAGCAGGTAACAACTGTTTCACAATTTCTTTCAGGTGAAATGTGGTTTTTCCATCCTTAAAGATCCTGACAGTAAAAGGCCTGGATGAACGATTTCAATAAAGTTAGGCGGGTGTGAATTGCCTCACACAGAACTAGATTGAAAGGGTGTTAAAATGTCAGATTTCAGTGGTGGTGGGCAGGCACAGCACCAGTGAGTGATTGGTGAACTGACTTTTCTTGCAGCCTCAGGCAGTCAGTGATTTACATCCTGCAAAGTGTGTGTACCCTGTGTATCTGTGAATTCTGGAGCAGTCAGGAAACGGGTGACTGGGTTCTTGTGGAGGTTCCTCCAGACCTGCCTTGGACTCGCTGTATTTACAGATACTTTGCACTGCAGTTTCCCTTAAACCTCCTTGTTCGTGCTGTTTTTTGGAGTTTTACAAGTACCAAAGTGCTCTCTAACAGGGAGGACCGTTGTTGTTGCTTCCCAAGGTGAGAGATTGGATCTGTTCCCTGCCAGACTGAGGTGGGTTTCCATCCAAAGACAGAAATCATCTACTGCCTTCTGAGCTCTGCTTTCATTTGCTCTGCACCTGATTTGCCCTAAGCAGGATTCCTGCAGTATGTTGTAAACAACCTGATTTCCTTTGTAGCCTGAAGATCTTCAAATTGGGATTGTTTATTTTGGAAAAGAGAAAAAAAAAATATTTTTGAAGCTTTGTAACCTGGCCTGCTCACAAACTGCCTCGTGTATCAGCATGAAGTGGTTCTATGCACAGAGCTTTTTGCTGCCTTGACATTTTCCAGGTTGGCTCTCCTTGGTGCTAAATGCTGCTCTGTGACCAGAGGCATGTGAAACTCAGAAAATAAACTTCCAGCTCTTGTTTTACATTGTAATAGTGACTCCAACCCAGATGATGTCTCTGTGCTTTAGTTTTTCACCATCTACAGTTCCTGCTGCTCTCTTCTGACGCCGTTCCAAGTGCAGCAATCCCACAGGGGCAGGAGAGGATCCCATGGGTCTGTCCCATGAAGTGCAGGGAGTTCCTCCATCCCTGGGGGATGTGGGAGCTCGTGGTGCTGCTGGCTCTGCTCTGCCATCGTCTGCAGCTTCACTCCTGATCCGAGGGACGGGGAAACGGCCCCGAACGTGATGGGAACGGACAGCGGGAGCTGAGAGTTCACCTTCAGCCTTTGTCCTGTACCTCCAGAGCCTGGAGCAGCAGAGAGTGAGTGAGTGAGTGAGTGAGAGAGTGAGTGAGAGAGTGAGTGAGTGAGTGTGTGAGAGAGTGAGTGAGTGAGTGAGAGAGTGTGTGAGTGTGTGAGTGAGTGAGTGAGTGAGTGAGTGAGAGAGTGAGTGAGTGAGTGAGTGAGTGAGAGAGTGAGGGTGTGAGTGAGTGAGTGAGTGAGTGAGTGAGTGAGTGAGTGAGTGAGTGAGTGAGTGAGTGAGTGAGAGAGTGAGTGAGGGTGTGCCCTGCTGCTGTCTGCAGCCAGAGGCTGGGCTGTGCAGTGCCACAGCTGGAATGAGTGATGCCACAGCTGGAGTGAGTGCAGTGCCACAGCTGGAATGAGTGATGTCACAGCTGGAATGAGTGAGTGAGTGCCCTGCTGCTGTCTGCAGCCAGAGGCTGGGCTGTGCAGTGCCACAGCTGGAATGAGTGCAGTGCCACAGCTGGAATGAGTGCAGTGCCACAGCTGGAGTGAGTGCAGTGCCACAGCTGGAATGAGTGCAGTGCCTCAGCTGGAGTGAGTGATGTCACAGCTGGAATGAGTGCAGTGCCACAGCTGTCCTGAGTGCAGTGCCACAGCTGTCCTGAGTGCAGTGCCACAGCTGTCCTGAGTACTGTCACACCTGTCCTGAGTGATGTCACAGCTGTCCTGAGTGCTGTCACAGCTGCCCTGAGTTCTGCTGCTGCCCTGAGTACACTGAGGCACGGCCCTGCCTCCTGCCAGAACAGCTCCCAGCTGTTGTGGTCTCTACTCCGTGGATTTTTTAATGCCTTGATTCTGTGAAATCCCTGGGGTGTGTGGGGAGGGAATAGGGCAGGTCAGGAAGGGATGAGTTTCTGTAGGTGGAAGCACAGGAGGAGAATTCTGCCTCGCTGTTGTGTTCTCATAAGCTGCTTTGAGCCTGCAGAAAGATGATAATTAAACTAGACAGAATCTTAAGCTTTTGCCTTGCCTTGCCAGGAGCACCAGACTTCAGAGTCTCCCTCTAAAAGGAGCTGTGCCTCGTGCTGTTTCTGTACGTGCTTAGCTGCTCTCACACCATATGGGTGTAGAGCAGTGCCTTTGTTTTAGTCTGACCTTGACCTTCAGGTCATCACAGGCTTCTGAAGCTGCACGGGACATGTGGACTTACCCTGGCTGTTGTGGCTACATGGTCATTCTTACCCCGTTTTTTCTTGTCTTTAAATGTAGCAAAGTTTAGGTGTCAGAGGATTGGAGCAGTGCAAGGAATTAAATGAAATCTTCTCACTTTCAGTGCTGCTGTCAAAAGGAGGAGGGGAGACCTGGATGACTGAGAAGGGTTTAGATAAACTTCATCCCAGGAACAAGGAGGAAAGGCTCACTGAGGGTTCTGCAGAGACCAAAAGCAGCAGAGCTCAGAGTGCACCTGCTCTAGTAAATAGCAGACTCACAGTGGTAGATCACTGTGTGTGCAGTGCCAGCTCGTGCCCTTCTGCACAGAGAGCTCTTGGGGGCTTCAATTGAGAATTTGTCAGGAACAGCACCTTGAATGAAGTGCTGCTGAGATGGATCAAGAGAACGAGATCTTTGGCATAGTCAGATCCTAGATCAGGTCATGCTTAAAGCTGAAAGTCAACACTCAAATTCTACCCAGACAAATGGAACATTAAATTCAGCTGTGTCAGGCTGCTGAACTTAATCTCAAAAATGCTTTTGAAACACGAGTGCTATTAAATATCACTGAGGGATCATTAACGTTCTATCTACAGGATTGGGTTGTGGCTGAGTTGAGCCTCAGTCACAATTAAATTGGTTCTGTAATTCTAGCATGACAATGACAACTTTGCTTTTGTGATGTGTTGGAGTGTGTTCTGTCACCTGGGTAGAAAGAGGAGGTCATGTGTGTTGTTTTTTTAGTCTCCTGTCTTGACAAGAGTGCAGAGCTGGTTTCTGTCTGGACCTGAATAAGTCTTTGTGAAGGTCGTTAGCACCATTCTTGCTCAGAGCTGCTAAAAGAGGGGGGGAGCAGTAAGGGAAGAAAGAGAGAGATTAAAGGGGAAAACCCAGTAGATTATAAATGCATTTTCCTCTGTGCTGGAGGTTAAATAATATTTTATGTGTGTGACAGATCCTGTGATTAAGGAGCTGTTAGGCAGAATGAGAGCTGGGCAGCAAAGGGAGCAGAGATGCTTGAGGGAAAAGGGTACTAAGATGTTCTAGTGCTGAATTCTCTTGTGCATATCTACTGTGATATGTGGCTTTGTGTGCCTTTCAGTGGAGAAAAAAAGGATATTCTACAGACATTTAGGGTGTTTTTCCCTTTCTTTGCTTTAGCATCTTTTCTGTCTGAGATGTTACTGCTTACTTGTGACATTTCTTTAGAAAATGGTCAGAGGCTCTAATCTCTGCTGCTACTTCAAGGTCTAGGATTAGGACTGTAGAATGGCATATGATAATCTTGTACATAAATCATGGCTTTAACAAATGGAAGAGGTTTATCCTGTTTACTCTGTTGCAGACAGACTCTCCCCTCTGCGTCTTGCTCAGTTTGAGGACTCAGTCACTGCAGAGCCTCTGGAGTTTCAGCTGTCATCATATTCCCCTCGTTCAAATCAGTGAAACCTGGGCACTCAGACTCGATTTTAGATCAGGTCAATAAATACTTGACCTATCCTGGGTTGTATTTTAATGTTCCACAGAGGCCTGTCATTCCCAGAGGCTCTTCCTCACGCCGCGTGAAGCTGCCTGTGTAAGCTGGGCTTCAGACAGGATGATATGCCTGTCTCATCTCATAAGCTTTTTACTTCCACTCCATAGACAATGTCTCATTGAAGCAGCAGTAAACAGGGAGCAGTGTGTGCTGTTAGCATGCACTGCAAAGCTCTGTACTTCAGTCATTTAACACAACATGGGATTTAAAGCCCCCCTGCTTCCTTTTGCAGAAGACAGTGTGTCATTCCACTTACTCAGCTGATCCACTTCTGACAGACAGCAGTGGGTAGAGCAGGAGGAGAAAAAGTAAAAATCTCAGTTCGGAGGCTCTTTGTCCAGATTGAAAATGAGAGAAAGCCTGGAACATTAGAAGGTCCAGGTGACCTGAAGTGGAAATTCAGGGCTGTTGAATGTTTGTGTGAATAGTGGAATGGTCCTTGAGATCCTGTGGGCTCCAACAGTAGATCCATGAAAGAGGTGGGCATACAACCTTTCCAAAAAGTTACTCACTGGAAATGTTTTATCTTCCCTCACTCAGCAGAGGAAACCCTGGAGTTAACAATCTAATGGATACATTAAAGCAGCACACGTTGGGATGGGGTAATTATTCTAAATCCCTCCGATTCATTTGCATGTATTGGGTTGGTTGGGGAGGGAGCTGCTGAGAACCGAGATTGTTCTGCCTGGTGTGTGAGCCTTCACTCGGTGGATGTTTGCTTCCTGCTTTGAGACAAAACAGCTCTTTGCTGACTCCCTTTTAGGGTTAACGTGTTAACACCTATTCGAAAGCCACAGAATAGAATTCGGCTGTTTTCCTGCTGCTGGTGGGTCAGTGGCTGAGGCAGTGATAGCAACAACCCTCTGTACCTTCCCAAAACGGTGTCCAGTGCTTGGACACAGCCTCCCCACCCCGGGGCGGGTCAGTGCCAGCGTTTATCCATCGTCCCGTTCCGGGCAGCGAGGGAAAGGAGCCGAGGGAGGCTGCGAGCCCTGGAGCTGCCCCCGGGGAGAGCTCCGGGCCCCGCGGCTCGGCTGCTCCTGCTGGGGCTGCCCGCTGTGTCCCCTCTGTCTGTCTGTCCCTCTGTCTGTCTGTCCCGCTGTCTGTCTGTCCCTCTGTCTGTCTGTCCCCTCTGTCTGTCTGTCCCTCTGTCTGTCTGTCCCTCTGTCTGTCTGTCCCCTCTGTCTGTCCCCGCTGTGTCCCCTCTGTCTGTCTGTCCCTCTGTCTGTCTGTCCCCGCTGTGTCCCCTCTGTCTGTCTGTCTGTCCCCGCTGTGTCCCCTCTGTCTGTCTGTCCCTCTGTCTGTCTGTCCCCTCTGTCTGTCCCCGCTGTGTCCCCTCTGTCTGTCTGTCCCTCTGTCTGTCTGTCCCCTCTGTCTGTCCCCGCTGTGTCCCCTCTGTCTGTCTGTCCCTCTGTCTGTCTGTCCCCTCTGTCTGTCTGTCCCCGCTGTGTCCCCTCTGTCTGTCTGTCCCTCTGTCTGTCTGTCCCTCTGTCTGTCTGTCCCCTCTGTCTGTCCCCGCTGTGTCCCCTCTGTCTGTCTGTCCCTCTGTCTGTCTGTCCCTCTGTCTGTCTGTCCCCTCTGTCTGTCCCCTCTGTCTGTCTGTCTGTCCCTCTGTCTGTCCGTCCCCTCTGTCTGTCCCCGCTGTGTCCCCTCTGTCTGTCTGTCCCTCTGTCTGTCCGTCCCCTCTGTCTGTCCCCGCTGTGTCCCCTCTGTCTGTCTGTCCCTCTGTCTGTCTGTCCCCTCTGTGTCCCCTCTGTCTGTCTGTCCCCTCTGTCTGTCTGTCCCTCTGTCTGTCTGTCCCCGCTGTGTCCCCTCTGTCTGTCTGTCCCCTCTGTCTGTCTGTCCCTCTGTCTGTCTGTCCCTCTGTCTGTCCCTCTGTCTGTCTGTCCCCTCTGTCTGTCCCCGCTGTGTCCCCACTGTGTCCCCGCTGTCTGTCTGTCCCTCTGTCTGTCTGTCCCCTCTGTCTGTCTGTCCCCGCTGTGTCCCCGCTGTGTCCCCTCTGTCTGTCCCTCTGTCTGTCCCCGCTGTCTCTGTCCCTCTGTCTGTCTGTCCCCTCTCCCTGTCCCCTCTCCCTGTCCCCGCTGTCTGTCTGTCCCCACTGTCTGTCCCCGCTGTCTGTCCCCGCTGTGTCCTCGCTGTCTGCCTGTCCCCGCTGTCTGTCTGTCCCCTCTCCCTGTCCCCACTGTCTGTCTGTCCCTCTGTCTGTCTGTCCCTCTGTCTGTCTGTCCCTCTGTCTGTCTGTCCCTCTGTCTGTCTGTCCCCTCTCCCTGTCCCCTCTCCCTGTCCCCGCTGTCTGTCCCTTCTCCCTGTCCCCGCTGTCTGTCTGTCCCTCTGTCTGTCTGTCCCTCTGTCTGTCTGTCCCCTCTCCCTGTCCCCGCTGTCTGTCTGTCCCCTCTCCCTGTCCCCGCTGTCTGTCTGTCCCCTCTCCCTGTCCCCGCTGCTCTCCTCCCGCTGGCCTGGCGTGCCCAGCAGTGATTACATGTGTGATGAGCAGAACGCGATTAGCAGAGCTGCAATTAGAGGGAAGGGCAGGAGGGCAGTGGCTTAGTGCAGGAAGGGTCAGCACTGGTATCTGTCAGAACAGAAATAAATACGGGAGATGACAAGGGATTTACTGCTCTCGTGTCTGGAACTGAAATAACCGGGGCGCTGCCAGGGAAGAACCGGGAGCGCTGGAATTTTAAACAAAGGCGGGGATGGGGGGATAAGAGAAGAAAAAAAGAAAAGCAAAACTGGGATTTCATCCCGACCAGATAATCTCAAAAAGAACTTTTAAAAACTTTCTAAGAGGTAGCTTATGTAGGTAAAACGTTGCCTCAGGGAAATCTGGGGAAATTATCCACAGTGCAGATCCTGGAACTGATTCACTGATACCAACTGATGTAAGGGGGTTTGTGCAAAGAGGGACTGGTTGGGATTGTGGCTGCAGCCACGGGTTTCCTTACCGGTGAAATGTGGTGAAATGTGGTGAAATGTGCACCAGAGAGCAGATGTGAGGAGTGTCCACTGCTGGCTGTGCAGAGGAGCAGGGACACCCCAATTTCTGCACAGCCAGCACTGCTGGACACCAGGACACGGGATCTGAGGACAGGCTGCTGAGGAACCTTCCACTGAGCTCTGTGCTGCTGCAGAATGATGTAACATTTTGTTCCTGCTTTTCTTCTTTTCCAAAAAAACAATTTGAGAAGGAAACTGCTGGAACCTTTCTTTCCATTGTGGGGCTTTTTAGCCATAGTGTATGAGACCGACTGGAGGTTCAAGATCTGCTCTTAAAGAAAACTATTGTTTTTAGAGGAACAGTGATTTGTCCTGAAGGTAAAACCCCAGATCTTTGAGGTGTCTGTATGTAGTTAATTTAGTGAAATCTACCCACCTTGATGTTTTACAGCACTGAGAGTGCTTGTTTTGTTTTGTTCCTTAATACTCCTTTACATTGTCTGCCGACTGTTGATTTGTGGATGACCTGGGCAGTTGTAAACACCTTGGCTGACCCTTTGCCACTTTTGTTTTTGCTAAATGGCATTGAGTTTCACAGATGCCAGTGGGAGATCAGAGGTTGTGAACACACGATGGCATTGGGAGAGCTGTGTGTGGCAGTGCCAGTGCAGTCCTTAGGGCCCTGCTGCTCAGGCTCATTGCCATGCTGGATACACAACTAGAGGATGGTAATTTGGTTCATTTTGGAATCTCTGAGATAGGCTGCAGCCCAACAAGAGAGCATCTGCTTTTCTTCTTGCTGAAGAACACTGCTGGAACTTCTCTGTATAAGCTCATTTGAAAGCCTGTTTCTTGATTTTATTAATGTGATGATTTGGCTCCTTTTACCTATAGAAAATTACTTATCCCAATAAAATGCAAGAATATTGGCTAAGAAAGGGGAAAATAAAGAGTGTAATTGTGTTAATTATCAGAATACCAGACATGTAATTAATATGCCACAGGAATAAAGAGCAAATGTACTAATAGCACATAATTGGACTTAAACTACACCCTTGGTAGAAGTCTTTGCAATGGAACTGTTGTGTTTGTGCTCCTTTTCAAATTAGCAATAAGGAATAAATTAACATCCATTTTCTTGCCCGTACAAAGACAGAATCATATTGTGGGGCTGGGTAATGAATTCAGAGAATGCCTTTACATTCCCATATGGCTCTTGGGGAGGGGAATATTCATGCACATGGCTCTTCTCCCTTGCAGGGGGAAAGCAGAGAGGAAAACCTCATTGTGTGACCAGATGTTTGCAGAATACCATGAGCCTAAAGAATACAAAACATCTGTAAGCTGAGAAATTTAAACAGTCACCAGTACCTGGTGTAAATATATAAGTTGCTTTATCCACTCACCCTTTTATACCTGGTGTGTTACTGGACTGTGTTGTCAGACAAGGAAATAGGGCAGGGGCAAGACACTGTCCCAGAGGGACATCTGTGATAGAACTGGAGAAAAACCCATGGTTCTTCACTCAGCAAATAGTTCTGTTAATAAATGTTCTTGAGGTCCTTAACAAGTATTGCGTTTCAGGTAAAGACTTGAAAGGTAGTGTGTTCAAGGTATTTCAAGGTATTTACACTATATCTTGATTCAAGGTATTTCAAGCTATTGCAGCACTTGTTAATTTTCCCTCCCCTCTTTGTTCCCTTCTTTCCTAAATATGTAAATGGAAAGCCTGGAAATTCTGTCTTATTCAATTGTAATGCACCTGTCACCACAGTATCCAGACACCTGCCTTTTGCTTCACAGAACTATTGTGAGAGTGCATTAATTAACGCTTGTAAATGCTTGGAGATCCTGGGATGGAAGGTGCTAATGAGTTGTAAAATATTATAATGATGATGCAGAATATTCAGTCTCTCTTTGTAAGGAAGGACTTGCATCTCCCCTTCATTGCTTTCATGTTTCTGGATGCATATTTTGCTACAGAAGGTAAGTGTGAGCAGGAAGAAGAACAGAACAAGGTAGAAAGATCGCTAATGCCGCGGGTTTTCTTGTGAGGAGCTGCTTGGTTTCATGTACTTCTTTGCTTATTGAATTTTCTTTTTGTCTCTCTGATGAACCCCTACTTCAATGGCTTGTTGAGAATTCTCTGAACGTTCCGAAATGTCAGGGGAGAAGATTTTCTTCTTCAGATTGCCAAGGCCTTCATTTGCATCCCCTAAATCAATTCTCATACATGATCAAAGCAGTTCTGGAAATTTTCAAGTGTGGGGAAAACCAGTCCTGATTTTTTTTTTTTTTTCTCCTCTAAAATATACAGTCAGGTTCCAAAGCATTAAAAAATAATAATAAAATCTTAATCTCCCAAATCTAAAAGCACTTGAGTTTTATGCCTGTGTTCAGAGTGTGTATATTGGGGACAGCAAGACAGTAAATGATCTAACAGGTCACCTTGTGTGTTTTGTCTTCCAGCTGGAAGGGGCATTGCTCTGGCATTGTGTTGTGGAGTTTTCTTTTGAATGACCCAAAAGACGCCACTACTGCCTGTTGCCTTACAAGAGTATTCTGGGGTTTCATAGGCCTTGTTGTGCAGAATTAATCCTTTATATTCACCCTGAATTATCTTTTTCTTAGTCTCATAACTGTTTGTTTTTCAGCCATGTCAGAAACAGAAAACACCAAAATTCAAACTCCCAAATACTTTGGGATTTTGTCCTATTGCCTTTTCCAGTGGGGATGTGAGCAGCTGGAGTTGCAGCAGCTCTCAGACGCTGCTTTCTTGTTGCCCTCATCTTTTGCTTGGGTGTGTTTGCAGCTCTCTCAGGAGCTTAATGACTGCATAGTCTCTATGGCACTTAGTCCCTTCTCAGAAGTGGTTTCAGGGCAGCTGTGATAAACTGGTGGAGGAGATAAAGCTGGGTTTTAACTTCCCATTAAAAGAAATCTTCATCTGCAAACACACTGCTATGCAGACATGAATCGCGCTAAGATGAAAAACAAGCCCACACTTGGTTCCAGCCTCTTTATTTGAAGATAACCTAGTTCTCCATGCAGTTCTAGACTGTTTGAAGTTTGGGCCCTTTCCCTACACATCCCCGTTTAAACAAGAGTCCAAGTATAACATTCAGAAGTAACAGTGCATGTTCTGCATGTATTCAAAATAACTTATGGTCCTGAACTCTAACAAGCAGATCCAGATCTGCTGCTGAGGTACCTGAGCTTGTCCTGTGGCTCCCTGTGTGCACTGCCTGCCTCTCAGGAGCAGGTAAATGCATTCATTTTCCCCTATCACCCTATCTTTTCTGTTCTGGCTGCTCAGCTCCACTCTGACAAGCACAATAAATGTGTCCTCCTGGGTCCTTGCAAGCCAGGCATTAGTCACACTGTGCATTTCAAGGACATCAGGCCGATAGGTTTTCAGCTGAAACAGAAAACATGTTCTGCCAGGAGCCATTTGTTCCAGTTTTGTTGCTTACCAATAAAATAAAAATCAATGGTTTTTTGGAATCTGAGAAGCAGGTCAGAGAGTAGGAGGGAGATAAGTGGTAAAATGAAGGTGCTGAAGTTAGTTCCCTGAATTTCTCTGAAATAATGGCATGTGGCATTTGGGATAGAGGATCTCTGTCAGCGTGGGAAATGCAGCTTCCTCCGGCAGGCAGGAGGAACAGGACAGCTCTTGAGGGCTGCTGCACAGCAGGTCCCACACTGGTGATGGAAATCAAATTGAGTTTTGTGAAATGAAATGAGAGGATGTTGTGTTTGCTGAACTTCCAGAGTAAGTGCCAGTGGAACATCCCTGGTGACAGGGAGCAGGATTTCATGTGGCTGCCTCACCTTGTGTGCAGGGCCAGGGCCCATCTGTATCAACCTCAGCTGCCAGTTCAAACCCCTCAGCCATCCAAGGAAACAAAGCCATCGAATTGATCCTAAAATACAGGCTAAAGAATTGATTGCTTTACTGAATCAGTGCCTTAGTCACAACTGACTCGGAGGAGTTTTGTTTAGAAAGTGAAATGCCATCAATGCCTTCTCTTCCTTGGAAATTTCCCAGTTTCAGCATGACTGATTCAGCTGATTAATTCATCTGAGCTGGTAGTGTCATTGTGTAATAAATAAGGTTCACCAGGACATAGCATTTCTTCTCTTAAAAATGTCTCTTCTTCCTAATTCTACAGAATCAGAACAATTCAAACAAGTCCTGATGGTAACAGCGAAGTCCCCTTCTCGCTGTGGTCCATGGTGCTGTGCTTTCTCCTGTTATAATGCATGATACAACCAAGTGAAATGCACAGCCCTTTTAAATGCTCAGTTGCAAAATAATTTATCTTGCAAAAAATGTTTTAATAGAGAATGTGTACGTGAATGCCAACTGGCCAGACATTCAGCCCTCTTCAGATACCTTTATATTGACATTAAAGCTCTGTCCATAGTTAGATTCCTAATCAAAATCTAATATTTGTGCAAATACTGGATATGTATTACACTGTGTATTCACCAATGGGCAATCATCTTTCAACTGATGAGATCTTGCCTAGCAAATCTTTATTAATGGGGTGGTTCTCCCTCAGACAGTACGTCAGTAAGCCCAGTTTGAGAGTCCCACTGTGCTGGACAGTCCTACTCTCCATACAAAAGAGAAACACATCATGTAGCACCCTGTCAGCTGAAGCTGCGTTGGCGGAATGTAAAGACTCAGCTCTCTGGCAACAGATGGGCTCCAGGCTTCTTCTGACATGATCTGCCATCCAGCATATGTTAGCCAGGCTGAGAAATCAAGGAGGTTTAGACTGAGGCTTTAGCTTTATTTAAAAAAAGAAAGATGTCTTAGCTGTTGATAGAGCAGCTGCCCTACAGTAAATGGAATAAATGTGGAGTAACTTGGCTAAGGGAGAGCTCCTGAGCACAGGACAGTCACTGGGGATGTTCACTGCCTTGGGCCTCAGGGTATGGCTCTTCAGGCTCCTGCTCTGCAGACAGAGCACACAGAGAGTAAAAGTGGTTGGTTTGGAGGATGCAAGAGGAAGAACATTTTTCCTTTGGGTATCCAAAAGCACTGGCTTGTACAGACCAGATTCTGGCACCTTGTGGGACCCGAGTGGCTGCTCCAGGGTGGTGAACAGGATGGTTTCTCACCTTCGGTTTCTCCCCCATCTCGAGTGGGGGGTCACCAGGTAGTCAGCCCTGGCTTTGCCTCAGGAGGGAGGAGGAGGCTTTTCCAGCACAGATCAATCTTGCACAGAAATTGTACAGAAAATATGGAAATGCCACATCTCTAGGATCCTGAACATTCTGGACTTTTTTTCACTGTGGGAGTGGAATGGCTAATAGGTACAAAGCATGAGTAGTCAGATCTAATTATAAAATAAGTTGGTTGCATTTTAATTGTTAAAACTTAGATCATGGTATTGACCACTTTTTCCTTTCTTGAAACATTTTCTAATTGAAATTTTTGATAATAGAGCAAAGAACTTTTCTATTATAGGACAAGTTCTGTGCAACTTAATGAAAATTCTTGATTTAGATAGCGCTTGGAAATTTTTCCAAACAGAAGTAATCTTTTGCCTTGCTAGAAGTCACTACATTAAAAAGGTTTGTTGCTCTGCAGAGCAGACTCCGTGATGCACCAAGGCGTGTTTGTGTTTGGACACATTCCTGCAGGATTGCACTTCTAGAGCTGGGAAACAGCAAGATGGAGGTGCTGGGTTTATGGTTGGATTTGATGATATTAAAGGTCTTTTCCAACCTAAATGATGCCGTGATTGTTTGTACCTGATGCTCGTACAGCAGTTTGTTCCATCCCAGCTGCTGACTTGCTTTGTGCCTCCCATTCCCGGTGTGTCCCTGTGCCTGCCTTTGGCATCAGCTTTGGGCTGGGTAAAACCCAGCGGTTCTGTCTGAAATTAATTTGTTTTCTGAAATGAATGTTGGGGATGGAATGTTGAAGTAAATGTTAGGGAGAAAGCATTCAAGTAGCTTTATATGGGGTTAATTATTTCTTAAATAGCTCCATACGGCGTTTAACTCTTTCTAACGACTTGGGGGCTTAATCAGCATTTATTAAACCAGCGGTGTGAGGCTTTAGAGTGGCATCATTTTAAATCAGCAATGTGAGGCGTCAGAGGGGCAGCAGGTCCCTTCAGCTGTGTGATGCGCCGGGGAGGCCGCTCTGCTCCCTGCCCGCAGCAAGAGGCCAAGCGAAGCCCAAAGCGCCCGAGGCAGCGGCAGCCGAGGAGCTCCGGGCCCGGCGGGCGGGAGGTGCCCGTGAGGGAGCGGGAGGTGCCCGCGAGGGAGCGGAGCACCATGGCGGTGCCCGTGAGGGAGCGGGAGGTGCCCGTGAGGGAGCGGGAGGTGCCCATCACGGAGCGGAGCACCATGGCGGTGCCCGTGAGGGAGCGGGAGGTGCCCGCGAGGGAGCGGAGCACCATGGAGGTGCCCGTGAGGGAGCGGGAGGTGCCCGTGAGGGAGCGGGAGGTGCCCGTGAGGGAGCGGGAGGTGCCCATGAGGGAGCGGAGCGCCATGGCGGTGCCCGTGAGGGAGCGGGAGGTGCCCATGAGGGAGCGGAGCGCCATGGCGGTGCCCGTGAGGGAGCGGGAGGTGCCCGTGAGGGAGCGGAGCACCATGGAGGTGCCCGTGAGGGAGCGGGAGGTGCCCGTGAGGGAGCGGAGCACCATGGCGGTGCCCGTGAGGGAGCGGGAGGTGCCCATCAGGGAGCGGAGCACCATGGCGGTGCCCGTGAGGGAGCGGGAGGTGCCCGTGAGGGAGCGGGAGATGCCCATCAGGGAGCGGAGCACCATGGCGGTGCCCGTGAGGGAGCGGGAGGTGCCCGTGAGGGAGCGGAGCACCATGGCGGTGCCGCAGTGCCCTCAGCGCCAGGGGCGGGGCGCGCCGCTGCCCGCGGGGGTCCGCAATGGGCTCTCCCGGCCCCCCCCGCGCCGTTGGTTCGCTCCCTCCCCCGCCTGCTGCCCGGCGCGGACCCGGCCGCCATTTTAGGAGCCGCCGGCGGGGCGGGCGGGGGTGGGAGGGGAGGGACGGTGAGCGGAGCGGGGCCGCGCAGCGCTTCTCGTCCCTCCTCCTCTTCCTCCTCCTCCTCCGCGGGGCCGAGCCGAGCCCTCCGCCCGCCGCACAGCGGAGCCCGGACCAGCGGGGGCGCCAGCCGGGGCTGCGCGCTGCCGTCCCCGCTCCGCGCTGCCATGCCGGCCCCCGCCGCCCGCCTGCTGCTCGCCGCGCTGCTCTGCGGAGCGGCGGCGGCCGCTCGAGGTAATGCGGCTGGGGCTGGGGCGGGGGAGGCTGCGCGGCACCTTGGCGACGGCGACAGTCCTGGTCGCCTCCTGAGCCGCGCCGCGGGCGGGCGAGGGGACGGTGTCCTTGGCGCCCCGCGCAGAGCGCGGAGGCGGGCGGACATCGAGGGTAGGGAAAGGGGGGAGGATGGAGCTGCGGCCGGGGTGACCCCGCCGCGGCCGTTGCACCTGCAGAGGGGATGAGGGGATGGCGGCTCGTCCTCCCGGCTCACCTGCGCCCAGCGGCCCCGAGCCCTCCCGGCCGCGGAGGGCAGAGCCCGGCCCGGCGGGGGATGCGCGGCGGCGGCGCTCGCTGTGGCCGCCTGTCTGTTACATAACGGGGCCCGGGCCGGGCGGGGGGCGGCACTTGTTGCCGGGAGGGTCCCGCGGGCAGACCCGGCCGGAGCGGGGCAGAGCCGGGGCGGGAGCGGGAATAAAAGCCCTTGGCAGCCGGGCCTGGCTGGGCTGGCGTGGGGAGGGAGGCTCCGTGCGGGGATGAGCCGGAGCAGCGGCTGGGCCGGAGCGTGCGGCTGGGCGATGTGAGCGCGGGCCTGGTGGCTATTGATTGATCCCGAGGAGCAGCAGCATACGCATTGCGGGGCTGCTCCCCGGCAGCCTTCACTGAGAGCCTCCCAGGCGCTTCCTCACCTGAAGGTTACCCCTGGCATCGGGAATGCTGCTTCTGCAACATGGCATGATGAGATTTAAGAGCGTTGAATAGGAGCGTGCATTAGAAATAATGTAGGAAAAAAAAAAAAGTGGCTGTAAAATGGCTTATAAATTCTTATAAGGGAAGTTCTTGATCTAAAAAGCAGCTCGTTATGGACACATCTTGCTGCAGTTTCCCTGTGTGGGATGAAGAAGCTGATGCTGTAGTATGTCTTGGAAGTCCTCTGCCAGCTGTTCTGACAGTGCCCATTTACCTGTGTAAGATCCCTCAAGTACAATCTGTTCATCAGCATTCTTGGAATCGTTAAATATAGTTTTTACCAACCAGTACACATGCATAGTGTCTTTGAATTCCATCATTTGAAATTAGGAATAAGATTACGATCAAAAACCATTTTCCAAGGAAGCTTCTTGGAAACAAATGGCAGATTTAGGCAGCATTACCCAGGACAGTGCTGGTAGGCAGATTTTCTGCAGCTTGTTGATGGCAGTACCTGTTTTCAGTCAGATTTACAGAGCTGCTGGGCTGCAGATCCTGATCTGTTGAACTTCATCACACATAACTGAGTTACAGAATGAGGGCTGGTTTGGCTTAGTATGTGCAGTTGCCTTAGTCCTTGTAGCGTTTTGGTTGCTGTAGGTAGGCCTGTTAATAATGTTATGTGGAGATGCACTTAGTGACAAGTAAGCTCTGCAGGACACCTGGAAAGCTGCAAGGGCTACTCGTTTTCATTTCCCTGCTCTTAGGAAAGGCATTTGTTTGAAAGCATTTATGGTAAGCTTTCTATTTTGTGCTGTATTGCCAGCTCCATTTTTTTTTTATTCCTCAAGTACAGTTGAACTTGGCGGTTCTGCCATTCCTGTCGGAACAGGGGAGTGAAAAGTGGTTTCCTTTTTGATGATGGACTGAGAGGGAAACAGTGTTTGGGTGATACAATCTTGCACAAAAGGCAGGCCTGAGCTAGTTGACCTACCATCTTCCCTGTAGTTGTTTTAAGGGGTGCAGAGAGTGATTTTTGGGTTCCAAAGAGGCATTTTTCTGTCCAGCTGATGCAAAACACTTAATCTAATCGAATTAGTTTTGTAATTGGTCAAGTTGACCCAAATATTTCTAAGCTTGTTGCGGTGGGAAAGCAGCAGCCAGCAGTGCATTCAGACTGTGTTTGTGGATGAAGCAGTTGGATGTCTCTGACCAGAGCCGCATGGGGAGTGGAATGGAGGAGTTTCCGGAGGAGGAGGCAGCGCAGCTCACTGCTGCAGCTTCCATGGGTCCTGACCAGGCAGAGCAACACACCTCTGGTGTCTTGGGGCCCTTCCAACTCACTGTCATTTAGGAAGGGTATTGATGAAAGTAATACTATCTTGAGGAGGGTTTGCTGATCTGTGATTATTTCAGGAAGTTATGTGGTGCTGTGAATTTCTTAAATCCAAACCACAAACCACTTTGTTAGTACTACAGTCCTTCTTCTGATATTTCTTTGACAGGAACAGCCTTTTTAATATAGGGCTGGGGATTAGGTAGTTGTCTTTCTTCTTTCTAGAGCAAGGAAATGTAATGCTACCCTAAAGCATTATGTAGAGACAATTTGGCTATTTGTGGGGCCTGGGTATTTTTATTCTCCAAGTATTTATGAAAGTAAGAAACCACTGAGGACAGGGAGAATTAACCAGTACTAGACCTCTCAACAATGTATAGTGCTTGGGAAAGCATTATATACAGCCACCTGTTCATGCAAACAATATTAATCTCTTTTTCTGTATGTGTTATTTAAAATAATGCACTGCTGTGGAAACTGAAATGGAGGAGAGATGGTGTGGACAGGAATGGTTTATGGTGTGTTTGGAATGCTCCTGTGCTGGTTGTCTTCTCCCGTGTTACCAGGCTGCAGGTTGTGCTGTCTGTGCTGAATTAGCAGGAAAATTTGTCAGCAGAAACTTCTCTAGACTTAATAAATGTATCTGGTTTGAGGTGGTGATGTTTCTGCAGCCACAAAATCACCAGTTGCAGATAATTGCAAAGATTTTTTTAAGGAGAAGGAAAGAAGCTGGGCTCATGGGCTTCAGTGTGTCATGGAAGTTAGAAGGGTTGAAGATAGACCCAGGTCAGGCCACAACTCTGCATACTGTGAGCATCCCACAACTTAGACTTCTGGTATTCTGGGTAAAGCAGTGTTTCCTGCCATGAAGCCCAAGTATGTGATAGCTGAGTGAGGCTCTGAAACTGTTCTGCAGAGAGGAAAGAACTTCTATAGTCATTGAAGCTTTCTGGACAAAAGCACTTGGACCATTTTTCTCATTCTCTTTAGTTCCACTGGGAGAAGTCTCTCTGAAATGTGGTTTATAGTGTTAAGGGCTGCATATCTTGTAGCATTATCATTGTTGTCAAAGACAGAAGCCATACCTCAACATGGGAGAGTTCAGTCAGGCGGAAGCCTTGGTCTTAAATAAATCTTGTTTTGCACTCTAATTTATTTGTTTTGCACTGATTGACTCGCATTGGCTTCTGTAGGCACTAAACCTCCTTAGGAGCCTTTAGAAAGGATTATTGGAAACCTCAGTGCCTTTGAAGAGCTGTCTGTGTGTCCTTTGTTTATAGTATTAGGTCTCATCTCACTTGCTTTGTATCTGATTGAAAACAAGTTGCAGCTACTGCTCCCAGTGGGTTTCCCTGTTTTTAAATGGAGTCAACAAGTAGAGCCAGAAGTGCCAGCTATACTGGGGTGATGTTTGCTGTATTTCTAAATACTGTTTCCTTTCAAGGAGCGAAGTTTATAAATACAACAGTTAAAAGGGAAGGGGTTTCTACTCTTGCACTATAATTAGCAACATTTAAGATAACATTTATTAAATCAGTGTTTGTAGTTAAAGGCTTATGTTTTCTATTTCCATCTTCTGTTTAATGTAAAACATTTTAAATTTCACTTGAAATTAAGGCTTTGTTGTCTTAATCCTATTTAAACTGTTTTGCGGTGGAATCTTTGTTTTCTCTGCCAGGCTTTTATCCAAATTCAAATTTGGCCAGTTATCCTCTGTCTAAGGTCTTTGGTGCTCTGAATGTTTCTTCTGTTGCAGTTGTGGATAGTAAAAACTGCAAATAGTTTCTAATCAGTCATTTGCATATCTCTTAGCTTCATCAGGCTTATAGCAAAACTTTAATGTATCTTTGTACAAATAAAATCAGATTTAGGCAACTGTTTCAGTGGAGAACAGGAAACTTCCTGTAAGTGGTGACAAACAAGAGATTTTTCTCTAGGCAAAATACAGTTTAATAAAACCTTGTTGAATCCCTTCAGCTATTGGTTTGAATGTGGTGTTTGAAGAATTAGGGTTAATTGTGAAGGCTGATAGTGTAGGCAGCTGATAGTTTATAAATGTTATCTTGTGCTCTGGTGTATGGCAGTTGAGCTTCCAGGGCAGGAGTTACAAGTGCTCCTTAGCTGTGGCAAAGAATCCAAGCCAGAGATCTGAAATTGTGGGGTGAATTTCAACCCCTGGGTTTTCCTTCAGCCGGGAACCCTGGAGGGGGCAATGGTGGATGCCCTTACTTAATCCCTGTCCTGGGGCATCTGGATATTCCACTGAGTCTCCTGGACTCACTCCCTCGTACTTTGCCGCTGCCTTTGATTCCCAGCAGTGGAAATGGTAGCTGGTCGTGGAACCTCACACTGTGGGCAAGTTCCACACTGTCAACAAAGTCAGCATTCGAGCAGAACTTGTGTTTGGTTTTATCCCATTGTTTGGACCTGGTTGTAGGACAATGACTTTTGGTAAAATTGTAGGTTTGAGAAGACCTAGTTAAATAAACAAATACAGTACATCTTTTCATTACCACTGGTTTATTTTGAGTTGCTTATATCCAAATTAATCCTGAGTCTTTTCTCCTGGAGGCAGGAGCAGTGAGTGGCAGGCTGGGCAGGACAGAACACACATTGTAATCAGGCCAGGCTACGCCTTTTCTTGTTCAGCTTTACTTTCAGGGTGGAGAAGGCAGACTTTATTGTGCAGCTCTACACTGCTTGGCTGGACTGTACTTTTCTGTGGTTAGGTACTACACAGACTTGTTCTTTTAATGATATGGCTTGAAATTTAATCAGAACAGTACTAAATTATGACTGTTCAAGGTAAGACACGTTGAAGTTTTTATTGTCTCACTGAAAGGCATCCTTGTAATCTCTTGTCTCCAGAGGAAGACAATTAAGCAAAATACATACAGTAATCAGTTTTTGTTCGACCTTCAGGACAAGTAAAGGACTCTTTATGAGTTCATCTACTGCAGATGAAGTGTATTTCATCTGTATTGACAGAGAATATAATTCTCTTTTTTTAATTTTTCTAGTAATTTTTCATGTGGTCTCAAAGGTAGGTTTTCAGAATGAGGATTTTGTGTTAATTGTCACTAGATTGAACAAATAGCTTTCAATCTCTAGCACTTGTTACTGAGTTTAATATGTTTAACCAGTTAATTCTTAGGAATTTATTTTGACATGAATCATCTTGATTCAGTTCTAACAATATGCAATGTGGCTAGACAGCACTGTATAGTAGAAGTAGTTACCTAGAAGAAAAAGTTTTCCAGCTACAGTCCTTTCTGTGTAAGGTGTGTTTAAATCTTCAGTCATGTAGATGCCAGATCCCATTGAAGTCAAATAAACTTCTGACCAGTTGTAGGAAGATAACAGAAGTCCTCAGAAAGGACTTTGGTAAGTACATTTAATTTTAATATTTGCTTTCAAATTGCAGAGCTGAATTAATCTGGTTTTCTTAATGGCTTTTGATTAAAGTTTCCATGCTAGCCCTAAACCGGGCTGCCCTGCCTGCCTGCTCATTTCCATTCATTAATTCTTCCAGGCAGCAGGAAGAGGTTGCCGCTGGTTATGTGCTGGGTTGTGTTCTGCAGCATCAGCCATCGCTCTTGGGAAGGAAGCATCCTTGCTTTGAGGAGCATTCCCTTTGCTGCAGAGCTGTCAGCCTGCTCTGTTCTGCTTCAGGAGCCGCTGAGCACATTTACCTGGGGCAGGGGCATTTCCAAACCTGCTGTTGGAGGCACACGAGCAGTTCAGTTCCTCCCCTTGTAATTGTAGCAGCAATTACCTGCGGACAATGGGAGCTGGGAGTGGCTGCTGCTCACCTCGTGGGACGTGGGAGGCTTCTGCAGGAGCTTCTCCATCCAGGGTGACACCCGGGAAATGCCTGTGCTTCGCTGGCCTTGGAATTTCTTTGTGCCCACTAAAAGCCGGCAGAAGTCTGGAGCTGCCTGTGCCAGCACAGCTCCCCCCGCCTGACTAGATTAAATGCTCGCTGGGATTTACAGCAGATTCCGGTTGAGGCGCTTACAAATAGTGTGAATATTGTATTTCAAGGAAACCAGTGGAGTTTATCCCAGTTAAATGGCAGGAGATTAACAACCCAGGGCACTTTGTTAGTGTCAAGCTTGGAGTAGGCTGCTGTTCTGGTTTGAGATTACCAGTCTGGCTTTGAACCACTTCTGTAGATTGCAGGAGGTTTGTGACAATTAAACTACCCCTTCACATTTTTGTCCCTCTTCTCAGTCCAGCATTTAATGCTATTTAAGCAGCTGAGATCAGGATAATGCTTGGTTCAGTTTGATTGAAGGGAAGCAGTGATGTATTGCTCGTAAACTGTACTTCATATTTCAAATGCTAGCTTGAGAATTCCTTCCAGTGTGTGGTTATGCTGAAGTCAGTAGATCACAAATATGGATAACAGGCCTTTCCTGGATATTCAGCAGTAAGTTTGGTGTTTTAAAATCCAGTGATCTTTAGCCTTCATACACACAAAGGGATTTAAGCTTTATGTTTTAAAATCTAGTGATGTTTTAGCCTTCCAAAACACAAAGGGGTTTAAGCTTTATGATTTTATTGTCTGCAGCACAATAAAAGGACATGACTTTGCTTTCAACTGGGCCTGTTGTTTGAAGGTTCACTAAACTCTGCAGATGCTCAGCATACTCATAATTCTGTTCATATGTAGTTACAGTACTTCAAGGTTTTATAGAACTCCCTACCCAGCAGTAGTGGGATTTAGGAGGTTGCTAAATTAGGAGAAGGTTTCTCAGAACTTTAAAAAAAACAAAAAACAAAACGTAAGTATTTTTGTAATCCACATTCAGAAACCTTAGAATGGAGATGGAGGTTTTTTTCCTGGCAGAGATCTGTTCTGGTATTTTATACCACAACCTTGCAAGGATGAACGGATGAAAGGACTCAGATTTTCAATTGGGGTATAACTGTACTGACAGAAAAATACACAATTGTGACCTCCTTGTGCTCCTGGAGCCACAGCTGTATTGGTGAGATGGTTTTCTTGAGAGCAGGTTTGAATTGTGGGTGAGCATTCCATGGGAGCCTCACACCTGAGCAATTTCCCTCGGAGGGAGGAATCTGTGTTGGTGCCTCTGAGCACGGCCAGGTTTGCTGTGAGGTGTTTCTGGGAGCACTGAGCTGCTCTGGGGAAACAGAACAGTGTGCCTGGCATTTACTGGCTCTCTGGGGTGCTGCATGCTGCAAGTGTGCCTGTGTGAGCATACTGAGGCAATAAAGAGGGTGTTCTGTATTAACTAAAACCACATGGAGTAATTAAACATAGTTTGCATTAAAACAGTTCCTTGTGAGTTCTTTCTTGCTGCATTGTTACGGATGAGGGTGATATATCCTGTCTGCTGTTGCCACTAACTAGTAAAAGATTGCAGATGAAAACATATTGGGAGTATTATGGTTTCCTGTATGAGTTCTCTAGGTTTAATCATTTATTGAAGTGTTCTTTTATCAGTTTTTCAATTCCCCTAGGTAAGCATATGGCACATGACATGAATCCATTTTAGTTCATTGAAGAGGCAGGATTCGAGAGTCTGGGTTAGCCTTCCATATCTGCCTGTTTTACCAATCTGCTTATCTAATTCTTTAGAGGTGAAATAACAGGACTCAGCTGTGTGATAGTGTTCATGCTGTAGTGTTTATTGTGCTGTAATTGCACAGGTATGCATTTCATAAGTTCTAAGTTCTTGATCTCCTGCAGACCAAAACCTGGGTGATGTTGCCTCTGGAATGCTTTTTGGTGTGTTTGTTGTTGCCTCTAGCAAAGCATTTCTTGTATTTCACTATGCATTGTTTGCTGAAGATAATTGGTTTTGTCTGGTAAGGAGCAGTTTTCAGGCCCTTTAGGTTGTTTTTTCATTTGGCTTTAAGCAATCTTCCAGAATTGCATTTGGGAAAATGGTCCTATTAAGGAAATGTAACCATCCAGGAGCCACTCAGGTGGTCACACTCCACCACCTGAGCTGGGGATCGTAGCATAAAGCTAAATATTTAATAATTAAGGGGCTCTCCTATTGGATTGTCACAGAGTAGATGACAACCTGGTAGATGACATGATTTGATCTTGCATCTTTAGTGATGTAGTGGGAAAAACTTGGAGGCTGACAAGGAAAGACACTGAATTTCTCTGCAGCAGAGGAAGACCAGTCATCTTGAGACAGGCTCAGGTGATCAGTTTGAGGCTCTTCTGTGCAGAGGTGAAGGATACTCTCATGTGAGATTTTTTTGTGCAGTTTCCCAGTCTCTTAAAACAAGTACTAAAGAAATAAAGTTTGGGCTCTTTTCCACCTGTTTTCTTAATGATAGTGAAACCCCCTTATACAAGACAAAAAGCTGACATGAGAGCAAGTCTTCATGTTGTGCAGAACAGTCCACCAGCTGTATCCCAAGTTTTCCATGGTGGGGGGAAGCAGAGTGTAAACAAAAGTTTGTTTTGGCCAGACTTCCCTTGTGTGGTGCTGAGGTTTTGCTGGTATCACACTTGACACTGATGGCAGCAGCTCCCCATCACTGTTAGCAGGTTTTTGAATTGCACTTCAGGGGCATCTTAAATCCCAGCATAGTTTGAAAGTAATTTAAATTCTCTGAGTTACTTTTGGAAAGCCTACAGGGACACTCAACTCTTCTGAACATACTTAGCTAGGATTTTGTCTCAAATGTTTTAGTTTATTAAAACCTTGATTCAGAATTATAAAAGAGGAGAGTACTAAAATTAGTATTATAAAGCATTTTTTAAAGGTATTGTCAGTTTCAGATGTTTTGTACTTTGTTTTCCTTTCAGTTAACAAGCATAAGCCATGGATTGAAACAACCTATCATGGCATAGTTACAGAAAATGACAACACCGTGCTCCTGGACCCCCCTTTAATAGCCCTGGACAAAGATGCTCCTCTGCGTTTCGCAGGTACAGAATTCATCTGCATTTCTGTTTGAAGATGTGCAAGTGCTTTCTTGGGGGCAAATGCTCCCATGCTCCAAATGTGTGTGTTTTCCCTAACAGGAGCATAACATTTCAAAGCTTTTAGATCCTAGGAAATGTGTGTGCATGGTCTGGTGTTTTATTTCAGGTTTGCAGCTGTATCCAAGTATCCAAACCATAAAGTACTTTGCTTCTTTCAATTAATGCGTACATGGTAATTTTTCTGTGTTTTATTTTTGTTTTGTTTTCATAGTGTCTATCCTTTTCCTCAGTCCTCTAGATTCTACATTTCACAGCATTCAGCGTGGGAGTTCTGAAACTGATTTTCTTACCATTCTGAAGAGAGTTTACTTTGGGTTTCCTTAGTGTTTTTTATTTGTGTCTTAATAGAATGAAAATACTAATTAGTAGAATTAGGATTACATGTGTATGATAAATTTGCTTGACAGTCTAGGGTATGTTAAAAACTGAACAACTTCCTCTGGCTGAAGAAAAGGCTTTTTTTTCTCTAGCAAAGAATGTAGGGAATGATACACAAGATATTTGCCAAGTGTGGGCTAATTCTTCACTTTGAACATAGGATTGACAATTTTCTTACAAACTTCTGCAGTATTTTTTTTTTTCTGAAAACATTTGTTTAGGAATACTGTATTCATTACTTGCATGCACAGTTATGGAAAGTCCTTTTTTGAATTTGAGAGTGTCAGAAAGATGTGTTTGAAGAATACCACTGGGCATCTGCAGGTATTTAAATTATTTGTAGTAGATAACACAAGCTTAAACTGGATAATTGCAGCAGCTTATTTGGTTAAGCAAAATTTAAGAATTAAGAATCCTAGTGAAGTACCTAAAGGATGTGACATGAGCCATTTTGGAGAGCATTGCTTAGACTGGCTTCATGGAGGAAGAGACAGGAGAGTGATTAAATTACAAGCCATTTGAAATGTTCAGCAGCTGACTGCATTGAGTGCTGCAGTTTTATGGCAGTTTGGTCACAATTTTCTTGAGGTAGTGCATAAAATAACAGTTTTGTTGCATTATCATAAGTCTGGTATTGTCTCCAGTGAAGTTGAAGATAATGGTAAAGTTGCTATTCAGAAGTTGAGAGATAATGCTAAACCTCTGGAATTCAAACTTCCTCATGTGTTGGGTACATATGGCAGAGGCTCTTCTGCTGTCTCAACTGGAAATAAAACAGCTGTGTACAAAAAAACCCTTTATGGCCAAACAAAGAAGCTTGTATTGGGATACTCAAAATCTGTTAATTAAAAAGAGGAATGGGAAGCCTGACTTGTGCTCTCGGGGATGAGGAGAACATGAATCACCTCTTGAGTTCTTAAGTGCTTTAAATGTAGGTGCTGGTAATTCAGCAGCATTGAACAGATTCTGCAAATGGCAGTTTCTTACCTCTTGGATAGGAATGCTTTCAAGAAAGTACTGTCAGACTATCTTCAAATGTTTTGATATGTTTGCAGAGGAAAATCCAATGTCAAAGCATTTCTTAAATGAGACTTCCCGTTGGGTTGATCTAAATTGTAAACCTGCTTTCATTAAATGAACATTTTATCAACTGGGAGTTGTATAAACAGAATATATTTGTATAAACAATATATTTTGGCTTTCAAAAATGGAGATTTTTTAAACAGCAGCAGAGTTAAAGAAATGAAATTTTGAGTATGGCACGTGAACATTGTGAAGAAGTCTCAGTATGAGACTGTTGGGTTTGACTTGCATGAATGTTGGAGGAGCGTGCTGTGGGGATGTGTGGAAGTGTTTGTGTGCCAGTAAATAAATGCAGCAATCCTCGAGCTGTCCTTGGGGAGCCCGGCTGGGTGAGCTGTGCCCTGGTCCTGGCACCGACCCTGCCCCTTCCTGGCCTTCAGCGTGGGGAGCCCACGGGGCCAGCGGTGCTTTCACAGCAAAACAGAGCAGTGCTCAGCACTCAGGGGCTGCTGCAGCCCTTACTCCTCTTCCTACTTAGAAATCAAATTTATTCATGCTTCAAAAGCCTGGATATTTTAATTAATTGTGCCCTCTAGCTGAGCGCTGAAACTCTGAACTATGTGAAGGTTTAAAATACTTTAAGTAGAGCTTTTTTGCTTTATTTCAGTTTTGAGCGTGTCGAAACATCTCAAAACAAGTTAATTTAGATGCTTTGTAGTACATGGACTGTGGGGCAAGGAAAAGTAACAAATTACTGCTTTTCTCACTCTGTGCTGTGGGTAGGATCCTAAAATTCAGGTGTGCAAAAAGAAGTGGGGTTATATAGATGTTTATGTCTCGGGTTATTTGTATGGTTTTAAATGTGAAATGACACACTTTTGAGAACAGGATGGATACAGTCATGCCAGCTTGCCTTGTCAAACTGCCTGGCACGTAGGGACAGGATGGAATCTGTCTTCTGCACCATCACTGTTACAGATCTGCTTGAGAAAACAATGATCATTCTTGTTCCTCAGTGACTCTTTTCTGCATTACAGATTGAGTCATGTTGGAATTTGCTCCTAAGTGGTTTTGCTGAAAAAAATAAATTAAAAATAAAATAAAAGACAGTTACATTTTTTATTGTATGTTTATTGCTTGTGCCTAAAATCAGTCTGATGGCTGAAGCTCTCAAGCAGGGGTTTCCCCTTCACTGTGCATAAAGGAACTGAATTTGTTATATTTGAAACAGCCACTGTTAGATCTGGATGCCTTCACACACAGCTGAACGTGTTCTGTTATGAGAGTGCAGTGGAGGGTCTCGTAGGCAGATGCTTGAAATGTTTCCTCTGGTCTTTTGATGTGTCTGTGACAGGGCTTCAGTCCCTCTTCCCCCACCCCTGGAGAAAACTCAGTCACATGCCTTTGTTTCCCTCTTGCTACTCTGGGATGCAAGCAGTATTTTGTAGGAGTTAGAAATTTTTAATTTAAAACATGAATATATGTAGACCTTTGAAAAGGATCTTGTAGAATCTTGATTGATGCTTTTAAAAAACTCCAAAATCCATCAAGGCCTTGGGTCCCTCTCCCTGGAGGCAGCTCCCCGTGCTGGGGTGGGACAGTGCTGATGCCCCCAGCCCCAGTTTGCTTAGGAAGGGAGCTCTGCTGACAGGGGCAGGGCTCAGCTGGGAGGGGGACTTCCAGAAGTGTCCTGTAGAGGAGGTGACACTGTGAGCAAACACATCATGTCCCATCTGTGGCTCTCTTGCATAGCTGGTAGCAAACCTAAGAGGAAATTTTGTTGCAGTAGTGTTTCAGCCGTTATGTCAAATTTGAAGCTGTACTGCTGGGAAAATATATTGCTCCCCCTCCACATTCCTTAAATTAAAACTTCTGTTCATCAGGATTACAATTCAATGTGTATATTTTTTAGTCATTAATTATGGCAATACTTTATATAGAATAATGTAAATAAATTCAGATAAATTCTACTTTATGGGCAGTTATTAATCAACATGCAATTTTGAAAATATCTCGTTTAGCAGTTGGTATTACTAAAAAAAAAGAAAAGGAGAAAACAAAGCCTTGATTATATGAAATATTTCAAAATTCTTTAAATGAAAACCTGGAGTTAAAAAATTAAATCATATTTAACATAACTAAAACTCTAAAATTGTAACAGTTACAGCATATCACCGCTGGAATTTTAAAATACAGTTTTTCCAAAGCTTTCTGTGTAATGTGTGCTTCTTTGCCTTTTCCTTATTTGCTCCCATTCAACCTTTCCTGTTACTGACTTGGGTTTGTCTTTTTTCCCTTTAGAGAGTTTTGAGGTGACAGTCACCAAAGAAGGTGATAAAGGGTTCTTTCTATCCCTTTTATGAATATTAACCTACTAACTTTGGTTATGAAATGGGGAATCAGCACTGAAACAGAAGATCCTGTCATGCTCTTTTGTCCCATTTATTCTCCCAGTTTTTTTCTATTTTAAAATATATTGATAAAAAGTGTTATGTAACCAAACCCTTGGTTAGAAATATCTGTAAATCAGACATCCATTTGAACCATTTGGGGATATTGTACGTTGTGTGAGCACTGAAGAAGTTGTTTGGGGGAAATTAGCATTTTCTGATATTTTCACTTGCAGATAATTTCTGTGGGACAGCTGAAGTTTTCCACATGCTTTGTGAAGTACTGTTGAAGTGCTGAGGCATTACAGCACCTTCCCTGCAGTACACACCCTTCAGGACTGACTTTAGTGGTTTAAAATATGAACCAACCTCCTTTTTCTGAATACCTCTGGACATGTTTTCATTAGGAGTGTGTTGTTGGTGCTAAGAAACCACTGCAACTGTAATAGCAAAATAGTGGGGTTGGTGTAAGAAAATCCCCATCAAAATATAACAAGTTGCAGAGGTAAAAACACAGTGTAGGTAGTGAAATAGTTTGAGTGGCTTTTGTTGTGTGCTGAGCTTACCCAGCTGTGCCAGCCAGTCTTGTAGTGCAGCCTAAGGTTTAGATGTGTTTAAAACTGATGTGCTGGGGACTTCTCTTCCAAGTCAATAGGGTGAAGAGTTTGAATAGAAGGAATGCCTTCTAAATCGTTCCCTGGGAACTTCTGGACTAACATTTGGCCCGTGTTAGTAGATAGCTGTTGAAATGGATGCCTGAGAAGTTGGTATTTCTACCTTTCTCATTCAGTAGTTTATTTTGATTCCCTGATTTTAGCCAGGTACATTGCACAGGAAGACTTTGTCCTTTGATCTGTTGACAGAATTTCTGTAATTATGGTGCTGAACCTGTACTTGAAACCTTTTCATCCCTTGACTTGTAACTGTGCATTTTAACCTCTTGCTCTGGTCAAAGTAAACCAGCTGCCCAGCTATTGCCAGTAGCTTGGCATAGAAGATATTACCAGTGGCCTTGGCTGTATGCTCACATAAGATCTACTCTTGCCCTAGAGCTGTCTCAAGTACTCCTGTGAAATGCCTGTCTACATTTCTCTTTTTCTCTTTTGTACTCCTGCATGAATGGATGCAAAGTAAACAAAGTTGCTTGGAAGGCAGACGTTTGCTTCTTTTTACTAAAGTTCCCAGAATTCACCCATTTTAAAGCACAGTGCTCTTGCTTTGTCCACAGACCCTCACAAACCCCTGGCTGCAAAATATTTGGTCGTTTATTTTTAAAATGTATCATCATGTTGACCAGTTCTAACCTGTCTTGTCTTTAACTCTGTAGGTGAGATTTGTGGATTTAAAATCCACGGGCAAAATGTTCCCTTTGAAGCAGTGGTAGTGGATAAATCCACTGGTGAGGGAATAATACGCTCTAAGGAAAAGCTTGACTGTGAGCTGCAGAAGGATTACACCTTCACCATCCAGGCCTACGACTGTGGGAAGGGACCAGATGGAGCAAATGCAAAGAAATCCCACAAGTAAGTCAGTCTGGGGTGGGCTGGGGGGAAGTTTGGCTCCAAGGGGTCTCCTGCTTGTGGTGATCTGTGGTCTGTGTATTGAGAGTAAATGTGAACCAGCTGTTCATACTGGAGGGCTTTTCATGGAACCACAGAAAGGGTCAGCTTGGAAGGGACCACACTGGGTCATCTGGTCCAACCTCCCTGCTCAAGCAGGGCAATAGTAGAAATAAAAAGAGAGCAGCCAGCTGGACACAAAGTGCTTGGACATCCCTTCATTTGTATTTTAGGTGGTGCTGCTTCATCCCTGGATGTCTCTGAATTTACATTAGAAAACCAGGTGGGGACAGAAGCAAGGAAACTGCTGATACACTTAAAATCTGTCTTGAGTTGGTAGAGTTTGTGTGGGATACCAGGCCTGGACATTGTTTTGAATTTGATTTCTGAATCCAAAAAACTGGTTCAAGAAATCAGTCTGTATTAAGTTTAACCAAATGCCAAAGCATTCATGTTTCTATCATTTCCAGACAGCCTCACCAGAGAACCCAAGATCAATAGCATGGGGCTCATCTCTGCCTACATTAAAGAATGAGAACAAAGCAGTCTTGACTTATCTTTATCTGAGGAAAAACCACAATATAAAGTAGTCTCTAGAAAAGCCACTTCACAATAACTGTTTGACACTCTGGTGTAAACATCTGCAGAGCATGTGGGAGATGAGCAGTTGTGTGGAGCAAAGAGAGAGGCATAAATAAGATGAGGAATAGAGTAGCAGAGGTCATCTTGGTGACAAACAAAACCTTGCTATTCTATAACTATTCAAGGATTTAAGTTTTATTTGCAAATAACCAGTGATAGTAAGCAAAACCTAGAACTATGCTGAGTTATATAGTGATACACTGGAGAAACACCCACTGCTTTCCTAGGTAGGGTAGTTGAGATTGTTGGGTTTATTAGTCATTGGTAGCTTCTTTCTGAGAGCTGGAATGCTGGAGGATGACTTTGTGTGGAAAAGAAGCTGATTGGGCAGAATCTGTAATAAAAGCATTTATTTGCACAAGAGAAAAGTGACAGTCATTCAGAAGCAGATACAAATATTCCTGTTATTCAAACCCCAAACCTTCACGTTCATGGAAGTAAGAGGACTGGAAGGAAAAAAGGCAAATGTAAAATGCAGACTTTCCCTTGTTTAAAGTACCCAGGAAACAGACCTTCAAAACAAGTTTTCATTTCTTATTTCTTGGTTAGACCCAACTGTAATTCTTGAACAGATATTCTGTGGTAGTATAAATGCCATTTGCCTTCATTTCAGTGGTGTTACATGGTATGGGAAGACTGGATGGAGGTTAGTTGGAGGGAGGGCATTTGGAACACTTTGCACAGGAACAGGGCAGATGCAGAGGTGTCAGGTGGAAAGGCTGGCACGGCTCAGGTGGCAGAGGGGGAGCTGCTGTGCCCCAGTGCTGGCAGGAGCAGGGTCTGCAGTCCCTGGAGCCCTGTGTGTGTCATTGCAGGGCCACAGTCCATATCCAGGTGAACGATGTGAATGAGTACGCCCCGGTGTTCAAGGAGAAGTCCTACAAGGCCACGGTCATCGAGGGCAAGAGGTCTGACAACATCCTCAGGGTGGAAGCTGTGGATGCAGACTGCTCCCCCCAGTTCAGCCAGATCTGCAGCTACGAGATCGTGACTCCAGACGTGCCCTTTGCCATCGATAAAGACGGTAAGAGACGGAGCCGGGGCTGGGACTGACTCTCACTGGTCACCCAAAGAGCAGGAGTCACCCTGCTCAGCAGCACCTGAAAAGTCAAACAGTGCAGGGTAATTCACTTGCAGATGAGTTTGTTCAAATCTGTATGTGGTACATAGGTGTACTGGATGCATTTTATACAGCAGTGACCCTGAAGAATTGTATTGATGTCTGACAATTGCCTTTTTTCTGTGTCAGGTTATATAAAAAACACAGAAAAGTTAAGCTATGGTAAAGAACACCAGTATAAACTGACAGTAACAGCCTATGACTGTGGGAAGAAGAGAGCTGCTGAGGATGTGCTGGTTAAAATTAGCGTGAAGCCTACGTGCAAGCCTGGCTGGCAAGGTTAGTTTGCTCTCTTTCCTCTCTGCTTTTAGCATTTGCTGCTACCTTCAGTTAAACATGAGAGATCTTCAATATTATTTCTTTGGATAAATATTCAGGTTGGAGCAAAAGAATAGAATATGAGCCTGGCACTGGATCTCTGGCTCTGTTCCCTGGGATGCATTTGGAGACATGTGATGAGCCAATAACCTCAGTTGAAGCAACGGTGGAACTAGAAACCAACCATATTGGCAAAGGCTGTGATAGAGACACCTACTCTGAGAAATCCATCCACAGGCTCTGTGGTAAGAAGGCTTTTGTTAAAATAAAAGTGGTCTCTCTTGTTTACTAGTTTTACTTTGAATTTTTTTAGACCAGAAATCCGTGAGTAGATCTGGTCTTCATTTGCACATAGTTTCCTTCAACTCATTTCCTTACTGGCAGCAAAAGGCATGAAGTTACCTGATGGTGACTTCTACACTAATTCTGAAATGTGGTAAAGAATCTCCTTCTTCTGCCTCTCCACTGTCTTACATAGACTAGTAATGTCCCTTGCATGAGATTCATGTTCAAGAGCTAAAACAATCTGTGTTGAAGGGTATAGCCAGTAAAGTCTCTCTGTTTTTCTGAGCATGATGGATGTAATGGCTGCAATCTGAGGAATACTTGACAAAAAACTAGAGAAAACCAAGAAAGAATGGTTTGGAAAAAAAACAGTTAACTTGGATCAGTTGAATTTGTACTGTATTTGCCCTAGGAATAAAGGCCCTTGGCATCCACTTCTGCTGCAGTTAAGGGTCTTATAAAAAGTCAGTGAGTCCTTTGTAGCCATATGGAAGAACTGAGATTACAGGATAAATTATCACTCATGATTTATGTCTTCAACCTCAGTTGAGAGTAATTGAAAGTCTGAATAGCACATAACCCCAGAGACCCAGGCAGTTCCTGAGCCGTTCCCTGATTGGGGTCAGTGTGATGTTAAAGGTACCTGCTGCTGGCTGTGCAGTGAGCAGGCAGTGAGCTGGGAGGGGCTGCTTGTGCACTCTGTTCAGCTGGATCAGTTCTGCTCTCACAGCTAAGTACAGTGTCTAGAGAAAGGTGTTGTGCTCATGGGTCTGAGGGACAAGGGGCATTAATGAGAGGGCTCCTGAGATAGAGGCGAAATCAGGTTCTATAGTTGTGGAGATTGAAACTGTTCTGCTTATTATGAGATTAGTTTTCTACCCAGAAGTCAAATTTGTGGAAGTTACCATGGTGTTAGATGCCTGTAATTAGTGCCACATTATTTAAAAGGAGAATTGCTTGATTTGTGATGATAGTGCATAATCCTGGCAGTTGGTGCTGAGAAATGAGTGCTGAGATAAACAGTTGAATCTGAAACCAGTGGTGGTCTTGTAAATTTCAGTTTTCATTTGAGCATTTGTGTTGTAGGTGCTGCTTCTGGCACAGCCGAGCTGCTCCCCCCTCCAAGCAGTGCTGCTAACTGGACCGTGGGGCTGCCCACGGATAATGGCCATGACAGCGACCAGGTCTTCGAGTTCAATGGCACCCAGGCTGTGAAGATTCCAGATGGTGTAGTCACAGTCAGTCTGAAAGAGCCCTTCATGATTTCAGTGTGGATGAGGCACGGGCCCGGAACCAAAGAGAAAGAGACAATTCTGTGCAATTCAGACAAGACAGGTTTGTCAGTACTTCAATTATGAACAGTCTTTGTGCTTGGTTGGTTTTTTATGTGCTCTGGCAGTGCATGTTACAGCATTTTCTCTACCTTAAGGTTTTCTTGGAATTGAAATGAGGTCGACTTTAAAAATCACTATTGTGCTTATGTTTAGGCTCAGCCTTGGATGATGTAGCTTCAGATTGGGCAGACTTGTTTTTCTAAATCTGTCTCGGTTTACATTATGCACTCCTTTTGCTGTGGTAGATTACTTATTCTGGCACTGCAGCCTCGAGTTTGCATCTCCAAAGATAGCCTTGTTCTTGATGCTGCCTAAAAACATTTAGACACACATATCAGGTCTAGTGAGTGACAGCATTTGCTGCTGTATATTTCTTTTCCTTAGGAGGATATAATTTCTTTTTCCAGAGATGAAGTTTTTTTTTTTTATGCTTGGCATAATTTCACTCTCTGCTTATGACACAGAAACAATAATTTGGAAAATGCCATTAATAAGAGGGAAATATGATAACCCTGTTTCCATAATTGCCATTTGTAACAAAAAAAGCTCTTCTGTTTGCAAATAGAGCTCTTTTTCTCCTGCTGACAGGTTTATCTCTGGCTCTTCAGTGCTGTGCCTGGGTTTAGATTGGGTTTGGATAGAGATACTCTGTTCTGCAGCCTCATGAGTGAGCTGAGCCTTCAAGAGTGCCCTCACTACTGCTGCAGATGTTTTACATTCCTCTTGCCATGCCTAATTTTCTTCTGCCTTGATTACTGCCTATAAATTACTTCAATATTAAAGTGTGAAATTGCAGAACATGTGAATTTTGTTGGCAAGGCTTGCAGAAAGTACCACTCTTAATTCAAATATCTGTGCAGATATGAACCGGCACCACTACAGCCTCTACGTGCACAACTGCCGCCTGGTCTTCCTGTTCCGCCAGGATCCTTCTGAGGGAAAAACCTACAAACCTGCAGAGTTCCACTGGAAGCTGAATCAGGTGAGCCTGAAGGGCTCTTGGCTAGAGTGCTGCAGTGAGAGGCAGTGGTGACTGATGTCCCTGGTAGTGTATGTAGGAACAAATCCTGTCTGCTGCTCCAAGCTCCCACAGCCTGTTCCCCAGAACCCAGCAGTGCTTGTTTTACGTGTTCATCTTGAGTAGGAAATAGAAAATACAGCATCAGTCTTACAGCTGTGACCAAATGCACTCTAAGGTGGAGTGCGTGAGAAAACAGGAGGTATTTATTCCAGCTTGTTTCTAGCATTCAAGTACTTCTGAGCATATGACATTTTCTCAGCCCCCTGTATCTGTGATAAATAGTCATGGTTTTTTAACAGTTGCTTTTAGCAAATACCTGTCCTTTGTCAGGTAAGGTTGTCTTATATCAGTATTTCAGGATGTGCATGCATGTAGATATGTATTTTTAGATTGAAATATGCTGTTATTTAATATAAAATTTAAAGGAAAATAAGTATATGCAGCTTCCTGTATTGGCAACAGAATAAAGAAACTTTTTATTAATATTTGGCAGTCAGTTCCCTTTTCAGATGTGTGCCATGTGTGTGAAAGATCAACTGTGTACAGGCTTGTATCGTAGGTTGTTGGTACATCTGCATGTATGTTTATGTAAAATATAGCACCAGATCAGTTACTGAACTGTAATGAGGAAAAAATGACAGTAGAATTTTTCAAACTCTCTCCACTCAGGTGTGTGACAAAGAGTGGCACCACTATGTCGTCAACGTTGAATTCCCTGCGGTGTCTCTGTACGTGGATGGTGTTTCCTACGATCCCTTCCCAGTCACTGAGGATTACCCACTCCACCCTTCCAAGATAGAAACACAGCTGGTGGTTGGAGCATGTTGGCAAGGTAACTATTTAAAATCGTTCATACTTCTAATTAAATTTTTTAATGAAATCTTGGTGGTTATCTGAAAGTACCATGCATTTCTTTAGTGCATGAAATGTAACTTGTTTTGCCTCTCGCAGATTGGTTTTGCTCCAAGCTGGTATCACATATTTCCTGAGTCATTTTTTCCAGGAGTGTTTGTTTGTATTCTCGTTGGCCACAGGTGTGTGAAATACAAGCCTGTATTCCATCAGCGTGATTTTTGTGGTGGCCATGGGAATACTGACAGCTTATTTTTAATAATAGTTGTAACAATACCTCATGCACTTCAGATTACCAAGCAGAACACTTCATTTCAAGTAGGTTGAAAAGCATCTTGTAGGAAAAGTGTTCTCATCAATGTCCAGCAGACAGCTCTGCAGAGCAGCACAGCAGTGCTGTCTCTTGGGTATTTTTTCCACTTCTGCTTATAAAAATAGACATCTGCTTTTTTGTCTGCTCTATTCAAGCTGCTCTACGTTATATATACAGCTCTTCTCCAAGGAGAGAGAAATTTTATCCTTTTGAAGAAGTTCTTTTAACATTTCTTTTAAAATTTTAAAAGCAGACTTTAATTTTTGGTGCTTCCATCTGATAAATTGTCTGCTTAATATGTGTGATTCTATTATTGATTAAGAAATCTGTGTTTGTAATGGCTTCTTTTGATCAGCTTTCAATACCTTTTGGTGATTTGCTGTATGAGTCTGGATCTCACCTTAATTTCCCCTCAGATGGAGCCAGTTGTTAGAATTGTGTCATCTTACTGAAGTGGTTTGTGGGAGGTTTCCCCTCTTGGTTCAGGTATTCTGCAGCTCTTGCTGCTGTCACTGCTGCCTGTGTGTGGGGCTCTTTGGGCTGTGGGGCCATGACTGTTCTTGTTACAACACAGTGCTGTGTCTTCCCTGCATTGCAGCTTTTCCAAGAACTCAGAATCCTTAAGGAGCTGGGTCCAGTATAAGCAAACTTTGGGGGATGTGCTGCTTTCTGGGGTTAGAGAGTTTGCCAAATTGTAACTACTTGGTCCTTTCCCTATTGTCCTATTCTTTGTCTTGCTTTTCTACAGAATATACAGGAAATGAAAATGACAATGAAACTGTGCCCGAGACCTCTGCAGGTTGCTGGAGTTTTTTCCCTGCTGTTTTATTTCGTTTTTAAGCTAAGACATTGCTTCATCTCGCACACAGCATGAAATGCAGGCATTGCATTCGGGCCATTGACCTTCACATAATCCTCTCCTAGGCTTGTGTCTTCATTGTGCTTCATTTGCAGAGCATCATCAGCTGACTTCTGCTTGGTTTGGGGTTTTTTTGTTTGTTTTGGGTATTTTTTGGTTGCATCCAAACAAATGTACCTTCACGTACAGATCTGCAATGGTTGTGACTGCAGTGAAGTGAGAAAAAGTTGCTGATGTAAAATATCAGCTATAATCTCTTTCATCCAGTTTTGTTAAAGCATAAACACACATCATCCTGTATAAATGTACGTATTTATGCATGTAGGTGTGTGTCTTTATGATGGAGTTTACCCAGTGCATTGGGAAGCACCTCTGGAACAAAGGTACCTTTGCTCCTCTCTCAGAACGACTGATTCCGTGTTTAGATCAGGCTGCTCATAAAGACAGACCTCTAACTTAGAGTGGATATTCACTTGGTCAGATATTTATATCAAATTCTAATTACAGTGAATGGGCAAAAAAGCTTCAGCTTCCAGGTATTTCAGATTGGCTACAGGGTTATTTCCTCATAACAAATTTTAGTGATAGTTTGGTGGGTTTTGTGTCTTGAGTTGAGATACTTCAAATCAGTGTATGTTTTTAAAAGTGAATTCAAGATATGAACCCTTTCTGTAAAGTTTAAGAATTGTTGGAATAGTCTGGATGTAGCTGGCAGGAGTTTTCTAGCTGTGCATCACATTTTGATTTGGCAAGGAGGGAGCAGCATCCAGGGGCTCCAGAAGCTGAAGCTATATGAAAATTGTATAATTTGTGACAGGACATTTCACCACTGAGTATTTGAGTTGTACCAAGGATCTTTGATCACTTAGAACTTTTAAAACAAGCTTAGACACCTTTCTAAAGTCAGGTTGCTTAGTAAGCAATGGGCTTGAAATACACATTTCCAGGGGTGTTTTGTGGCCCTGGGATGTAGCACGATGGACTTGGTGATCACCTAGTGTGTGAAGGAATAAAGGGCTTAATCAGACTGCCTTATCAGACTGAACTCTGCTATCTAAAAATGAGTTGTGTGGGTTTAAACTGCTCCCTTAAATCTGCAGAGGGAAGATGGCACCTTTAGAGGGGGCAGGTATCTCTTGGACACCTCTCAGAATGAGCTGAATGCTTTACAAGGTTCCTTTCTTCCTTGGAGTGTAGGGAGAGCCTGTAGTGCTGGTCCAGGTGGGGATCCCTCACACCTGGAGGGATTCTGTCCTGTGTCCTGAGTAGGAGGAGGTGTTACCTCAGCAGCAAGATTCAGGTTTCATGGTTCATCCCATTGGTCCTGTGTTGGATTTCTGAGCACCACCTCACTGTATGGGGCTTCTTTTGAAATGTTTGTCATGGAACAGTCAGTTCAAGGTGGCCACAGCTGTCTGAAGGCCACGTGCATGGTGAACTGTTTAATTCTTTCTTTATGCCTGACCATAATCACAAGGTTAACGCCCAGAATGGATGAAAACTAACCTGCATGTGTGTAATACTGTGTGTATCAGCTGGCATACTTGTTGTTTTACACAAGAAAAAGCAAGAAGAATCTAAACAAGTAAAGATTTTTCCTCCCTCGTATTTTGAAGGTGGTGAACTGCACATGGCTCAGTTTTTCCGGGGCAATCTGGCAGGGTTGATGATTCGTTCTGGTAAACTGGAGAACAAGAAGGTGATCGATTGCCTCTACACCTGCAAAGAGGGGCTGGATTTGCAGATGGCTGATGGTGTTGGCAAAGGTGTGAAGGTAAATTTGCATATAAACAGAGGGGATCATGTGTATTCCTTCCCTGATAAAGAGTTACAAGTTTTACTGGCAGAGTTAACAGGGTGTCCCAAATATAACAAGCTCATCTCTTCTGGCATTTTGCATTAATATTACATAAAAGTAGGAAATTTTTCTTTTATAAATGCAGACTTAAGAATGAAAGTTACTCTGCTGTCTTCTAAGTCTTGAAGAGAAACTCTGTATTTGTAAGCCTCTGTTTTCCTGCTGTGCAAGTTATCTAATGAGAGATCTTTAACAAGCAGCTTCATAAAATAAGATTATATGGCTTTTTCAGTAGCAGGGTTGTGTGAACAGAGCTAAATTTCTCCTTTATGTTAGCTGCCTGTCTTCTGCATTACTAGAGCCATAACTATGATATGTACTTAGATTTTTTCTTAAAGAATGAAACACCAAATCCATTCCACTGGGATAAGGCAGTGAGTAGGGAGTTTAGACTGTGTGCCACAAGGCCAGGAAATAATGACCCTGTTGCATTGGCTATGGGTGTAATTATCCTGCATTTACCAGTGCTGAACTCCAGTTTGAATTGCCCAGATCATATCACTCAGCTGGGTGTTCTCTGAGGGCTTTTTCCTTTTTTTCAGGTCCACATGAACCCAAGCCAGTCGACGCTGACCATAGAGGGGGATGACATAGACAGAGTTGACAAGGCCATGCAGCACATTTCCTACCTGAACTCCCGCCAGTTCCCAACACCCGGCATTCGGAGGCTGAAGATCACCAGCACTGTCAGGTGTGTCCTGCTGCTGAGCTGGAGCATCCCTGTGCTCCTGGATCTCACCTGGGAGAAACAAAGGAGTCCTGGCCATCACACATTTCAATACAGCAAATATTTCCACACCAGCACTCTGCTCTCTGCCTGAGGGGGGAGTAGGGAGTGTGTAAGATGGGGAGGAAAGTACTGCCAGAGTGCTGCCAGTGACTCCAGTCACAGCTTCATTAAAGGGTTACCTGTGGCTCTAAGTCAAAACATAGAAATGAGGCCAAATGGTAACTGTAAGTAAAAATTAATTGTAAGATTGCTCCCTTGGTGGCTGTTTCATACTTTCCAGGGCAGCTGATGAATTTATCTAAGACTCTTGGGTCTGAGACAGCTTTTCAAAAATTTATAAAGCAATTACTGTGTGTAATTGTGCTTCCCTCTGAAATCAGCACCTTGACTGCAAAACTGCTTCTGTCCCTCAGGTGTTTCAATGAAGAGGCCTGTGTCTCCATTCCCTCTGTGGAGGGCTATGTCATGGTCTTGCAGCCAGAGGAACCAAAAATCAGCCTGAGTGGCATCAACCACTTTGCCCGCTCTGCCTCAGAGTTTGAGAGCTCCGAGGGCGTTTCCCTCTTCCCGGAGCTTCGCATAATCAGCACCATCACCCGGGAGGTGGAGCCCGAGGGAGATGGGGATGAAGATCCTACAGGTAACAGCCACTGCTGCCCACCCTCACCTCACCCAGTGCTCCTGGGTGAGGCTCTTCCTCTTGCAGAGAGCTGGGGATTTCTCTTTTGATGCAGAATCCAGTAAGGGGAAAAAGGTGTAGATCCTCTGGTCTGGGCTAACAAAAACTTACCTGGAAATGATGATAAGTGCAGGCCATTATCCTCATGTAAATATCCCTTGTTTGTGTTTTGTATTTTATTTTTTAAATCATTGTTTCATGAATACTCGTTCTCCTCGGGCCTGGATTTTAATATTTGTTTTGGTGTTTCTGCTTAAATCTTTGGCTTTTTCTCTGATTTTTAGTCCAAGAGTCTTTGGTATCTGAAGAGATCATGCACAACCTGGATATGTGTGAGGTGACAGTGCTGGGAGAGGAACTAAATCAGGAACAAGAGAGCCTGGAGATTGACATGACACGACTGCAGCAGAAAGGCATTGAGATGAGCAGTTCCAACCTGGGCATGATAATCACAGGTGGGGTTCCTGCTGCTGCTCTTGGGAGGGTCTGAAGGGACTGACCTTCCAGAGAGGTGGTTTAAAACACCTTGCTCCAAGTACTTCCGTTTTTTTTAGAATTTTGAGCTTGGACTATCTTTAGAATTTCAAGCATAGCAATTCTGTGGAAAGCTGTGATTTTAGAAAATACAACATTATGAACCTTCCTCCTGTTCTTTTCTCTGTTCCAAGTAGCAGGTCTCCTCTGGAATGTGGAACTGCAGTTAGACTTTGCCCCAGAAGAGGCTTATTCCTCCCACAGATGGCCTAGGAGCATGCATCATTCTTTTCTGTTATGTTAAAGTATTCCATAGTAAAGCTCCCAGAGTCTCTTCAAAGCCTGAGTGGGTTTGGGATTTTATCACCAAACCAATCCACAGGATTTCAGTGGAGCCACACGTGTGTGTCAGGGGTGTTAGGTTTCTGTACTCCCTGAGTATCTGTTGGCCAGGAGAAGTCAGTGAAGAAGGGGAGTCCCAGCTGTGCAGTGTGTGAAGGTGTGGCAGCCTTTGGCAGAGCAGCTGCTGCAGCTGTGTCTCTCCCCACAGGGGTGGACACCATGGCCAACTACGAGGAGGTTCTGCACCTGATCCGCTACAGGAACTGGCACACGGCGTCTCTGTTCGACAGAAAGTTCAAACTGCTCTGCTCAGAGCTCAACGGCCGCTACGTCAGCAACGAGTTCAGAGTGGAGGTGTGTGAGCTGCCCCTCCCTGCCAGGGGCTTTGGGGCCTGGCTGGGAGCTGTTAATTGATCAATTATTGATTCAGATTTTGTCCTGTAAATAAACATTAGGAAATGTGAGCATTTCAGATAATATTTCATATATAAATATGGTTTTAGTCCTGTATTTCAGCTTGAAATAGAATTGTTGTTCGTAGAAGAAATGGCTAATGGAGGTGTGAAGGTGAAAACCTTGCATTGAAAACACAGATTATTAATTAGCAAATGGAGTGAAAGTGGTGCTGTCAGAGAACTGAGTGGCCTTTGTGTGTCACTTCTGGGAGGCCACAGCTGCACGTGCTGGGCTCGTCACTGTTTTGCTTGTGTGATGTGTCAATATTAAGGGATTATGTTAAAGCACAGAGAGGATAAAATGGCATTTTACCTGCAGCAGGGTACAGGTTAATCATTATTTCGTATGCTTACATCAAATATATGGAAGTACAGCAGAAAATGTCATTAAAGGCACTAAAATTTAAATTTTCTTCTCTTTATTTTTATCTCTTCAGAATTCAGAAACTGTTGTGTTTCTGGAGTTTAACACTTTCTGTTTGTCTCCAGGTGAATGTTATCCACACAGCCAGCCCAGTGGAACATGCCAATCACATTGCTGCACAGCCTCAGTTCATTCACCCAGTGCATCATTCCTTTGTTGATCTCTCCGGGCACAACTTGGCAAACCCTCATCCCTTTTCAGGTCAGGATTCTCAGCTGCTGAAGCTGAGCTGGCTTTTTGTGGTGTTGCAGAGTTCTTTTCCCAGAGTTCAAACCAGTGTGTTGGACTAATAAACCAGGCAGCTGCTCAGTCCTGTTCTGCTGTTGCCCAGACAGAGAGGAGTGAGATTTCAGAACCCTGTGAAATTCCCTTTCCTGCCAGCAGAAGAGCTTTCTGTTGGGGTGTGTGTGTTGGAAAAGGGGAGGAGACTGCAAGACCTGCAGAAAGTGAGGAACTGGGACAGAATTTCTTCTGAATGGCAGGGGGAAAAGATGGCAGTGCCATTCCTTTGATGAGTCATGGTATCTGCCCTTTCTGTTTTAATTACATTAATTTGGCATGGGTGTAGGATGTGAGGGGAAGAAAAATAAGCAATTGAGAGAGGAGTGTGGTAGAATGTGCTTTCCTTGTGTTTTCAGTCCTTCAGATTGATGTAATTATATTTAAGGAACTGAGTCTAGTTCTTAATTTCTTACTGACTTTTTGCATGGCTGAAGACAAACAGCCTTTGTGTAATAAATATGAAATATAACTTAGGTGGAATACTTGTGTAAAGCCATTTTCCCCAGCAGGTGATGATGGGAAGGGGAGTAGCTGTTAGCACAGTGTGAGTTACCAGTGCTGTGTGTTCTGGCTGCAGTTGTCCCCAGCACAGCCACGGTGGTGATCGTGGTGTGTGTCAGCTTCCTGGTGTTCATGATCATCCTGGGCGTGTTCCGCATCCGCGCCGCGCACCAGAGAACCATGAGGGACCAGGACACGGGCAAGGAGAACGAGATGGACTGGGATGACTCTGCTCTGACCATCACTGTGAACCCCATGGAGGTAACCCTGGGGAGCTGGTGGCCTTTTCCAGCTGGAATGGCTGTGCTTGGCCGTGGGCAGAGGAGAGCAGAACCAGCCCTGAGAACAGGGCAGAGACATTACCTGGGGATTTAGAACCAGTGTGCCAATGCCAAGAGCGCTTGTTTGGGATCTTGCAGGGGTTAGAGTTTCATGATGGAGAATGGGATTTTACATCCAGCATCCAGCACTAGTGCTCATCATGTGCACAGTGCCTTAAACAGAGCCTGCTTTTGTCTAAACTTGTGGGAATTTATTGCCAAAACATCTGTGTTTATGATGTTTCCTTCTCCTGTGGCTGACATCTGAATTTTTAGAAAATTTGGAACAAGAAAGATGTGTGCACTTCATGCTCTGTGTCTATTGTAAGATCCTTTTCCAGTAGAATTTGCAGTACTGGATCCTCCTTCACAGCCACTTTGTGTAGAGTGCCAGGATTGACAGCAGTGTCACAGAACTATTTTACAAAGTGCTACTTCCTTTGTCTTTCCTGTTTCTGCCTAATTCCTGCTGAACTTCTAAATCCAGCAAGGAATCTGCAATAGCTCTTCCTCAGTGTAGTGACTTGAATAAAGAATAAAAATAAAAAGAATTTTGGCCAGTATGGTAATGACAGCTAATTTTTGTCTGAACAGACCTATGAGGATCAACACAGCAGTGAAGAGGAGGAGGAGGAGGAGGAAGAAGAAAGTGAAGATGGAGAGGAAGATGACATCACTAGTGCAGAGTCTGAAAGCAGTGAGGAGGAAGAGGGAGAGCAGGAGGACCAACAGAATGTTAACAGACAGCAGCAGCTGGAATGGGATGACTCTACCCTCAGTTATTGATTCTAGCTGCTCCCTTTGTCTTTATGTTCCCGCTCTAGAAGACTCCACTGTAACACACTCCATTGGTACCAAGGATTCATGGTGTTTAAAACACAAAAATCATTCTGGCCAGTAGATTGAACCCCCCACAAGCCGTGTTTGTGTTCTGTCAGCTAGTTCCCGATGTTTAGGGTTGTAGTTAGCACCTCTTCCTTCAGCCATGCCTCAGTGACTGGATTTTTTTACGCTCTGTGAGAACCACCTTGCACTTTTTTCTTCATGTCATCTCAGCTGACTCTACAGCTCTGTAGCCGTTGCACATTATTTTCTGAACTGTCTTTTTTTGCTCAGTGAAACAAACTTGGCTTTGTTCCTTTTTCTCTTTCTAAAAGATGCAAAGATTGCTTGTTGACAAAGGGTAAAGCTGCTCATTTCAGCCTGTTGATTTCTTTTAATTTTTTTTCCCCAAATTAGTGCATGTGTAAAGTGGCAGAATGAGGTTAATATGTAGAAGATTAACAAGACTTTTTAATATTTTGTAAATATATTGGAATTATGTAATTATGTCATTTGTGGTAGTGAAAACAGGGATTGGGGTTTAAAACATGCTAAAGTGAAAATTCATGCGGCATGAACTATTCCAAGTCTCATCCTACTGCAGCAGGAGCACGGGCACAGTTCTTAGTGTAGATGTTCAGTAACTCTGTCTTGGCCTTGACTGCGATGTGCGCTCATGCCCCGCTCTCCTTGAACTCCTTCCTTTTCTTTCTCCTCCTTGTTTTTGCAGAGGGAACAGACAAAGCTTGTGAGAAGCTGTAAAGGCATTAGGAGCCTCTGCAGAGGCTCAGCTCCCCCGTGCACTACAGTTTGTTTTTAATTTTATTTCTTTTTCTCCAATTAAGGCTTGCCATAGAGGCTTTTTTAAGTTATTGGGGAAATAACACTACAGTTATGGTGGGGTGTGGCCACAGCTCCTGGTAGTTCCAGGAGCTCCACAGTTCCTGGAGTCCAGTGTGGGCTGTGCACACTGCAGACAGGTTTGGGTGTAGGGGAAGTCTGAGACCTGGGGACCTGAGCACCTGGGCTACCCTTCTACATCAACAGGGATTTGGGGTTTTTTGTTGTTCATTTCTTCTAATTTGGAAGTGGGAGGGTTTGGGATGTAGCTGATACCACTGAACACTCCTGCTCCTCCCCTGCAGCCCCTTGTACAGTAATTCCAATTGTCGGTGTTTTAAGCCTTTGTTTACACTTAGTAATTGTGTTTTCCTGCTGGTGAAAAACTGTAGCATAAATTATCCAACCAGAAAACCTTGGGAATCATGTTAATTCATGTGATTTGGGTTGTTTCTGATCCCAGTTCCAATTTGGGATTGCAGAGGGCAGTAGCTGGAAGGTACAAATGTGGGGGGGTTGGTTTTTCTCTCAGGCAGGGTTGTTTAACTTCATTTGGTCTGATGCAGAGTGGTGAATAATGAATTTCTGTTTGATCTCTATGGAGGTGGATTAAGGAGTGACTTGTTCTGCCTGTAGCAGGAGCCTGGGACTGCATTCCCTCCTGAGCACGGTGAGCGTCTGCTCCTGGCAGTGGGTGCAGAGCCCAGAGAGCCACAGCCAGGCCAGGGCAGGGCCAGGGAGGGGCACCAAGGCTCCCGAGTAGCTGGGGGATGAAAGATGGGGTTGAGCCACCTGCTTGTACAGCTGGATTTCCAGAGCAGCCCCACTGAGGGAACTGAAACATCCCTGCTCAGCTGGACTCCCAAGCACAGCACGGGAATGTCGATCCTGCCGGGATGGAGCGGGGTTTGCTCTGGGGGAACCTGACTGAGGAGTGCCTTTACAATAGGGATGGACCTGGCAGCAGGGAAAGAACCCACACCAGAGCTTACTGTTTTTTGGGGTTGTTTTGGGTTTTTTTTTAATGTAAATTTTAGATTTCTAAAATGGGGAAATGGTTTTGACTACTTACGTGGTAATTAACTGCTAGTTTTAAGTAAACTGGGAAACTTTTAACTTATGTCTGACAGTTGTCCTGTGTTAATGTGTAGAAGATTTATCCTTCCATATACTGTTGCTGTAGCTGCTGTATTTTAGACCAAAACTGATCATGACTTAATGGTAATTCTGAGGGGTTGTAATGTCCTGATGCAGTTTGTAGCCACTGTGGGTATAACTTTTCAGATGTGTATATTGGTAACAGGTCAGTTTGGAAAGTCTATAAGCTACAATAAATTTCTGGTTCTAAAAGTTGTTTGCATTTTTTATTTTACTTAGTGAAACAAAGTAGAACCCAGTTATATAAATGGTGTTAATTTGCCTCTGCTGGGGGAGTTTTGTGCTATTGCTCTCAAGCATGGAAGGACGAGGCAGCATTTGTGTATAATTTGTCCATTTCTTTTATTTCTTATTTACAAAACACGTACCTAAAGCAACTGAAAAGCTAAACATGTAAACATTCTCTTTTTGCAGAACCACGGTTTGGCTTAAAAAAATACTTCTTTTTTCAAAGGCAACAGAATAAGCACAATCAGTTTGTACAGAGTTAAAAAAAAATAATGACAGAAACATCTCTAAATAAATAGAAATAGGTCTATCATTCTGAGCATATTTATAAAAATGAGAAGCCACTTGTAATGAAATGGAACATTTTTGAAAATTATTTAAGTTTCAATCTTTAGTACAGTTTAGCTTGCTGAAAACCATCAGGTGAGCTGCTGCTTTGTGAATTTGGAGTCAAAGGCTCTTTGCTGACCCAACAGAGCTGTCAGAGATTTATCCAAGATGCTCTCCCAGGGTGTACAAGGAAGAAGGTCCACATGATCACTCACTGAATTTTTACTGCTTGTAGGTAAGTCAAGTTTTCCAGACTAAGTAACCTCTGTAAAACTGTGCTCAGTTCTTGCACTTGATACTGATACACCTTTGTGTTATTGCACTTCCAAAGTGACAGGAACCACTGCTCTAAAACTGGTGAGGGCCTGACCTTGCTGTGAGCTGGGGGGAGAGCAGGGTCCCAGTGCTGCAGCACCCTGAACACCAGGCTCTGGCACTGCAAGAGAATTGCTTTTCCAGCTCTGGAACTGTAGTGTCTTCCCTTCCACAAGAACCTGACTGGGGGTGTGGTTTCAGTGCATCTCACCTTGCACAGGGCCCAAGATTTTTTTTGCATACTTTTTGCTCTGTAAATTAGTTTAATAAGCAAGGAAATAGCAATATTTACTCTCTAAAATGGAGCAGAGGCACAGGACTGTTTCTCACTGAACAGCCTGCATAGAGCTCTAAGTCCTGCAGCATTTCCCTCTAGTACAAAAGCAGCTGTCAGAGCCAGAGTGCTTCAGTCACAGTATTGTCTGAAGGTGTAGGAAAAAGGGTCTCCCAGGCTCAGATTAAATTAAAATGAGGTGTCTTCTATGCCAGAACTGCTGCTTCTACCAACAGCTGCTTGAGAGGCAACAGGGTTGTATGAATAGATCCAAACCAGAACAAACCTCACAGCTTAACATCTTTTATGAAAAGAAGCAGGGAGTGCTTTAATTTAAAAATGCAGTCTTAGCGTTGTCAGGTTTGAAACCAAAATAAATGCAGGAATTACTTAACTAAAGCCTAACTTTGGAAAGCAAAATGTCTGATCCAGTGGCCACCCCAAAGCTGCTCTTGTGCCATCAGTTCCAGACAGCAGTAGCTGAGTTCCAGCTCAGTTTCAGAACACTTTGGCCTCTGGAGCAGACAGAAAGCAAGATGCCAGCGTGGATGTTTTTATCCTGTCTCAAGGCAGAGTAAAAGCATTTGTCCAAGTCAGCTTTGGTGTGCTTTGAGCTGCCCCACCTCAGTGGACACTGACAGGGCAGGAGTGACCACATGCCATGGTTAATGCCTCTAAGCTGTAACAGTGGTGACCTAGAAGATGGGCTACAGACACAGGGAGATCTCTGCTCAGCTAAATTTTCAAGAAAATAGAAATGCAGACATTAGCACACCAGAGGGATGTTACATGTGCCTCAACTCTTCCATTGAAACAAGTCTTTGAAGCTGAAGGAGTTCTCAAGGGTACAGTACCTTTACCTACCTTTACTGTATGCAGTAGTTTTATTGCCTCACGTCTCTCCCTTGTTCCCCAAGGATCTGCAGCAGCCACAGTGGTGTGGCTGAGGACAGGCCAACAGGTTTTCAGTCATGCAGCAGTGTCTGATCTCTGGGAATGAGGTGGGGGAACTTCCACACTGCACCATTGTTCAGTCCTCAGGAGCCTGTGTGTCAGTGCTGGGCTCGGGCTGTGCCATCCTCCTGAGCAGAGACAGGCTCCTGCTCTACTGCCTGTTGTCTTTGGATACGTTGTGTGCCAGCCAGTTCACTTTGGTTTTCCAGCTCTCCCGCAGGGCTTCATTAAACTTCACTCTGAAGTGCTTCAGTGCCTCCTCATCGGTTTTCCCAAGGGCCAGGGAGTCCTGGAGGCAAGAGGCACAAATCAGTGCACAACTGAACAAGTCACTGCTCAACCAGTAAGCTGTTTATTCATAAAAAACTACTCCATTGAAAGGAGGAATGGAGTAGCCATCAGTTGTTTTTAACTGTTCCTGCAGCTGCAGGAGCTGTTTTCTCTGATAAACACTTGCACCCTCTGCTTCCTTTGGTGCAGAGAAAGAGCAGGTTCTACATTGCTCTTGTACAAAGTGTTCTGCAGCTGCCAGGAATGGGTGGTCATGACGCAGGAGGCAAACCAGGAAACGAGAGCCAAGGGCTTTGCCTTCTTTCCCTGCAAGCTGGCACCTGCTGACTTCATGATGAACAACCTGAAGAGATTTCTGAGCACCAGGACCTGGCATTTCTGATGTCCTGCACATCCCCTCGCTGTTCCTGGAGCTCATCTGCTTCTAAGACTCTGGCCTTGCACACTGAACTCCTCCTCACCCAGCCACAAAAGCAGGTGTTCACTTTTAACCCCTTAGCTGGGCTCTGCCCCTTACCTTCAGGTACTGGATGTCTTTGGAGCAGCTGAGCTCTGGCAGCCCAGCAGCTTTCATCAGTGCAAAGAGGTGCAGGAAGAGGAGCCCGTGGCGCCGTAGGATCATGTAGGCCCTTTCACAGTAACCCCTGAACCTGTGCAGGAGCAAAGAGCAGACAAAGGAGTGAAAACTGCAAATCTGACCATTTTTTAAAGCAAAGCTACATACTCTGAACCCTGCTCTCTCCAGTTAATAATGTATTTACTTTCATGTAGGCTGCATAGTGGTGGAAATAAATACTGAAACTTTAGAGCTTCAAAAGCTAAAGTCAAGTTTAACTCCCAGGACTTACCTTTCAAACTTCTCATTGTTGTTAGTTTTTCCTTGCTGGATGACATGCACAAAGTCATAGGTTAAGATGAAAGGGACTCGTTCTCTATTAATACCAAATTTAGTCTTGAAGTTCCCCAAAAAGTGACCAAAATCAATATGGAACAGCTGCAAATAAAAAAAAAATATTTTTCAGAATATTCAGAAAAACCTGTTTTAGCTGATTAGTGTTGAGTTCTCTTCAGTGAGTGTGTTCAGCAGGAGCACAGGGCTTTGGGAGAGAGCATGACCATGGCCCTCCTTTGGGAAGGACAATGTTCCCATCTCGGGTTACCTGTCCCGTCTCCCGGACCATGATGTTGTCGCTGTGCCGGTCCCCAATGCCCAGCACGTAGGTGGCCACGCAGTAGCCAGCACAGGACAGGGTGAACTCCTCGATGGCTTGGTCCAAGGCATCTCTAGAGAGGGTAAGAAAGAGTGAAAGATGATTTTCCTTTGGACTCCAGTAGTGCCCCAAAGGGGAGCTGTTTTCAGCTGCAGGAGAAGGGAGGGAAGCTCGTTGGGATGGCTGCAGAGCTCTCTGGAGGCAGCACCAGCACCCCTGCTTTACAAAAACGGGCTGCAAGAACTGCCTGTGACTGAAGGGGTCTGAGTAAGGTTGTGTCCACGATGGAAATGAGACCCACACAAGGTGGGCCAGGCAGGGGAGCAGCCACAGGCTGGAGCTGGGCTGAAGGAAGAGGAGCAGGGCAGGAAGCAGGGAGGGAAAGGTGAGCCCCTCACCCCGGGTTCTTGGACTTGAGCCAGTTGAGCAGTGCATCCTTGTTGAAGGCAGCTGTGGCCACCATGTTGCTCTTGTTGAGCTGGATGTTGGCGATGGTGTCCGAGTGCATGACCACCTCAATCAGCCCTGTCTTGTCTCCTGTGGAGAGGCAGCCATAAGGGGTCATCCTGCAGAGATGAAAGAAACCCTTCCACTGAAATCCTGCCCGCAGGTTTCAACCTTTCCCTTGCCTGCCCTGTCTCCTCCCTTTCTACTCTGCAGTTCTATTCCCCAGCCCCACAGGACCTGCCCAGCTGCTCCCAGAAGCCCAGACAGAGCTGCTGGGGGCACAACGAGCTTGCAGAGAAAACAGCCTTGCCTCCCCTGGTGTGTCAGTGCAGGAGGACAGCTCTGTGCACACTGCTCACCTCAGGTCCAGGCCCTCCTGCTTCCACAGGATGTCCATCAGCTGGATCATCTGCAGAGTCAGCATGTCCTGCCGCAGATCTGGGCAGCAGTACAGAGAAAAATATCACTTTACTGCTCAAAGGTATCCAATTACCACTGCACTAAAATCTTAATGAAACAGGGAAGCAGCTGAAATCCAGAGGAGAGTTAATACATATTTTCAGATTACTACCCAAAAACGTTAAAGGTCCGCACTTACACAACACCTTAATGGTCCAGATTTAGGCTCACTCACCCCAGTACCTAAGACATTTTCACAGGCATAATAAAGACTTACCATCTCCATTTTTAAAAATTATACCCACTCCACCTCCACCTGTCTCTTCATTATTAAACACAATCCATAAAGGTTTCATTTTGGAGTCCATGAAGGTGCACTGATCCACACTAGAGGAAATAAAAATACTACCATCAGTTTCCATCTATTAAAATACCAGCCACACCAGGCTGCCAGTCCTACAGCAACTCCACCACTGATGGACTTGGGATTTCCATGAGGAAAGAACCTTGGGATAACCCAAAGCCTGGCTCCAGTGTGAAACAAAGCACAAAATTCACACAAATTCAGAGGTGCAGATCTCTCCCTTACCAAACTTCAGCGAGGATAATGTTGGGGTTCAGGGGGGACTGGAGGTGGGAAAGGGCTTCCCTGTAGGTTTCCTGCTTCATGCACATGTGCATCATCTCCTTGGTTTGAGGCTTGGTGGCCTTCTGAGAACTCACTTTCACAAAGTCATTCAGAGCTTTCATCTTGTTCAGTGCTTCTCCCTGAAAAAAGGGAGGGATGAAATGGGGTTAACAAATGGGAAATTCCTGAAGAAAGTTTAAAAAACATTAAGATCTCCTGTGAAATGTAAACCTTGGCTCCATCTCTTACTTCCTCTTCAATTTGTAGCCATTTCACACATTGCAGCAAAACAAATTTAGTAGTACCTGCTTGAGGAAGACCCATAATTAATTGTGGATAATTTGTGCTGGACACAAATGCCTTGCACGGTAATGACTGCAGCAGGAATAAAACACAGCAGGCACCAAAGGAAGGAGTGAGGTGCATTGGCTGGAAAGGTGAGGATGAGCCCTAGAGCCCAGCCTGCCCTTCAGTGCTTCTGGGGAGCTCTGGTTGTGTAAAAGTGCTGCTCAGTCTTGAAAAGCAGCAGCACTGGCTTGTGGGCACATCCTGGATACAACTTTGTCTAGGGATGAGTCCCTCACTTCTCAATTTGCTACAGTGACCCTTGACAGGTAAGAGAGGTTTCAGAGTGGGAAAATGCCAGCAGCACACCTGAAAGGGATTGCAGTGCTTGGAATGAGCCAGCTGAGATCAGCTCCTGCTGAGCAGCTCACCCAGCTGATCCAACAACAGCAGTGCTCAGAACATTTCAGACCTTCCTAGACACTGACTGCAGCCAGGGATGAGCAAAGCCACGTGCTGGGGATCTCCAGGACACACCCAAACCAACTGCCCTTAGGAGGCTTTTCTTGTGTTACTGATAATGTTCATTTGGGAAAGGCAGCAGCTGGGAACCTGCCCCAAGTGAGAGGGAAGGGAACCTTATGGCCCAAAGCAATCTGTACCTGCTTCATCAGCACCTTCATGTGGTGGGTGCTGCCCCGGCAGTACGCCTCCAGGATCAGGCCAAACCTCAGGGAAACAGCGGCAACGTGCATCTCTGACCTGGGCAGGGAGACAGGGCAGGAGGAGTTACAGCAGGGCTGGCTCCCTGCACTGCTCCTCCTCCCATTCACAGCAACAGGGAACGGCACCACAACATCTGCCTGCTGCTCATGGAATGGGGAAGGAGAAAAAATGCCCCCAAGCCCAGATGGTGATGGAGGAAAAGCATTGCTTGAGGTGATGAAACATCTTTCTGGGTGACTCCATCACCAGCCCCTCCTTTGAGAACATCACCTGGGGAGCAAGAACAGTTCAGAGCTTATGGCTCAGAGCTGGCAGGTGGCCATGGAAGCCCAAAGCAAATTCCAGCTCAGAGGCATGTATGTGTATAGTCATAAATATATATAAATTCTGGAAACAGAACCTAACCCAAACACCAGCACTACAATGACAAAAGACAAAAATAAATAACAAAAATAAATATTTTGTCCTCCTGGAATAATTCTTACTGAATCACCCAAGGGAAAAAGTAGCAGTTCCCACTTCCCAGAACAATGAAGGGCTCGGTGAATGCTGGTTTCACTCGATTACTGAGAAAAAGCCCAAAACATTTGCTCTTCACCTCAGATGCCAGAAGAGGAAGTGGCCGATCTTGCGGTTGGATAATGCCCTTTCCAGCAGGAACTTGGTTAATTCACAGTCTAGGTAAGATTCATACTTGAGCACCTGGACAAGCTGCAGCAGGTATTGGAACACATCATCATCCCTGTGGACAGAAACACGAAACACAGCCTTGACAAGGCTGTCACTCCTGTTCACAGCCCCTCAGCAGCCCTGAGCAGAAATAGAAAGGGCTCTGCCTCTCCCCTGGGGCCAACACTTACGTCAGCTTCTTCAGGGAGTTGATAGCAAAGGAACCAACATAACGGTCAGGAAAGCTGAAATCCAGCAGCTCCAAGGCATTCAGGACAGGCAGCTCTGGCCAGGTCTGAAGCAGGGAAATCATCTGTAATGACCAAAAAGAAAATAGCAACAAAAAGGAACAAGGTTTTTATGGCAATGGATATAAATCTGAAATTCTACTGATGAAAGAGCAACTCTTTATGGTGGGGTATGGTGTGTTTATAGATGCCTCACAGCAAGTTTGGAGATACCAGGCCAAAAACTGAGCCCTTGAGGTGGCTTGTGCTGATCTCACTAACATTTAAGAATATTCAATCCAGAACTCTTTATTCCCAAGAATTAAACAGATTTTTTTTTTTCCTCCAGTTTCTTGAAGGGATAAACAAGACCTTGCTGGTCAGTAATGAATCTGGGACAGCTCAGAAGAGCCAGACCTCAGCTGGTTCCAGTTGGGAACTTCCCTGAGGGAACTGAAACATCCCTGCTCAGCTGGACTCCCAAACACAGCACGGGAACGTAGACACTGAAAGATGGGGCAGAAAAGGTGCCCTGGCTGCCAGCCCCAACATCCTCACCTGGGCAACATCCTCGTGCTTGTTCCATTTGGTGATGATGAGCAGCTTGGCCAGAGCCTGTGGGTACTGGTCACGGATGTCGTACCTCATCTTCCACACCAGGTCCTTCTCGTGCTCGTACAGCTCCGTGTGGCTCCTCCGCTCCAGGATCTCCCTCAGCTGCAGCTTCTGCTCATGGCAAGCACAGCAAAGAGCACACACAGGGCTCAGGCTCAACCCACAGGGCTTGCTCAGCTCAGAGAGACCCTGCAGGACCAGGGCACGACCCAGTTTGCTGAACAGTGCTGGGAGGGGGGGAAAGGTGGAAACAACCAGCCCATGAAACCAGGCTTGCAGGCAGCTGAAAACTGATGCCAGAGGACTCACCTCCTCAGAATCTTCTGGTAGAGCTCGGGGTTGTTCTCCATTCCTTCCCAGCTCCAGCAACTGGGACACAAATAAAGAGGGTGAGAAAGGCTCCTCAGTTGCTCTGTAACTGTAGTCACCATCACTTCAGGCATTTATGCTGCTCTGGAGATTTGCCACCTCTGCCCAGGCTCCCCTTTCTCCCTGGCACAGCCTATTCCAGCCTGTGAGCCAGACCCTGCCTCAAAGGGAGCACACACCTGGCTCTGGCAGAGCAGATCTCCTTCCTCCCCTCTAACAGGCACATTTCTTCTTCCACTTGTCTGGCCAGTGACAGATGGAAAATCACCTCACACACAGTGATTTTGTTATCACTCTGCTGAAAGGGAGGGAGCTGCCTACTTTCATTTCCCCTTAATTCCTCTTCCTTCCTACAGAGCCTAATGCAGTTTGAAGGCAGCTCACTTAAACCCATTTTTTAAACAAATGCTCATCTATGAGAGCAGCTTTACCTCAGTAATTCATAGCTTGGAAAAGCATTCACTCAAAGGTCCATTAGTTAAGAGGAAAAAGTGAAATTTCCAGTTAACAATCTCTACTCATCAAGTTTGCTTGTACCCAGTCCCTGTTGATGGCTGTCCCCCACTGGAAGGGACAGTGAGGGAGCTCCTGTGCCTCCCAGAAAAGTGTCCCTGTGTCCCACCTGCTCAAAGGATGGGTAGTACACAGGATGTGCTGCCACACTGGGGAAGCAGATGACCAAGGCTGCTGCACTCTCTGTGTTGGGGTTGCACTGCACTGTGCCCATGGGGTTCAGAAGTTCCCCTTTCTCATCTGAAAAACAAAGTACATAAAACCCATAAAATCTTGTGAAGCTTTGGTGCAGAAAGCAAAGCAGAGACTGGTCACTGCCTGGCCACCCTCCTGAGCTCTCCCCAGCGCGGGGCAGGTGACACCCTCAGGTGAGCAGCCACCTCTCAGGTCACACCTGCAAAGCCAAGCTCAACAAAGCCTTGCCTTGGCAGGCTCCAGCTGCCATCACAGCACAGAGCAGAGGCCACTCCGCTTCCCAGGGAGACTGAGGATGCCAAACAGCAGCAGCTCCCTCTCCTGCCATACCTGGGAAGGAGGACCACATGTGCAGGCAGCACTCCCCTGTTTTCAGCTGGTCCTTGTAGTCGAAGAGCATCACATTGACCCAGGCGATGGGACAGTCCTGCGGGGAGACAGCGCTCGTGGGGGGCTGCCCCTGCCCAGGGCAGCAGAAGGCCTGAAAGATTCCTCATGCAAAGGGACATCCTGTCTGCTCACCTGCCAAGTTCTCTCAAATTAACAGTACAAGATGGCACTGGGCACTTGCCAAAACCTGGGGTCTTCTGTGTGCTGCTGAATGGCACCGAACGCTCCCCACAAATGACTCTAAAACTTCACCACCTGATATTTGGCATAGCTGAAGAATCTCTCATTTTCCAATAAGGTCTTGCTACTCTACACTCAATATTTGAGGGAACTATTGCATATTTTATATATTTCACAATTTGAGGGGGAGGAAGAAGAACTTTAATTTTTAAACAGGGAACACAGAGTAGGTATGATTTTGGAAAACAAGACAAAGGATGCTAGAAATAGCTCATAATAGGAAAAAAGGCTTGGCTTCTCTGTACAGTAATAAACACTATCTATAGAAATCAAACCTAATGCTGCCAATCCCGTGCCACATCCCCAAAATAACCCCACAAATCCAACCCAGTCTCATTTTGGAGGAGGGAATCCAGCAAGTGAAGTGACTGGGACATGGCCAAGACAAAGAACCCATCCTCTGCCCTCACCCAGCTCCCAGCCCCAGAGCAGACACACATTCCACGAGTGAGCTCAGCTTTCCTGCAGCCAGGTTCCCCAAATGGAACACTTTACCTCATGCAGCAGCACTCAGAGCTCAGATCACACCACGGCTCAAGCACAGAAACCGACTGCAGAAGGGGCTACGTGGCAGAAACTCTGCATCGAGGCACCCACAAACAGAGCCACGTTTGAAGGAACCACACTGAGACATCTGGTTCCACTGGGGCATTCCAGACAATGCACCAGCCTTACCCCCAGAACACCCAAGCACTTGGGGGAGACAACAGAGCCCCATTTTCCCTCAAAATGAGTCACTTCCAAGTGGCCTCTCACAAACCTTGGAGCTGATTTGATTACTCCAAATATCTTCAGTAAAATCACATTTGAGACATCAGCTTCCAGATGACAGGGAAAAGCCTAATAAAACATCACCGCCAGCAATAACCTTTTCTATCAGAGTAAATGACATCTAACCACAGCTCAGAGCCTGCCAAAACACAAGGCAAGGTTTCTGGTGGATAAGGTCCAGCAAAACAAGGATCCAGCATTCTAAAGACAGACATCTCCTGCATGATTTAGAGAAACATTGAAAGCCAACCCTCTGGGTGACATTAACCCTCTGACTCATCCAGTCAGCCTGCAAACAAGCCTGGTTTTGTGGTAGTAAATAATTTAGTTCCACCTATCTGCTCTGGACAGTCTGCATATAAACAACATGTATGGAATTAACCTCTGAGTAAAGCAAAAAAAAAATAAATAACCATCAAAACAAACAAACAAAAAGTCAGGGTACACTCTGCAACCTGCCCCTACCAATCATTTGAATTGATTTCTGGGCACTTCACTCAGAGTTGTAGCTCACCATGGGGAAAAATTCCTTTTTGCAGTGCTGAGCTGTAGTGAATGTTGTGATTTTATATTAAAAGCTCATCAGAATGCACCCGCCTTTCCCAGCACCAGAACACACATTAATAAGATCCACTTAACAACTCAGCTAAACAGACTAGTTGTGTTTTGTCAATCAGAACAGCAACATTTCCTTCTGACTGCTTCAAAACTGAAAATTATTCCAGTGTGACCACAAACATCCAGCCTGTGGATGAATCAGATCTTCTGTCCAACAAAAGCCTCCGGCAGGAGCTGGGGTTCTGCTATTCTTAAACAAAAAAGAAATGCAACAATAGAACTGTTAATCCTGATCCTGGCCTCAAAATGTTTCCAATCTGAAACCCAGAAATTGGTCCCCACAAGCAGGATTCATGAGCTGGCTGTTGCTCCCAGACATGGCTCCACAGTAACCCTGAGAAGCCCACTGATGTCAGCACAACAAAGCTCGGTGAACCTCCCAACAGTGAGGAGGAGTGAGCAGAACTGAAATCTTCTGTATCACACTCATCAGTGCCTCATTCCTCTGCACTCTAGCACAGATGGCATGAGTAACCCTCCTCAAGGCACAAGAACAGTCTTTGTGGTCACAGAAACAATAATTTGCAGAGGCACAAATGCATTTGCTGCTCATAAAGAAAACTCTCACATGCAAAGAGCTTGAGGCTTACGTTACAACTCTGGGAAATCAGCAATTCAATTACAGGCTGCAGCTGAATCTACTTTTAGTTACTAAATCATTAATGGGCTAGAAGTTTTGGAATGTGAGAAATGTCACTACCTCTGATTCAGATGCTCAAATCAAGAACTTCCAAAGTGACTTAACACTTTCTGTGGTCAGTTTGCAACACTTGAACAGTAACCTTGAAGAATCTGCACTTTTATTTTACCTTGCCCAATGCTTTGCCATAACCAATGTTCACATTTCTCAGTTTATTCCCCCTCCCTAGCTGGTAATTTGCTCCACTGGGGATTTGCAGGAAAGACCTTGTTAGAAAGAAAATGCAACAGAGATGATGGTTTAACCTCAACTATAAAATAAGGAAGTTGTGGAACAGCGCAACAGGGACACCAACATAAGTAATTCCTCTTTAGGTCCAGTCAGATGCTGAGTCTGTTTCTTAATGGTTTTTCTAGAGAAGAAATTATATATAAACAGCCCTTCTTACAGGCAGACACTTCTCAGCTTCCTGTTGAAGAAGTTATTGGCCATTATTCTGTAAGCTGTTTTATTAACATGAAGTTTTCTGAAAGCAAAGGGCACTTGTTTCAGAAGGTGTCCTGTGCTCTGCAGCCCTGGCCAGCCTGGCTCAGGCCCAGGCTGCCTTCACTTACAGCTTTCTTGGACTTCTTCTTGGTGGAACGAGCCTTCTTGGCCTTCTCGATGACGGCGTAGAGGGCGAGGCAGAGCCGGGCCATGCGGGGCAGGTCGCAGATGTTGATGTCAAAGTCCAGGCGCTGCTTCCACACGGGCTCCGAGCACACGCTCACCTCCGAGCTGGACACGGTCTTGCACAGCATCTCATTGCCATGGAACAGCCCTGCCTGCACCACCAGCTGAGGGCAGCAGAAATAACAGGACACCGTGAACCCACGGGACTTGCCTTGTTTGCTGAAGAAGAGGAATGGAACAGGGCAGCCCTTCCCCTGGACAGGGTGTCTGACTCCTGTCTCTCTCCTGGTTCATTGAGACATTCAGTTCTGAAGTCTCTCTCTTCACTCACCCATCACTCTCTTCTCAGAGCTGGGTTGCCCCTGCTGCTGTTGCAGCTCCCCTGCCCTGCCCAGCACTGTACAATGCCATTACCCCAGGGCAGCAGCTCTGCTGTGCTCCAGCTTTTCTAATGCTGGGCTGCTGTCTGGCCACTTCCCATTCCTGTTGTGCTGTGGTCCAGAAAGTGCCCCAAGGCTGAATGAAGCCCTGCAGGAGCAGGTGAGATCACACTGCCAGCCACCAGTGTCCCCCCACACAAACCAGAGGGATGGGACTGGGAAAGCACATGCACAAACCCCCAGAGTGGGTCAGCACCCACCTTCATTCTCTCATCTGCATTGACCTTGCTGCCTTGCACCAGCTCGATGTAGAAAGGCTGCTCTAAGGACCAGAGAGAGCCATAGTTTGGCTGGAAAGAGAAAAGGGTTCTGATCAGAAACAGATGCAACAAAAGATGCAACAAGTCAGCACCAGAACTCATCTCCCATTCCATGCTTTTGGGTCCCATAGAGAAGAGCAAGAAGCCTGGGACAACCAGGGAATACATGGAGGGGGCGGGAAGGCTGACTGGGAATTCCCATCTTAGACCCCAGCTGGGAACCTGTCCTGAGAAGGGCAGGGAGAACCCACTGCTGCTCCCAGCCAAGACCAGCATGTCCACCAAGAGAGGAGCCCAGGGTGACCCCAGGGGCCACTGTCCCCTTTACCTTTTTCTTGGGGAGCGGGGGGGGCTTGGAGGCCGCCTTTGGGGGGCTGGTGAAGCAGCTGTTCTGCTCGTCCCTCATGGCAATGATGGCAGAGGAGTGCACCATGGTCAGGTGGGGGGTCAGGCCCCGCTGCAGGCAGCTGCGGATGTGCTGAGAGGGGACAGGGTCAGCCAGGGCCTGCCCACAGCCACCAGCCCAGGCAGGAACCCGTGCAGGGACTCAGGGAAGGACACAGCAACAATCCAATTCCAGTTCTCAATTATCTCCTCTTGCTCTAGAAACCTGCAACCCGCTGGCCTCATGTTGCCAGAACTGAGAATATGAAGTGCCTTTTACAGCTGGCATTTCATCAATGGACTCAAATGGCTGCATTAAGGGAAAACACTGAGGAGGATTCAGCACTCCCAGCACCAGTCTGCCCTGCCAGAGGAGCACATGATTCAGTTACTTGCCCAACTTTCAATAGGAGAACCCTCATCCCACCATACAAGCAAGCAGATATTTCCAGAACCACGGGCTCTAAATGTATTTACACAGCACTTGGCACCCAAGGACAGGCTTAGACACTGGCCCCCCACAAACAAGGATTTGTTAGGTTGCTGGAAGTACCCTTTGCCCTAAGCAGCATCCAGGTCCTGTCACTGATGTGCTGCACTCCTGCAAACACGTCCCAACCCACGCCCCCAGCAAGAGAAGGCCATGTGGGAACAGAGTCAGGGATAAAACAAGACAAGGCTCACCTGGAACTGGTACAGGGGGTAGTTCCCATAGAGATATTCACATTTCCCATTCACCTGCAGGGTGTAGTCCTCTGGCTTCTGCACGGTCTCGTGGCGGAACACAGTAGCCTGTTTCTTAATAGCATAGCTCATTAAGGTGATGGGGAACTCCCAGGGGGAGATCTGGAACGTGAAGCTCTCCTGCAATCCCAACAACACAGCAAACTGTCAGACACCAGCACAGGGCTGAAGTGGCACAGACAGGGAATGACATTCCTGCTGCTGGCAGTGAGGAGAGGGATGGGAAGGTACAGTCACACACACATCAGCCAGCGATAAGCAGGGATGTTTGCCAAACTGGGCAGGTGCAAGTTTCAGCAGTGCAAGCACAAGACTGGAAACCAGGACCTTCAATTTTGAGCAGGATCACCAGTTCACGTAGTTGCCAGCCATTAAAACCTTCCCACAGCCATTCCAGCAGCAGGGCAGAGGCTGGAAGGGTCCCCATGCTCTGGAGGCCCTTTTCCCGTGAGGGTGACCTTGCTCAACATGCAGAACAAGAACCAAGGGCAGGATGCAGGAACAGGGGCCCATGGCAGCACAGACCAGTCCTGCAAGCAGTGTTTGCTGAGCATGAGCTGAGCAGGCTCTTGAGCTTCCAAAGGAAAGTCAAGCACTGGATTCTGTGCTCCTTTCCTACCCAAAAATGTTTCCAGCCCATGTACATGCAGCAACCTCAGCTTCCAGCTAACCAGTACACCCAGAATAGCTCCCTCCCAACCATCTCCACAGGCAAAGGAATCTGGAGAATGAACACTGAACACATGGAAACACTGTCCAGGCACACATTATTCTGTCTCCACACACACAGAGGTTTCCAAAGGAAAAGCACAAACCATCAAACACTGTGACAGAAAAGTTTGTGCTTTACCCCACCAGACTGGAACTTGACGTTGACAAAAATGTTCTTGGTGGGGATTTGCAGAGAGCCAGTCCCGGGACCCTTGGCCATGGGCTCCAGCTGCAGGGGGAAGTTGTACTCCATCCACGCTGCCCAGCCCAGCTGCTGCCGCTTTGCTGCTTTCTCCTCGCAGAACTGGCACATTTTGGTGCGGAAATCGCTCACCTCTGGGTCCTGCACAGAGTCAAACTCGTGCAAACCTGGGTGGAAGGTAAGAGAGGAAGGCAAAATAAGCACCTGCAGCCAATGGGGGAAATGAACCTTTACCTCAAACGCCTGCAAAAGTCTCCCTGAACGCGTCTTTAACGTGGCCAAAAGCAGAGTCAGCCAAGCTACCGGCAATCGCTTATTTACGATGTACAGCCGCACTGGCTCGACACCCCAGCACTCTGCCAGCAGGAAGCATCACCTTCCCTGGATCTGCACAGCCCGTGTTCCCTCTCTGCATCCACTGCAGGTGGAACCTGCTGACGTCCCGGTGCACACAGGGCTCCAGCGCTGTCCCACAGGCGGGCTGGGACAGGAGCACATTCCCCCCACGCCGCCTGCCGTGAGCCTGCTGCTGAACTGACCTTTCCCAATGAGCAGGCTGATCTGGGAGTTGATGACTTTCTTGACCCTGTCTCCCTCGCGAGCCACGAGGCGCAGGACGGGCAGGAAGGGCTGGATGTCGCAGAGGCGGCGCTGCTCATCCTCCAGCTCCTGCTGCTCGGCCGTCTGGTTGATGCAGGTGAACACGTAGGCCTCGGGGTCACTGAGCATGTGGAACAGCGGCTCATACTGTGCGTGCTTCCAGAGCACCTGAGGGGAGGGCAGAGCGTCACCCTGCTGCTGTCACCCTGCTGCTGTCACCCTGCAGTGTCACCCTGCTGCTGTCACCCTGCACAGTGTCACCCTGCACAGCGTCACCCTGCTGCTGTCACCCTGCACAGTGTCACCTTGCTGCTGTCACCCTGCTGCTGTCACCCTGCAGTGTCACCCTGCTGCTGTCACCCTGCTGCTGTCACCCTGCTGCTGTCACCCTGCACAGTGTCACCCTGCTGCTGTCACCCTGCACAGCGTCACCCTGCACAGCGTCACCCTGCTGCTGTCACCCTGCTGCTGTCACCCTGCACAGTGTCACCCTGCTGCTGTCACCCTGCTGCTGTCACCCTGCTGCTGTCACCCTGCACAGCGTCACCCTGCTGCTGTCACCCTGCACAGTGTCACCTTGCTGCTGTCACTCTGCTGCTGTCACCCTGCACAGCGTCACCCTGCTGCTGTCACCGTGCTGCTGTCAGTGTCACCCTGCAGTGTCACCCTGCTGCTGTCACCCTGCACAGCATCACCCTGCTGCTGTCACCCTGCTGCTGTCACCCACCACCTTCCATCACCCTCCAGGCTGTCACAGCTGCCCCCAGGGCCTGTCCCAGCCCTCACCCTGCTGCTGTCACCCAGCTGTCCCTCAGCTCTCAGCTAAGGCAGGGCACAGCCCGAGCTCCTCACAGCATCCCTGGACCTGCAACCCCCGGCTGCTCCTCAGCCAAGTCTGGTGGCTCCAGCTGCTGCTGAACTGCTGGGTTGGTTTATTTGCAGGTGCCTTTAACTGACTTCCTTTCTTCATGCTTGCCTTTTGTTTCTGACAATGTTAATCCCTCAACCTGAGCATTTAAATAACCCCCACCTGAATATCTCACAGTAAGCACCTGCTGACTCTGGTCCTGTGAGCGATTACTCACACTGGAAACAAAACTGGGTTAAGTAACTTGCCCCCAGTAACATGAAATCTGTGACAGGAGCCAAGAGCTTCTCCAGTCTTGTCAACACTATCTAGTTCCCAAAGATCCTTCTCTCCCTGTGGATAGCACTCTCACATGACATCATATCCCTTTTTTTACTCTCATCCTAAGTGCCTGCTATTGGAGGCAAAATTCTGGAGCAGATTTGCCTCTGGTTGTAACAAAGACCCCTCACCTAACAGCTGGCACAAGGCTGTTACCTGCTTGATGGTGCCCAGGCTGGCATTGCAGGGCACAGAGAGGTTTAAGTATATGCCTGTGGGCAGCAAAAAGTCCACCTGGATGTTTTGGTGTTCCCCCTTGGACCAGAATTCCGTAGGGCAGTAAATGCCTGGGGGCATCCTGCTCACTGCTTAGCACTCACCTGCAAGGAAAGGGAAAACAACCTGTTGCTGTTGATTACATATTATTTGCTCAGTTCGGTGCTGGGCTCTGTAGAAAATTAATGTGCAAAAGAACCCAAAGAAAGGAAGGTCAGCACAGCCTTAAAGCTCAGGAAAACATGGACCTTAGTAAAAATTCCACTTCAGTCCTTTAAGCCACATAACTATAGCATTTGCTTCTATTTCAATGCAACCCTCTCTTAATCCCTTCTAGGCCAGGATTAACATCTACATCTGCATTTACAAAGAAATAAGAGAATGATGTTCTCTGGAGAACAAAGACACTTGTCCCAATAGCTCATCTGTGACCAGACAGCCAAGAGAAACAGTAAGTTCCTACCCCTGGCTGTGTAAGGCAATCCTCAGGCCACATGCTCCAAGCTCCACTTTGTTTTTCCAGAGCTCAGTTCCAGTCTGCAAGAGGGAGAAAGAGTTGTTGCTGGTTCCAAGTATGCATGCACTTTTATACACACAAACAAATAATACTCTGCTGTACGTCCCTCCTCTACAAGTATAGAAAAATGAAGGGTGAGGCAATCAGAATAAGTTTGTTAATTCCATCTGCAGCCCGTCCCCTGGCAGGATGCTACAATTTATTTTCAGTATATCCAAGGAATGCAAAGAAGAGAACAAGAATCTGAATGCTATCAGGTACAAACTGCTGTTTTCAAACACAGGATGAAACAAAAGGCATTCACCAGGAGAGATAGATATTTCCTTTCTCAAAGACATGTAACCAAGTCTCCATCCATTTGTCCACAAGTAAAATACAGCAATAAAATCTCCAGTTTCCTGCACAGATGATAAGTGGCAGAGGGTGGTGTCCCCACGTGCTGGGAGACCCTGGAACTGTTGGCATTGGCTCCCAGCAAGAGACAGAGAAGTGGCTCTAACTAATCCTCTCCAACCACCCCAGCAGAGAAACCAGCTACCTCAATTCCCTCTCACCAGAGTTCTTCTGTCAGGTCAGCAGAGGAACATGCCAGTGGCACAGCCTGGAAGCTGCTCCACAGCCACAGCTCCAAATGCAGCCCTGCTCAGCCCTCAGCAAGTCTGTGTCCCTTCTCCTCAGCCCATAAAACCAGCACAAAATTTCCCCATTCACAACTTAAAATACAGCTTTGCAGCTGTGGGTGTAGAGACTTTGAAAGAAGCTGAGCAAAGTGCTGCTGATTCCCAAACCACAAAGTTCTGCTGGCAGCTCCTCAGGAGCCAGCCCTGGGCTTCAGCACAAGGAGCCCAGCATCTTATCTGCCAGGTCCTGGGAACACACCACTTCCCTGTCAGCAGTGAGGTCAGGATTCCCAGAAACATGAGCTATGTTTTATCTGTCCTGCTTCCTCAGCACAGAGGCTGCATCACCCAGCGACCGGATAGAGAGACCACAAACCAGCCCTGGGCCTTACAGGGAGGGGAGCAAACGGGGAGGAGGCAAGGTTTACAAGTTCAAATATAGCAAAAACAAGCTGGCCTTGTTTTCTGCTCATCAACAATAAAAACAGCAGGTTTCTGGTGTATCTGCTACCTCAGCCTAAATCAGCAAACTACCACAACTCTACTGACCAGCAGAGACAGAGACACAGCAGTGGCTGAGCTGCTTCCTTCTGCTGAGGATTTCTGTCTGGCACCACATCCCAGAGAATATGAAGTGCCAAGTCTAGGCCATGAGCACTACAGTGTCAGTTCCAGCTCAACACCTTTCTTTCCAAACTCCCTGACTTAGAGGATGCAGGATTTTTTCAACAGAACTTGGCATGAATATACCAAAGGAAGAATAAGACTGGAATTTCATCATCTCTAATACATCATTTACCGAGTCTCTCCCCTTCCCATTGCTAAATTCAGGATGTTCTACTTGTTGGAGCTCAGATCTGATGCAGACTGACAGTTCTCACACGAGGCAAGCTCTGTGTAGATGGGTACTCCTGCACCACCCGACTTCCCTCTTCCCCTCTGCCTTGGGAAACTGAACACAGTTCTCCAGGTTTTTTCCCACCTTCCATGGAAATGCTCTGCTTGTATGGAAACTACAAGGATCAAGCTTTAAACAGCCACTGGGACTAAAGAATCCTTTGGCTTGAGCCCTTCCCTTAATGAAATAAAGATTTCTTTGAGCCTTTAAATTTTTCAATGCCCACCTTACATATACACACTCCCACAAAACAGGCTCACAGGGAAAAGCAATGGAAGCAGAACTACACTAATGTGATCTGAACTGGGGATAACCTTGTTTGTGTGCAGGGCTGATGATGAAAGGGCTTGTCAGCAAGAGAAGAGATAGGAAAGCAGAATGTACACGTGGTGATAAAAACAGCCCGCAGTTTTTGGGGCTCCCAGCTCCAGAAGAGCATCAGAGCACCATCATTCAAGCTCAGCAGAACATTAGATCCAATCAGAAGCAATAGCCAGAGGCAGGGAAAGAGGAGCTCAGGCAAAACAACTTAAGAGAAAAAGAACTGTAAAGCCACTCCTCATTCTGGGAGTAAAACAGTATCACCAGAGAGTGGGAAAAGTATCTGATGGGAGACTCAAGAACCTTTCTCTGGTGGAAACCTCCAATCAGCTTTTAGGCAAGTTCACAGTATTGCCTGAGGAACTACCTAGTAGGAAACTATATATATTCAGGTTAAAGCAAAAGCTTGAAAACCAACACTCTGCAAAGCTCCATTCCCAAACCTGACAATTGTTTGCTGCACATCAAACAACGAACTCCTCTGTGTTTCAGCCTTCTCACATGCTCGAGTACAGCCTGTAACTCATGAGGGATGTTGTAACTCTTAAATGCTGGCAAACTGCTGTGAGATCCTTGCACCCTTGCTATTACTGCTAACACAGGCAGAGCCTGGGAGTTGGAGGAAGTTGTGATAAACGAAAGCTTCCAGCTGAAGAAGCTGCTGAAATTAGGCTTTCTCAACTGTTCCCAGTGGCTCCACAATACCAGAAACCTGAGACCATCTTGTTGATGATAACCAAAAACAAGTTATGCATTTCTAATGACTTCTGTCATGACATTCAGGTTGCCATCTCAGGCACATACAGCAGCAAGACGTGTTTGAGACTCTCTTCTGAGAGCTCTTAAAAGACTCCCTCATGCCCTGCCAAAAACATGATCCAAAGCTAACCCACAGCAGAAGCACACATAGCTGTCAACAGCTGAGCCAGAAGCACAAGTCCTACACCAGGGAAGGCCTGGATGACCAGGTGTTGCCACTCCCCAAACCCGGGAGTGACAACTGTGGTGACAACGCGCCATGTGCCAAACCACCGTAAAGGCCAGGCAGACACCAGCAGCACCAGAGCGGGGGGTGGGCCAGCAGGTGGTTACTGGCCAAAACAGCCAGCCCCCTGCCATCCATCATCCATCCATCCATCATCCATCCATCCATCCATCCATCCATCCATCCATCCATCCATCCATCCATCCATCCATCCATCCATCCATCCATCCATCCATCCATCGTCACCAGCACGGAGGACACAGCACCAAGGGCGGCCCCAGAACAGCTCCAAGCTCGCACGCCGCGGTCAGCAGCTCTGCAAAGCCCCGCGGCTCCGCAAAGCCCCGCTCTCCATGGAAAGAAGCGCTTTTCCCGAGGAGCAGCGCTGCCCGCTGAAGGCGCCCGAGCAGAGCCGGCATTTGCCGCAGACGGCCCCGGACGAGCCCCGCAGCGGCGGCCGCGCATCCCGGAGCCCCCGGAGCCCCCGGCCCCGCTCCCCGGCCCGGCCCCGTCCCGGCGCTCACCTGCGCTGGCAGCCGGGGGGTCCCGGGGGCTGCGGGGCTCCCGCGCTCCCGGCCCCGCTCCGGCCCCGCCCGCAAAGGGGCGGCGGCTACGGGCGGCGAGGGGCGGCACCGGCACCGCCGTGTCCGCCCCGCCCCGGGCCCGGCACCGGCGTGTCCAACCCGCCCCGGGCCCGGTACCGGCACCGGTACCGCCACCGGCACCGCCGTGTCCGCCCCGCCCCGGGCCCGGCACCGGCACCGCCGTGTCCACCCCGCCCCGGGCCCGGCACCGCCGTGTCCGCCCCGCCCCGGGCCCGGCACTGGCACCGCCGTGTCCGCCCCGCCCCGGGCCCGGCACCGCCGTGTCCAACGCGCCCCGGGCCCGGCACCGGCACCGCCGTGTCCAACCCGCCCTGGGCCCGGCACCGGTACCGGCACCGCCGTGTCCAACCCGCCCGGGGCCCGGTACCGGCGTGTCCAACCCGCCCCGGGCCCGGTACCGGCACCGGTGTGTCCGCCCCGCCCCGGGCCCGGTACCGGCACCGCCGTGTCCGCCCCGGCCCGGCCCCGCTCGCAGCGGGAGATGCCGGCACGGAACGCGGCTGCAGTCGCCGCTGGCTGCCGGGCGCACCGAGTGTCCGGAACATGGCGTGTGCCACCCTCTGCCGCACTGACTCCCAACAGCAGCGCAGCACCCAGGGCAGGTCCTGCATCCACACCTGCGTCAAACTGCCCACACTGGAGATGTGAAATGCTTTGGGATTCACTCCTTTCCTGGAAAGCGCTCCTTTGACAACCTCAGTCATACAACTGTTCTTTCTTCATCTGAAAAGCTGTGGAAACCCTAGAAATTGGCTGGCATTGAGTCTGGGAGAAAAAGAAGGAGAAGGGCCTTTAAAGGGAAAAGACATGGACTGCAGGAGAAAAGGAGAGAGCCACAAAGAGAAGGGGAGAGACCTTGGTGGTATTTGCAGAGCGCTTTCAGCGGGTAACAGTACAATAGGGATGGGGAATACCCCAAATCCCAGAGTCAGGTGGATTTGAGGGATGAAAAGAGCCCCCTCCAAGGCAGGCAGGGTGCCTGTGGGTCTGAAGCAGGAGCAAGGTGGGTTTTACCGTGCCTGGTGTTCCACTTCCACCTGCTAATCATGGCAACAGGACCAAGCACCGCTTTAAATGCTGGTACCAAGGACACACAGGGTTATCCACTTGGGTTTTTTCCTCTCCTCAACCTGTTGTACAGGTCTGTGCACTGCAGGGGAAGCTCACCTAGGCACTAAAGCTCTGTGCGGGGTCTCAGCCCAGCAGCTCCCCAAGGCTCAGCCACTCCTCACACCCCTCGGCGCTGCCATCACCCTCTGCTCAGTGCAGCTGTCCCAACTGTCAGGGGAAATTAGTGGTTCCAAAGCAGCATCAGATGGAGACAAGAAATGTTTCCAGTGTTCAAAGACAGTCATTCCTCTCTGTCTCATTAAATTTTCAGCAGCAATTAGATACTCAAAGACCATGTGCTCATTTGAAAGTCTCTCTCTTTTCACACGTCTCCTCTGAAATGCCCTCCGTACTTTGGGTCACAAATGAGAAAATATTGGGAACGTCGATTTGTGATTTTAATTATTTCACTGCCACACATGGAAACAACCAACCCTGGTACAGGGCATTTGTGCTACTGTGTCACCTCAACTGGTCCTGTAGTTTCATGACTCCCAGAATCACCATTTTTCCTAAAGCTTTTGCTACCAGAGACATGTGATTAAGGTATAAATTCCTTCCCTGCCCCCCCCCCCCCCAGCTCTATGTTATCATCCAAGAAAAGCTCATTATTCTTGCAATCTGACTCATTTTTCTTCCCTGAACATTACTAGCTGGCAACACAGATATCTTGCCAACAGTACAAGATGTGACTGTTGAAACACTCATTGTTCAACTGCATTTGAATCCACTATCACGTCTCCATGTGACCTTTTAACACTCAGAAACTGTCTATTTTAAATCATTGGTGCTGACATGTGTTGAAGATATTTTTAACAGACTGTTTACAGGAATTCTGGTTTCTGTTCTGTTTTCTTTTTTTTTGTTTTTTTTCCCCTTTTCAACAGCTTTTCTATTCATCATCTCCAAGTTTCACACGTACAGCTGTACTGAACACCAACAGGGCATTTGCCCGCATGGCCTGTGAGAAATTGGACATCAGAAACTGTAGGGAAGGGAAAAAGGAACTCAGTCAGAAAAAATACTGCAACCTGCTAAGTTTAAGATCTGAGACCTCCAGGAAGAACAGAAGGGAGAGTTGTTTTTCTTCTGTGTTATTGAGAGCCAAACAGGGCTAATGCATTTGAAGAGAACACTGCTAAGAAGGACAAGTAGCATTATTTCAAATGCACCCGACATGAAGGACCTGCAAGGCATGCCAGTTCACAGTGACCACCTCCAGCCCATGCCAGTCTGGTTTACATTTCCCCAGACTGTCCAGAAAACAGAAAGGTTAATTTTGTGTTCTCAGCTCTCAAGCTCCCCTGCTGCCTGTGGGCATGTGCTCTGTGTCACTTCATCTGGTGAATGTGCAGAATCACACAGTTCCACGCTGCTGCTGAGTCAGGGCGTGCCTTGTCCTGCTTGGGGAATGATGCAGACCCCAGCCTAACATTCACTGCTGTCCCACCACCAGGAAATTCAGGCAATGCTTGCAGATGAGACACGGTCAGCTTTTAACAGCAGGAGGGAGGATGACAGCGAGCAACGTCACCACAACACCAACACCTTTATTTACAGCATCACCCAGCAAGAACGCTTCCACCCAGAGAGACAAACACCCTGAGTGCCCTCCCGGCTCCCAAGGCACAGAGAGGCTGGTGAACAACAACACTTGTGAAGTGTATTCCCCGCTTCCAGACAGGGCCAGGAGAGTCTCCCTCGTCCTTCACCTTCATGGGACAAACCAAGCAACCACCCCAAGCCGCTGCATTTCACTGCACCGTGAGGCACACAGGAAGCCTGAGCAGCCTGAGGAGAGTTGAAGCTCTGTGCTCCATGTGGTTAATGCTCTGCAGGGTAAAGGCTGCTCAGGGAAACCGCGCCGGCTGCAGCCCCGCTGCAAACGCGGCTGGGAACTCGCCTGCATTTCAAACTCAAAACGGGGTTTTCTTCGCTTTTTTTTTCACGCAAGATCTGAAATAGGATCACAGCCACCCAAAGTGTGCGGCACTGATCCGTGCTGGCTGCTGGTGGTGAGCACTGGGGCTCACCTGCCTGAGCACAGCCACGGGCCACAGCCTTTGCTGAGAAAATCCTCTGGCCAAACCAAACTGCTTCAGCATTTGAAAGCCACTGCTTCTTTTTCCATGTTACACAAAAGCTCTCTGTGCTATAGAACAATACTATACTGCTATGGGCTTTGGAGATTTATTTAAACACACACACACATATGTGTATATATATGTGTGTGTATATATACATATATAAATTATATATATATATATGGCACCCAGGTCCTCTTGCAAGCAAGCAGCATGCATGTCAAGGGACATTAGGAGAATTAGGATGAACTGCACTAAGTTTTGTAACTGCAGCTGACAGAGCACAGGAACAGGGTCAAGGGCCTCCCTGAGCCCCCAGCTCTGCTCCCTGGACCGACCACTCCATACATCCCTAACTTGTCACATCCTGACACACAGACATCCTTCACCCACCCCAAACAGGTGCTGTTCCCTCTCTTCTCCCAGCCTTCTCAGGAGAACATTGCCCTGAAGACAAACGTGGCATTTACTTCATAGCTCAGTCTTTGGGACAGCTGAGGACACCTTGGTTATAACATGAGCTGTTTTTCTTTCAGGAACAAGGCCACAGTTTAGTTGTTGATGCTGTCACAAGAGAGATTTCAGAGATTAAAACCACAACAAAGCTTCAGCACGTTTTTCTCTTCGATGACCATGCATTCAAACAAAAATGCCATTAAGCAAAACCTTCCATGAGCTGTAAGAAGCTGATGGTGAAGTATTAGGGGGTGGGATTCAAGCACCTGAGCAGTCTGTTTGTTCAAAAAGCTTCTGAAATGGTGCCAATCTTGTGACCCAAAATGACAGAAAGAGGGGAGAATGATGACAAAGCTACTCAGCTCTCTTGCTGAAGGCCAAAGTGGCCTAATTTGGTGTCCTTGTCCAGATAAAAATACTGTTTTATTTGTGTGACTATGTATTTAAATGAAGGATACTGCAGGCTTTGAGAACAATGCGTTCCTCTCTGGTTCACCCCTAAACGTTTGCAGAGCAAAAATGTAACAAGACATGACCCGAGTCAGCTGCAGTGGCAGCTGAGATTCCCACCTTGGCCATCAGCAGCACCACAGGACCTCAACAGGAGAACAATCCCTGCAGGCAGCTCTGCTTCAGAGTGATCAAAATGAAGCAGGAGGGTTTGTTCGGTGCCTCCTTGTTGCTCCTCCGTCAGAAGCTCCGAGTTGTGATCTCTGCCCATGCCAAAGTTTAGTGTTGAGGAAAAAGGCAAGTTCTGTGGATTGTGGGTGTTGCAAGCAGCACATCATCCTGAGAACAGAGGGGAAGGTAGCAAATGTGAGACAGGAGGAGATGCTGCTGACCCAGTCCTGCAAGGAGCACGAGGCTACAGCTCTGTCAGGGATACCAGGAGTTACTGACTGCAAAAATAGAAGACAAAATTGTTTGGGGGAAAAAGCCCCATAAACAAAAATGCCCAGCAAAATTTCACAGGCTGCTGTGAAAACACAAGGCTTTCAAAAGGACAGGCAAGAGGCTCCTGTTCCGCTCCTCACACTGGTGTCAATGTCACAGCTTTTACTGCATCACATTTCCCTGCTCGCAGAACACTGGGAATGTTCCTTTGTGTCCCACAGGGCGTTTTGGGAAGCTTTGCTGTTTGCACAACTCATCTGAGCTCTTCAGCTGCTGGTGCTGCATGAGTTCAGAGCATCAGTGTCACGGCACACCACGTTTTTATCACTTCAGAGCATGACTGCAATACAAACACAGCATTTCCCCCCTCTCAGGGAATGCCACTCAAAAGCTCACTTCTGTTGAAGATGGGTTTTTGATACAAAACTAAAAATTGCCAAACACAGATGGCCAGAAGCTCCATTCCTTTTCCGACTATCCATTCTTGAGGAGGGACAAACAACTTTCCTTTCTCTTTTTGTTTTCATTTTTTTTGCAGTACAAGTGAGTGATCTTTAAAACCACAAATTTCCATTATGAATTATAACTGCCTATCTAACTAAACCACGCTATTTATTCTTGAAATTACTGTTAGGGGATTCTGGATCCTTTTCTTTGCTACCAGAAGGAAAGCAGCACCCAGTCTTCCCACACTCAGAAGCACAGTTCAAGTTGACAAAATTAGACCTCAGTGATAAAGTCACAGTGCTAAAAGGAAAGCCCTTCATCCCGTTTGGGAATTTTGGGGGTCTTTATTAATTGTTTCCAGTAAGACCGGATCTTGCAGGCTCATGTGTGGGTGGCTGGCTGCACTCTGAAGACAGATGCAGGTGCCTGCCTGTGCTAAATATTTTTCACAAACTCAAGAGTTTGTTGTATTTCAGTGGTTTTTGTTTGTTTAGCTTTATTTGACATCTAAAATGTGTATTCCAAACTAAGCAACATTCAGAACCCAAACAAATACACTCTCTGCATAAAAATCAGAATATATGTATCATGTTACCAAGTGAGGCAGATGCCAGTGACAAATGCTTTAAGAATTCTTTAGCAGCCACCTGAAAAATCACTTAAGATTCAGAAATAAGTAGTAAAGGCCACTGCATGAGTCATCAGTGACAACAAGGAGAAAAGGAATGTAAATGGAATTTTTCTTCCTTTTTCTAAAATGAGAGATGGCTCTGGCTGAAAGAAAATTATTTTCGCTGTAACCAGAGGAAAATTTCCATTTGCAACCAGGGGAGTTTCCACCTGAGATATATTGATGAAGACTCATTTACATAACTGGAGGTAACTACTTTTACCCTGGGAACAGTGATGAAGGAAAAACAAATTCTTTTCAGTAGAGGGAAAGCGCAAAATTTTTGTCCTCAAATTTTGGTCTAGAAATAGATAATGTTTGTTTTCATTAAGTCTTTAAAAATATTTACAAAGAAGAGAAGATGTATTTCACAGAAGGGAACAGTCCAGCCAGCCTAAACACAACCAGGACTGGGAAACTGTGCAGGACAAGCACTGACTATGTTAAACTTGCATTATGTGCTACAAGGGCAAATGTGGCCCAAAAACTAAAGTAAAAAGCTCCACTGTTTATTATGAGAGTATAATAATTTAAAACACGCAGCAGCCAGGTGTGAGCCAGGGTGGGTCCCTCTCCCCTGAGCCCCCAAGTGACTGTTCTGTTTCCACAGAATGGCAGCAGCCTAACACAACCTGCACAGCTTGGGCACCTTTGCCCCTACAACCACTCATTCACTGGAAAATGGAGAAGATCTTGGATTAAATTTGAAGCAATTCCATTTTCACCAGGCCCCAATAGCCAGGTCTGTATTGGTATGTCCAGCTCACAGCAACTCCTCTTGTATTCTAAGAGGGAAAAAGTCAGTGTTACCCACACTGTCCCTGTTCTAAGGAGTCTCTGCTGGGAGCTGCTCTGCAGCACCACATGGACCCAAGTCCAGCTTTTACCATCACACAAAGAGGAATAAACCATCAGACAAAAGCAGCCATAAAACATCTGCAGCCTGTGGTGCTGGGGGGGCTCAGCAAGATGATAACTTTGCATTGAATTTCCTATTTTATTTCCTTGCTACCTGCAACAGGAAAAAACTCAACCTCTCACTTCCTTCCTCCTACCCACTTTCTGTTTGGTGCTTTTAGCCGCTGTCTGCAGTCAGGAGACAGATTTTCAGTCTGCTCTGCTTTAAAGGCCAGAGACAGAGCAGAGTCTGCTGGCTAAAATGACAAAATGACAGGAGTGAGGAGAGGGCAGCAACAGCCACAGAGCTCACAGGCACAAGGGGAATGATGTTTAAGTGCTGACAGAGCAGAACGGGCACACAGCACCGTCACAAAGGAGAGGATTGAGCACGACTTCGGCTTTCGGAATTAGCCCTGGAAATTTAATGACAAAATGTAATGAAATCTTTGCATCGTCTTTCCTTAAGCACCAGCTGCACAGGTATGTGCTGCTCTGGACAGCACAGTAATGCTGCCAAGCCACACTTTGTGACCTTGGGAATGGGATGAGCACACAGCACCCATGCTTTGGGGTGCTCTGGAGAGCTGAGGTACTCGCTCAACCCTCTAGAGAAAAGTTTGCCTTGAAAGTCATTCCTCCCCACCCTTAGAAGCCCTCAACAAAAATACAACTACTGACTACACATGTGATTCCTTTGGTGGCAGAAGCAAAAAGATTTCAGAAGCCATCTGACACTAAAAATACATTCTTCCTCCTCCTTGGACTTCTCCTTTACCAGAAAGATTTCCCTCTCTGTGCCATTTCCCAGTCTGTCACACTTGTCTCTTGGCTCCCACCCTAGAGCCAGACAAATGCCCTTTCAAAGCACAGAGCCCCCGATGTGCCACAAGGGCTTTTACTGCCAGCACCCACTTACAGCCCATTCCCTGCTAGCAGGTCATGCCCTGACTATTCCTCCCTGCACATTATTTATTTAGCATTCTTCTCTTCCTTCAAAGCTTTATTGATTGCTGCTGCTCAGGCCGTGTGTTCCCTGCCATGGGGAGCCATGGTGGGACAGACACCAGCACCTCTGGCTGCTCCCCAAACACTTCTGTCACTGCAAGGACCCACAGAGCAAACCTGGAGGTTTGAACAGATCCCTCAGATTGCCAAATCACAAAAACCCAACCAACAAACCCCTCCAAACCCACACCTCTTTTTTCACTGCTGAATCAGAGCCAGCAAAAGCTCACAGGGATTTGAAATGTGCATCCCTCCTCTGGGCAAAATACAAATACAGGCATTTGATCTCATTTACCAGCGTGGCTGAGCTCTCCCCATGGCTCTCATCTTTACTGAATCCTTGTCTTCCCTTATCTCTGATAATGGGCACGGCAGAATGTTTGGTGATATCAGATTTATCACAGGCACTGGGAATTGCTCAGTCCACAGTATCAGAGCATTTTCCCCTACTCCTCTTTGTGAACCTCTTTTGTGGGGTTCCAGCTGACCACAGGAGGAAAGGCAGCCAAACACCTACTCAACTTACAAATGACAAAAAATAGCACATGAAATCCTGTTAAGTTGCAAAAAAGTAAAGATGACAACACCAAACAAACTTGCACAGGAGAGAGCTGACTGAGCACAGTCCCTCTAGCGCCCTTCAGTCTCTTTGGCCAGCAGTGACCAGCCACAGCACAATCAAACCTTGATTAATTTTTTATCTCCTCCTTGATGCTCAGTGTTTCCAGCTCCTCACCAGATGGTTGTGCCTGTTACCTTGGCTGTACTTGAGAGACCTGGTAGGAGCAAGCTGCTGCTGGTAAACACATGTCCTGCCCTCATGTGAATTAGCAAAGATGAGGGAGCCCAGTGAACCTGCCCAGGGAAAAGTGGCCTTCTTCCACTGTTAGCTTCAGGAGACAGGGAATTGTCCAGCAGTGCTCCCCACTCATTGCCTTGGATCAGTCTTACAGCAAAAAATTAAAACCAGTCACGCTGCTTTTCTTATGTCACAAAAAATAGAGGAAGAGGCCATAAAAAACCCAGCCAGCAGCATAACTGATTCTGAATAGAATGTTTTCCCCTGCTCTGAATAAGTCAGCAGCTCTGATTGCATGAGCACAAATTCCCCCAAAAATTCCCTGAAACCTTGCATTACAGAGGCAACTGAACTCTAGTATTAAGTTTAGGCTGATACTTGTTTGTTTACCTCAGTTAAGATTATCTGTTAGATCTCATCATGGGTGAGTGGATCACCCTCTATGCCACAGGTGCAGCTGGCTCTCCCTGAGGACAGCACAGCAGCTCTACAGATTGCAAGTGCTCTCTGCAAGGGGGCTTCTCCCAGAACTGCCTTTTCCCTCCCCTTTTTGGCTGGTTGCCTTCACTGAAGAGAAATTTCTGGTGGGAGGACTAAGAACAGCCAAGTGACAGGCTGTTTCCTCTAACATAGAAGACAGTTGTAGCTTCTGTGCTGTCTGTGTGCATCACAGGTTTAAAAAACCCAAAAAGATTTGCTTAGGTAATGCAGAAAAATCTCTCTGCAAGACCTTACAGAACAAGGAGGGGATTCCTACTAAATTCTAAACAGAGGTGCTGGGAAGAGTCATCATGGGAAACAACCCTTGGAATTAATCTGGCAGACATGAATGAGTGTCACCACGAAATCACAACGACCAAGTGACATTTAGCACACAGTAGAGACTGGCTGTCAAATCTTATTAACTACATCCTTGTATCGCAGCAGACAGCTCTGCCCACAGATCAGAGACCACAGCATTACAGTGCAAAAATCATTCATGAGCCTGCTGGTGGCTCTGGGAGGAACCGTAGAATGAAGGAGAAAAAGGAATCCTAAAGGAAATTTATTCCCATCGTTTAGAAACTGGACTAACCAACATTCTGTCCAGTTCCCTTACAGCCCTGGCACCAATTCCTGCATGGAAAAGTCAGACAACCCTTCTTGACAAACATTTGCACAAGCTGTGCTCACCTCTCTGTGTGTCACTGGTCACACCTGGTACCACTGGTACCTGTTGAAAAGCCACAAAAATGGCCCTTGGTCTGCTGGAGCCTCTGGTGGAAGCAGCTTCAGTGAGGGGATGCCCCCTTCCTCCTTGTCCAGCTCTAATGTGCATGCAAAGCTCATTCATTATTTTTTATCTCTCCCCAGCCCCTGATTAAAAGGGAATCTTACACAATTCCCCATCTTTTCCCATCCCCAGTGAAGTCCTGTCTTTCTCTGCTTTGGCAGCTGGTTTTCCTTCTCCTCCCGGCCCATTTGCCTGCTGTTGTCTGGCTAATTATTTTTACAAGGCTCAGTAATTGATGCAATCTTCCCCATTTTTCATCTCCTTGCTGCAGCAGTGTTTGGCAAGCAGGGAACTGCTGCAGCAGCTGTGCTGTGCTGGCTGCCCACCCACCTCCTGCCGAGAGCAGCCAGTGCCAGAACAAGGCTGAGCAACCCAATCCTCTGTTTACCTTTCCCTGGGCTCCTCCATCATTACCCACAGGAGCAGCTTTGGAAGTCACTTAGCAACGTGCCAGCAAACCAAAGCCCTGATGTCACCCACAGAAATAGAATCTCAGAAACACCCAATTGTCTCACGCCCTGAACCAAAGCATCCGGGGCCGTGGAGCTCCATTCCTCAAAAACTGCTGCTTGTAGAGAATTTAGCTTTGAGGCAGCAACACAATGATTTCAGATTAAAAACAATCTCCCATTCTTCAATAATCACACTGACTAGAGCACAGGGCTCCTGCTGCCTCCCTAATGTAGCATTGAACAGAGCACAGATCAGATACTAAAGTGTCACAGGCCTATGTGGTACAGCACTCCCTCAATCCTTCCAGTTATTCACCTATGAAGGTGAATTACAGATTTTAAACAGCTTTCTTCATGTTTTCCCATTTACTTATGGTCAAACAGGCCATTTCCTTCCCTCTCAAAACAGCAGGGGGAAAACCTGGCAGTAAATACAGAAATTACACCGACAGCGCAGCTCCTAATGCAACTTCTTGGTTTTTTAAGAATGCTCTCAGGCCCCTGAAAACAGAAGTCACAGCACTTGAGAATGTTCAGTTCTTTGTGGATTTTCAGATAATAATTGACCCTGGTTCTCAGTTTGGGAACCACTTCTCTGAGAGTTCACTCTTGTCCAGCTGCACAAGCTGCCCAGGGTCATGGAAAGGGAGGGCACTTCAAACCAGATCCTTCCTCATTTCACACACTGGAGCAAACCTAGACTGCATCGTGGCTTTCAAAGCATAAAATCCCAGATTCTGCAGGAATCAGCACTGGTGATTCAACATTCAGCATTATTCTGACACTGAATGCCTCTGACCGATTATCACAAGACTCCTAAGAACAGGACAAGTTCTAGGTTTGTCCATTCAAGAGCAGCTGAGGAAAACAACTCAAAGATGAAAATGAATGGGTATTTCTGCTGCTGCACAGCACTGAGCAGGGCATTTATGGGAGCACACAGCCACCAGCACCCCCTCCTCGGGGAGCCAGCTCTGTGGGAGAGGCTCACACCTGGGGAGCACACAAACACACGCTGCCTTCTCCAGAGCCTGCACCCAGATCTCCTGCAGGTGTTTCCAGGGGTTTCTTCCAGGTGACCAAGCACCAGCCCTGTCCTGCTCCCTTGCAGCTTGTTGTTTCTAAGAGCAGTGGTGTGAAAAAACAGGAAGCCATGCAGAGGAGAGAGAATACAGATTGAGGCACGAAACTGCAGTACCCCAGCTCCCCCAGCACTCACCCCACCCCCTCTTCCCTTCCCACCCCCTCACCACAGGCCACATTCTCGATGAGAAATGCTCAACTTACTCTTGACGGGAAACTGGGTAGGGAGCTGGAGAGGGGAAATCCAGCAGCACGGAGGGAAATGCAGCTCCCTGGGCTCTGATGGCCACCAGGAACAGCTCAAATCAGACTCTGCTCTACAGGTGCATCCATTTTAGGCTTCAAGGGAAAGTTTGTAACTCCCTTGTCCTCAAAAGTTCAGATATGCTGCTTCAAAGATCCACTGAGGACCATTCTGCAGGCTGTTTGAGCTTTATCTATGATTTGCTGCAATTCAAACAGGTGTTTGCACCATTCTATGCCCATGTGGTTGTTTAAGGAATAAGAATTCCGAGTTACATCTCTCTGTTGAAGAAAGCCACTGGATCCTCTTGTCTACAGCTCTCTTCACAGCTCTCCCAATTCACCCTATGCTAATTGTGACAACTGGCAAATTGTGACACAAATTTTTTGTTTTCCAGCTTTTCTTCATTGCTCAAACCCTTAAATCTCTTCAGCGTTCAACACAAGGCTGAGAGATTAAAAGGGGGGAGATGAAGAAACAACAGCTGGAGCAAAAGCACTGGTAAGGGACAGAAAGGCCAAGCAAACCACCGAAAACATGCCAGCACCCCGGCTTCCAAGGCAGAGAAAACATTCCCAGCTTCACCCAGCACATACCCATGGCTGTGCTTACATCAACCATCTGGATAAAAGAGGAAAGGAGAAAATGTCTTGGGAATCCTGGTACTGCTGAAAGCCAGGACAAAGCCAAACACCACACACAGCTTGGCCAGTGCTTCTGGAGACCAGCACTCCAAAACCAAAGTGGATCCAGGTGGGATGAGAGCGCACAGCTTGAGCCACAGAGGGTGACAGTGCACACAGTGAAGGCACAAATGACCTGGCACACCCCAGAGCCAGTGCCAGCCCAGGATGAGCTGTAGGCATTAACACACGGAGAGGTCAGCCCAGAACCTCCCTACACCATGCTTGGATCTGGTCAATCAAAAGCTTTTTACATCTGTTCTAACCCAGCCCCATGCCCTTGTCCTGCTTGTCTACTGTTAGTAACACATAAAACCACTGTTAATTGCTAAAACCAAGGGCAAAGGAGTAAGGACAGACATGAGGCCACCCAAAGGAGAAGAATTAGACAGTCTGATATCTACTGGTGGGAAAGGGGAATGCTGAATTTCCTTTGTCCTGCCCAAAGCCTCTGTACTGTTCACAAGGGGATGTGCTGGGCTGGGGTTTATTTATAAAACCTATGAGAATGTTGACCTTAGGCTATAACTTGGAGAAAAATAAGCAGAGGTCAGGTTTTCTAAACGCAGTCAAAACCCCCAGAGAGAAGCTTACCAGCAAGACCCCCGACTTCCAGAGGGAAGCAGAAGTCAGGAGAGGCCCCAGCACTTCTGAGCTGCCAAGGAAACCGTGCAAACCATGAGGCATCCCCTGGTTTGAGCACAGCCCATGCTGCAGCTTTCTGTTCTAGCCACAGAAGCAAGGCAGGGTCAGTGGGGAGCTTGAGGGTGCCCAAATGAGCCTGAGGGAGATTCCCAGCACCTCTCTCTCTGCTGGCAGAGGTAGACAGCCTTCCCAGGCCCCTACATTTTTTGTCTTTTTAAATCACTGATGAAGAAAGATGCTCCTACAAGTGGTGATTCAGAGCAGGGCCTTTATCGAAACGCTCTGAATCATTCTTTGTAAGAGACCATCCCTGCTGACAACTGAAGGAGCCTCTGGAGAAGGCAGACAGATGAAGTGGTGATTAACTCTTATGTGGCATTTGCATCAGAGCACTCATGTAAGAGACTGAGCTGTTTGCTGCTGGGGCTGTGGCTCATTATCCAAACCTGCTCAGACAAAAAGCCCAGGCCGGTGCAATCGGAGGAGGAACACGCACTCTGCAATCCAAACGTTTGACCCACAAATAACTCATCCAAGGCCATCCCTACTATTCTTATTAGGAATACCATGAAGTCCTCCTCACCTCAAGGAAAATTATCCACGCCCAGCACGATGGGGAATGCTGCTGGGTGAGGGTGGGCAGGAGGAGCCCCCGCAGGTGCAAAGGGCGCTGGATTCCCTTCTCCGTGTGCACTTTCCGAGTCTCTCTGGCGTAGCTCCAAGGCCAATTTCCCGTTTCCCTTGCAGAGGGGCCGGTGCCTCAGGCCCTGCCGGGCCCGGCGGGGCGCGGCACGAAGGCCCCATCTAGCGGCACCCGCACAGGAAACGCTGCGGAGCAAAGCGCCGAGCTGCTGGAAATGGCCGCGAATGGCTGGGAAAAGCCATTTATTTGTGAGTTCCACCTGTCTGGGCCGGGCCCTGCAGCCCATCGCCGCTACCTCAACACAAAGCACAGAGGGATGACAAATTCCTCACTCCCAACCCACAAAAGCCGAAGCTGCCTGAGCGCCTCGCGGGCTCAGAGCCCCTCACAAAACACCCCGGGCCACGAAACTCACTCCACACACACCTTATAACCTCTCGTGTTCACGAGAAACGACCCCGGCAGGAATGATCTTTCCTTAAAGACACATAAAAGCAGCTTGCCCGTGCATTTGGTGGGAGCACACCCGAGCCAGCCTCCGCAGCCCTTGTGGAAGAAATGGTCAGCACTCACCCCGGCCCTGCCAGCCGCTGCAGAAACCATCCCTGGGCAGGCACACGGGGCAGGAGAGCCTGCGGCACCCAGGGCTTGTGGGCAGGAGACCCTCCCGATGCCCCCAAACCCCCAATCCACCCAGTCGGGGGGTCCGAGGGGTCTGGGGGTGTGAGGGGCCTGGGGGTGTGAGGGGTCTGGGGGTGTGAGGGGCCTGGGGGTGTGAGGGGTGTGAGGGGTCCGGGGGGCCTGGGGGTGTGAGGGGTGTGGGAGTGTGAAGGGTCTGGGGGGTGTGAGGGGTCTGGGTGTGTGAGGGGTATGAAGGCTTGAGGGGTCTGGGGGTGTGAGGGGCCTGGGGGTGTGAAGGCTTGAAGGTGTGAGGATGTGAGGGATATGAAGGTTTGAGGGGCCTGGGGGTGTGAGGGGTCTGGGGGGTGTGAGGATGTGAGGGCTATGAAGGTTTGAGGGGTCTGGGGGTGTGAGGGGCCTGGGGGTGTGAAGGCTTGAAGGTGTGAGGATGTGAAGGATATGAAGGTTTGAGGGGTCTGGGGGTGTGAGGGGTATGAAGGCTTGAGGATGTGAGGGGTGTGAGGATGTGAGGGCTATGAAGGTTTGAGGGGTCTGGGGGTGTGAGGATGTGAGGGCTATGAAGGTTTGAGGGGCCTGGGGGGTGTGAGGGGTATGAAGGCTTGAGGATGTGAGGGATGTGAGGATGTGAGGGCTATGAAGGTTTGAGGGGTCTGGGGGTGTGAGGGGACACCACCCACAGCCCCCGGCCTCTGCACAGCCACAGCTCACCTGGACACAATTATTACCTGGCCCTTCAGAACTGGGCACAGCTGTAACTCATCTACAGGAGAGGGTTTTCTTCTTCTTCTTAAAAAAAACAACAACCCACAAAAAACCCCACAAAAACAAAACAAACCAAAACTAAAGTCAGCGACAACAAAAAAACAACCCCAAAGGCACCCAGCAAAAGCCTCTTTAAAAGCCCGTCCTGGGGCCGGGTCTCAGCCCACACCGGGCCCACCACAGGGCTCCTAAGGAGGTTCCGTGCACTGGGCCTGGCAATGGAAAACCGAACCGCATTTCCAGCACTGTTTTCATCGTGTTGGTGTTGGAATTAAAAGATGGCATTTAGAATCACTTTTTAAGTATAAAAGTTACAAAATAACCACTATAAAACTGAATTTCAGTTGTACCTTCTTTCGAGAAAAACATCAAAATAATTTAAGTACTTTCTGAAGCCACAATTCTTAGGAAATACTCTTTATTAATACAACATACAGCAAGTGCTGCTCCTCACATTAACAGTATTTGAACTCTTCTCATAAACTTAAAACATGGATCTTATTGGAAGCACATTTTGTCTCTGAACCCTTTTTTTTTGGAGGGAAAAACATAAAAACTACTCCCCCTGAAATCAAAAGGGAAGAGATCCTTACACAGTAATTACAGCATCGTTTATAAGAAACAAGTTAACAACGAACATATGCAAACATACATAACCAGCAACAGTATAAAATAACCCGTATAAAAAATCCCGTATAAATTCACTTTAAGTACAAACCCACAAGATTTCCAGTATTAATCCAAGTATCTTTTGGCTTTGTTGGTTTGAGGTATTTTCCAAATAGAAAAACAGAAACAGACCTATATTGCTTTTCCACAGACCTAGAAAGAAAAGCTCCAAAACAAATTAAGGACACTTGAAAGAATCATTTCCCTGCATGAGGCAAGGACTGGCGTGTGCAGGACTCCTGTGCGTTCAGACTCAGAGGACGCGCGGTACCGATTCGCTTGCTCGGTGCTGCAGCTCCCTCTCAGGCTGCCTGGAGGCTCCAACAACAAAATCACAATTCCCCCCCAAATCCAAACCCTTGGAGCAGTGGAGAAGCGCGGTCCGCTCCCCCCGGGCCAGCCGGAGGGAGGCAAGGGGCGCATCTCAGCCCCGCAGCAGGCGCTTTCCGCACCGCTCTTCCTGCGGCATCTCCGGGCGGCTTCCAGCGGCTCTCAGGAGCCCAGCGGCGATGCAGCAGTGCCCCGAGCCTCGCCCGGAGCCGGGCACTCATCTGAAGGTGAGGCACAGCCTGGCGGCAGCCGGCAGCTCCCCGTGTCCAGCCCGGCGGGGCGCAGCGCCCAGGCGGGGAGCGGCCCCGGGGGCACGGGCGGCTCCCGGGCGGGCAGCACCAGCGCTGCCCAGGGCCCCGGAGGGCAGCCGGGGGGCAGCGGGGGCACGGCGCAGGGCGGCGGGAGCCACAGAGCGGCGGGGCACGGGCAGATCCCGGGGGGCGGCGGGGCCCGGGGCTCGGCGGGGCACGGGCAGATCCCGGGGGGCGGCGGGGCCCGGGGCTCGGCGGGGCACGGGCAGATCCCGGGGGGCGGCGGGGCCCGGGGCTCGGCGGGGCACGGGCAGATCCCGGGGGGCGGCGGGGCCCGGGGCTCGGCGGGGCACGGGCAGATCCCGGGGGGCGGCGGGGCCCGGGGCTCGACGGGGCACGGGCAGATCCCGGGGGGCGGCGGGGCCCGGGGAGCGGCGGGGCACGGGGGGATCCCGGGGGGCGGCGGGGCCCGGGGCTCGGCGGGGCACGGGCAGATCCCGGGGGGCGGCGGGGCCCGGGGCTCGGCGGGGCACGGGCAGATCCCGGGGGGCGGCGGGGCCCGGGGTGCAGCGGGGCACGGGGGGATCCCGGGGGGCGGCGGGGCCCGGGGTGCGGCGGGGCACGGGGGGATCCCGGGGGGCGGCGGGGCCCGGGGAGCGGCGGGGCACGGGCAGATCCCGGGGGGCGGCGGGGCCCGGGGTGCAGCGGGGCACGGGGGGATCCCGGGGGGCGGCGGGGCCCGGGGTGCGGCGGGGCACGGGGGGATCCCGGGGGGCGGCGGGGCCCGGGGTGCGGCGGGGCACGGGCAGATCCCGGGGGGCGGCGGGGCCCGGGGAGCGGCGGGGCACGGGCAGATCCCGGGGGGCGGCGGGGCCCGGGGTGCGGCGGGGCACGGGGGGATCCCGGGGGGCGGCGGGGCCCGGGGTGCGGCGGGGCACAGGGGGATCCCGGGGGGCGGCGGGGGCGATGCGGACGGGCCGGAGCAGTGGCGGCGGCGGCGGCGGCGGCGGTAGTAATTCCCCCCCGGGAACATGTCCTGGAAAGCCGGATCCAGCGCCCAGTCACCGCCGCGGCCGCGGCCCCGGGGCAGCCGCAGGAAGCAGGGATTGAGGCTGAGGTTGTGGCGGATGCTGTTCTGCCAGCGGCGGCCGGGGCCGCGGTAGAAGGGGAAGCGCTCCGCGATGTAGGCGTAGATGCCGCTCAGGGGCAGCCGCTGCTCGGGGCTGGCTCGGATGGCCATGGTGATCAGCGCCACGTACGAGAAGGGAGGCTTCTGTGGCCCCTCCGCAGTGTCCCGCTCGGTGCCCGGCTTGGTGCCCGGCTCGGTGTCCCGCTCGGTGTCCGGCTTGGTGTCCCGCTCGGTGTCCCGCTCGGTATCCCGCTCAGTGCCCCGCTCAGTGCCCCGCTCGGTGCCCGGCTCGGTGTCCGGCTCGGTTTCCCGCTTGGTGCATGCCCCGGTGTCCCGCTCGGTGTCCCGCTCGGTGCCCGGTTTGGTAAATGGATCGGTGCCCCGCTCGGTGCCCGGTTTGGTAAATGGATCGGTGTTCCGCTCGGTGCCCGGTTTGGTAAATGGATCGGTGTTCCGCTCGGTGCCCGGTTTGGTAAATGGATCGGTGTTCCGCTCGGTGCCCCGCTCGGTGCCCGGTTTGGTAAATGGATCGGTGTTCCGCTCGGTGCCCCGCTCGGTGCCCGGTTTGGTAAATGGATCGGTGCCCCGCTCGGTGCCCGGTTTGGTAAATGGATCGGTGCCCCGCTCGGTGCCCGGTTTGGTAAATGGATCGGTGTTCCGCTCGGTGTCCCGCTCGGTGCCCGGTTTGGTAAATGGATCGGTGTTCCGCTCGGTGCCCGGTTTGGTGCATGGATCGGTGTTCCGCTCGGTGCCCCGCTCGGTGCCCGCCGCCCGCCGCTCGCCGGGGTCTGTCTCGGCCATGGCCCCACACTCCGCTCGCCCCATCCCCGCGGGCCCTTCTAAACCCTCTCCTCCCCACGCTCCCACCCCCCGGCCCGGCCCAGTCTGGCCAGTTCGGGGTCGCCGCCGGGTCAGGACGGCGCCTTGGCTTCGCCGCCCGAAGCCGGCGGCAGGAGCGGGTCGGAGCCGGCGGGGCTGCGGGAGGCTCCGGGCACAGGTCGGGGCAAAGCTCAGCGCTGGAGCTGACCTTTGGAGCTGAGCTCCGACCGGGAGCAGGTCCCTGCCACCAAAGCCGGTGAATGCCCATCGCTTGTTACCCCCGCGGGATCAGGGCAAACACAGCCGGCACTTGTGCCCCCCATCGCCCCTGCAGGTCCTGCAGGTACCGGAGGATGATGGAGAAGCTGCTCCGCTGCGGCAACGTGCATTCTACCAGTGTTGCATCTGTGCAAGCACTGCAAGTCATTAAATCCTTCAAAACACACCTGTATGTACAGAATAGTGAGCTGTTGCCAGTCATTAATTAAAATATATCCTCCTTTTAAAAGTGTTGATCAGCTTATGCCACCTGCCCCCCAAATTTACATTACAAAATAAAACATAAAGACGGTACAATAATAGATAAATACTCTCAGTCATGATTTCACAAAAAAAACCCAAACACTTAAGTGCCCAATGAACACAGAAGAATGGTGTGCATATAACTGGACCACTCACACTAAGGTGAAAACTTATCCGGTTTTATTTTTTAAAGAAAAATATTCCTCTTTAAACACAAAGCATGAACTAAAAACCTCCGAGGAACAGCTTCTCCTTCCTTGGAGCATGTTTAACTAAACTGTACAGTGATAGAGCTCCCCAAAGAAGTACACACACATAACATACAGTCTTTCTTTCACAGGAAATAAGGTTTAGGACTTGAAATTGTCCTCCTCACCCTCTCTAGATACCCATTCAATCCAGAAATACTCTGTACCTTACTCCCACACCAGAACACAGTGATAATAATTTCTGGATGCAACGTATATTTAAGAAGAAAAAAAAAAAAAGTATGGGCCAAATTGGCCCATCCTAGACTTTTAACAAATGTTTGTGAAAGAGGTTAAGACCATCGTTATTTCCAGGAATGGTGCTTGGAAGAAAAAAATATAGCAGCATCCACAGGCAACAGAAGCCCTTCAGTCCAGCTGCCCTGTCACGAGGAACCCAGCCAGTTCAGCAGTGTTTTACAGATGTTCCCAGCACCCAGGAAGAGGGAGTGGGAATCAAACATTCACAGGCCTGACCTGTTGCTTGAACAAATAGCCTAAAATTCAGTGAATCTGGCCTACATATGCCAGCAATAAGGATATTTCCCCACACAGTGACCAATTTAATGTCTATGTTTTTATGTAAAAAGATATGATAAACTTCAGAAACCAGAAACTCGTTCTACCCACTCCCTCTATCCCATCAAATAGATATGTGCATAATATCTGTCACATCTGCCAAACTTCCCAGACTGCAGAACTGGAACCAGACTCCAAAATACATATTCTTTTTAATTCAGAACAGCAAAATCATCTAAAGTATCTGCAAGGTCTCAGAACATGTCTAACAAGCCCATATCTAAAGAAGTACCTGGACATTTTCAATGGAAAGTAGGAAATGGAAAAGGTGTAGAAATAAAGCTCATTCATATTCCACCTAACCATTAATTGTTGGTATTATTAAGTCATGTTCAAATCTTTATCAGGCCATTTTGTAAAGATCTTTTCCACTCCTTACACTCCAACAGTTTTTACAGTAGGAAAAATAGAAAAATAAAATCTCCCCCCTGAACAACACTGTATGAAGATCAACATCATCAGTCACAGAGATTTTTACAGGGGGACCAGATAAACTTCTGCTTCCTCCAAACCAGCTTTGTACAGAAAAGAGCAGCAAGATAGACACAGTATCTACGAGCTAGATTAAGGCCAACAATATAAACACAAACATGGGCTCAGATCTTCTGAAATGAAGAAACCTTCCAAATGTTTTTGTGTATCAGCAGGCACACACACACACACACACACACACACACACACACACACGCTCGTGTATTCCTCAAGCAAAGGCTTCACAACCGTGAGAGCACCACGGGAGAGTTCTAGCACCAGAATGAAAAACTTCCCTCTTCAGTAATAAAACCCAAAGTCTGTCTATTGCTTTGGACAAGGTCACCAAACCCCTTCCAGGAACAGTCTGAGTGAGCAGTGCAGTGACAGGTGACAGCGTTCCTGCTCTGGAATGCGGGTGGGAAGAGGTGTGCGGAGATGCTGCAGCTCCTGGGTTGCTGGAGAGGAGGACAAGGTTGGTATTGCAATGAGGAGGACAAGGCTGGTATTGCAATGAAGACAAGGTTGGTATTGCAATGAGGAGGACAAGGTTGGTATTGCAATGAGGACAAGGTTGGTATTGCAATGAGGAGGACAAGGTTGGTATTGCAATGAGGAGGACAAGGTTGGTATTGCAATGAGGAGGACAATTGCAGTGGAGTAGAGGAGGTATTGCAGTGAGGACAAGGCTGGTATTGCAATGAGGAGGACAAGGTTGGTGTTGCAATCTGGTCGAGTGTGGTGGTGAAACTCAGCGCAGGCTGGGAGGTGGCAGTGGGAGGTTTGCATACATGAAGTCACAGTGCACATCTGCTGGGTGATGAAGACAAGCAAAGCCACAGCATCTTCTGGCAGCTCGTCTCTGTAGGAGGCCTCTAGGCAGGACAAGGATCCGTGAATGGGATGTCACACGCTGCACCAGAACATCATGGAACCCAGGGAGCAGAGGTTTAAAGAGAAGCTTGGCAGTTGCTCTGCCATCATCCTGCCTGTACACATGCTCGGGTGAGCGTGCAAAGTCTATAAAAGGGACAAAAATCTCTTTACAACAGGTTATGGGTCCGGTTTGGCTACAAGGAACTATTCATGCAAGATACAACAGAATTCATCAGCAGTCTGCAGCACATCTTTCTGCTGCAGGTCTCTCCTGGCCCTGGGCCCTTGTCCAGGAGGTGCTGCCCTTCACAGCCCTGCAGCAGCTCTCTGAGGAGGCCAAAGGAGATGCAGAGTCAGGAGCGACCTTTCCTCAGCCCCTCGGATCAGCACGTGTGAGTGCAGCTCTGGCAGGGACCAGTCTCACCCTCAGGGAGGGTGGGAGCAGCAGCTGGAAGTGGCAGCTGAAACCATGCAGGGAGACTTGGCAAACACAGACACTCAGTTTTTCAGTGCTGGAATCAGCAGCAGGAAAGCCCCATTTAAGCTGTCACATGCACGCTGATTAGACTGGCTAGGGCTCCCATGAGTGAGGCTGGGGTAGGAACTCAATTAAAACACACAAGAAGAAAATGAAGTGACTCAGGGTCAGAGCAGACAGAGGTCAGCAGCAGATACACTTTGTTCTGTGCACATGCAAGAACACACAAGAGGGAACAGCAGCAAACTGAAAGGGAGGGAAAGACAAAGCACCAATTTAGGATGCAAACACAGGGCAGTGGGGTGGGGGAGTGACATTTGAGGTAAAGGAGCCCAAAGGAAGAGACAACAGAAAAACTCTTAATAGATCCAAGTCCTGCTTCAGGAAATACACAGCTAATGCCAGTCAACTCTCTTCTCGCTAGGTATTTTTGACACATTGGTAAATCTCTCTGCACTTGGCTTTTGGGAACCAAAACATCAACATCAGGATTTCTTTTTTTTCCCCTAAGATGCACTAAATGATTCTGAGTGTTCAGCACAATACTCTAAATGGCCCCTGAATTCTAAGCAATGCTGAAGACTCACCCAAAAGCAGAAATACTCAAATTACAAACTGCTTTTGAAAATCTACTACTTTCCTTGGGCTGGAAAAGAAGAATCTATCCAGAAGGCTGAATTGCCAAGAAGCAGGTTTGGCATTTCTCACTGAGAGCACCTGGGAATTTCACTAAACAAGAAATATCTTTAACAGCTACTTAGCAAATCCCAGCATCAAATTGAGGTGTCAGGTTTCTGGATAGATGTATACAATCAGACAGCTCCTCACCTATCTCTAACAGAACAGATTTGTGCGATTTACAGCAAGAACAGGCTCTGCCACTCACTGCTTCAGTGAAAACTCCAGCAGAGCTGTGAGCTGAAGCCCTTTGACTATGGTACAAATCACACCAGGGGTCCTTTCTTTTCACCCACTTGAGAGTAACACAGTTGATGCCTCCTGGGCAAAGCAAGGCATGGGCTTCCAGGCTGTGATGCAGGCAGCACAGGGTGTCTGTCGGGGCTGAGCTGCCCTGCAGCCAGAGCTGGCTGGACACAGCTCCACTCAGCGGGCCGAGAGCCAGCGTGGCCAGAATGGAGCTGCTGAAAGCGGCCTCGGGGCCAGGCCCAGCTGGAAGCACAAGGACATCTAAGATGCAAGAACATGACAGAGCAGCCAAGGTCACCCATGTGCTTAGGCAAGCTTAAGGCAACTAAAGAAAGTTCACTGACAATTTAGAGAAGAATGCCAAAGAGAAGAGAGAAGAGGAAGCACTGAGCAGAGGCTGGGGATGCTGTTACAGTAGCCAAAGCCCAGCACCAGCTACTAAGCCATCCCTCTTCTTCAGCTCATTTGTTCTAACTCTCCCCATTTTACCAGCACCATCAGCACGAGGTCAGTATGTCAGAAAGAAGAGCTGGGGGTAGGTTCCTAAAAACACAGCTCACACATTTTCAGGCTCGTGTCTCAGGTCAGTTCTTTTCAAAGAAAGCGTGTGAGCCGTTGGGCTGCCTCCTGCTTTGAACTGGAGCTGGGAATTCTGCCTGCCATCTCCAGGGACAATCCTGGGATATCTTCTACCTGGAAGTGATGGCAGCAGCTGCCCAGATTCCTTTTCATGCCAGTTGAGTGTACAGTAGTTTTTTAAAAAACAGCATGCACCCGTGGCATGGCCATTGGCCATGGAGCCATGGTTGAGTTCTTCTTGTCTCCTCAGGACCAGGTGGAACCAGAGAGAAAGGGAGTGCTGGCACAAATCAGCGCAGGCTCCTGTAGACGTAGGCTGAGGTGAAGACAGCGTTGAGAGTCAGGCTCACGGCCAGCAAGCCCCGGAGAGCAGAGGTACCAAAGCGACCTTGGCAGAAGAGGAGAACACAGAGAAAAGAAGGGAATAGTAGAAAGAGATATTAAAGAACTGGTAAGTAAATGTCAACATATGTTCTGCTGTTTCTCTCTGTCCAGTGTTTCAGCAGAAGCAGAAATTGCTGAAGTGCTTTTGCTGTCAGGAGTGACTCCACTCCTCTCTTTTGGCTCTATTCTCATCTCATCTCATCTCATCTCATCTCATCTCATCTCATCTCATCTCATCTCATCTCATCTCATCATCTCATCTCATCACATCTCATGCTCTTGCCACCTGTATCCCCACCCCTCTTCTTCTGTCTCTGTTTAGCACTTTGTCAGTGTTCTTCAGACAGTCCAACGAACAGGAACTGGTTTGTTAAGATCTTAGAATAGCAGGCAGAAGGTCCATTTTACAACTACTTACTTGGGCTTACACTCACCTTTCCAACCTGACAAATCTTCCCCTTTGGTAGTTGTGTCCACCACGCAGGTAGATGAGTGTGATGAGTGATCCTCCTTCTTGATGGAATTATCACTGCAAATACTCGCCCCTTCCACAGCAGATCTCATATCTGCAAGGAGAAAAAGACAGGAAACTTCACCAGCCAGGCCTCTCCTGCAGGTTTCCCATCTATTGTGGCCTGGATGTTGCAGGGCTGTGTTTGCAACACGAACTCCCTGTGGGGAATGGCCAGCACTGGCAGCGTACCAGGCGCTCCCCGCTCCGCGAGGTTCCTCCTGGGCAAGCGGGGCAGCTCGGGGGTGAAGGTGTTGCTGTCGGAGTGGGTTTGCTCCTCGGAGCCGCTCGGGGTGAGCAGGGCCTCGCTCTGTGCCGGGAACAGCAGCAGCTTCTGTCCCTGGAGGTTGAGGCGGGCAGGGCTGATGAGCGGCCGGCGCAGGCGCAGCGACCCCGAGCTGGAGGCCACCGAGCCCGAGGCCACCGAGCCGGCCACCGACGGCGCCGGGGACGGGATGCGGGAGGGGACAGCGCTGCCGGACAGCAGGGACAAGGGATCTGCAATGGAAACACCCCACAGACACAAGCACAGGGTTAGTTAGCATCCCACTACAACACGCACAGCTCTCTTTAACAGTACTGCAAGGAAAAGGAGTGGGAGTTGTAAATGGCCACAATGTATCTTGTATTAAAATGATTTATTTATTTGAGTCCCCACACTGCAAAACACAGAGAAATTCCACGAGTACTTTAGTACAGTCGGGAATGACTCAGGAATCAGGTTTCTCTTTGCTCAGTTGTGTCCATCCAGGAGAGCTGCACAATCCATTTTGCAGGTGAATGAACTGTGCTGGCACATCCTTCAGAGCTGCTGAGGAAGTGCACCGGGATGCAGGAGGTTTGCACTGGCCCAGGGTGCTGCAGCAACATGAAGGGCCCAGGGACCTGTCTGGGCCAGAAGGACAAACAGACAGGGAGGCAGACAGGAGCAGCCAAACTGCCAGTGCTGCACTCTGCTGGGAAAGCTGCACAAGAGCTGCCCTGGAAACAGCTCCAGTCTCCTGTCCAAGCAGGACAACTCAGCTCTCATCAGCAAAGGGCTCCTTATTTTGTGTCACTGATGTCACCATGACCTCTCCCAGGGAGAATATCCAACACACACAGCACCTGATTTTAATGCCATCCCACTCTTAGCTGGGACTCTCCCTGCAGCATTTCTAGCAGCAAAATGGACATTTTCACTGGAATCTGAGCAGAGACAAAAGAATCCAGCCAGACCATGTGTTTCACTCAGTGCAAATCCTGCAGACTGTTGCTCTGGAAGGCCTAGAGCAGTCAGTACCTGATGCAGGGGACTCCTTGGACTGGGATGACAGTGAGGCCGGTCGGCTTCCACTGAACAAGTAGCCAGAATCTAAAAGCAAAAATGAAACAATCTGAACCCAGCTGGCTCAGCTGCTGCCAATCCCCAAATCCAAATGCTGCATACTCCTCTGTGCCACAGGAGCAGCCATCCCTGAACAGGACCATAACGTGTGGATCCAGTGCCATTCCCTCTGGAACAGCTCCTGCACCCACCTGGATCCCTCCCAGCCCTTCTCCTGCAGCCTTCCCTCTGGAACAGCTCCTGCACCCACCTGGATCCCTCCCAGCCCATCTCCTCCTGCAGCCTTCCCTCTGGAGCACTCCCCTGGATCCCTCCCAGCCCATCTCCTCCTGCAGCCTTCCCTCTGGAGCACTCCCCTGGATCCCTCCCATCCCATCTCCTGCACTCCTCCTCCCTCTGGAGCACTCCCCTGGATCCCTCCCATCCCATCTCCTGCACTCCTCCTCCCTCTGGAGCACTCACCTGGATCCCTCCCAGCCCATCTCCTGCACTCCTCCTCCCTCTGGAACACCCACCTGGATCCCTCCCAGCCCATCTCCTGCACTCCTCCTCCCTCTGGAGCACTCCCCTGGATCCCTCCCAGCCCATCTCCTCCTGCACTCCTCCTCCCTCTGGAGCACTCCCCTGGATCCCTCCCAGCCCATCTCCTGCACTCCTCCTCCCTCTGGAGCACTCACCTGCCCGGGCCAGCGAGGGGATGGTGCCCAGCGAGAGCGCCCTGTTGAGACGGCCGGGAAGGGAGGATGAGGAAGTTCTGCGTGGGGACCTGAAGAGCTGCTGGTTTGTCAGGTGGAGGATGCTGGGTGGTGTTGGGACAAACAGAGACGTAGCAGGTGAAGGGAAGGCCGTGCCAGGGCTGCTGGGAAAGACAGTAATGGAGTCCCCAGAGAGGTACCTGCAAAAGACACACACGACAGACACTTAGCAAGGAGAAATCCCAGCAGCTGCCTCTCTCGTGGTGCTTGCAGGAACGCTTGGTACCAGGTTTGGATGAACTTTTCAGTGCAGGAATGTTGAGGAGTTTATGAGAATGCTCCTGCACTTTGGGAAAAGAAACTGCTCAACCTTGCTTGAATTATTGTGCACCTGTCCCACAGTACAGGGTGGAAAAGAGGGTGGAACAGTTTAGGAATTCCAGTGAAAATACCTTGGAGGAGAAAATTACCCAGAGAATGCTTTATGAAGTCCATACAGGAATTTTGTATTATTTTTAACAATGGAATGAAAATACATGGAAGAAAGTATAGAATATGAACCAGAATCTCTGAATGTTCTTCTGTAAGATTTTTCAGTTAGAAGCAGGTAATAGAACTGTCAGATAAATCATGATGAAGAACAGAGTATGAAGTGCATATGTTTTTAAATGGATATATCTGACTCTGCAGATACAATTTGGAAGATACAATATTTGAAGGCTTAATCTCACTTCTGATGGAAACAGAGAGAGATGAGAGCAGCAACATGGTTACATGGCTTTTCCTCTGTCAGAGGAAAGCCAGGGGTAAATCAGAGGGTGAAGAAAATCTCAGCCTTGCACTGAGGGGATTTATGCACGTGTCACTCTGTCCTGGAGATTAAAGAGGTGGTGCAGCAATATAATGAATGCCATGCTAACTCTAGAGTTAAGTTTACAATTTAAAGTATTTTATAAACCACTTATCTGCTACTAGGAGGCAGCCATCACCAATCCTGACCAGCTTAATGAGGCTGAACACGTGAGTCCAGCAGGGTCCTGGAGCAGGACAGGCCTCTGACAGCAGCCAGGGATGTGTCCTGCAGCAGCCCAACCTCTCCAGGCTGCAGAGGAGCTGTGAAGGGGGTCCTGCTTTGCACCCATGGGGAGTCCTTTAGACCACCCCCACACACAGATGGATGTGCCCAGCTCAGCTTTGTAAGAGGAAATGAATGGGAAAGGGGATTAGAAGTGCAGCTCAGGACTGATATGAATCATAGGAGAAGGAGTTGATACCTACCCCTCACTGTGCCATAGCTGTGGAGGGCCAAATCAGAGCTTCACCCGTGAGCAACATGGCTCTTTTGTCCTAACTTTGCACCTTCTGTGTCTTTGGGCTGAAGGATCCAACTTTACACAGCTCCTTGCTGCAGCAGAAAACACCTTAACTGGTTTATTGGCTTTTGGAAGTCTTTAATTTAATGGGCTGGAAGATATTAGAGTCATTTATCAGTCCTGGGACTGTAACTGTTTCGGATCAGGCTTCCAATGGCTCTACAGCCCCAATGCTCAACCTCACCAAGTTAGTGCAGCCAGATCCTCAGGGCAGTGAAGAATCATTTGTCTTGAACCATCCAGAAAAGGAATTTTCCTGATTAGCAAAGAGGAGCTGAAGAATTTTAAGTATAGCTTATTAATGCCTTAGGACTGAATTCTGACCAAAGTATGTCTTAAACATTGATCTGTTCTGAACAAATTCCTGCTAAGTGTGCAAAATCTTGCTCCTGTTCTCTGCACTCTTTGGTGTTTCCCACTGCCATGTCAAGAGAGCTTGATGCTGCTAAAAGCTCCCATGGGAATGTGCTTCATGCCTGAAAATGGGCAGCTGAACTAAAACTTCTTCCAGAAGCAAAATCAAAAAGGTGAGGAGATCAAGATGATCATAAGGCAGGAAGCAACTGCATCACAGCCCTGGGATGGAGCAGTGCAGCTCTGTGTTTGCTCCAAGCCATTTGTCACGTGGCAATAGTGGCTCTGGCTACAGTAAAAAAAGTAACACAAAAAAAAGAAGGGAAAAAAAAAAAAAAAGGCTCTGGAGTCAGTTTGTGGAAATAGTCAAGGCCCGGAAGCCGTTTATTTCAGCACTTGATATTGTGAACATCAAAAACTGGGTATCTTAATTAGTGTTTACAATGATCACAATGTTACTAGACAGTTGGGCACAACTCTGCTACACAGATACTTTAAAAATAAATAAATAGAAGGTTAAAGAAGGGATATTACATGGAATGTGACTGTACACGGTCCTGAAGAAACACCTCCTGCCAGGAGAGCCTCCCCTCCTCTGTCCCAACAGCTCCCTGTCATCCACAGACACCACCATCCACCATTGCCTTTTTAATTCACATTTACCAGAGATGCTGCATCATCCCTGGGACAGAGAGAGGCACGGGAGGGCACGGGGCAGGCCAGGCTGCAGATGGACCCCTGTGTCTATCAGGTAATTCAGCCCATGAAGGAAGAAGGTGAGATGCAGTCCCAGGCAGGCAGCCTGGGGGATGTGCCCAGGTTTGTCTGCCCTGGGCAGCTGGGGAGCCACATGTCAGCCAGGGGGTGAAATGTTTCCTCCTCTGGACTTACTGTCCCCTCTGAAGTGAGCTACCCTGTGCAGCAGGGCCCCCCTGTCCTGGGCAGGGGGTGCACAACAGGCCCTGTCACCCCAGAACTGCTGGGGAGCAGCACCCTGTGTGCCCTGCCCCTGCTGTGCTGCACCTCCTCACCCAGGGCCACAGCCTGTGCCTCCCGTCACATCCACAGGAGCAGGAGCAAAGAGCAGTATGGGAATAAAAACAGGCACAGGGACAAGGGACAGTAATGCTAAAATGGGCACAGCTCACAGACACATCTGTGTTTTGAGATGTGCCTTAGAAAGCTTCAGCTGCCAAGGATAAGAATTCTTGTCTCTTGCCTGTTGCCCTGCCTTGGATGAAAAAGGAGAGTTGAATTTGAGCTGCCACGTCCTGCACTGAGACCTTTTAGAGTACAGATGCTTGGCATCTTTTTGCCTTTCCCCCTAGCTGGTGGCACAAAGTGAGGAGGTGTGTGTGTATGCACATCCTATGCCTACACAAATCCAGACTTGCTGGCATGCCAAAAATGTTCAGGGAACCTCTTCCTGCCTGTGCACTCAAGAGCTTTGGTCCCAAATGAGGCTGCACAGGGGATGACTTCAGGACTGAGTACTGTCCCTTTCCCTGGAGAGCACCTGCCAGGGCTCAGAAAGCCAAGGGTACTTGCAGGTGACAGCACACCTGGAGGGAACTGGCAGTTGTATGTGACAGCACACAATTTCAATAGCATCTCTGAAAACCAAAGCAAAGCCATTTACAGCTCCCTTCAACTTTCATGAGTGCAGTCAGTCTGGAGCAATTATCTGGCTATTAATTATATTAATTTTTATAAAAGCATAAATACTTTGTTCACATTACATCAATACATATTTCCTATAGTATCTAAGCATGATTATTAACATCACATAATTCCAGCACACTTGAAAAATATTCATAAAGCCAAAATAATAAGCCACTACACCATTTTTATATTCCCACATGTTCTCACCCCTTGACACACCCAAGCTCACTAGGGCATGCAAAGCATGGATGTAGGAAAGGAGGAGTTAAGAGGAAGGAAAGAAGTGGATATAAATACAGTGTATTCAGAATGGTAGAGGGCACAAAGGAGTCACTTTGCATGCACTGATGTCACTGAGGGCCTCAGGAGGAAGAGAAGCAGCAGCAGCAGAGATGCTGACTTGGCTGCTACCTCTGGGTTCTCCCTCACCCCCCTGTAGAGTCTGCAGAGCTGCTCAGAAATGTTAGCCCAGGTGTCCTCTTATGCCCTGCCACACTCAGTGCTGGCACAGGAAGGACAGAAGCCTGGCAGACACACGGACGCTGCTGTTCCACGCCGCAGCCGCCAGGCAAAGCAACACAGTGTTGTCCCAAATCTTGTCCAGGGAAAGGCACTTCATGAACCCCCACTGGCCCCTTTATAAATCTGGCTGTGCTGGGCAGGGTACAAGATTTTAAGCTGGAAGATCAGCCACGACACTGAGGGCCAGGGTCAGGCACTTGGGGATGGAGCAGATTTGATTTCAAGTGACACAAACCCACTAACAATCCCTCAGCACCTCAGCTCTCTTCTGCTCTTACCATCCTCTGGTCCAGACACATGGTTAGTATGAAAAAGCAGCACCTCAAATTAGGGGCTTTTGGGCTAAAACCCTCTAATATTGTTAAGATGTTTGCATGCTCTATGGCTGAGAGAATCCTCAGGCAACAAAACTGCACCTGGAGACCAAAGGTTACCATGTGCTCCTCTGTGGCCTGAAGTAAGAGCCCAGCTAAGGGAAAACAAGAAGCTCAAAGCACTGACCCAGTGGTTCTGGATGATTTTGTGTCAGCTGTGGTTGGTAGCTACCAAGCCTTTGTTAGCTCTTACCCCACGCAGCAGAAGGAAATGTGTCACAGAAAATAGCACCTCAGCTGCACAGGACAGGACCACTGTGCAGCAAAACACACATTTTCTCCTGCTGGACTCACTGTGGGACCAGCAAACATGCAGTTAGACAGTGCACCTCAGATATCTATGTCTAGAGGACACAGATGATATATCTAAGTGCTGAGTGAAAAATGCAAAGCACCTTCCACACAGAAGCTATGGCATGGCAGTGTCTAGAACAGCCTATTTGGCTTTGAAATCAGGTGTGGCAAGAACAGTCTCAGCAAAGGCAGTAGTGGTTTGACTATTTTTTTTTCCACAGTCAACAGCAGAATACTGCTAACTTATAACTTATCTGCAGGGCTCATTGTCTGAGACACAAGTGGTACAGATTGAATGCTACAGTTTATAAATCAGAACACCTCTGGACAAAACCCACCCTTCTCCTCCTTTCTTCCCTCATCCCAAAAGATCCATCATCCTCCAGCCTCAGCAAAAGCATGAGTGACAAGGAGAAAGAAAGGAGGCTGTCAGCATCAGAGTCTCTAAACCACCAAAAATCCAATTGCTGCAAGTTTGGTTTTGAGGCTCTGAGGTTTTTGTTGTTTTTAGAAGCAGCAGCAGCATGCTGAGGCACTGAGAAGTGGGGAAAATAAGCTGACACCTGAGCAAAAACAAAAGCTTCTTTGGCATTAAATGAACCCCACTTCAACATGTACTTTGTTATTCTGTTTCACCTCTGAAATTTTCCCAAATACAAGCATGAAAGTTCTTCAGTTGTAAGTTGTGAACAAAGCACCAGAGATCAGTTGTAGAGCTTGGCCATAAAACAAAGTAGCTTTCTGATGTTCTGACATATAAATTAGTGCAACTAGTAAATATACTTCATTTGTATTAATCTGCATAAAGCGAGGACAAACAGATGTCACTTGCAGTTAACTATCTCCCACATTAAAGGACTTTACTCAGTATTGATTTGCACTTGCTGTGCAAACAGTGCTAAAATATTCCTTAACAGGATTATTCAGGCTTCACAGTGTAAATCCTCTCCTTCCCATGGCTCTACCAACTGCCTGTTCCCAACATTTAGTGTGCATCCTCCCCAGCCCATCCCAGCACTGCACAGGGGAAAAAGATAATAAGAGAAAGGAACAGGCATGGTAAACCAATGTAACATTCAAGAGCAAAACACCACAAAAAGTGCCTGACCCCAAGGAGCCTGAGGATGAGTCAAGTTTAAATAGAAAGCAAAAACCAAAGTGCTCCTAAAAAGGGAGGAAAACAGCCACTTAGAGGAGACAGGAGATGATGTGAAAAGGGACACAGTGAAACTTAACGCAGCCTTGACGTTCAGCTCCTGAAAATAAAACACCTGAAGAGGCTGCTAGCCATCTTTAGAAGCTGCCACTGAGAGTTTCCTTACCACTGGGCAAGAAAATTTGGACAGATTCATTTCATTCTTATTAATAAAAGGATATTGCTGCCAGAAATCAGGCATGACATTACCATGACCATTCCCACTGAGTCTGTCAGCTTCTCATACCCCTCCTTTGAGCCTTCTCAATATATCCTTCAGATATGAGATTCCTCTCATCCCTTGGGCACATTTCACAGGAGAACAGCAAGAGGAACTTTCAATCCAAATTGTACAGGCAAGTGCAGAAGACAACCACAGGTAAGTCTTTTCTTACATGTACTTTATGAGGAAAATTTGGAAGTCCTGAAGCAGGAGGAAAGGTAGGAATTAAAACAAAAAGTCCAGATGCCTTATTTCACCTAGTGGCCATAACAGCTCAAGGTTTCCCATGTCTGTGAGCTGGAAGACAAATGCTTTGGGTCAGGACTGATAAATAATGGGAATGTGGAAGATGGAACCAGACTTGGCAGGTGCTGGATCCCTTTTGTGGGTAAGTAAACAACCCTCAGCATCACTCACAAGCACCAGAATGGAGCCAGGTTCTGTTAGCTTGTAGTATCTGTTAGATATGTGATAGATATTACAGAAAGGCACCAGTAAAGGACTCCAAAGGAGAGCCCAGGTGGGCAGCAGGTCTGTGTGGCCATTCCCTTGCTAAGTTACAGCACACAGCAGGAGCTGCACCTTCCCATGACTCAGCCTGGCTTATTGTTAACGAATTTCAGAGCTTTTGGCAGTGCTACCTTTATGCTTTCACAATGAACACCAGTTTGAGGAACAGCAAGCATGAACAGCTAGGAAATAGCTTTTGTTTCCTTTAGAAAAGCTCCTCTAATTTCAGCAGCATCTGCAGCACCCGGTAGTGTCTGCATTCTTCAGCAGGAGTTGCAGATACTTCACAGTGAGAGCTCCATTCTGACTATTTTATAGTTTATACACTGGAAGATGACTGGATCCAATTAACTTGTATCAGACTATTAGGGTGGTGAGTTCTACTGTGCTATTCTGAACAGAAGAAAATAACAGATCTTCTGTAAAAGTGCTATTTCCTCTTGAAAGACCAAAATCCATATCAGAAACTCAGTGGAGTGCCTTTCAAACAGCTGTGCAGGATAATCAGACTGCTTATCCTAAGAGGCCCCAACAAGTTAATCCTGAAACACCCAAAGAGCTGGAAGTTCCTTCCTCCCCACAGAACAATACCCAGGCACTCCAGCACTCAGCAGAGGAGTCCCAGGCACTCAACTCCGAGTCACAATTTCCAGACCCTTTTTTCAGCAGTATTAGCACAATGCCAGACTACGAAAGGAACCCCTGCAAGTAACCCCAAAAAAATCCATCTCTGTTGCCATGCAGTGGCACAGCAGAGCTCCCAGCCCTTCCTACAGCACACCCTTCCAGTCTGTGTCCTCAGCAATAAACACTGACTGAGTGGCACAATGAAAGATGACCAGGCATCACAGCATGAGGCTGTCAGACCCATACTTCTCTTTCTAAGGCTACAGGAGTGGAGGAACATAGGCATTTTTATACAATTGTGCTTATACACAGATGTTGCTCGGGGAGCAGGTGGGCATAAACAACCCAAAGAAAACTGGCATTGAAAGCAACCACTGTTAGATCTGAAAATTTAACCTCAAACAGCTGAATTGTTTCAGGTATTAAGACACCCTGAGCTACATGACTTTTTAAAGCACCTTTTTGAATAAATTACTGAAGTTTCAATCAAAAGGACTTAAGGACACTTCTCCATTTAAAACAGGAGCCAGGAGAAGGGCAGAGCGAGACAGGATGCAGGTAAGTGATGCTACACAGTGAAAGGCAAGAAGAGCCAGGTTATGGCCTCTGTGTGGTCCCCTCCTCGCGTGCCTGGGCACCACAGCACGTGTTAACAAGGACTCCAAATCCAGAGGCAAGTTCCCATCAGTTCCAAGTTAAAATGACCAGCACCATTAGGAAAGTGAAGGTGGCCCGGGCCCCGATGTGGATCAGGGCAGAGGGTTCCTCTGTGAGTGGCTAAGGATGGAGTGGCAGTGAGAAGAACCAGGAGGACAGGAGGAGCCAGAATCTCTTTGGCTGGAGGAGCAGAATGGGGAGGAGGTTGCATTTATGGAGCAGTTTGTGAGGCAGCTGCTGGAAGAACTGACTTTGGGGGAGCTGGATATTTGTACTGCTGACGTAGGATGCAGGAGGAAGGGAGAATGGAGGCAGCTCGAGTAGCTTCCATGGCTAGCAGTGGAAACGCTCCAAGCAGCCAGCACAGTGGTAAGCAAGGATGGGAAAAAAATTATATATACATATATATATACACAGACACACATATATATACGTGTATATATAAATATGTATGCATTAAAAAAAAGGAAGAAGAGATCTTCACTGCTTATCTAACTTTAAAAAAGAGAAACAGAGGAAGGGAAAATAACAAGAGGAGAGAGAAGCACCAGTCGCAAGGAGTTCACAAGGCTTTTTTGCTCCTTCCCCCAGCGTCACTGCTCTGGCTCTGACCTTCGGGGCCGGAATCTCCGCTGGCCCGTTGCCTTGCGCGTGGCCACGGCTGCGGTGAAGCCCACCAGGCAGCACAGGGACGTGGTGCTGAACTTGGCCGTGTCCAGCCAGCTGGGCCTGTCCGTCTTCAGGTAGCGCTCGGCCAGATGCAGGCTCATCACCAGCAGCCACAGCACCGAGGCAAACGCATCGATCCGCCGGAGCCTGCCACGGGACAAGGAACCAAACAAGAGTTCAAACACCACTCACCACCTCGGCCTGGGGAGAGACAGGGAAGGTGGGGAGGGTGCCCAGACTGGGCAGGTTCTGTTCTGCCTCTGACTACAGCACATCATGTGCAGCCCTGCCCGCTGCCGGGCAGGCGTCTGAGCAGATCATTTCCATTTTCTACCAGGACTGCACAGGCAACTTTTCATTCACAGTAATTCGAGCTTAAATTGAATGAAACAAGGCATGCAGCACTGCATGTGCCGTTCTGGAGAACATTTACCCCAGGATCACCGAGACAACACGGGACTAGCCAGCTGCCCCTAGAGCAGTCTGGAGCGAGAGAGAAGCTGAGCTCACCCACCTGATGCGCCCAGCCAGGAACATGGCCAGCAGGCAGGTGAAGAGCCCCAGCACGGCCACTGCCATCTGGTGATTCTTGCCGTAGGCCCACGCCGCGCTCAGGTTCTCCAGCAGGTGCTCTGGGAGCAGGTGGAGCAGCTCCTGCCAGCCCTGCCCCGAGCTGGAGCTGGCACTGCCCCTGCCCCTCGCACTGCCCTCGCTGGTCCTGTTCCGCAGGGAGCCAGAGGGGACAGGAGCAGGGACAGCTGTGCTGAGGGAGAAGGGGTCGCCTGACCCGTACAAGGCCATCAGAACCAGGAAGGCGCAGCTGAGGAAGGCCAGGAACCGCAGAAGTATCACCTGAGCTGGTGTGGTGATGGAAGTGGAAGAGGAGGATGAACACAGATTCTGCAGAGGAAGGGAGAAACACCTTGTCAGAAGTTCAATGAACTGCAGCAAGGTTTTGAAATGGTGCTGTATGAAACACCTCCAGACTGGACTGTTCTGCTGTCTGTACTGGGCTGATACCACATGGGATTATTGCACACTAGTGAGGAGCAATGGCAGAGACACGAGCAGAGGCCAAGGACAGGCAGGGCAGTGAAACAAGGAGAAAGTCATAATTCCATTCCCATTGTTCTTTTTTTTTCCTTTTTTCCCCTCCTACTCTGTAATTTCCTGCTCTACACTCATAAATAGGCTTCCCTATCTCCCTTTCTCTGCCTGTCCCATTATTTTCCTTCCAAGGTATTATTACATTAGACTTACCTTCTGGCAACTGTGCTGAATGACACCAGCGAGAGGAAAACCTCAAACTAACAGAAGCATCTGTGGCAACTCTCCTGCGCTCTTCTAAACTGCTGCCACGCACCCAAGCTCCCAGGGCTGCTGCCTCCCTTTCCCAGGTGCAGTGGCACAGATCTCCTCCCTGTCTGTCCCCAGTACCTGGCTGTAGCTCTTGTCCGTCTCCCGGCGCCTGAAGTGGTGGCTGAGCAGCAGCGCCCGCAGCTGCCGGTTCTGGTGTTTGATGTAATACTCCACAGCAGCCTGGCACGGGCGGCACAGCTTGTAGGTCTGCTCCAGGTGGTGCTTGTACACCTCAATCTCCTCATCGTACTTGCCCTGGTGAGAGAAGAGCAGGGGAAAAGCAGGTGAGAAGTGCAGGTGCAGCTGTCATCTTTGCTCCTGACAGGAGGGCGAAGCACGGCTGCAGCCTCACAGGGACAGCTCCCTGCAAACAGGCCTGGACAGCGACCACACTGCAGGCCAGGCATGCAGCCAGCCTCACAGGGCTGACACAGCCTCCATGTCCCAGAAGAGAAGGCAAAAAAGAGCCTTGGAGAAGAATGATGTGGCCCAACATCAGGATGCTGAATTTCTGTGCCCAATTTTGCTGTCTTTGTTGAGATCTTATGATTTCCAGATAGGTGAAACAAGTAACTAGAATTGTTCTTTCTCTCCTCAAATGAGGGGATACAAAATACCTGTTCCTCCTTCACTCCAGGCTCATCCCTCCCTGGGACAGCCAGCCCTGCTGTGCAAGGCCCCTGCTGTCACTGACACCCTTATCCAAGCATGCTGGATAACACAATCCCAGCTTTCTCAGCTGGCTCAGGCGCTGCAGTTCACTGAATGCCTAAAAAGGGGCCAAAGGCTGGCAGTGCTTGAGCAACTGGATAGGTCTGGCAAAAGGCAGGGACTAGAAATAAAGCTGAGAAAAGGGCACCAGCCAAAGATATTCTCATTAAGAGTAATCAAACTTCAATCTGTTCTCTGAGAGTCATTCTGGTTAAACTCATTATAATCACACAAAGCAGACTGGATTAGGCAAGCCAGAGGACAGACACATCACACTACAGCACAGACTAACCCCAAGGCTTGACCATGGCTGAAGGCAAAGGAGTGCAGCACTAAATTCTCTGCACAAAACTTTAAGGAGCCATAAAACTGTGAAGGAGAAACCCCACTATCCCATCCTCCATGCATATTAAGTTATGGGAAGGCCAAGAAGTTGCTCAGCAGGAAATCCTGTTGCTGTAACTGCAAAATCCCTTTGCCCTCCTAGGCACAGATGCCTAACCAGGGAAATCGTGTGGCTGCACAGGATTCCTCTCCCACTTCACCTGTAAATGCAGAGCAGCACAGCCAGGGCCTCAGGAAAACAAAATCTATTAAGGCTTCATGTTAACTAGTGGGCTGTTGTGCCTCTCAGGTCCCATAAACTCAGCCACAGAAGTACTGGAGTTATAAGATGATCTCAGAAATGTCTTGGGTTCAAGCTTTATTTTCCAGTACTCATCTAGAAGAGGGGAGCATTCCAGCTTTGAAGTAGACTTAGGTAAATTTGCAACATTATTCACTGAACTTCTCTGCACTGGAATGCCACACAGTGCTTCTGAAGACTGTGGGAGAATCACTGCACAGCACACTGAAAAAATGCTCTCTCTGCTGCCTGCTAGGCTGCAGCATGGAATAACAGAGCAGGAATAGCAGATGCATGGATGGGAATGCCTTGGACAAACAAACATTCTCCAGTTATGGCAGTCCCTAACGAACACTCACCTCCTCCCTTGGTGAGAATGAAGCCAGCTGTTTGATTTTCATGGTTTGATGGTTGTTGCATTTCTTGCAGAGCAGAATTTGGCTGCTCACCCACTGCTGTGGTTTGGCAGGGTCACAGAAAGTTGGAGTGCCCGACACAACGTGGTTAAGGTGTTCCATGTACTGGGCAGGGATGGGCTTGTTGTAGTCTCCATTCTGACAAAAAGCAGGGGGAGAAGCAAACATTCAGTCATGAAATCAAAGCTAGGTTGACAGCAAGATTCCCTAAACTCTGTCAGCAGCTCTACATTTCAATAGCATTCACCTCTCTAACAAAATAAATAAGTAAAAAAAGAGACAAAATGCTTCAAATCTTCCCCCATCTCCACTGTCCTGCACACCCATTGCAAGCAGCTGGTGATGCTGGACATCAGCTTAAGGTAGGTTTTGCTATTTAACAGAATACAAAACCAGAGAATTGTTCCATACAGTAAAAAAAACAGTATTTTTAAAGAGATATGTCAAAGCCACTTTTTCCCTTTAAAGCAAGAGAGGGAAATTTGTCTGCATCTCTCTAGTCAGCACACCCCAGTGCAGTGGATTCTTTCTCCAAGCAGAGGTGCTGAGCTCAGCACAGAGCTGCCAGCTGTCCAACATCTGGCCATGCCCCTCGGTGCTCCTGCAGTGCCCTGACCGAGGCTCAGGCCCCAGGACCCCCTGTACCCCCTGGAACCCCTGTACCCCCTGGAACCCCTGTACCTCCTGTACCCCCTGGAACCCCTGTACCCCCCCTGTACCCCCTGGAACCCCTGTACCCCCTGGAACCCCAGGTACCTCCTGGAACCCCAGGTACCCCCTGGAGCCCCTGTACCCCCTGGAGCCCCTGGAACCCCTGTACCCCCTGTACCTCCTGGAACCCCTGTACCTCCTGGAACCCCTGGAACCCCAGGTACCTCCTGGAACCCCTGTACCTCCTGTACCCCCTGTACCTCCAGGAGCCCCTGTACCCCCTGTACCTCCAGGAGCCCCTGTACCCGCTGTATCCCCTGTACCTCCTGTACCCCCAGATACCTCCTGGAACCCCTGTACCCCCTGTACCTCCTGGAACCCCTGTATCCCCTGTACCTCCAGGAGCCCCTGTACCCCCTGTACCTCCTGGAAGCCCTGTACCCCCTGTACCTCCTGGAGCCCCTGTACCCCCTGTACCTCCTGGAAGCCCTGTACCCCCTGTACCTCCTGGAGCCCCTGTACCTCCTGGAACCCCTGTACCCCCTGTACCTCCTGTATCCCCTGTACCTCCTGGAAGCCCTGTACCCCCTGTACCTCCTGTATCCCCTGTACCCCCTGTACCTCCTGGAGCCCCTGTACCTCCTGGAGCCCCTGTACCCCCTGTACCTCCTGGAACCCCTGTATCCCCTGTACCTCCTGGAAGCCGTTGTACTGCTCGCAGTTGGGGCAGTCCCAGCAGTTACGGTTCCCGTAGGGCACCACCGTGTCCTGATTGCAGAACCAGCAGTTCACTGTCACATGTGTGGGCTTCTTCCTGCAGGGAGAGGAGAGGAGAGCTCTCAGGCAGGAGCACTGAGCTCAGCTGCTGGAGAGCAAAGCAATGGCTTTCACACAGTGAAGTGCAGGAAAACAGGCAACATTCCCATTCCGTGTGCTTAATGACGTGACTTGGAGTCGTCATTTTAGCAATGAAAAGACGGAATGTTAAAGCAGAAATAATTCTGCCTGACAATCATACCTCTGTTCTAGTATCATGGACATACCAGAACTTTAGTAACAACCTTGTGATTTACCCACTCTGCTGTCTTTCAGGGGTGTATTTGGGGTGCGAGTCCTCTCCATAATCAGCAGTGCTATTCTAAGAGAAGGTGTAGTAGAATTGATGCTTAATACACAGGATTTCAGGAAAAGGAAGTCAGGATCCACAAGAGCTGCCTGTGATGATGCTCAGAAACCCAGGAAATGGGCTCATGGTTACAGTTCTGTGTGCCCCGGTTGGTAGGAAAATTTTTCAAGGACAAGGGCACATCACATTATCCTGAGGTTCCAACACTGTAAACAGCTGTTTATTCACAACTTCAGGTACTAAAGGAACTGAGGAATCACCATTTCACCTTCTGCTTTCATGCACTAGAACTGAAGGGATAAAGACTAATGACCTTGATCCATGAGCCCCTTGTTTTCTGAAGCAATCCTGTTAAAGCAGCAGCCAGTACAGACAAACAGCTGCGACGTGGCCCTGCCACAACAGGTTGTGACAGATGTTTGAGCAAAGAACTTCAGCAGCCCAACCCCTGAGCCTGCCTGCTAGGGAAGCTCTGCATTTGTCTCAAAACTCAGTGCAATCCCCAGGAGGAGCCTCCTGGCAGGTCAAGGCACCACAGCCCAGCTGTCTGGGTTTATCAGAACCAGTCCCAGTCACACTTCCAAGGGAGGGCAGCTGCTCAGGACTCGCTATGGCAGCAATGCAGACAGATGGACACAGCTGCCACCAGCCCAGCTCCACCAGGGAACTCATCTGTGAGGCTCCACTGCAGCAGCAGAGAGGAGCAGCCAGCAGGAGCCAAGGTGCTCCCAGCTGAGAGCAACTTCCCCCAGCTCCAGGAAATGTTCTCTGCTGCTGAAACACCTCAAAGCTGCAGAAATATTGTCTGGCACCCTGCAACCAAACAGCCAGACATCTCTCAGCCATCACCTCTGTAGCTGGATCTCCACAATAAACATTTTTCCCATTTCCATAGACTGTGCCTTGAAACTCAATTCATAAAATATCAAACCCTCAAGCAATGTCTGAGCCTCCTGTTTAGGCACTAACAATGAGGATGTATTTGAAATGAAGCACTGAAAAAGTCAGAATGTACAGAGGATTCCCTGCCAGATGCTGAAAGAAAATGGCTGGAGCTACTAGGATGACAGATTCTCATCTCAAAATAGATGCAAACACCCACACCCCTCTTAAAATGAATATTCCCTGCTCAACTTTCTTCACTGCCAAGGGGGCTCAACTGATCTGAGTTAAAAATATCACTGCTAAAACTATCAGGCAAAAAAACCCAAACCAAACCAACCCAGAGTTTAAAGCAGACAAATCTAGGTTGATAGTCTGAGTTCTCCATGAGCTGTCCAAAAGCCAAGCACGTGTCAGAACAGCCAGATGAAGGATGGACAGCAACACCTGCTGTATTAGTCTACACTAATAATCTCACTATCACAGGTGCAAAAGCCGTGCAAATATAACAAGCAGGCTTCAACCACTAATAATACTAATACTACCAGTAATAATAATAATAATAAAACAAATAATATTTCCTTCTGTGAACCTATAATCTGTTGCCACAGAAATAGGTCCAAAAAACCCCAAATTTCCAATGTAGTGGATACAAAAAGATGAACAAGGGGAGAAAAAAGTTGTTTAGGCAAGAACATGTAGGTAGCGTGCTAATTTTCTAGTAATTGGGCAGGACTGAAAAAACAGAAAACAAGTTCTGCATTTGGAAAGACTCTCAAATACAGATGTAACTACTTTGGAGCTATATTTACCTTGACTGAATTCAGGCAGCAGCTGAGGGCAGTGAGCTAAAGCACACACTGTTTCTAAAGTCAGATCCTGGTATGAGACTGACATCACAAAATTGAGCCTTTACCATGTGCTCAATCCCTTGCAAATCAAAAGGCAAATCATCCCTAAGGAGTTTATAATCTACCACTGTAGTAATCAGAACCAGCTTCACTGGACAGAAAATCTCCCTGCAAACCAAAACCTGAGCAACAAGAAGTGATTGAGTTACTTGCAGCACAGAGAGGTTCCATGCACAGCTGACTTGCTGTGCTAACTCCCTCTGTAACCTGCACACCCAATCAAGCTCAGAAAATATTCCCAGGCTCAAACAAATTGTTTTGCAGGTAGAAAAGATTTGCTTAAGACAAAATTGAGGGGAAAATACCTGCAGTAAACTCAGTTATGACATCAACACCTAAATGTCTGACATTGCTCAGATAATATGACAAAATGTTCCTTTGTGAGAAGCTGCTGGATTCCTTAATTTTGCTCACAAAAATCAGGCTGCAGCTCTGCAGGTCCCATTGACAAACACTGGTTAGAAACTACTTTGTGTCTGTCATGTCACACAAGGAGAAACTTAGGCTCCTTCCAACTCCCAGCACTCTTCACTACTCCTCATTTATACACACACTGAAGGTCATGCTGAAGTCCATGCTTCTGATGGATTGCCAGAACAACAGTCTACCTTGATAAGTGCTGGCAATTTTAAACTGGATTTGTAAATATTTTTATTTACATCTATTCCCCACCCTCTTTACTACTAAGTCAGAAGAGGAAGATATTTACTTTTCTGTAGTCTTGAAAGAAACCACTGGTGGATGTGCAGCTCTTCTCTGGGTTACCAAGGATTAGAAGAAAAACCCAATTCTCCATTAAAGGTATTTAAAGCAGCAGTCTTCATTCTGGGACAACTGGATTACAAAGCCATTATTCAAATGGCTATGCCAGCAAATCTGAACAAAAAGTACATGGGGAAGAGGAGCTGTTTTGCACAGATCACTTTTGATCAAACCACATCTGGTGGCAGCTGGACAGACCAAGTGCTGGCACGGCACTGTTGGCACACCTGGGTTAGGAGCTCAGCTCCCTGGCAGGGAAACTCGTGGGTGGCACAGAACAGCTGCCAAACTCCAGGTGCCCATCACCTGACAGTAAAGGGCTCTGTCAGGGAAGACCCAAGGTTAAAGCCCATTTTCCAGTGCAAGAAAAACACATCACAGCTGCCCAGCTTCCAGCAGGTGAACTATAATAGAGATGCATTTGCTCAGAACTAGCAGAACAAGACTTAGCCACAAGACCAAATTTCTAGTACAGTGATGTAAGTTAGAATGCAGCCTGTCCCCTCCTGAGAGCCAAACTTGGTGTCCTCTCAGCCAGGAAAAAGGTGCCCAGCGGACTTAGGCAGGGACACACATGCATTGATAACCATGCCAGGTTCTGTTCACATCTGGACACCAAATCTTTCACCTTCTTGATACACAAAAAGCAAAGGCAGCATCATATCTATGTCTGACACCACATCTGTGTCCCTTATTAAGCTGTCCTCCTTGACAACTATGGCAGATCCATTCAACTAGGGCAGAATAAGAAATTTGGAACTATCAGAATACTACTGAGAAACACAAGCATGTAGCCTCAAAGAATTATCAAGACCACCTGAAAGAATTTACTGGCAGTCTTCAAGGAACTGGGAAGAAATGCTTTCCATTCCAGAGACCTTTTGATGAACTTGAGCAAAACAAATCCAATCTCCTCCCTCAAAAGGCACGCTAGCCTCAGCTGGGTCAAAGAAATCTTGCCTGCTTCACTGGGATTGCTTTAGGCCACTTGGATTTCTTGGCTACCCTAAATATGTCATAGAAATGCCAAGTCCTGTATATGGGCTAATGTCCCACTGATCACTGATATGGTTAAATAAAGAGAAAATGCTTTAGAGCTAACCTGAGGCATCATATTGAGGATGTAGGAATATGCTTCTCTTACAAAGCATAAACTTGAAGTCAACCTTAACACAGGGAGCCCTTGGGACTAGCTTGTCTCTAATAGCAGCACTTAATAGATGAGCAGACTGCAAAGTCAAATGCTGCTACAAAGACTGAAATGCCTTATATTCCACACATCCCTACATTCCTTTCATGATCTGCTAGACTAGAATCTGTCAAATTCAGCTTTTCTCCCTTTATGAGATCTGAATCATGACATCTGTCCTGATGCCTTTCAAGCCTTGTTTTCAATTGCTCTGAATTTGTTCTAAGGTCAGGAACGTTCTGCACAATTAAGAAACAAGTGAGCAAAGAATTTTGGTCCCTAATCAATAATTTTGTCTTGTAGAGAATCTCCCCAAGTTGCAGCTCTGTGCTAACAGCGTTATTTTAGAGAGCCGCTCCCCAGCAATCCATCCCTCACCCCACATCAACCAGCCCAAGGAGCAGGATCTTCTCTTTCCCTGCCTCGAAGCCGCCAGGAAACCAGCGGGGCAGCCCGCGCTGGCCCGGGGAGCCCTCACGGCTCGCAGGCTGCCCAGGCCGGCACACAAAAGCCATTCCCGGGCCACGGAAGAACGAGTCCCGCCATTCTCCCACCCGATCCTGGCGCCGAGCGGGAGCGGCCGAGCCCCCTCAGCCGCCTGGGGCCGGGCCCGGGCCCTGCCGGGGCTCTCCCGGAGCTGCTCCCACAGCCGCGGGCCGGCCGGGCCCGGGCCCCGCGTGGAGCCTTCCCGCGGCCGCGGGCCGCATCCCGCCACGGCCCTGCCTCCCTCCCTTCCTCCTTCCCTTCCTCCCTCCTTCCCTTCCTCCCTCCTTCCTTCCCTCCCTGGCTGCCTCCCCGTCCCCGCGGCCCGGCCGTACCTCCGCGCGATGCGGTAGAGCAGCAGCCCCGCGGCCGCGGCGCAGGCGGTGACGCCCAGCCCGGCTCCGTCCATGCCGGAGCGGCCGCGCTGCCCCGGCGCTGGCGGTGCCGCTTTGTAGGGGCGCGGCCGCCCCCGGCCCGCCCCTCGGCCCGCGGGGGCGGTGCGTGACTCACGGCGGGGCCGGAGTCGTGCGGCGGGGCCGCCGTGAGTCAGCGCCGCAAAGGCCGAGATCGTGGCGGCGGGGGTGGCCCGGGCCCGGCGCGGCCCCGGCGGGCGGGGGCGGCCCGGGGAGGTCGTGCCTGGCCCGCCGTGCCTGGCCCGGGGAGGTCGTGCCTGGCCCGCCGTGCCTGGCCCGGGGAGGTCGTGCCTGGCCCGGCGCCCGGAGCTCACAGCGGGGACGCCGCTGCTCCTGGGATCGGACGCGGCGCTTTCTGTGTGACAACAGGGACGGGCCCCGGTGAAGGGCGGCCGCCGCAGGCCGGCACTGCACAGAACATCCTGAGCTGGAAGGGACAACCCAGCCCCTGGCCCTGCACAGACACCCCAAAATCCCGGCCCGGGCATCCCTGGCAGCGCTGCCCAGACGCTCCTGGAGCTGCGGCAGCCTCGGGGCCGTGGCCGGTCCCTGGGGAGCCGGGGCAGTGCCAGCAGAGCCTGACACGGCTCCCCTGACACAAATGCTTGTCCTTCCCTGGGGCCTGGCGCTGCCAGAGCCGGCAGAGCTCCGTGTCCGCCCCTCGGCCCCCTCAGCCCCAGCTCGGAACGGGAAAAGGCTCCAAAGGCCGCAGCAGGTCCAGCCCCAGCAGCACCAACACGCTGGAAACCAGCGGGCTCTACAGAGAACCGGCACTGGGCAGGAGCTGTCCCCAACAAAGGAAAGTATTTATTTATTCTGTGATCCCTCAGCACACGCAGCTGGCATCTGCTGGTCTCACAGAACTGGAAACAACTGCTGGTTTGACCATCGTGCTGTGCTTTTATGTGAAAGGAAGAGGTTGAGATCTCTGCAAAATACGAGACTGACCCAGCCTCAAATTGTGTAGCTGTTTTTGTGGTTAAAACAAAAGAAAAACTTCTCAGCACAATAAAGTTGCTTAAAATTCAGGAGTTCCAAGTTATGTCAGCATCATGTTTTTTAAAAGGCATAAATGGAAAAGCTCTTCATAGATAAATATTTGTGCTGGGAGTTACCAGTACCTTTAAGCTTAACTATGGTCGGGCTCTTCACTGTTCCATTTCCATCTGAACAGATTTAACCATGAAAATTAATTCTGCGGAGCAACAGTGAATATTTCATCTTAACAAATTTAAAAGGCACATAATTTTTCCATCTCTCTTCCATTGTTTAGTGCAATTACTTAGGGATTTTATTATGAGACCAAATGATAGGGAAAGAAGGAACAACCCACCCAGTCATTTGGCACACCAGGACCTCCCGGACTAGGAAAAACAGACCAGCTCTGCAGCACAAGTCCCTCCCTTCCTATCAGCTCTATCTGTATTATCAGTCCAACCAGAAGTGCATTGTTTCAAATTTAGTTTCCTCCTTAGAGGAGCTAATGAGGAATTTCTGCAAAGGGCACAATCTCAGTACAAGCTTGGAACACAATTTCCAGCAAACACAGATATTTTGAGGGCTATCAAGGCAACCACAGCTATCTAAAGGGAGGCTGTCAGTCTTACAGTGTAAGGACTTGGGAAATCCTTCCAAAACTAAATTAACCAACACGAGTAGCTCCTAACATTGCAGCAACAGTATGTGTGTAATTTCCATTGAACTGTTAATTTATGACTGGAAACAGGCACAGTCCTGGTAAAGTTCATGGAATCTCTGTGGTCACTTCAGATGGCAGTAGTTTCATCACCTTACTGATAGTGAAGCTACAAAGGGTTTAGTAATAAAGCCTTTACCTACCTTCCACGAAAATGACTTTCTGTAGAAGCTGGAGGAAAGAACAGTGAAAAATTCCTTTAGATTGACTTTGACAAGCAGAGAAAGGTTGTTGGTTATTTTTAAATTCAGGTATCGTTTTGGAAAATGCTACTTCAAATTCTTCCCTCTGGTAATAGGCTTATTCCATACTCAGTGACATCAATGGGATTGCTCACAGAGCATCACCTAAAAATGGTAACTCTTTACAGGGTTTAAGGAATCAAGGGTTAGTGAATTTTAAAATTCTATTAGAGAGAGGAAGGAAAAAGGATTTAATGATACTAATTCAGAAACTATTATCTCTCAATATAGCTTATTAACCCGTTATCAAAATAAGACTAATTCTGTCAGGATTGGTAGCAAAGCTTAAAGACAAAAGCAAACATCCTACAAAATTCTTGATTTCCCATCAGATTTAGGCAAAACAAAATTTTTTTCATTTTCTCTTGCTTTCTCTCTTACCAAGTCCCAGACTTCTCAAAAGGGTTGGAGTTCCCTCCCCCTCATTCTCAAAAGACATCAGCAGTCTACACATTTCACTAACATTTTAGAAGTGAGCTAGTGCACTGGAAGTACAGAGAAATGCTAATTTAGGAAAGCAAATCTCAGAAATATGTTTCAGAGTAGCAGCACAAGTGTCCTAGTTCTCAAAAATAGAAACACTGTTTGACAGTTTTGCCTCCTATAAAGAGCCTGAAGCTTTTGCTGCTCATCGTCTCCATAAAAAAAAAGCCATGTCAATTTTTACTCAACTTTTTCCTATTTTAGCTTAGGGGGAATGTGATAAGTTATTCCCAGGAAGACATAATAGAAATCAGTTATTTTTTGCAGTTTTGCCTCATAATGAGGTACACACACATTCTACTCTTCACACTAAGCTCCTACATCACACTGATGTCAAACATGACCTCAGGTACCAGTCATCAGCTGGGGTCTACTGGGAACAAATGGGAAGGTTTGGATCCAGCTATCAGCTCATCCTATTTCTGCAAGAAAATCCCAGCCTGAGAACTCCACCTGATCAAAGGCAGCCCCAGTGACTCGCAGGCTGTGTCCTGCTGCTCCTCCCAAGCCCACCCAGCATCTCTGCAGTCAGAGCTGGGCACACAGCCCTGCTCAGAGCACGAGCAGCTCGCTGCTCTCACCAGCAGGGAAAGCCAAAGCTGCGTTTTATGCTTTATGCTGCAGTGACTGTCTCAGCTGCCAAAGCAAACACCACTAATGAACAGAAGGGCAGAGCAGGGCCACAGCAAAACACCAGCCTACATGTGAGCTCTAAAACACATCATCCTGCACTACCAGCAGTCATTCATATGCCACACTTTATTCACAAGGTGCTGCTGCAATACAAGTGGTGTGAAGACTGCTGAAATGAAAGCATATTCTAATGTTTTGGAAAGAACTAATCTTAAGTATGCAGGATATTTGATTTATAACTGAAAAGCAAGAATTGTATCATGAGAACCGTTGAAAATCTTTCCTTCTGCAGGGCAGCCACAGCCACTGACTGTCCTTACACTCTCAGGCCTGCACCAAAGCAAGGTCTAAAAGCCACAGCAGATCTGTTCATACCCAGCACCATAACCATGTATCCCAAATGCACAGGGGACACAGAACTGTAATGACATTCTTACTAAGAGCCTCCCACCATCATATTGCCAGTGCAAGAGATGCTGGTGTGCACAGTTCACACCATCAAAACACAGAAACAAGTCTGTCCTACACTGAACACTTCAGGGTGTTCACACAGCAGGGAATGATGCACCCTGAAAAAACAGGTGCATCCACGCCACTCTCAAACTTATTTTGGCACTTAGACTATTACATTCAAAAGCAGAATGACCCAGTTGTAAGGAGACAGTTTCAAATGTCCAAGCCAGTTCTCCTGTTTAAATACAGTTTTAATGAACATCAGTCCAAGAGATCACTTGATAGTATGAGGTACATTCCTTGACCACATATGGCTGTGCTTAAGGAAAAGGACAAACATATAATTAAATTAAATAGTGTAATTTAATTTAGTAGCAGTTTAATTAACATCAAGTTAAAAAAAATCATAATTAACTATTAACATTAGTGACTTGAGACCTTTTAGAAAGCATGAGTCCAAAAGGAAACATCCACAGGTGGTCACAGACTTGTAGTGTTTCCACCAGCACTGCCACCTGCACCAGTCTCTTAAAGGACTATTTGTTCAATGAAGAAATTGGTCTTCAGTCTGTAACAGGAATCCTGGCTCCGCTACTTTGTGTGGTCTTCCAAGAGATACACAATTAGCTCGTAGGTGGACAAGACAATGGCTGTGTTTGGGATCTGCCTGATGAGCTGGGCAAAGAGTCCTCTGTAGAAGGCCAGGTAGCCCTCTTCCCGTGCCACCAGCCGAGCTGTCTGGATGAAAGTCTTGTACTTGGTGCCTTCCTCTCGCAGCCGTGTCCGGATGACCTCTGCACAACAGGGAACCAGAGCCCAGAGTTACCAAGGAGAAATGTGCCAGCACAGGAAAGCTCCTGTGTGCAAACCCCAGGGACACACAAACCTTCTGCAGCCAGGAAGCCTGGACACACTGCCCTTCAGGCAAGAGGAACTAAAGAGGAGCTAAAGAGGAGCTCTCTTTCATGTGGAATAAATAAATGATTTTCTCATTGAAGCTAATACAGATCTAAATGCTTTACTGATGCTCACAGAATCAATATTGCTGCTTCTAAACAACCATACCATTCACATCTATCCAAACAGACTAACACCATTCAGTCCCCAAGTGCTTCCCACAGCCTGATCACAAAATCCCAGAGGCTGTGGGTACTTACCCAGCTGAGGCTACTAGTGAGAACAGAAACATGAGGCAATCAGTTTTTTGGTGGTTTTTGAGTTGTTTTTAAACTAGCAAGTCCCAGTCACCAACCACATGTCTAACTAGGAGTAGTGGGACCAGAACTGAAAATGGCAGTGCTGAAGCCAGAGTAATGTGCACTTGGCCCTTGGAACAACTAAGAGTTTTACAGCCCATCATTTGTCTTGGATTCCAGGCAACAGCTGTTGTACTGCACTCATAAATAGAAGGGTTAACATACCATGAGGATAAGCAATACAGGAGGCACAGCCCTTGGAAACAGCAGCAGCAACCATCAGTCCAAAGAAGCTTGTTGAGGTCCTTTCAGTCCCATTAGAAGAAGGGGGCAGTTTGACTTCCTTTAAGTGCTTTTTTAAACTTTCATAAATAGCAAAGCAGATAATGGTCTCAGAAATGCCTGCATAGGAGGCAGTCAGGCCCCTATAGAAACCACGGATACCTTCTGTCTGGTAAACGTATCTAGCACACTGCAAAGCATTCATTGGTTTGGAGCCCCTCACTCTACAAAACAAACAGAACAGAGCATATCATGAGCAAAGAAAAACAATTAATATTAAAAAGAACCCAAACCTTATGGCTTTCAATACTTTTCTAACTATGAAAATGGTTCTCTAAGTTTTACTCCAAAATTCTCCTAGGAAAGCTGCACAGAGCAGGACCATGATGCTAAAAGTGCACACTTAGCTTTGCTCCTTCACTAATATACACTCACCATTCCTTCAGCTCAAGTTCAATCTAGTCTGTCACAGTTCACACCAAGGCCTTAAAAGACAATAAGCACTGAAGAGACACTGCTCTGTGTCAAACTGCTGATTCCATTTAAAGCCATCCTCAGCAGGCCAAGAGACAGAAGTCTGCTGCATGAGAAATGATCCTTCATTTTAAGAGGCAGCACTCAGTTCAAAGGTGCCACCCTGCAAAGTGCTGGAATTAAGTCTTATAAATTATTTATAAAGTTGTGACTTATAAGATCCTTTTAATCTGACCTAGCATGTCCTTGCAGGAAGGAATTTCCATTCTAAGCAGTCATGTTATATTAGCAGAGCCCCTTATTGCCTTGATATCCACCAGTGACTGTGAAGCATTCAACTAAAAGATATTGCTGTCAAATTCCCTCTGTCTTCTGGATGTGTGGTTAACAGTAACACAATGGTGAAGGAGGCAAAAGAACTTTAAACCACTGCAGCAGATTCTTATTGTCTGTGAGAGGTTTTATGAAATAAATTGCTGTGTCTTCATCCCAATTTGAAGCCAGCACCCTTTCTGTTACAGCTACCTGTGTGACCTGGGATCAGTGACCCTGGCTGGCTGCAGGAACACTCACCTGTGTGCCCTGGGATCAGTGAGCTTGGCTGCAGGAACACTCACCTGTGTGCCCTGGGATCAGTGACCTTGGCTGCAGGAACACTCACCTGAGCTGGGATCAGTGACACTCACCTGAGCTGGGATCAGTGACCTTGGCTGGCTGCAGTAACACTCACCTGTCTGAGCTGGGATCAGTGACCTTGGCTGCAGGAACACTCACCTGAGCTGGGATCAGTGACACTCACCTGAGCTGGGATCAGTGACCTTGGCTGGCTGCAGTAACACTCACCTGAGCTGGGATCAGTGACCTTGGCTGGCTGCAGTAACACTCACCTGAGCTGGGATCAGTGACCTTGGCTGCAGGAACACTCACCTGAGCTGGGATCAGTGACACTCACCTGAGCTGGGATCAGTGAGCTTGGCTGGCTGCAGGAACACTCACCTGAGCTGGGATCAGTGACACTCACCTGAGCTGGGATCAGTGACACTCACCTGTGTGAGCTGGGATCAGTGACCTTGGCTGGCTGCAGTAACACTCACCTGCCTGACCTGGGATCAGTACAGGTGATGCTGCCCAAAGGGACACACTGCACCCTCATGCTCAGCTCCCACATGAGCTCCTGTCACTTCCACACCTTCTGTCACTGCTGTATCAAAGCCTTCAGTCCTCAATACATCTATCCTCATCATCAACCCCAGAACTACAGAGGACTCTGTAAGCAGCAGAGAAAAATAATGCTATGCTGAACTAAAGGTTTACAGTGAAACCAGAGGCTGAGCCTAACCCAGAACTCAAGGCAACTCCCACATCCTTCTCAATAGTTTCTGTGCCTCAAACTGAAGTAAGACACACAGAACCTTTAGTCTGACCACACAGAAGCATGGCTTGAAAGATAGAACTGAGAGTCAGAGAAAAGCTGAGCAAGATCTATCGAAGTACAAAGAGCCTGAAGAAAACCACAAAGGTTGAGTGGCTCCTGCAGCCCCCCAGCAGTCACTCACCTCCGTTCCAGCTGCATTCTCGTTTTCACCATCCATATAGGGTTCATCAGGGAATTTGTGATAAAGGCTGAAAAAACAACACCAGAAGTGCAGCTGAATCCAGGCCACACTATTGCCATGAACTCTGTGCAGTGAGACACTTCTTCCACCAGCTCTAGCCAGAAGTGTCAAAAGCCACACAGGTGCACAGCTCCCAGTTTCATGTTAAAATTCAGGAGGCATCAACCCATGGATTCTTCCTTTTTACACCTATTTTAATATGTGTGTCATGCTCCTAAAAGCTGTTGCAGAAGAGATCCCTTCCTTACTGACTGGTTTTGGAATTCCAGCTCAAAGGAAGCCCGTGGGAACCCAAACCTGACCTGGACTCGTGTTCCCCAGGGCTGTAGGTGGTGCCATTGAGCCGCTCATTAACAGAACCCACCCCTAATTAAGGACTTACTTTGGGAACGGTTATTTTTAATGACCACTCTGGTGACTGAAGATTGAACTAGGGGAGCTCTTCTGCAGTATTTTTCCTACAAGAACAAACTATTTTTCCCAGCCTGGTAGGAAAAATACAACATCCTGAAACAATTTGGCAAAAGCAGTATCAGAAGTTTAATGGTGTTTACTAATATTTTTTCCTTGCATTAAGAGACATGACCAGAGCATTTCAGTTGGAAAAAAACATCCTAAATTAGTAAACAACAATCTAGAAATATTTCTGTGCTGAACAAAAAAACAGTTCCTCTGCAGACAAGGCCAGCTAGGAGCTAGCAAAGTCCCAGTTTTTGGCATATGCCACCTCAGATTAAGTGCACATTTTCAGCACCTGCCACCCACTGGCCTCTGTTCTTGGAACTACAAACACTTACCTGCAGAACCTGCAGAACAGACGTGCACAATGTTGCTGTTGGGCACAAACATGCTGTTAAACTGCTCTTTGGCTTTGGAGTAGCATGCAAAATAGACAGCTCTGTGGGGGAAAAAAGAAGAAAAGCAATGTAGTACAGACAATATCAAATCAGACAATTACTGTTCTATGCCCAGCCTCCTGAAGAACAGAACAATCTCTGAAGAGGCCTCCACATGACCACTTCCATCTGCATGGACACAGGGGTTTTTGTTTTCTTTCTTCCATTACAGTTCCGTGCCACAGCTTGACTTGACAGCCACAGGGCAGGAATATTTTGCTCTGGGAGGCAGCATGGTGTTGCAGACAGCATGAGTGAGCTGCATGGAAAAGCAGAGTCCTGCTGCAGAGGTTACCTGTACACAAGCAGGATTCCCTGCTGCTGGGGGGGACCTCCCACCTACCAGGCAAGAGGCCAGAGAGGGAGTTCACCTCTCTTCAGCTTCCTTTCTAACTGGTTCAGTTTCAGGCAGAGAGCATCTGCCAATATGCAAACTGCTAATGAGTTTTATCATTTCCTAGACAGATCTTTGGCCCTGCCAAGAAGGGGACAGTCACAGGGAGAGACCTCTGAGGTGCTGTAAGATTTCCAAATACAAGCAAACTTTTGCTGCTGAAAGAGGGACACACAGCCTGTCTGGGGAGTGTGGCAGCAATGAGACTCCTTCCCTCAGCTGCACTTTTTCCTTTGAGAAGAATTTAGGCAAGCAATGCTCAGAGAGCAACTCCTCTCCCCTGGCACCTCACGGCTAGGCAGGCACTGCTATGTGTTCAAGGGAAACAGGACATTAGAATAATGCAATTATTAACCCCTACAGCCCTTTCTGCACTGCTTTCTCTTCCAATTCAAGTACAGCAGTGGCTCTTGCAATTATGTGGTACTTAGGTATACTTGGCATTTAAGTGCTTTATTTACTCTGCACCTTCCAGTGTAATAGAAGAGTAAACCAGATTTTTATCAGTATTTCTTGATGTGTACACAGAGCAGAATACAGGCACAAATCTCAGTTTACAGATGGGATAACTTCATGGCCTATTATTTTGAATCACAAATGCACTGTAACATTTGTGTTGGCACCTTAAACATGGCTTTTAGCAACAGTTTAACTATTTACCTTGATGGTGCAACTCCAACCAAGTTTGGACCCAGCCCTCGGAAGAGTGACCTTGGTCCTTCTTTTTCCAGAATTGACCTTAAAATAAAAAAACAAACAAGGAGGGACAAGATAGTATTTGGGTTAAAAGTTAGTTTCTTGTTCTGTCAGGCAGAGAGCCAAAGAAACTACACAAAAGCAGAGTATGACTTGTGAAGCTGTTAGATTTTAATCTATGTGATATACTTCAAAATAAGTGGAATTATACACTGAGTAAAAGCCACTGTACCATAAAATTCAGTGCTCTACAGGCAAATGGATATCAAATGGCACAAGGTTAAAATTTCCATTCTTTGAAAACTGTCAGGAACTGAATTAGTTTCATGGAGAACCCAGTGACAGTTGACTCTGATGAACAAAGAATATTTTAAGTTTTCTCTGTATCTAAGCGATTCAGAAGTTTTTTTTGCCTCCTGTACAGTCCTGCACAGAGAGATGGAAAAAGAAACCCTTTTTCCTTTCACAGTTACCATGGGATGTGCTTTTGCCCCCAAGAAAGCTGAATGTGGCAATCACACTGCAGAGAATGTGAGTGCACAGCGTGCCTGACAGCAGCTCTCTGAACTGAGCTGGCCATGGGAAAAGCATGCGAGAAACTCGGGCTGGCTCTGGGCTCTGTGGGCAGCTCACTGCACCCACCACCACTGCCAGCCTTTCACACTTTGCTCTGCAGGTCACTGGCACTGCTGAGAGAGCTCCCACAGATTTCAACCCAACCTCATTACACAGGAGGAGATACATGAGCTTCTGAAACACTTTTGTTTTCTGCAGCAGAGCTGAACTTTCTGTATAAACTCCAGGGCTGAGTGTTTCCAAGGAGACAGATCCCCCAACTACTTGTTCTTTGTCACTTAACAGTCACGACTGCAGCTTCCAGCTGGGCTAACTCATCAGAATCTTAAATGGATTAGACAAAACCAGCCTGTCCTTCTGCAGCGCTTTCTATCAGGCTTAACCTGCCCTCTGGGTACCTGTTTTCTTTCCATTTACAGCACTTCAGGCCTTCTATACTTTAACTCCTTTAAGTCTTACAGAGCAATTTTACTGGTGGGGCTCTAATGGCTCCTTCCTTAGCTGTACAATTTTCTGAAGCCATGAGGTCCAAGTCGTGTCCAGCTTGGCAATGATCAGAACTGAGAAAGGGATAAAAGAGTAAAAGCAAGGGACTGAACTTCACTTCTTTCTTCCTACATTTGTATTTTCTCAGGTCATAATCAATAGCATTATCTGCTCCTCACAGATGCTGCCTGCAAGAGAATGACAGCAGAAATACTTTGCTCTCACTCCTCAATCCTCTAAAGTAATCAGGTTGAAAACTTGGCAATACACACAGCTAAGCAATTCCTGAAGTGAAATGAAATCAAGATCCCAGTCACCAAACTTAATGAGCTTAATAAATATATTAAAAGGCTGACCCATTTTAAACCATTTCTTCGCTCCCTTAAAAATAAAAGACAACTCCAGAAAAAGATGGGCCCAGAGGATGAATTAAGATCTTTCTGCCTTAAAAGTTTTCACCTTCTTTAGTCACAACTGCCTAAAGTCCAGTGCTGCAAGGTGAAAAGATAGCAAAGGAAAGGGCATTAAAATCAAAGCAACTGGCACTGCCTTATGCATTCAGTCACGAATTGCTCTAGACTCACCTCTGAGTAGACAAAGAAATGTTTGGCAGGGGAAAGCAGGCTGTTTACAATACAGAAACTCAAGTCCCAGAATGACTCCAGCCAGAGAGCTCTGCAGAGAATTTGAATTAGCACTCCAGTGTTATATAACTGTGCAGCTTCTCCCCAGGCAGTCTGCCAGGCGTGCTGGCCTTACATAAAATCATTCAGCTTGCACTGCTGGTCGGTGTTTTCCTTGGCACTCCTGCCACCTGATCTCAGCAGGACCTCTGCATCACCCTGGGGTGCCCAAGCAGCCACACAAACTCAATCCTTCTGAAGGAGGTCTGACCAAAAGTCGATGGTGCTTTTGTATTAAAATACAGTAGCTGAGATTGTCATAGCTGCTGCTAGAACTATTGAGCACTGTTAGATAATTTCACATTTCCTACTCTTTATGCACACACACAAAGAAAGAAAGAGAGCAGCTAGAGCATCAAACACTGTGGTCTGAAGCACTTAAGGCTTTTAACAGAGACTAAGACAGGTATAGATGGGACTGATGCATAATAATAATAATAATCAGCAAAGACAACACCTAATAGCAGAGGAGAGCTCAGTAAGCCAGTGACAGCTGAGAAGATAAAAGCCCCCAGGATCCCCACACATTATAATTTAGTGAAGTGAAACTTGATCAGTGTGTCAAGGAATGGTGAATGAGAGGGGAGCAGCACTCACTTGAGAACACTGAAGAGCCCAGGGGATACAGACGTTGGCCTGACCATTCCTTCCCCACTGATGGTCCCCAGCTGCACCTGGGGGTAGTAGACAGTCCTGAAGGCCAGTTTTGAAGATTGAAGCCTCGTCTTTATCACCTCTAAGGGACAGGTAAAGATGGCTCCAACTGTTCCTCCACACCTGCAAAGTGCAATTCAAACACAAGTCAGATGTGCAGAAGCACAGCCCAGCAATCCAGTCATCCCACACTGTGCACAAGCCTGCAGGACACAGGCAGCTTGGGCATCAGGCAAGGCAGACTGTTCCCATGGCCTGGGGGAGACTGCTAAACACAAGAGTGATACCAGTGCTAACAAAACATCCCTGACTGAGCACGGGGTCATGGCACCATGGAGTGGTCCCATGTCCTGCCACGACTTGGGAGTTGTGCCTGTAAAAACTTCCAAGGCATCCATGTTTCATGTCTGTCTGAAAACAGGCACAGCCTTGGATGGATTTTTCTTATGGGAAGCAGGAAGCTGCCAGATGAGAACGAGTCACTGGGGATTAGGACACTACAGAATGAAAAAAAATAATATAATTCTTCATCATTTCAGTACTTATGATCAAAGAACTGTCTTCAGAAGTAGCTAACATCAAAACTACACTGAGCTAGGCACTCTTAAAAACAATGGATATCAACTTTTTTAGGGGGGAAGGAGGGAAGGAAGCAGCAAGGATGAGAAGGAGCATTGGCAAACAGAATAACAGGGCAGAAAGGCTCCTAAAGAACAGGCCTCCCATACTCTGATAACAGAAGGACAAAAATGAAATACTATACACACATGACCCTATAATAGGGATATATTTATCTTAATACAGTCAGACTGAGCCTCAAAAAAAGCACGTTGGGCCAAGAATATAAAGTGTATGAGTCCTAATTTTCATTTTTATCAGTGATCTGGAAAGTGACTGGTCAAACTATTTCTCTCTCTGCTGCTGTTCCTCTTAGGTAATTGAATGTTCCTTCTGGCAAACTTCATGATTAAATATAATGCTGAGGTTGGCTAAAAGCTACTATATCTACATTTTATTACTCAAACACACTGGGATTTAGGAAGACTTAACTAAATATTCTGGATTTCTCGGAAAGGCATTTACTACAGCTGAACTGACTAGGAAATATTTTCTTTGTTTGCACAAGTGCCAAAGCACGTGATTGCTTCAGAAACCTGTGTTTACGATTTTCCTTAGAAAACACTAGGGGTCAACAACTTGACTCTCTTTGATGTTCATGTGAAAATGCAGTTTTGGTAGTTTTCCATGAAAGGGAGACGAACTTTAAAAAATAACCATACCCTTTTTCTTGTGTATAAAAACCCACACTGCTTGCTAAAGAACATTGCATGCACTAATTTGGGAACAGAGATCCACAGAAGGACATTAATAAAGGTATTAGTGGGTATTTTCTAAAGCCCCTTCCAGACATAGCTACCTTCCTAAACGAATCTTTTTTTAAACACTAGGAAAAGGGCAATAAAAGAATGGCAAAAAGATCCAAGCTGTAGATGCACACCAGCTCATGAATGCAGCTTATTTTGCCTGCTGAACCAATATATTTTATACAAACAGAAACCATTCTCTGCCAAAGCCCCAAGTCCCCACACTTGCGTTAACAGCGTGGCCACCCAGGCTGTGCAACCACAGAAATCAAGGTTCTTTGTGAGGCTCAAAAGAACACTCCAGACCTCATGGCCAGGGAACACAACTTCCTCACCACAGCTTTCAGATTCTGTCCAAGTACGAGCCCAAACTGCTTTTCAAATGCAAATGCATCCACCAGAAGCAAGTGCTTTCATGGAGACTGGGAATATGATTTAACAGCATTGTTCAGTGAGCCCTTGCTCATTCCTCCTCCTTGCTTAAAGGGACAGAAACCTAAACTAGGGACAATCCACACATCCACAATGACAGACACTGAAATAAAGAACTTTGCCTTCATCCCTCTGAAAGCACTTATGCTTTTGAATGTTGACTGAAGTCACTGAGTTGATGATGAAACTCGGTCCACAGCAGCTGAAATTGTGTCATTTGGCTCTGAACCACCAGAGCTCACAGACCTGCTCAGGCCCCTGACCATGCTGGGTACTGAACAGGGCTTGGAGCTGAGCCCTCTGTGGGTCCACACAGCTCAGGAGGAAATGGCTTCAGCTCATCCTTCTCTCTTTTGTCAGCTGCATCTCACATTGCTCACATTTCTCAGAAATGACATTTCAAGGGGAGGAGGCCCATCAGGAATGGCCCCTCCAGCAGAACCTTTCCTTTCCCACAGCTCAGACATCACCTGGAGCAGAAAGTGTTCTCAGGGTCCCCCCCACTGCTGGCTTTCCAACTGTGTCTATCCAATACAGAGACACAGATGTGCAATTAACTCGTGACTAATCAACAGAGCAACTGCAAGTCTGGGGGAACTTCATGAAGGTAATTTGATTTTCTTAATTCCCAATTCATTTATCTACCAATGCTCCACAACTGTGTGTTCAGTCTTCAGTCCCCATTTATTGCACATTAAAATAATAACTTTGACAGTAATAATTCATAAATTCAGAGCACTGAAACTTTATTTTCTGTTTCTGAACTATCAGCTGCTCAGTCTAGTGACTCCTTGCTCCACAAGTTTTAGCTTCTCTGGCACATTCTCTCCCACCTCAGTTGTCTTCTTGACTTCCCAGTCCATTCCTTGCCTTTCAGCCTTTTAGTTTGATAATCCAGTTAATTTATGCAGCCTTAAATATTTAAGTACTTCTGCTAATGTAGATGTAATCCTCTGACATGCAGCATGACGAGTTAGTATCTGCAACACCAGTTTTAACAGCTCAGAGTTTATGTTGCCACTGGAACATTTCAAACAGCAATTCTCAGAGTGTCACCAGGGTGAACACACAATATAAATATAAATATAAATATAAATACACTGCAGATAGTTCAAGCAAGGACTTTGATGCATTGGGCAGCTTTTTCAGATGAGAGGATTTTCCTTTGCATGGGAATTCCACACATCATCCCCTGAAAAACAACACACTGTGCACAAAAGAAACACTTTGTATTCCTAGGATGTTCCCAATGCCTACATCTTGGAAAAAAGGAGAAACAACCTCAGCTACATAAACAGCCATAGACCATGAAACATTCAGGGATATGAAGGATGATATATTTGATTTGGGAAAATTGTGAGCTGCAATCAAGACAAAACCTCCAAGCCCTCATACTGTGAGTCAGGGTTTTTTTGCTGCATCAGTGCAGAACAGTTCCAGAGATGTTAAAGCAATGTCCACTGCACAAGCCTCTTGCAAAAATCCTGAAACAAAGCCTAAATCTCTCCTTAGAGAGATTTAGGACACAGGATAGAAACCCCCTGGAAACAAAACACCATGGCAGAGTATTTTCAACAGGTCAAACATGGTGATATGTGGAGATATGTAATGTACTCTCTGTTAACAGCTGAAGAAAAATAATTTACTTCTATAATGAGAACTTTGTTTAAAAAACATGCAGAGGTCACACATATCAGAATCCAATTCCCATTTTTCTCTTGCTGCCAGCTTTCTATCTCTACAGAATCCACTCCCGAAGTATCAATGACCTGCATTTGAAATAAACTCTCAGCACCCACTAGCACAATTGATAAAGATGCCAAGAATCTTAATTAAGACTTACTTCATCAGTCCATCAGTCCATTGAACTTCATCAGTTCAATGCTGAACGTGAAAGGATGTCCTGCAGAACAAAGATCTTCCAGTGAAGTACCACTGACTTCACCGAGATCACAAAGATGATGGAGCTGCCTGCTTAGAGCAATCACAGCTTACAACCAGCCTGACACATTTTGCTGTGTGTTTGAAATGATACTGATTTTCTAAAACATGCCACGTGCTCCAGCATGACATGCACAGCAGAAACAGCAAAGCAGGTTCTGCCTTCGATGCTTCAGTACTGCATTGTCCACACTGTGAACAAAACAAGCTTCTGCATTCTCGGGTGCCAAAGGAAACTGAGCATCAGAACAATACAGATTGTTCCTAATGCTTTAATGTTATTAATCATTCATTCCATTTCCACCTAATTACGTTATCAGGTATTCCTGTAAGCATTTCCTGTGCTCCTTGAGCTGCCACACTGTTAATGAGGTAGGGAATGCACAGAAACATAAACTAGGAGCAGGGTGAGACAGTCAATCCCAGCACCAACTCCGGGTCCTGGACCACACACACATCTTCAGGTGAACGCTGCTTCTCTGCACTTCACAGATGGAAATATCCCCAAACTGTCAGCATCAGCACATTGCTTAACACTACCACTTCTTAGGAAATCTCTGTAGTAACCAGCATTCCTCCAGCTGGAAAGATAACATGGAGTAACCTCTGCTGCTGCAGCTTTTCCCAAACAAAAACAAACAACAACTGCTCTGACTTCAGCAGGGAAACAGGAAGCCTGACTTGTAAACACACTGGTGTCTGCTGTGCAGCTCGGGCATCACTGTCCTGCTGCTTCTGAAACCTTCCCAGCCCTCAGAGCCATGTTCCCACCACAACACCGAGAGGACTCTTTGCTTTGCTGGTGCTATTGGAAGCCTGAAAAGGAACTAACAGAAACTAAAGGGCCAAGGAAGTCTGTGTCTGTCTGCCTGAATAACCTGGTTAATAGGAAACCATCTCTTTCAACAACTGCAGAGCACTTTGCAACATTCAAGTGCATTTCATCACTCCCAGCCTCTGAAGTGCTAAGCATTCTATTCTGGCCACTAAGACTATCTAAGGCTGGCCTGCCTGCTTTGTGCAAACACAAAGGTATGAATTCCTTTTTAATCTGACACCACAGCCCATCCCCACCTTCCCAAGAAACCATCATGATATGAATAACGCCTCTAGCAAAATCACTTCAAGTGAATGGGTTCCTTTTACTTTCTCTGCAAAAACCACTTTACAATCGAACAAAGCACTGGGATCTTTGCAGAAAGTACGATAAATCACTAAGGAAGATGCTGACCTCCCAGCACTGGACTAAAACATTGATGAGTTTAAAATTCTTATTTATTTATAGTCCGAGGAATTACATGGGGACAGCCAAGAGCTGTGGATGAGCGCTGCTACTATCCAGACAAATTCCATGTGTACACTCAGGTCTAGCTTCTGTCCCAGGCTCCAGGTTCTGCTCTGATACAAGTGGGGAAGGCAGAGGGGATAGAGGACTCCGTGTAGAGTATTCAAGCCAGCAGAAGGGCAGTGTCTTTGAAAAACTTAATATTTGTTTGGCTTAATATTATATTAAATAAACCTACTGTTCGAGGGACATGTCAGAGGAAACTGAAGTATCCTGTTAAGAAACAGAAAATCCAATGGTCTGCTATCAGACAGATTTGAACTAACAGGCTTCATGTTGGCTTCCTAACTTCTGTCAGCTGACAAGCACCAAGGAATATCCTATTACTATCCTATTAGATAATTTAAGCTGTTAAAAAAATAAAATATTTCTGACAAGGCCAAAAGCACACTTAATCTGCACAACAGCTGATTAAAACTTAATTTACACCATTAAATTATCTTCTGAGACTACTATTAAAATACCTGTAATAAGTTAATTTTCGAGGGGTTTCTGGGTTAGGGCTGTTCCTTTTAGCTTTTAACATAACAAATCCAACAGTTTACAGTTGAAAGAAGTGGACAGAGGTGCCCTGCCTTGCCAGGTCATTTCCCCACACGAACCAAGCCCTCCTCAAAGCCCCCTTGTCCCCACTCGGGTCCCCTTTGTGGCGTTCCTGCATTTCGGAGCAGCCCGGGGAGGAGGCACCCGGGGGGATCAGCGAGCAAACCTCCCCTTCCCTGGGACAGAGCTGGGGGACAGGGACAGAGCTGGGGGGACAGAGCCCAGACCCTGCGGGGACAGGGACAGAGCTGGGGGACAGAGCTGGGGGACAGAGCTGGGGGACAGGGACAGAGCTGGGGGGACAGAGCCCAGACCCTGCGGGGACAGGGACAGAGCTGGGGGGACAGAGCCCAGACCCTGGGGGGACAGGGACAGAGCTGGGGGACAGGGACAGAGCCCAGACCCTGGGGGGACAGGGACAGAGCTGGGGGACAGGGACAGAGCTGGGGGACAGGGACAGAGCTGGGGGACAGGGACAGAGCCCAGACCCTGGGGGGACAGGGACAGAGCTGGGGGACAGGGACAGAGCCCAGACCCTGCGGGGACAGGGACAGAGCTGGGGGACAGGAACAAAGCCCAGACCCTGCGGGGACAGGGACAGAGCTGGGGGGACAGAGCCCAGACCCTGCGGGGACAGGGACAGAGCCGGGGGAACAGGGACAGAGCTGGGGGACAGGGACAGAGCTGGGGGGGAACGGGGACAGAGCTGGGGGACAGGGACGGAGCTGGGGGACAGGGACGGAGCTGGGGGACAGGGACAGAGCTGGGGGACAGGGACAGAGCTGGGGGACAGGGACAGAGCTGGGGGACAGGGACAGAGCTGGGGGGACAGGGACAGAGCTGGGGGACAGGGACAGAGCTGGGGACCCTCTCAGAGCCCAGAGGCCCTGCGGGGACAGGGATCCGGGCCGCACGAACCGCGGGTCACTGACCGGCGCCACGGGCCGGGGTTTGTCACAGCCCCGCCGCCTGTCGCGACAGCGCGGCCCGGGAGCGCCCCGTGCCCGCCTGCCCGGGGGTTGGGAACGGGCACAGGAAAGGCCCCGCTCGCCTCCTGCGGGGCCCGGAGCAGCCGCTCCCGGGGCAGCGGCCCCGGGCCCGTGTCCGAACCGCGGGGTCCCGGGCCCGGCCCTGCCCCGGAGCCGCGCACTCACCCCCCGGCGAAGAGGTGCAGCAGCGTGTTCTCCTGAGGGCCGCCCGCCATGGCGGTGAGGGCGAGGACGATGAGGACGATGAGAAGGATGAGGGGGAGGATGAGGGGGAGGATGAGGATGGTGCCGGTGTCACCGCCGGGCCGCGCGCCGAACGGGCCGCGCGCGCGTGACGCCGCCGGGGGGCGTGGCCGGCGGCCGCGCGTGACGTCATGACAGAGTCCGCCCCGCCGTGACGTCACGGGGCAGCCGAAATTGGGTGGCGGGGTTTTGTCCCGGTGAGGTTTTGTCCCGGTGGGGTTTTGTCCCGTGGAGTTTTGTCCCGGTTGGGTTTTGTCCCGGTGAATTTTGTCCCGGTGAATTTTGTCCCGTGGGGTTTTGTCCCGGTGAATTTTGTCCCGGTGAGGTTTTGTCCCGTGGGGTTTTGTCCCGGTGAATTTTGTCCCGGTGAATTTTGTCCCGGTGAGGTTTTGTCCCGGTGAATTTTGTCCCGTGGGGTTTTGTCCGGTGAGGTTTTGTCCCGGTGAGGTTTTGTCCCGTGGGGTTTTGTCCCGGTGAATTTTGTCCCGGTGGGGTTTTGTCCCGGTGAATTTTGTCCCGTGGGGTTTTGTCCCGTGGGGTTTTGTCCCGTGGGGTTTTGTCCCGGTGAATTTTGTCCCGGCGGGGTTTTGTCCCGTGGGGTTTTGTCCCGGTGAATTTTCTCCCAGTGAGGTTTTGTCCCGGCGGGGTTTTGTCCCGGTGAGGTTTTGTCCCGGTGAGGTTTTGTCCCGTGGGGTTTTGTCCCGGTGAATTTTGTCCCGGTTGGGTTTTGTCCCGGTGGGGTTTTGTCCCGGTGAATTTTGTCCCGCTTGGGTTTTGTCCCGCTTGGGTTTTGTCCCGGTGAGGTTTTGTCCCGTGGAGTTTTATCCCGGTGGGGTTTTGTCCCGATTGGGTTTTGTCCCGGTTGGGTTTTGTCCCGGTGAGGTTTTGTCCCGTGGGGTTTTGTCCCGGTGAGGTTTTGTCCCGTGGGGTTTTGTCCCGGTGAGGTTTTGTCCCGTGGGGTTTTGTCCCGTGGGGTTTTGTCCCGGTGAGGTTTTGTCCCGGCGGGGTTTTGTCCCGGTTGGGTTTTGTCCCGATTGGGTTTTCTCCCGGTGAGGTTTTGTCCCGGTGAGGTTTTGTCCCGGTGAATTTTGTCCCGGTGAGGTTTTGTCCCGTGGGGTTTTGTCCCGGTGGGGTTTTGTCCCGGTGAGGTTTTGTCCCGGTGGGTTTTTTTCCCGGTGCGATGATTTATTTACTCCTCTGCAGCACAGCGGCCATCGGGGTGTGTGCGGGGGGTTAACTACACAGCCCGGATATTTTTCCATTTTTTTAAACCTTAAAATCGTGAAGAAAACGTTGAAATCTGCAAAAAGACTCGAGGTTTGTATGTTTTTCATGCGCGTGGGTTTTCAATTGCCCTTGACAAGATGCTTGAACACTTTCCTACCTTAAATTCAGGTCCAGATGTGAACTTCCCTCCTGCCTTAGTGGCACGAATCAAATTCCCAGTCCTAAACACGCCAGGAACTGGAGTCTGACATTTGGGGGTGCACATTCCCACCATTTAAACTTCAGCCTATTCGGAGGGACACAGATTTATAGGTTAAACCCAAGAGATGAAGCAATACCCAGTGCCCAGTGGGGTCAGTGGGGTCTGGGTGCGCCTGTCCTGGACCCTCCAAAGAACCTTTTGGAACTTTGTGTTTCTGTTGGAGGTGATGGTGCTGAACCCTGAGGTTCAGCCTAAGAACGGCCTGAACTGATCTGTGTGCTCCACAAGTAATGATTTACTAAAGCAGAGTCAGGCTGGTGGACAGGAGTTATGGGATCCTTGGTCCATGGACTTAGCTGAAAACAAGGAATGAAAAGTGCATGAAGTGCAAATAGGACCTGAGGCAAAGTTACAGCTCTTACCACCTGGTCCCCATTCCTCCTGGGACCCTGAGGAGCCCAAATCATAACTTGGGCTTGAGATCCTGTGAAATTACCCTTTGTAGAGACATAGAACATATACTTCTGATGTGGGCAGAAATATGGATTTGCTGCTGTAAATACATTAAAGATGCTGGGCCTGTAAAATGGTGTGAAAATGAAGAAATTTCTCTAAAGAATAATCCCACTGGATCGTACAAATGAATGTAAGAATAAAAACAATCTGGAGAGAAGATGACTCAGGAGGGAGCTGGTAACCGGAGCAGGTTATCAGGAGACATAACTCTATTAACACATCTCCTTTGTCTGCCCAAGGTATTGATTCCACCGCCATGTGATCCTTGGAGGCCCCACCTCGTTTTATTCTGTTCCTCTGCTAAGTGAAGGATTTCCTGCTGGGGCCAGGGCAGAGGGGTTTTCTGCCAGCTGGGGCTGGGCGGGAGCAGGAGAATCTGCCTTGAGCATGAGAGCTCCAGGGCTGTGTGCCAGCCCGAGCAGGGGTGTGCAGGGGGCACGGTGAAGTTTAGAACTTCAGCCCAAATGTGCTCTGCATCCTACGGCCCATGAAAAATCAAGGATGGGCAGCAGGAGAAAACAGCCCTAGGGGCAGGGAGGAGCTGGGTACAGTCTGCCCTGGCTGTGTGCGGGATTTACCAGGCCTAAGGTGACATCTTTAAACGCTCAGCTCCTGCAGAACCATCTTTACTCACTTAGTGGCTTTTGGTACTGCCAGAGACACATAAAACCATGGAATCATGGTGTGCTAAGGGTTGGAAGGGACCTAAAGGATCATCTAATCCCAAATTTACCAAGACTGTTTGGGGACAAGCTGCAAGTTATGGAGAGGTTATACATCGCCAGTAAAATAGTTACAGGCTATTTATGGGGATAAAGACTATTTATGGGGATAAAGACTATTTATGGGGGATACAGACTATTTATTTGGGATACAGACTATTTATGTTGATAAAGAACACCAGTTAGCAGGAAGAACTCCCCAGCTGTACGAGGGAGCGAGATTTTGACCAAAAGTGCCCCTTTCCCACCCGGTTTGTGCCCACAGCACAGGGAGCTGAGCTAAAGCTCTCCTTGGCCAGCGAGCGCAGGCTGCGGGTGGCCAGCGGCTCGTGGCTGGATGGCATTCGGTGAGCAGTGAGCCCGTGTGCCATGGCCAGCAGCACCAGCAGAAGACACTGATCTAATGTGCTGCTGAGCTCATTAAGGGGCTCCAGACGGTGTCGGGCCCGGGCAGCCCGGCCCGGGTGTGCTCCAGGCACAGGTTCCTGACCCCAGCGCTTTGCACGGGCCGGGACTCGCTCCTGGAGCTCGGCTCCGTCCTGTCCTGCACGGCTCCAGCCCGGCTCCAGCCTGTCCTGCACGGCTCCAGCCTGTCCCGCACGGCTCCAGCCTGTCCAGCCCGGCTCCAGCCTGTCCTGCACGGCTCCAGCCCGGCTCCAGCCTGTCCTGCACGGCTCCAGCCCGGCTCCAGCCTGTCCCGCACGGCTCCAGCCTGTCCCGCACGGCTCCAGCCTGTCCCGCACGGCTCCAGCCTGTCCTGCACGGCTCCAGCCTGTCCCGCACGGCTCCAGCCTGGCTCCAGCCTGTCCTGCACGGCTCCAGCCCGGCTCCAGCCTGTCCTGCACGGCTCCAGCCTGTCCCGCACGGCTCCAGCCCGGCTCCAGCCCGGCTCGCTCGGCTCCAGCCTGTCCCGCACGGCTCCAGCCTGTCCAGCCCGGCTCCAGCCTGTCCTGCACGGCTCCAGCCCGGCTCCAGCCTGTCCTGCACGGCTCCAGCCCGGCTCCAGCCTGTCCCGCACGGCTCCAGCCCGGCTCGCACGGCTCCAGCCTGTCCTGCACGGCTCCAGCCTGTCCTGCACGGCTCCAGCCCGGCTCCAGCCTGTCCCGCACGGCTCCAGCCTGTCCTGCACGGCTCCAGCCTGTCCTGCACGGCTCCAGCCTGTCCTGCACGGCTCCAGCCCGGCTCCAGCCTGTCCTGCACGGCTCCAGCCCGGCTCCAGCCTGTCCCGCACGGCTGGCCCGGAGGATGCTGCGGGCGTTCACCGGAGCGAGGAGTGAGTGCGCTGTCCGCAGCCGGGATGCCCGGCAGCCCTGCCCGCCTGTGCCTCTCATTCCCCAGCAGAGAGCACTGCAGGAGCAGCGTTAGGAGCAGAGTCACCTGAGAGCTGTGAGACACTGGGCACAGAAGGTTTGGTCTTGTGCAGCCTGACTGCACCCCCAGCTTTGCCTATAAATGCCTATCACCCACCCTGGACTCTTTGAAGATGCTCTGTCTTGTGGCTCCTGTTCCCCTTCACCAAACACATCTCCAAGGAAAGATCAGTTCTAAGAAGCTCAGGCAGTGGATGACTTTCTCTGAAGCCCTGGCACACAAAGCCAGTGCACCTTTTGGGCACCTCACTTGTCTGAGCCAGACAGCAAAAGTACTCCCATCTTCCTGGGCATCATCACCCTGATTTTCCTTTTCCTCAGCCAGGTGAAATGAGGAGCTGTGATTGTTTGTACCTGTTTGCACAGCCTCGACAGCTGCACAGATGTTCTGTGCAGTGGAATGCCCCTCCTTCCCCATTGTCCTTTCCTGGCACTGATCTCAAATTGGGGTCGGTATGGACTGTCCCATCTCCCACGTGCCCAGAGGGACATTGCTAGAGAATCAATCTCCTTCTTGTTTCAGCCATTCACTGGGTTTGAGCTCCTGGGGTACAGCACACTGTGATGTGTCTGCTCCTCCATCCCTCACCTCTGAGAGCTGCAGGTGCAGCTCTGGCTGCAGGAGATGTGGGCACAGCCAGGGAGACCAGAGGAAGGCAGGTTTTGTGTCATGCTGAGAACATATCAAAGCACCAGCAGAGTGGGCCAGATCTGGGAAAACTCTGTGTTCCAGACACTGCTGGTACAGCCTGTTGAGCATTTCTAGGGAATTTCATGAGGATAAATGTGCACATTGTGGCCTCCACAGATCAGACACCGCAGGAGCCACATGAGGGGAAGTTCCTAAATTACTCCCATGCCAGTACAGCACGAACCCAACCAGGAAAGGATTGAGCTGGCTATTCCTGGGACTTGTTTTGTCTGGTGGCTTCCTACAAACTGGAGTAAGGAGTCACCAGCTTGTTCCACATCATTAGCAGCTGGCAGCTTCCCAACCATTACCAGCATAGCCTGGATCTCACCCAGCATCTTTGAGATGAAAGACATTGCAGCACCACCGCACTCACTGTTTTAGCTCCCAGTCCAGCTCCCACTCAAGGCAGTTACTCTTTTTCCACTGCCTGCAGCTGGAGCTGGGTCTGACATTCCTGTAACAGATCTGTCTCAAGTCCTGAGTTAGGTGAAATATTGGTAAAATAGTCCAAAACAACAGATAGAGGCCTGCAACCCTGCTATTTTCTGGCATCAAATTAAAACCAGCAACACAGTCAAGCAAGAACATGAGGAATTCTGTTTCCTTCCTGAAAACACTGAAGGTCTGAACTTAGAGCAGCCAAAGCACCTGGTGAAAGGAATGTAGGAGCCTGCTGTAAGTGGGTGTCTGTGGGAGGCTGACAGTCTTTCCAAAGTGCATCCCTGCCAGGAGCACCATCAAAGAAATCTCTCTGGTGGTGATGAACAGCCTGATAGTGCTCATCCTCCCTCAGAACGGCCGAGGTCGTTGCTCAGCTTTTGGGAGCAGCCTTGGGAGAAATGTATGTCCAAAAGAGTATCCAAAGTCATAGTGAAGAATATGTAGTAGAACACAGCAGAGTCACGTCACTGGGCTGTTCTGTCAGCAAGATTTTGTTGAGGGTACTTTGAGTGATTTAATGGACATCCTAAAGGCTATAAAGTAAATGCATACAGTTTGAATTCCTTCTACCTCTCATTCTGCAGCAAGTGATTACTGACTCCTGTTTCCCATGTAGAAGGATGAGGCACGAGGGCACAAAATGAGCAATGGGGATGAGGCCAGGGCAGACTGCCTTGCCCCAAGGTCAGTATTTGTCTGTCACACCCGCAGCTCCCTCGGTCAGCTGCACTCGGATGCTACAGATGGAGGGCCTGGGTTGTTACAAGACTTGGCCTCTGCTCCTGAACATCTTGTCATTGCTAAAATAGTTCTAGTTCCACGCTCAGGGCCAAGGCTCCAAGCAGCAGCTGTCAGCTTAGACACTGTGTCATGCAGCCACTGCAGGGCAGCAGCCCGTGAGGAACAAGGTGGGCATTCAGGGGAAAGGGAAATGGGTAAAATTATAGCTGGCAAACGACATCTTTTCCACTCTAGCATGGAACTGGATTCACGAGCTTATGGCAGGAAGATGCCACAAAGGCCTGGAGTGTTTTCCCTAGAACAGGAGGTGTGATCAGTGGGAAGGACGGACCGAGAACCCTTGGGAAGCTGTTCAGAGCCTGCCCATGGCCAGCCTGGCTTGTGCTGACTCAGACAGACACCACTGACTGTGGGACAGCCAGCTCTGCTTCTGCTGCAAACAGCAGGAAATCCTGTGGCTTCACTCTCTGGGCAAGGGCTGAGACACCTCTGAAGGAGAGGTGAAAGTCCCAGGGGTCTGTGAGGATCACCAGGAGCCCACAGGAGCCCTCTGAGGGCCAGCACTGCTGAAGTGCAGGGGGTGAGCAGAGCTCCTCCATCCTTGGCAGTTCAGTGCAAATGGAACCTAAAGAGCCAAATAGAGAGTGTATAGTCAGATATAGGGGATATAGCCTAATACAGGCAGAAAGAATCCTGATTTTTGGAGGATTAAAAGGGGATCAATGGAGCAGAGTAGCAGCATCCCTCTATGTGAACCAACTTCCCTCCATCCCCATAGCAAGCTTCTCTGCAGGCAAGGCTAGGATTAATGGGAAACATATGGGAGGAGAGTCAGTGATCCAGGGCTCAGGATGAGCAGCTGAAGCAGAAGGAGCTACCTGGACCCCATTCAGGAGTGAGCTCAGGGACCAAACATCTGGTGAATGGGGAGTGGGCTGGGTGGGGAGTTACAAGGTACAGGGTCCAGTTTGGTGCTTCCCACCCTGCCAGGGCAACACGCCAGTCTGGGAGGAGCGTTCCAGCTCCAGCACAACAAAGGGGGACTCACTAACCATACCCTGCATCTTACACACAACATCTCTTTCCAGCCCCCCAGGTTAAAGTGGCAGAACTGGAGCCATGGCAGAGTCACCAGGGACACTGCTAAAGCCAGTGGGGACATTGCTTCCTGCTGGGGACTGAAGACAATGCTATAATGCAAGTGAACAGGATATTGTTATGTAGCAGAATGAGAGCTGCTTCCAATTTAAACCCTGGTATCATGGTGACAGCTGCATCACCTAGGTGCTCTTGTCATCCCCCAGCTGTAATTACAGCAGAAACATGGTGGGAACATTCTCAGTGTGATGAAAACAGAAATATCTGAATATCTGTTTTCCATGTTCGTAGTTCTCTGCAGTTTAACTAAGAAAATACCTGCAAGGATGAAATATCCTTCATCTCAACAATATCTTTCACCTCCCTGGATTTTCAGATAATCACTTGATGCAATCTTTCCCTTAAAAATAAGGATTGGTTATTTTTGAAAAGGAATTAGATTACTGATGGAATGCACAGAGGAGAGGAGCTCAGTTAGCAAAGGCTCTGCTGTTTTATTAGCTAACATCAGCATAAAGTGCTCAGTAAAATGGCTGCCCATCCCATCACTTTTATTACCTTCCACATGTGCTTTTTTATTGTCATTAGCTTAGCTTTAAACAATCCTTTCCAACCTTTCCTGTGTCTTGATCTTTGCTGTCCTCACTCCAGAATTAAGTAACAAGGTTATAAACCAAGCATTTTCCATGCCTTACTGTGCAAGGTTCATTGGGTCATTCCAGGACCACTTCCTTTCCCTCATCCCTGACACCCTGCTTCTGCCATGAGGTCTGTGCAGGCTCCCTGAAATCATCAAGGCTCTCTCTACAACATTAAAGCTTTGCCTGACCTTCAGATTTATCTCAGTAAATCTTCTGTCCAGCATGGCCTTAAAAGAATCTGCTCTAACAGCCCAAGATGAGGATTAAGTTTTATAGAAACAAAAGCAATAATTGCTACAATTTGAACATATTTTCCCCTGGATTTGTTTTTTATTCAGTGAATGAGGATTTTCATTTAAATATGTTCTGTAAAATTACGAATGGATACAGGAGCAATGAGCCAACAAGGCTCTTGCAATACAGCAATAAACCCCTCAAGGACTGTGTGTCCTATGTTACAGCTTTATGGGCACTGCCTCTTTTCCTATGAATCTGACACTGTCAATCACCAGAGCCTTCCAGAAATCTCCTCAGCCAGCTCCCCCAAGAACTCCAGAATAAGCTGCAATGCCCTGATTTCTTTTGGGACCAAATCTGAACGCAAGGGTCTCTCAAAGCTCAGTCCTTTCCCTTTTTCCTGATGCTAAAGAGCTGCCTCGGTGTCACTGCCGCAAGAGCTTCCCCAGCCACATCCCAGCCAGGGCTCCTGGAGCTGTGCAAGGGCAGACAGATGCTGACAGATGCTGACAGATGCTGACAGATGCTGACAGATGCTGACTTGCTCCAGCTCTGGTTACTCACCTGAGAATGCTGTGCTGTAGGCACAGGGGCAAGGTGTGAGTGGGAAGCCTCTAGGGAAAGGGAACCTCTCCCACCAAGAATATGTGCTTTGTACCCTCTACTTCTCTGCTTTTCAGCCAGCCACTAAAATGAAAACCATGTGAGGGGTGGAGCAGGAGGGCAGGGATTTATGGGTTGTTTTATAGGAGATGATATAAAACACTTTTATGTCAGGTTCTCTGTTGTGTTAATTTCCTTTCTCCTTCTCTTGCTCTTTCCTTAACCACATGCAGGAGAGGCAGAACAGGAGGGATCCAGGCTCTCTGCAGTTACAGAATAAACCTACCTATGGAATGCCTGTGGTCAGTGCCCAGCCTACCCTTTCTGTTCCCATGCCATTTATTGTGGCTTTTGGGAAATAAAACCTGGAGCCAGGGCATGTCTCTGTGCTGTGAGCACGTCAGTCTCCTTGGTTCACCAGCTCTTCCAGCAGCTGTGCTGAAATGTGCCCTAAATGCCACCTTTTAATCTGATCCTCAGGATTCCACTGCAGATTCAATCCCATTGTAAGACCTACACGGCTCACAGTCTAAGGGGAAGAGGCAGGTAAATGAAGGAGAATTTTTTCTGGTTTATGGATTTATAGAGATGGCTGTGGGAGCTGGTAACAGCTGGCTGCAGGGGATGCCAGCGTGTGATCGTATGTTGGCCACTGAAAGAAACAGGTGACTCTGTGGTAATGACATCATTTGATGTAGGTCACACTTCTTTGTCATCTCTGAGACAATGAGGAAAGGCAAAGGCTGAAAACGGGTTAAGAGGGAAGGGGAAGCAGCACAAGCAGATTTCAAAAAATGAATTACTCCATTCAAGGCAAACGGCAGCCTGTTGATATATCTCACCCAGAGGGGACTGAAAGAATGACCTCATGCTGCTTGTCAGATACAATCCCATCCCTCCCATGACTGCCTAATGCTGCAGCTCCATCTGTCTGGAAGCGAGTCCCACTCAGCAGGGCCAGCTTTAGCACAGAGCCAGAGCAGTGCCTGTCCTTCACAGGGCCTGTGTGTTACACAGCCTGCCCTGCCCAAGCCAATTTCCAGTGAATCTGAGAGCAGCAAACAAACACTGGGTCCTGCACTCAGTGCAGAGTGCTTGAGCACTTAGGTGTGAGTTTAGGTCACACTTTATGAACTATGCAAAACCCCTTAATTCATGTCAGTATCACTCCTGAGCCTGAAGGCTCCCACACGAACCCAGCCCCAGGACCGGCCTAGCACTGCCCAAGCTGCAGCCTGCCCTACTGCTTTCTCTGTCTTTTGCTATTCACTTCAATATTTCGACAATTCAGTCATCAACAATTAATTATATTCATTTCAACATTTGTTATTTCATCAATAAACCCAAAAGTAAGCTATCATTGACTAAATTCTGGCAGTCTCTTTGGTGCCAGAGGCCCAGATTGCTGCTCTGAGTTGCTGAGGGGTGTGCCAAGAGCTGCCTGGAGGATCCTTGGGAAACAGCCTGTGCTAAACCTCCTCCCTTGGATGTGTTTCACCGAGCCATCCAGAGCCTCATTAAAACCAAAACCACAGCAGAGAGGCTGCAGGCAGTAGCAGGTGAGGGATGTGCTGGTGCAGGGGGTGTGATGAAAGGGCTGGGCCTCGGCCTGGCCCGGTTTGCTGAGGGCTGCGAGCACAGGCCGAGCTGCAGCCTGCACAAAGAGCTTTTCACAGAGGATTTACGGGGCTCCCTGGGACCCTTCCCCCTGCCTCATCACCCTCATGTGAAGCTATTTTACAATGATGATCTGAAGTCAGTGTTTAGCTGTTGCCCAGGTGACAGCTCAAACACGCCTCACCTCACGGCCTCCCTGCGGCTCCACAGGGCTGCGGAGCAGGGCTGGTGCCAGGCGCTGAGGAAATAAATGAGCTTTGCAGCTCCCCAGGACATCCCAGAGCACTGGAGAGCTCGGAGGAGATCCATCCCCAGCTGGATTCCTGGGCAGGAATTCATTCAGCTCACAGTGCCTGACACAGACCCCAGAGCATCCCCACCCCTCAGTTTCTCCTGCACACGCCTGAAAAACCACGAGGCAAAGGCACCACCCCACTGCCACTGGCACCTCTGGATGGATCCTTGGGAGAAAGACCCTGCTCTGACACACTCTGAGAGTGCCAGAGCCACTCACAAACCTGCAGGACCCTGCTCTGACACACTCTGAGAGTGCCACAGCCACACACAGCCCTGCAGGACCCTGCTCTGACACACTGAGAGTGCCACAGTCACACACAGCCCTGCAGGACCCTGCTCTGACACACTCTGAGAGTGCCAGAGCCACACACAGCCCTGCAGGACCCTGCTTGGGAGTGCCACAGTCACACACAGCCCTGCAGGACCCTGCTCTGACACACTGAGAGTGCCAGAGCCACTCACAACCCTGCAGGACCCTGCTCTGACACACTGAGAGTGCCAGAGCCACACACAACCCTGCAGGACCCTGCTCTGACACACTCTGAGAGTGCCAGAGCCACTCACAACCCTGCAGGACCCTGCTCTGACACACTCTGAGAGTGCCACAGTCACACACAGCCCTGCAGGACCCTGCTCTGACACACTGAGCGTGCCAGAGCCACACACAGCCCTGCAGGACCCTGCTCTGACACACTCTGAGAGTGTCACAGCCACACACAGCCCTGCAGGACCCTGCTCTGACACACTCTGAGAGTGCCAGAGCCACTCACAACCCTGCAGGACCCTGCTCTGACACACTGAGAGTGCCAGAGCCACACACAGCCCTGCAGGACCCTGCTCTGACACACTGAGAGTGCCACAGCCACACACAGCCCTGCAGGACCCTGCTCTGACACACTGAGAGTGCCACAGCCACACACAGCCCTGCAGGACCCTGCTCTGACACACTCTGAGAGTGCCACAGTCACACACAGCCCTGCAGGACCCTGCTCTGACACACTCTGAGAGTGCCAGAGCCACTCACAACCCTGCAGGACCCTGCTCTGACACACTGAGAGTGCCACAGTCACACACAGCCCTGCAGGACCCTGCTCTGACACACTCTGAGAGTGCCACAGTCACACACAGCCCTGCAGGACCCTGCTCTGACACACTCTGAGAGTGCCACAGTCACACACAGCCCTGCAGGACCCTGCTCTGACACACTGAGAGTGCCAGAGCCACACACAGCCCTGCAGGACCCTGCTTGGGAGTGCCACAGCCACACACAGCCCTGCAGGACCCTGCTTGGGAGTGCCACAGTCACACACAGCCCTGCAGGACCCTGCTCTGACACACTGAGAGTGCCAGAGCCACACACAGCCCTGCAGGACCCTGCTCTGACACACTGAGAGTGCCACAGTCACACACAGCCCTGCAGGACCCTGCTCTGACACACTGAGAGTGCCAGAGCCACACACAGCCCTGCAGGACCCTGTTTGGGAGTGCCACAGCCACACACAGCCCTGCAGGACCCTGCTCCTGAGCCACAGTCACACACAACCCTGCAGGACCCTGCTCCTGAGCCACAGCAGCAGCTGAGCTGCAGGAGCCCGGCTCACGGAGCCCTTCCATCCCTGCAGGGGCTAAAGGAGCTGCAGTGGAGGCTGTGGCAGGCACTCAGCAATCCTAATCTAAGTAACTCACTGCAGTCACAGGAATATTGTCCGGGTAAAGAGGATTCTGTCAGGGCTGGTGTCCCTCCTACACCCTTCATATCAACTGTGCTCATCTCCCGAGTCAAAACACAGCTCCAGCCTGTTGCTGCCTTGCATGTCATGACCACAGGTTTACCTTTCCAAGCCTGTAAACTGCATCTCATAAATCACCAGGGACCCTCGGGGACTGGCTGGCAGCTCTGTGCTCCCTGCACTTTGGAGCCCTGCCTGCCTGCACGCCACAACCACATTGAGATGTTCCACATTCACAGGCAAGCCACAAAAATTCTGTCCCAATTCCCTGATCCGTGGCTCTTGTCAGGGAGGAGCAATGCTGTAAAGCTCTAAGGCAGCAAGGAGGCTCTAGCATGGCACTGACTGAGGTTATGGTCTAGTGAGGTTTCACCAATGTTGACACAAGAAGTGTTTATGGGCAGTGCTCTGATGTGAGGTGTGATCCCCTGTTCTGTCATTTATCCACCAGGAGCAGCCCCACAATATGTCAGGAGTGCTCTCAGTCTCCAAGTAAAACCCAGGAGTGGGAAGGAGTTCACACAGTCCCCCTTCCAGCTGCAGACAAGCTGGCCCAAAGTATCATATATTGTCCATTATCAAAATACAAATTATCACCCTGATGTTGCACGGGGAAAGGCATCAGCTTTGCTCGTGACTCTGCCTGCAGAGGCTCCAGCTGCAGCAGCAGCAGCGAGGCTTCAGCAGGCAGATAATGCTGGTTTGTCCTTCCTTTCAGCTCAGTCTTGCAGCCACCCAGCACCCACTGGTACCTCAGTGCCAGGCTGAGCCTCAGCCCATGCTCAGCTCGGCTCTGACAGGGCCAGTGAAGGTGAGCCTGTGATGTTTGGGACCCCGTGCACTCAAAGGGGCATTGAAGCCCATCAGGAAGGGATAAGGTCAGGTATTTCCTCTGGGCTGGGTGCCCAGCAGCTTTGGAGCATGGGAGGAAGAGATTTTCCAAGGCCTCTTCAGAAAGCGGGGCCGGTGCTGCTCTGGCATGGCGGGACGAGAGAAGTCTCTTGCCAAGCCCCTCTGGAGCTGATCAAACACTTTGGGGCACCTCCTTTGTGCCGAGAGATGAAACCACTCCTCTCATGAATCTGGGTGCCCAATGCCAAGTTTAGATACAGTCTAGACGCAGCAGGGTATTTATAACCTTGGCACACGGCGTGGCAGCCAGTGGGGTATAAACAACATTCAAAAACCATGAGGCACAAAGTTATTTATACATCAAGTGCCGAATGCAGGTACCACAGCCCCAGGACAGGAGTCACAGCTTGCTGGGCAGAGGGAGAAGCTGCACTCTCAGTGGGAGAGAGGGTTTGAGAATGGGACACAAGAGCAGGTGAGATCTAACCCTGAGCTCCACTGACCACATCTCACTGGGAGTTTTCAGTGTTCAAGAACAAATTTGAGTTTACCTATTGCCGCAAGAAACTAAAACGAGTGAGGAGCTTAATGGCTCAGCCATTACCTGAGATGTAGGCAAATCTCCATTCTACCACGACAGCAAAAACATCCATATTCAGCAGGTGAAATTCACAGTGAAGCTCTGCTGCCAGCTTGACACGAGTGAGTGGCAGCAGCTCTCTCCCAAGTGTAAGAACTGACTGATTCATGACAGTAACACAAGTCAGGATCTCTACTGCTCTGAGTACAAGAGAACATGAATGCAGTGAGCCTGCAGCTGCCCAGGCGTGGGGGAGTAAGGCATTCCTGAATAGTCAATCTCTGCATCTCCTTGCAATTAATTCAATTTTATGCAACATAGGTGCAGTCCACTGTTCAGCAAGGTTTGGGTGACATTGTCTTGAGCTGACAATGCAGATAAAGATCTAGTTGAGAACACAGAAGAATTACAGAATGATTTGTTCTGGAATATTGGCCTGTTTATGGGTAAAACTGATCTCCTTGATCTCTTGGACTGAAATGGGATGGAAGTACAGTTTTTTGCCTGGGAGCTGGAGCTTTTAGCCAGCTCCGGCTTCTTGTGGAAACCACATACCACTCTACTCTACTCCATAGAGAAGGCTCAAGATGATTTTATTTCCATTGTGGCCTTGCTACAGGAATCAGGTAAGGGTTTAGGTGCTGACACTTGTCACCAGACAGTGGCTCTGGGGTGTGTTACCAGCTAAGTCGTGTCTGGTGGCTACTGATGTCCCAGGCCTGTGAAACAAGGACACCCCGTGAGACAGCCTGGCGGGGACAGAGGGATGGGGTCGAGTCTCTGATAACAGGGTGAAGGAAGTTTCCATGTCAAATCTTCCTTCAGCCCTACAGGGCAAGGAGTGTCACATCAAGAGCCTGGACACGACTGCTCTTCCCTCTCCTCTCTTGTCTTGCTACACAGGGTTTTGGGTTACTGCCTCTGGGAGGGGAGAACCGGTTCTGCAGGTCATGGTGGGGGAGCAGCAGGGGAAGAGTGAGTTTGGACTCGTGTGGCAATAAATACCCATCTGTGTCCTTTGTGTGACTTACATGTCATGAAACACCTCAACCTTCCACCCGGAAAGAAATTTTTACAGACATAATTGGCTTTAATAACAGCTTGCAGAAACATGCTGCTTTCTCCTGGGAATCCCACGCACTGGGCAAACATCTGACCTACAAACCTCAGCCCCGAACACAGAGGTGTCACTGTCACTCAGAGATGGATTATCCCAGCAGAAAGTTACTGCCCAAATATTAGCTCATCCTAGAAGTCAGAGAAAGGTCAAGGAGCTGAGTCCTGCAGTGCAGTTCCTAGGAAAGTGTCGCTCCTCCCTAGCAGGTCCTCAAGGAGGCAAGGATGGCAGGGCTGTGCTTTCAGGTGTCTGCTGCCTCTTCTGGAAAGTGAATCTAGGCCTTGGAGGGAGAGGGGAACACAGCACAGTCCAGGGACTTACAGATCTTACCAGGAAACCTCCTGGTGTGATCTGTCAGCACAGCCTCTCCCTGTGCCCATCTGAGCTGGGAGAAATTTTATCAGCCCAGGCACTTGGGCTGGATTGAGAGGGAACGAAGTGGGCAGCACAGCGAGCCAAGCTGAGGAATCCTACACAGTATGTGGGCAGCACAAGAGACCTTTCTCTGATTTTGAATCTGTGTGTTCTGCTGGACCATGGCTTCCCTCACAGAGAGGAGGGTTCTCGGCAAAAATTTGCTTACTTGTTTTGCAAAGCCCGTCACTTGTGAGTTGATTTCTCCCCGTTTGGAGTGCAGACACTGGCTCGTGATAAGGGGATCATTGTTGAGCAGTTATAAATAGCTATCAGACACGGGCCACTAGGTCTGTGTTACTCACAGCAAATGTGTCAGCCAGAGTTCTTCCCTCAGGAAACTGCATTTCCCACCCTTTGTCTGTCTCACACCCTCCTCCCTTCCTAGAGGTATCTGAGGTATTAACTCCTCTGTCTCCAAACCCTTTTCCTCTCCAGTTCCCACTCCCTCCCCTTTCTCCAGTATGGCTGGTGAGATTCAGACTTCACTTTAGTGAGGACACCCTTCACTGGGATCCTGTCCTGTCAGCACGGTTTGAAAAGTGCCTTCTGGCAGAACAGGGACGTGCCTGGCCAGCGCTGCACTGGTGACAATAATTAGTGTCATTTAAGCAATAAAGAAGCTACAGTGAGGTCGTAGCAGTGAGTCAGAGCAGACAGAAGTGAATAAGGGATGGAAAGTCACAGCACTGAGCTGCTCAGGACAAAGTGCCCGAGTCTGGGGAAAAGATGTACCCGAGTGCACAGGGCAGTGCTGCCCCTGTGGCGAGTGCCCCTTTGTCACAGTCCTGGCAATCTCAGCTGGGGACACAAAACTGAGGTGAGGCCATTTTTAGGTAGCAGTGAAAAGGCTGGAAGGGTAACAATGCTGTTCCCTAAGAGTGAGCTGAGATTACAGAGAAATTAATGGCACACAATTGTCTTTATAGAGACCCAGGAGCAGGTGAAAGGGAGGGCAGGGTTGTTTTTCTCTGAAGGATCTATACTAGCTGTTCTCAGAAGTTACTGAGCAGAAGACTCAATTACACAAGTTCCTAATATAGCAAGTTATATGATCATGGGCTATGTTTTTAAAAATTTTGAGTCACCCATTTGTCCACTGCTAATGGTAAAGGTCTTTACTCTGTGGAAACTCTTCCTACTAGCGATTGAACTGACTCAAGGGAACATTTATTTTGGGAGACTGTCCTTTAAAAAGAAAACAGGATGAAAAAAAAAAAAAAATCATCTCTGAGCATTATCCACGTTTATCCACGTCTTAAGTGAACTGCTTCCTGTGCAGACAGAGTAAGGCAACCAGGCAACACCCAAACCCAGCAGCACCGTGTGGTGGTGAAGAGAGCTCTGGACTGGAATTCAAAAGGCTGTGGCTCAGTTCCCAACTCTGCCCTGGCCTTTTGCTGCCATTCAGCGAGTGAATTCATTGCTCTGTGCCTCAGTTTCCCTGCTCTCTAACAGGCAGTGATACACACATCGTTAGGGGTCTGCTCCTGAGCACTGCTAAGGTGTTCAATATCACTTCTGGAGGGCTTGCCGAATTCAGCCTCAGCTCATCCCTTTCCTAATGTGTTTGCTGCACTTCATTCCCCTAAAGGATCCTGTACTTCAAACATTTTCCTTAGAATAAAAGCGGGGGGGGGGGGAAAGTATACTAATAAGTAAACAAACCACAGCTCCATCAGCCAGGAAGAAGAAACAAAATAAAAGTGCAGACAAAGAGACATTTGGCTAGGTGACATCCTGCCCAGCAAATTCCTAATTGCCCAAGATGCATCTTGTGAATGGGAGCGTTTTGTGTGCTCCTGTGTTGAGTTTGGGGAGCAGGGGGAGATGGAAACCGCACAGAAATGAACTCCTGCAGCTGGGGAGGAGGAGGAAGGTGACCCCAACAGGCAGCCCCCCCTATTTCATCCACATCCTCCTGAAGGCAGCGGGGTGAGGCTGGCCCTGGGGTCGGTCTGTCTGTCTGTCTGTCTGTGGCACCCCGAGGTGTGTGGTTTCAGATCCTGTCTGCCCTGACTTCTCCGGAGCAGCACTGAAAGAGAGAGGGAGGGAAAAAGAGAAGCAGCTAACCCCAGATCTCTTTAAGGAAGTCAAAGGCCAGATGTTCCTTGCTTCCTGCCATTGCCTGTGGTTGAGGTTACCCTGTCTGGAGCTCAGATGTGAGAGACTGAAACTCCACTGGAAACTCCCCCAGCTCGGTGCCTGCTCCTCTGCAGCAGCACCTGGCAGCAGAGCCCCCAGAGCCCCAGGGAGGCTCTTTCTGCCAGGCTGCTGTGCCTAAGGTTCAGAAAAGGTGTTCTCCTCTCAAAACAGAAGCTAGCTAAGCAGGACATCAGTAAAAGTGTGCTTTGGACTGGTTTTAAAAGAAATATGTCAAAAAACATTGCTTCCTTCAGCCCTTTATTCTGAGGCACCAGGATGACTTGAAGATATTTATACAACAGAAGGAAAGGTGCCTTTTGGGCTCTGCCTTTATAGGTGGTCAATGGCATTGACACAGAAGTGATATTCCCCTTTCTACCCAAATGAAATATTTTTGGCAGAAGAGAAAATTAAATCATTCTCCACACCCTGCCTAGCGATCTCTTTTCTGTCTTGTTTCACTACACACAAACATTCTCACTCCCCTTTGTGATGCAGGTGAATGAAAGAGCCACAAAATGCATGTGCTTTGTTGTGGTGTGGAGCAATGAGAAGGTTATTTCTTTAAAAGTTGGGAAGTTTCCTATTGGCAGGATGTCCTGTGCTGGAGAATGCTCCAGAAACTGGAGGATGTATAGAGCCAGGCATGAAATGTGTATATTTAGTAAATACCATTATATTAGATCATGTTTCTTCACATTGCTCCTCTGTAACTGGCTGCATATGAACAAAACAGGAAAACAAATACAATTGTGTCTACTACAGAGCAGAAATTGTAAGCAGGCAGAGCAGAAAGCGAAGCACACCAGCTGCATGGCAGATTTTGGCCCCTGCTGAATAAGTGGAGTGTGTCAGATGGGCCAGCATGAACACACATGGCCAACAACTGCTCACAGGTCTCCTGAGATCAGAGCACAGCAGCTACTCCAGAGCAGCTTGGAGAGGCTGGGCAAGTCTGCAGTGAAGTGGAACTAGAAGCAGGACATAAACAATTTATCTAAAATATTGACAAGCTAATAAACCACATTTGTTCTTTCCCTGTGGGTAGAGAACTCTTTTTTTCTGCTTGAGACATCGAGAGGGCAGCAGTACCAGTCCCAGTGAAAAGATGTGCAGTGGCCAGGGGTGAAAGCACTGATCTATTACGAGCAGGGTTTCTCCATGCAGGTCGGGGCCTCAAGGCTGCTCTTCCCTTTCCTCCTTTCCTTGCACAGGGCACTCTGTCTTTTATTTAATTGTGCTGTAATCCTGCTTTGTTGCAGCTGCTCTGCAGAGCCCTGTGGGCAGCAGGGCTGTGTGTGCTGGGGCAGGAGCAGGGCTCTGCCTGTCTGAGCCCTCTGCTCTGCTCCTGGGCACTCACAGGGGCTGCAGGAGGATCTCACCCCTCAGCACAGGAGGGAAAGGAGGAGGAGGAGGAGGAGGAGGGCAGAGCCAGGGTGTGACAGGGAGGATGAGCATGAAGTGGGGATGAGACACAGAGGAACAAAAGCAGGAGGGAAGATGAGCAGGAAGAGTGAGCCCAGGAGCAATTGCTCCAGAAAGGCTGAGATGAACCAGTGTGAGGGACTGGGTCAATCCACCCGTGACAGCAATCCAGGGATGTCAGCAGACAGATGCTGTACAGCTGGATTTGTTCCCCTCAGAAGTGCCTTTATCTGCTCAAGCACAGGCAGCCCCTGGCCTGGGGAGTGGGACACTCGTGTGCCCTCCTGCCAGCTGAGATCCTGGAGCTGTGCCATCCTGAGATCCTGGATGTGCTCACACATCACACCTCTCACAGACCTGGGGATAGAAGGGCATGAAACATTCCTGGTGTCATCCATCATACTGATTTCTGCCACCTCTTTAAATCAGACCAGTGGGTAAGAAATAACAGGACTCCCAAGACAGCACACCTCCACTGAGGTTCCTGCTCATTCAGCTTCCTTCCAGCAGCACTGACAGCCACCTCTTGCTGGGGCTGTGTGCTGTACCTCATACCAGTGTGTCCATGTGACCTTAAGGAAGTGATTTGTTAATTAGGCATGACATTTTCAACCTATGAAGTCTACTTAACAAGCATGAACTATTCTGCTTTCAAGTGGTTTTGGCTGCAGTTCACAATAATTAGGGGGATTTTCCATGCTTGTCCTTCTCATTCTAAGCAAAGCTGATTTTTCTGCCTCTGATGCTTGGCTTGGGGGGCATTTGGCCACCAGCTCTGTGCAGGAATCATCTGTACATCCAGTGATCTTAACTTTGATCTTAACAACTGCAGATTTCTGATAGTCCCCATCACTCACCTCACTTCCCTGGTGACTTATTCATACCAAAAAGGAGCCAGTTATACTTCTGTAATCCCCAGGAAGGCACCATCAGCTTTAGACCAGAGTGAACTAGAGCAGCATTGCATCCAGTCTCCCGAGACAGAACCTTGGGTCTGATCCCTCTCGTGTTGAATCATGAACCATCACAGTCACAAGCAAAGCAGGGCAAATTCTTTGGGGTCTGTGTCTTCTGCAAACATCCTACTCTGGCTGGCTTGTCTCACACAAAGCAGATTGGCTGTACAGGGAAAATAATCATCACAGACATTTCCTGTGTCAGTGGATAATAAATCCTGGCCAATTCTGTGCCACTGGGAGGGAAAGGGTAATCCAAAGAGCCACGGGAGGAAAGTAGCACCATTGGTTTTCACTGCCATCTGCCTGGGGCAGAGCTGACCCCCAACATTCAGGAATGAATGGGTTAAAATGTTTTTCCTGGCCCAAAATCACCTAAGGAGCTCAGGCAAAATCTCAGTCTAAAGTCATCCTCACCTTCCAATCCTTCGTGTCCAGGACTGACATGGGCTTCTCTGGACCACAAGTATTTGGTAGAGGTTGATGCAGTTTGGCCTTGAGTTTAGTGATGGTGACACAAACCATCCCCACAGCCACCGAGTCCCTGGGGGTAACACCCCACTCTGAACAAAAGCTTGGTGCTGGCCTTGGCAGAAGGGAGACAAGAGCTCGGAAGACTCAGATAACAACTGGTGCAAATCCCAGCCTGGGCTGGATGAGGCTGAGCTCAGCCAGATATTTTCATCTCAGAACAGACTTTCCTTCCATGAGCAGCCTGTTTCCACTTACAGCAAGACAGGGACAATGCAGTTTCCCTCTCTGAAGGGCAGGAAGGCACCAAGTTAATTTGTGTTTTCTTCCTGCTCCAGGATTAGTGAAGAGCACCATGCTGAGTTAGACCATTCTGACCCAAGGGTCTCTAACACCCATGCTAGCACTAAATTCTTTCCGTTCTCCTTGGACTGAACTTCAGGTGAGCTGAAAACGTTGCACAGGTGGCATTTCCAAAACCAGGGGAATCAGTTCCAACTGTCCTTGCCCTGAATGCTCCAGCAGAACTGGTGTTAAATGCATGACTGTCAGTGTTTAGTTCTGCTGCTTGGGACCCACAAGCAGAAAATAAGAGAGAAAAGGCAATATAAAAAAAGCAATGTGCAGCATGAACGTAACAGAGCTGCTGTGATGCTCTGATGCAGACCTGAAGTTGTCTGGGAGCAGCAGTTAAAACCTTTATTTTAAAAATTAAAGAGTCATGTAATCCAATGAATAGGTCTTTCCAGGACTGACTTGGAGTGGGATAACACTGGGAAGATGGGAGGGTGCTGTTTCTGTAAGCACAGCTTGCAAAGCCACCAGACTGACAGGAAGAATCGCAGTCAGAATGTGAAGGAGCAGGGGGAGGCAAGACCACAATCAGCCTGGGGAGGTCAAAGCACCAAGAAGTCAACCCAGGCCAGGGTGGAATTGGAATTGAGACGCTGTGTGTGCCCAGGCGGATCTTGGAGGCTGCCCACAGCTCGGTGCTGCCCAGCTGTGAAATGGAGATGACAGGGGCATTGTGAGCCCCAGCTCAGCAGCGTCTGCCAAGCTCCCAAATCCGCTGACGGAAGTTGCTGCGCGGCAGGAGCACAGGGCTGTTGTTTTTTGAGTTGGGTTTTTTTTTTCTTGAAAACACTAAAGAGATGAGCAATTGAAAGAGTAACCAGCATAGTTCACTGCCTCTTTAGAAAGGCCTGGTGGAATCCCAGCCAGCAAGGGAAAAGGGCTTGCGAGGGAGATGAGAAGAGTTGCTGACGCCAAGGCCAGAGAGAGAGTTCTGGCACAAGGGTGGTAAAAGCATCCATCCCTCTCACACTTGCCTGTGAGGAGGGGAAGGAAAAATTAACAAATAAAGGAAAAGAGAGGGAAAAAAATTAAGGGAAAGAGGGAGAAAAAAGAGAGAAAGAGAGAGGGAGGGAACAGCAACCCAACGTGGTTGGAATAACTCAGCTCACTGTAGCCTGTCCAACAACAGCCCTGGCGGATCATAAAACAGCCTCTCACATCCATGTGGTTTTTGCTGCTAGGAGACAAGGTACAAAACACACAGCCTCATGCCGGGCTCTATAAAACCTTATATTCCCCCTCAGACCCAGAGTTCATCTGAAGAATTTGCATCACCTAATTAGAACCAAGTTTTAAAAAGAATCAAAAATAGTAAAGTAGAAAAAAATGAACAGCCCCTTTCCTTTCTTTGCCCCCTTTTTGTGATTTCAGTTACCATAAAATTTGAAAATTACCTTTCTGACTCTTTTCCAGGCAGAATTTCCACACAGAGGCTTTGCTGGCAGGTCTTAACTACAGAGCACATGTGAAGGCTAAATCTCTTCCTCTCCATGGTGCCCAGCCAGGTGTGCCCCATTCTCCTGCCTGCAAGGTGAGAGCTGCTCACCTGAGATGCTCAAGGAGACCTCAGCTGCTCTTGGCACCTGTAGGGTTGTTTTTCTGCACACAGGATGGGAAGCCAATCTTTGCTATTGCAGATGCTGCAATAATGTTTCTCTTCTATTTGCATTCTTTTTATATCTTTATATTCTCTTTCAGTTGTGCACTGGGATGAAACGTGCAGTGGCATCGTCTCTTTGTAACAAAGACACTCCCAGCTTACCTAAGGAACTTTAGCACAGAGAATTTCCTCTGTGTGGGAATGCACAATCCCTGCTACTCCAAATTCCCTGGGCAGTTTCCTCTGTGCATCCTCCTGCTAACCCTGTCCAGGGCCTCCCGTGGCTGCTGCTCCTCAGGGGTGTGAAATGTCCCCAGCCCTGGGCTGGCCAGGAGCTGCAGGTGCAGCCTGCTTTGTGGCTGTCCCTGGTGCCACCGGTGAGCCCAGGGAGCAGCTCTAGGGAGGAGCTGCCTGCCTCACCTGGCATCTGCCTGGGCACTGCAACCAGCACAAACCATGGGCAAGCCTTGCCTGCCCTCACACGGAGCCACAGAACCGTTTGTTTTGGAAAAGACTTCTGAAAGCACCGAGCTAAAGCGTTCCCTGGTGCTGCCAGGCCCACTGCTAACCCGTGTCCCCAAGTGCCACATCCACACGGCTTTTAAATCCCTCCAGGGATGGAGACTGCGCTGCTGCCCTGTGCCAGGGCTTGAAAGCCCTTTTGGTGAAGATATTTTTCCTAATAAACAACGTAACCATCACCTGGTTCAACCTGAGGCTGTTTCCCCTTGTCCTGTGCCTTGTTCCCCGGGAGCAGAGCCCGACTCCCACGCCAGGGCTGTCCCTGGCTCTCTGCCCATGTCCCCACAGGGTATTGCTCCTGCTGGGATCCCACAGAGGGGCTCTGCCCAGGGGACACGCTGTACCTGTGCCTTTGGGTTATGTTTTGCTGGCAGAGGCTGTGAGCAATGCTCATTCCTAGCGCCTGTATCACGGCCTGGCTTCCGGAGAAAGCAGCTCCGGGTTCCTGGCAGGGAGGGTGGATCAGCCTGGACACCCTGGAGGATGCAGCTGTATCCTCCCCGCCAGGCTGCACTTGCATTTTCCTCAAGCAAGGGCTGCAGCTCCTCTCCTCACAGCCCAAATGAGCCCTGAGCTCCTGCTGTGCCTGCCCCACACAGGGCCCAGGTTCTGGCAGGAGAGAATTGAGCACATCCTCCCTGGCACAGCCACTGGCTGCAGGAGCTTTGGGCTGTGAGAGAGGAGGCAGCTCCTCAGGGGAGGGATTGCTGTAACCTCTGCAATGAAAATCCACCCTCAGCCCCTCAGCAGGCACAGACAGCAGCCAGGAGCTGGGCTGGAGGCACTGATGTCAAGGAGAGCTGGTGGACACTGTGTGCGTCACTGCACCGAGAGGAAAATGTTATCTCAGGGAGGGAGAGCAGAAAGAAAACAAGGATCCCGAGGATGCCGTGCTCAGAGGATGAGAGGGGAAAGAGGTCAGTTCCTGGCAAGCAGCTCAAAACAAACCCATTGTTCTGAGACTGCTGCCCCTCTTTCACGAGAGTTACCTGGAAAATCCATCTGCCCCTTCCCCCTCCCTTGGCCATCCCTCTGCCCTGGCAAGATGTGGAAGGTGGTGAGGCAGCTGAACTGGCACCGATTCCTGGCTGCTCTCCCTCACCTTCCTGGGGAAAAGCAGCAGCTCTGAGCTGGTGTCGGAGGAGGAAGCGTGGCCTGAACCAGGGAACGCTGCAGGAGAACCAGGCAGCCCTGGCACTGACACAATTTTTGGCAGAAGCACCCATGGTAGGACACTCAGATTCTGAGATTTGTGTGTTTTTTTCATGGCCTGTGTATATCTGCTCTGTGGGTTCACCAGCCAGAGCTGCCCTGTAGTAACACACAGCAGGATTAGAAACCCTACCAGCCCAGACACATGCTGCTTTCTGACCTCCACACTTTTCCCACTACCAGCTGTCACCTTCTGGAAAGGCTAAAAAGGGACAGACATTTTTCTAGAAGAATGAAAAAAAACAACATCCAGCCCTTTGTACGTCAGGAAAAAAGTCCAAATCTTTTTCTTGTCTCAACTCCAGTGAAAAAAGTCTCTTCTGGGTTATCTTATTCCAGGGCTTATCTGTAAGACATTTCAGTTCTGAGCAGAGCTCCTGTCCTGGATTTTGCAACCTGATGAAGACTTTAGCCTGGCAAAATGATGCTAAAGCAGGATTTTCTGTCACATCCAGGCTGCCCTTGCATGCCAGCACCAAACCCTGCGTGGTGCCAGAGCAGGAGGCTCCACAGGTGCACATGGAGCACACAAACCTTGGCACAGAATGGTTGTTTCAAAAATTCCTTGAGACCATAAGGGCAGAGAAAGGACCCTGCAGAGCCCAGTGGTGCACAGAAAATGAAAATATTGTGCTCCCCAAAATGCTGCTGTGGGGAAGCAATGCTGAGAAGGGACTTCTTGCCACGGCTGATTTATGGTTGCCTTGGCTCACAGCCAGCTGGAATCCCCCAGCCTTTGGAGAACCTATGGAAGTGAAATGCTGAGGAAGTTGTACATCCTCTACAAGAGGCAAGTAAAAACAAAGTGCAGGCTTTATAAACACGGTGTGTGTACACTGCTAAAAGAGACTCTTTCTGCTGGGTTCTGGCTTTGTGTCTAGTGCTGCTGGCCAGAAAGGCTGGTTGAGAGCAGGAATCAGGGGATTTCTTAAAAATGACAGTATTGGAAAATGCTGAAATGTTGATATTTCCCACCAAATGAAAGTTTTGCTTTCTTTTTTTGGTCAGGATCAATCATACTCTATAATTTTCCTTCTTTTAAAATAATATCCACATTTAATATGATTGTATGAGCAGGATTCTTCCAGTGTTTAAAAGGGAACATGAAAACTTTAAGGATTACATACCTGCACCTTTATTTGTCAAGAGAAAATCAACCCACCAAAAACTTTTTAAGCCTTGTGATTTTTCTCTCTTTTCTTTTTTTTTTTCCCCTGATCTGCTTCTTCAGCCTGTGGGGCACTTTGGCATCAGCTGTGCCATTAGGAAAAGATCAGTACGTGCTTGAAGTGAGGATTAATGCTTTCTCTAATAGCATCAGTAAAGGAAATGTGATAAGGGCATCCCTGCCAGAGGACAGTGCTGCACAGTGGCTCTGCACAGCTGTAACAAAGAACAGAAGCTGCAAGAAACTTCTCCTTCCCCCAGGAAAATGCAGCTGAAGATCCGTGTAGTGAAAGCCATGAGAGGCATAAAAACCTTTTCAGTGCTCCTCTGTAAAGCCTAGAGATGCATAACTGTGAGCTCCAGCCCCTGGCTCCTTCCCTAGAAATATTTACATTTCTGAGACACCAGGCATCCCCTGGCATGGCCCCAGCTCAATTCCATCCAAAAGATGGCAAAGGAGGGGAGAACTGTGCAGTCCCTGCCTCCACAGGGCCAGCCTCTCCTGCCAGTCTCTCTCAAGTTATTTGGACAAGAGAAGGAAGGAAAAAACCCAAAGCCCCAAGACTCTTTATTTATGATCATGCTCATGGGCCACTCTTGTCTAGACAGTTGGTATTAGCATCTGAGGCTGTCCTGGAATCTAAAATACCATTTATCTACAGGGGAAATAAAGCTCTGGATTAAACAGTCCATAAAAATAATCTGGGAATTGACATGGGGCCCAAGGAAAGCAAAGGTAACAAGATCTAGAGCAAGCATCTTTGTTTGTCTTGGCTGTAGGGATGTTTTATCAGAAAACTAAACAAAACAAAACAACTTCCCCTTCCCCCCAAATAATTTGGCTTCAGGAGAGTGTTTCTTTTTGCTTCTTCTCCTCCCACCTTTGTTTGATTGCTTTAAGCATATCCCCATCCACCACCCACAGCAAAGAAGTTTTCGAACATAACTGATTGAAGAGTGGGGCTGGAGAGGGGCAGCTCCTCCTTCCAAGGGTGTCCTTGGAGCTGCTGTTTTCCTGCAGAGCCACTCTGCATGTTCCAGAGTGCTAAGAACTTCAATTTTACTTCACTAGTGCCTCATGTGGGGTTTTCTCATGTGGCCATTCTGGCAGAATGGGTCATTCTTAGTGAAGATACCAATTACAGTTGGTAGTCCCAGTTTAACATTTAATCCAAGGAAATCTGTCATTTTAATCTGATGCAGACAGTAAAGAGTGAAACAGAAGGTCAATGCTAGATAAAGATGAGGGTTTAAAGCAAAAGACAGCAAAAATGTCACTATTTAGGTGCTTCTCTTAAGAAATCAGCCTTTCCAGCTCTATGGAGCAGCCTGGAAATAAAGCTGTGTGTTGATGGCACACCTGGACTGCCAGCTGTGATACAGAGCTCACACAGAGCCTGCTGCAAACTGCCTGTGCTCCAAAACTCAGCCAGGAAATGTGTTAGGTATGAAACATTCCTTGTGTGCTTTGTTTAGGGGCCTTTGGTAGTGCAGAGAACAGCCAGCACAAAAGGCTGTGAGTTCCAAATGGGAGCTCAGCCTCCTTCCCCCTTGCAGCTCTGCAACCTTTGGAGCTTCTGCCACTTTCTCTGGGGGACAGCCGAGTCTTGGCCACTGCTGCAAAACTCAATTTACTGCACCATGGTCCTGACCCAAGGTGGCCAAACTTGTCATAGTGGGAGAGACTCTGCTGATGAGCTCAGAGTCTGAAAAGACAAATTCCAAAGTGCAAAGAGAAAAGGATGTTTTCTTTTCCGCTGGACAAAACACAACTTTTCTGGCAGGCCCAGGCAGGACAGTCTGTCCACTTTGGCAATACCCTGGACACACACGAGTGTGCTTTTACTTCCAGCCTGGTTTGATTACTCTATCTCTCTCCAAGAGAATCTGGCAAGAAAGATATCTGAGAGCATTTAGAAACAGCACAGTCTGCAGCGCTCTGCTTCTCTCAAACAGCTTCTAGCACCACTGGGAGCCACTGAGCACTGGGAAAACACCCAAGGAAAATCACCCTGAGTGCTGCCAGCCCTGCAGATGCTGCAGGCTCAGCCTCAGTTGCCCCAGCTGGTACCCACAGACTTTTATCCAAAAGTCAGAATGCTCAGCCAGCCCCAGGGCCAAACCCTCCCCCCTCTCTTCCCACTTGTGACTCTGAACCTTTGCCAAAGGCATCTGGTAAAAGATTCACATGTCAAAGGCTTTTCCTGACCAACAATCTTTTTGCATCCTGGCTTCTTCCAGAGTTAGATCTGCTCTTTCAGTGTCCATCCCTTCCTGACAACGCTGTTTAACACCCATCTGGGGAGCTGGTGCTCAGCTCTTCTAAACTGCACGCTAAACTCACTGGGAAATGAATCATAGCTTGTCTTGGGTTGTTTAGGTTGCAAACACCCCACCTGTTTGACCAGAATATTATTTTATTTGTCTCTGCTGTTTGTAGAGAAAGATACACCCCTTGTGCTTACTGAAAAGTTCTTGTGATTAGTGCCAGGCAACCCAAGAGAGAAAAACAAGTTCATTCTAGTGAAGGTCATGGTTGGTCTTGATTATGAAGTTCAAACCATAGTTAGCAAACACAAACACAAGAAAACACAGGCCTGAAGTGTGTGTGCCACAAGTCTCTGCTAGGATTGTTAGGAATTGTGTTAGGAATTGTGTTAGGAATCCTCCAGGACCCACACTCCACACCCATGATCTGCAAGCCCACCTCAGGAGTGCCTGAGCTGTAGGATGCAGCTTCTCAGGGTGGGCTCCTGCCCTGTCTCTCACCCTTTTCAACTCCGTGGTTATTTGCATTTCTATTTTTTTAAATGCAAATAAACCAATCAGATTGAATATGAAGAATCTCCTTCTTTCTAATAAAAAGGGTTTTATCACAGAGGTGACATCTGTGAGAGCACTAATTGAAAACACATTTATCCAAGTAGGATGCATCATAAGGACCTTGAGTGCTCATTCTTCTAGGTTTTCCTTTACAATCAGTTGTAAATTGCACTTCTGGCGTTCTGTAAATCTAAATTTCAGTGCTGTGCCTTCCTATTGTGCAGCACAATTTCAGTCAGTTTTCATTTAACACCATTTCACAGAGGGCAGACGTGAAACATCCCACAGCCCACTGTGTGAGGGTTTCCTGTGCCAGAGGTGTCATCAAACACCACAGCCAATAACTCCTGAAATCTCTGCTCTCTCTACACCAGGCCAGAATGAAAAATGTCCGAGTGTCAGCCTCAGTGATCAAATTTCCTCACTTGTCTGCTTGATTCCCCGTGCTCCCCTGGGTTTCCATATAGCTCATTAAACAAAACAAACCTTTAGAGAAAGGGAACCTTTGACATGATTAACTACCTTTGCTGGTAATGTGTGCAACCCACCCAGGTGTCTAGACAGTTTGAAAAATACAGATCATATTTAGGAATAACAGCTGGTACTCCTCAAGTCTCTGCTGGACCTCAAATTAAGTAGAAACAGACCTTATCAACATTAGGTGGTTCTCTTCCAAAGAAAACATCCAGCCTGTGGCAGGAAATTAAGTTACTGCTTTGGTGGATGGCACTTTACCTGCAGCCTACCAGAAAGTTCTGCACTCTCAAAGGTCCTGTTTTGAGCAAACTGAGAGAACAAAATGTTCAGACCCATTTCCATTGTGGGAAACCTTCAGTGGTTTTTCATGAAAGGCAAAAAAAAATAAAAATCCACAGCTGTGTCCTACCAGATTCCAGTTTAGGCAGGTGTTTTTTGCCTGCCCATGTACCTTTTAAAAAAATAAGCTGGAGAACTTTTTTTGCTTGTGCAGGCTTTAGACTGAAATTTTGTGAGGTGCTCCTAAATAATGGTCAGTAAGAGGTTGTGAGAGGGAACAATGACAGGCCCTGGTGGGAGCAGCCATTCCAGGACTCCTCAGGATGAAGCAGCTGCTCTCCACGAGCTTCCCCACGAGTGGCTCCTCTGTCCTGGCCACGTCCCAGCCACCACCTTTGGCCAGCAGAGCTTCCCTTGGCCACGAGCTGCTGGCTGCAGAACAGTCACACCTCATGGCATGGCAAGAGCAATGCCAGGGGCCCAAAAAGCGTGGACAGGAGTCCTCTGATTATTAAAAGATGGGAGCCTGAGCAAAGTGAAAAATTGCAGGTTAAAGGCATTTAATGGGGGCTCTGGATGCCCAGGATGCCCCACGTGTGCAGGATGTGGTTTTCCAGGAGCACAGAAAGCCAAGGATGGCAAATGGGGCTGCTCCCAGTTAACAAATTCTACACCAACAACCTGTCAAAGCTGGGTAAACACCAAGGAAATCCCAAGGTATTCCCTGTTCAGCAGGTATCTCCCTTTGGATTGAGATTTGTCACATTTGTCACAGTTCAGAAAAAGGCAGAGGTCTCAGCCCCACTCTGTTGTATTTGAGGATTTTTCATCCCTCTGATGGGGGGAAATGAGATTTATATTTCAGCTAAGTTCCAGCCCAGGGGGTGCCCGAGCCCTGAACCTCAGCTGCTCATCAAGGGCTCACTTCAGGCCAGGAGTGCTTTTATATTTTATTATTTTATTTTATTTTATTTTATTTTATTTTATTTTATTTTATTTTATTTTATTTTATTTTATTTTATTTTATTTTATTTTATTTCATTTGATTCAGGAGTGCTTTTACTGCAGGAGGCTGTAGCTCACCCTGAGCCTGGAGAGCAGCGAGGAGCAGCAGTGCATGGGCAGCAGCAGGGGCAGAGGGACACACTGCAGCCAAAGCTGCCTTTGTGTGGGGCACAGCTGCCAAGGTGCCACAGGAACAGAACACACAGGGCAGCCCCAGCACCCGCTGGGAACAGCAAACTCTAAAACACGAGGCAGACAAAACATCTGGCAGCTGCTTCAAATAGTTTTCTGTCTGAAGGGCAGACAAGCCTGCAATAGTTTCGAATGAAAACATGTGCAAGGGCAGGATCAGTGCTGCAGTGTGTTTTGTGCAAGCATTGAATGAGTTTTGTTCCTTTCAGCACTGTTTTGTAAGCCAAGAAAGGTTGTGCTTCAGGTTAGGTTTTTGATTTTAATAAACTTTACTTAATAAATCACTATATTTCCTTCTCCAGTCAAATGCAACTTTGGCACAAGATCAACAGCATTAGCTCTGCATAGGAAGCGAGTGGGAGAGAAGAGGGGCAGTGTGCTAGGAACTGTTTTTCATAATTGTCTTACCTTATGCAGGAGAAAAGGTGGGACTGCCAAAATAAGTTCTTAAAAGTATGACGCACGTTCTTTCAAGTTCCCACATCTCAGGCCCAGGGAAAGGGAAAATTGCCTTGATACTGGCAAAGGACTTGACAGCTACAGACTGGTGGCTGGGCTCCAAGAGGGAAGTTGTTTGAGCTCAGAAATAAACCCTCAGTCCTGCAGACAAGGGAGAGAATTGGAAATTGTCTTTTCCCTCTCCAAGTTTTCCTGTCACGGCTTTGATGAAGATCCCCAGGCACGGGAGTGTAACCTGCACCCAGGACAGGAGAATGCCAAAGAAAGGTGATGTATTTCCTTATCAGCTCCTCCACTGAACACTTCCCCTCTTGCACGCTTTTCTAGACACAAATTACCCCCACAAAGCCTGGGCTCACAGGAAGAACCAAAAGCTGCTCCACTGCTGCTCCACGATGCCAATGCTCTGCACAGAGCACCAAGGGCAAGGCAGCAGCAGGAGCCTCCCAGAAGTGTAGGAGCAGTTCCACGTGTGGAACCCTGGTGAGACAGGAGGAGGAGGAGGAGGAGGAGGATGATGAGATGCTGGCAGGGCACCAGGGCTGCCTTTCAAGGCAGTCCTGACACAAGCAGGACCTGCAGCTGTGACTCTGCTCACCACGCTGCCAGGCTGGGATGGAGGCGAGAACAGCAGGGCAGCAGAGAGCCACAGATTTCCGAGGATTTGCTAATCTGTGATATCATTTGTTGATTCCATCAGCTCCAATCCCCAGCTCATGACTTCCTCCCCTGTTGCCATGGCACTGTACATAAACACTGCAGGCTCCCAGCCCCGAGCCGGTCATTTGTTTCAAATATTCCATGCAGCTGGAACACGAGCCTGTTTGGGTGTCTGGAGCTGAGCATGAACTAATTCCTCAGTTTTCTGCCCCTCCCCAGCTCCTGCACCTCCCAGCACCCTCCAGCCTCCTCAAGGGAAGGGATGCTGGCTCTGGGCAGCAGCAGGCACAAGCTCTGGCTTCCAGTGTAATCAATCCAACCCTGATTACTGACTCTGCTGGACCTCACAGCTCAGGATCTACAACTCTTAATCATGTGGTTTTCCACATGGAAGAGACACCCAAAATTAAAAAAAAAAGTCTTATCCTGACTAGAGACAAGAAACCACTTGTCTTTTTTTGAGCCCTCCCTCCCCACGACCCTTTTGAGGCAGTTCTCAGGCTGCAGCTGAACCTCACCTGTTGCAGAGTGTGATTAATAAAAGATTTGGCTTCCACACGCAGCTTGGTGGCTGCAGGGAAGACAGAAGTGTGTGGAGAGCAGGAGGACTTGGATCCTTCATCATCATGGACAAAAGCATGGCCACAGCTGGAGAGGCTGAAGCTCGGTGCTGACACGATGTGGGAGCAGCTCAGCGCTGCCCAGGATGGTGAGAGGGCACAGGCAGGGGACAGAGCTGTAAAAGCAGCTGCAAACCAAGCTCCACCAGGACCCCAAGGCTGTCTGAGCATGGATTATCTTCAGCTCCATCTCTGGTGGCAGCTGCACCCTCTCAGCCCTGCAGCACAGCTGCAGCCTGCCCTCCACCTCCATCACCTCCTCCACGCCAGCTTTAAACTTCAACCTCTTCCAAGCACAGATCAGCCCATGGCAGCCCCTGCTCTGCCTGTTTGGGCAGGACTCTTGGGAATAAGCTCACTGCTCATGCAGAAACAAAGTACAAAGTACAAAGAAACAAATCTGATCATTTCATGCAAATAAAACCCATCACCAAGTAATATTTAATAAAGTTTATTAGGTTACTGAGTATTATCTACAGTCATAAAATAGAAAGAATTTTAAACTGTACAAAGCACTGTCCTGGTGAAGTGAGGAGGGATGGAAATGAGGGAGCACAAAGAGCATTAGAAGTAGGGAGAACACAGCTCCTTCCCTGGAGTTCTGGAAGACACTGGTTCAAGTTGAAGGCAACCAAGTAGGGCTCCACACACACTGAATTTTGTGTCCCACCCTGCAACAGAAACTAGTACAAACCCCTACATTGAAAAAAAAAGTCATATAATATTAGATTAAAAAAGGGGCACATCACACCCCACCCAGTCTTGGCACCAACTCTGTGCTTTAAAAAATATACTATGCAAGTAGTTTATTTTCAAAAAGGTACCCTACAGCAGCTGTTTAAAACATGTTCTTATACATACACCACAAATATATATATTAACATTTTCAACAACTAAACTCATTTGTACCTACACAAAACTGAAGGGATAATTCGAAAGCAAAAAAAAAAAAACCAACATAAAAACAACCAAAAAACCAACAAAACAAAACCACAATCACACAAACATTTTTTTCAAAGAAAAAAAACCACAAAATGTGCAAAATAACCCCAGAAAGGCAGCATAGTAACCTGTGGAGAGGTCAAGAGAGCAGCTCCTGCTAATAAAGGAGTGTCATCCTCTTTACTTGGCTACTGAGGATCTATTTGGGATGTGCTGATTTTGCCTGAATTGCTCGTCCTGGTTATTGCAGCTCCCTCCTGCTCCCCAGCTCTGGAGAGGTTCAGTTTCCTCTTGCTGTGCCTGAAGATGCCCCTGGGCTCTGTTTAACCCCCCCAAGCTCCCCCTGCAGCAGTTCCCCCCTGGGCTCACCTCTGGTGGCACTCGTGCAGCCACACTCCTGGGACACCCTCCCACCCCAGCAGGGCACAGAACCCCTCCTGCTGCAGAGCTCAGTGCAGATGAATTGGTCTGGGACAGAAACAAGCCCGGGCTGGATGAATTGAAGCAGTTTATCCAAGAAGAGAATTCCCTGGCAGTGCCATGAGAGGAATGCTGGTTTCTCTAAAGCCTGGGCATGGAGCAGAGCTCAGGGGACAGGACCTGCACTGGGGGACAGAGCCCACAGAGATGGTCCCAGCCTATGGCACAAGCTCGTCCTTCCCTGTTCCCACAGCAGCCAGGAACCCCAGAGCCAAAGCTGGAGATGTTAAAGACAGCCTGACTGCAAAATCAACTGAGCCAAACCCACTAGGAGGAGGCAGAGCAGAGGATGGAGCAGGACAAGCAATGATGATAAACAAGAAAGCAGGAGTCAACCTGTGGAACAGCAACAGAGCAAGGGGAGGTGTCCCAGCACAGACACAGACATCAGCAACCTCCTCCAAACTAAGGAGTGTCCTGCTGGAAGGGCTCTTGGTTTTGGTGTTTCAGGGTTTGGGGTTGTACTTTTTATTTTTTGGCTTTTAAAAACTCATCAGTTAATTCTTTAAGGTATTCCAGACTCTTTCCAACTCTGCTGGCCATCCTGAGCCTTTCCTATCTTAGGACCTGATCTTAACATTCTTATTCCTAATGCCTACTCTTTCCCCAAATTATGTGTTTATTCTTACTTTTATTCTTATTATTGTTCTTTTATGATCGTTTTCCCTTTAGCTGGTACAGAAGAATTCCCCCCGAGGCTGTCGGAGCAGGGGGAGGCAGCGCAGCCTTTTCCCAGGAGCAGGCAGGCACAGAGCCTCTGTAAATGTTCCTTTTGTAAGTGTGCAGGGGAAGTGGCTTCCGAGGAACAAAGCAGTGGAGCAGTGGAGCTGCAGAGCTCGCAGTGAGGGCACAGGAGGCTGAAGCAGTGGCAGGAATCCTTTGGCCAGGGAGCTGCAGCGTGGAGAGCGCCCATCGCCGCCTCGGTGCCACCTGTCCTGGAGCACGAGGGTCATTGGTAGAGCAGGTAACTCTTGAGGGAGGCTGGCAGGGGCAGCGTGGGGATCTCAGTCAGTCTGTCCTTGCCCAGGGCAAGCCTCACAGCTCGCCGGCACAAGTCCATCAGAGGCAGTGGTTCAGCTGGGGAGAGAGAGCCGAGACATGAGCAGCCCAGCCCACAGGTAACACTCACCTGCTGCTCCTAAACCCCCCAGGAACACTGAGCAAGAGAAGGGAGGGCTGTCTGCAGGGCCCCAGCAGCTTCAGCTCACCACACACCAGCAGAGCAGGAGGTTCCTGCAGGCTGTTTAATGTGTGAATGAAACAGTCCTGGAATACCGACTGCAAGTTCCTCCTCTGCAATTCCACTCATTCCAGTCAGAACACATCTTCTAGCTCATGCCTCTTACTGCAGTATCCAGAACCTTCTGTAAGAGCCACTGAGTAAAGGACTAGAGCAGTCAGAGTGTGTCTGGGTACCCAGAGAGCACCGTGATTTATCTCATACAGGAGGGTAACAGCTGTCAGCCCCTCCATCTCACAGCTCCCATGAAAAACAAAGCCATCTGTCAAAGCTTCATGTTCCTGCTTGCACCCTGACACTTCCCACTAGAGCAGTCCCTCCTGTGCCACAAACCTGGGAAGGACACAAGCCTTTGGCTATCTTTTTCTGCATCCTGTACTTAAAGCCCTGAACAAGATTATACAAGTTTTTCAGGAATGGCACATGGGCTGCTGAGGAGTCACTCACAACACAGAGGGGACTGAGGTCAAACATCCCAGCTGCACAGGAGGAAGATTCACATTAGCTCCTCACAGTCTCTGCTGCTGTCAGAGCTCACCCTGACACTGCTCAAGCCTGAGGGGTTTGTCCTGCCCCCAGAGAGGGCTGACAGGCATCCCAAAGCAGATCATGTCCAGTTATCCTTCTACTGCCTGAGGGCTCTGCCTGCACCTCTAGCAAGTTTCCTTTGCTGGGGCTGAACACAGACACCCAAGAGCCCCCACAGAATGGGTTTGGCTGAGAAGCTGCAGCTTTCAGTACCTCTGGTAGATGCCTACAGCTCCAGCTGCCACTGCTACGTGCCAAATGAACCCGAGTGTTCCCCCAGCACTGAGCTGCTCTGTGTCACAGAGCCAGCCCTGGCCCCTGTGCCCTGCCCCATCCTGGGCTGCTGCCCCTGCCCCATCCTGGGCTGCTGCCCCTGCCCCATCCTGGGCTGCTGCCCCTGCCCCATCCTGGGCTGCTGCCCCTGCCCCATCCTGGGCTGCTGCCCCTGCCCCATCCTGGGCTGCTGCCCCTGCCCCATCCTGGGCTGCTGCCCCTGCCCCATCCTGGCCCCCTGTGCCCTGCCCCATCCTGGGCTGCTGCCCCTGCCCCATCCTGGGCTGCTGCCCCTGCCCCATCCTGGGCTGCTGCCCCTGCCCCATCCTGGGCTGCTGCCCCTGCAGCACAGCAGCTCTGTGCCCGCCTGGGACGCTGCCAAACAGGCCCATGAGTGGCAGCACTCCTCTGGCACTCCCCAGCGTGGTTTATTCTCAAACCACAGGGGCACAGACCCTCTGCATCCAAAATCTGCCCCAGTCCCACGGAGAAAGAGCTGGGACAGAGGCACTGCCCGGCATCCCCGGGACACGGGGCCTGACCTCCAGAGCCTTCAGATATCCACAGAACAAACACATCTCACTGCAGTGGCCTTACAGCAGAGGATCTTCCACAGAGATTAAGATTTGTCCTCAGCCTGCACTGATAACCCAGTCTGACAGGAGAGCAAAAGAGAAAGCACACACATATCTGACCTCCTTCCATTCACAAGCACTACAATCACTGGACAGTGTTGCTATTGAATGCTCACAAGTGCTTAGAGCCAGACACCTTCTTTCTATCTGTGCCAAAATAGCATCCAGTCACTGCTGGCCTGGTGCCCACGATTCACTCCTTAGCTGAGAGCACATTAGAACCAAACCCAGCCCTGGAGGTGGCCCTTTCCCTGCAAAGTGCAGCTCTGTGCCAGCAGCTCCACACACTCGCTGGCTTCCAGTGGAGCTGCAGCTTTTGGCTTTGACCCTCCGGCAAACCCGGTTCCTGGAGCTGCTGACTTTCTTTAAGCTGCTGTGGCAGAAGGAGCTGGGCTTTCTTTGGGTGAGGAAATGCTCTGCCAAGAGCTCTCTGTTTGGTCTTGCAGAGCTGAACTCTATTTCCCAAAGCACTTGCAGATTTTGCTCCTGCCCCTTTGCAAGGCTCTCCAGGTCATCCTGGCAGCTCAGTTTTTCTGGTGCCTGGTGGCAGCTTTGCTGTACTCAGGGTTTACCAGTGCTGGGCCAGCATTAGGACACCTCCAGCACAAACACAAGAGCCCAATTTGCTACAGCCCTGTTCTGGAATGCAGGGGAAACTACTCTTCATACCAATACTGCCAAACTTATTTCACTCGCAACATAAATCCAGATTTTAATCCACTTCCTTCACCTCTCCCCTCCACCCTACCCAGAGGACTGAGTCACAGTCTGGCCCCATGGGAACTTCTGACTATGAGAGATAACAGACTTTAGCACATTTGGACAGACAAATTTATTACTAAGCTTAGCTAGAGACTGATGTGCCTGTTAGTAAAAGGCCTGGCACGCAAGCTGGGCTGACTACAGCATCCAGCCCCTCGCTAGAACGAGCACACCCTGCTCTGGACAGGCAGGGAAGTCAGCTACTTTTCTGAAAGATGGAAAACATTCCCATTTTCTTAGATGGGAAAATCTGCCCCTATTCTTTGCCTGCGAGGGATTTTAAGCATCCCTTCATTATCCATTTAAGGAAGGGGACTGTTTCTGTACAGAGACCCCAGGGTTCCAGTGCCAGTAATGCAGCTGTCAGAGGAATGCTCCTGCTGCTCTTTTGGTAGCACTACAAGGTTTCCCATCTCTAGCTGGACACCTGGCATCACCTTCTCACTCCCAACCACCTCCCCAGGCCCTGCCTGCTCCCCACAGAGCTGTGGTGACAGCACAGCTGAGCAGCCAGACTGACTTTGTGCATTTCCCCTGGAGGATTCAGAGCTGCAATCCCTCTGCTGACACCAATCCTGGCCTCTCTGGAAAGGGAAAAGCCCTCCCCAGGACGGGGAGCCACAGGGCCGTGCTGCCACAGTCATACTCACGGTCGAGCCCGTTCAAGTAGCACATCCGAATTTCACAGTGGCCCCACACGGCGCTCACCACTGGGTAGAGTTTTTTCCCCTTGAGTCCTCGAAAGGCGACCCCCATGTACTGCCCGTCCACGATGAAGCTCAGGGTGCCATCGTCCATGTCCAGAACCACCAGGAAGGAGTCGGGCACGATGAAAGTCTCGTCCGGCTCTAGGAAGGCGGGGTAGGTTTTGCTGGGCTGGTTCTTGCCGTCGTGGTAGAGTCTGTTGCGCCCCAGGTCCCAGCCCCAGGACTCGTGGTTGTTGCCCACCAGGGTGGTGTAGCCCACGGAGTGCAGGGGGGCCTCTGCGGTGGCCACCCCGACCACGGCGTGGGTGCCCCGCTGGCGCATGGCCCACGTGATCTGCCACACGTGCAGGCCCCGCGTGTAGCCCACCTTGCCCCTGATGGCATCTGTGCTCTGGGCCACCGGATGCCGGTGAAATATCAGTTTGTCGTCCTCTTTCACAAACACGTTCAGCGAGCGGTCGTCGTTGTTCCACGAATGCAGCAGCTGCACCTCGTAGGACACCGGGGGCATGTCCAGCAGCAGGTCCAGCCGCGTGGGTTTGCTGTAGTCCAGTCCCTGCAGCTCCTGTTTCAGTGGCCTGTACACAGGGTCCCTCATATCTACAGTCTTTATCCCACCTGTGACCTTCTGACCCATCCTGTGGCCTGATTCCGCCTCTTTACGGGCTCATCGATTTACCTGGCAGCTTCTGCTGTCATCCAGCCCCGCAGAAAATGTTGCCAGGAGACTTTGTCAAGATGTGCACCACTCAGGATTGCCTAATGGATGGAAAGAAAAACAGAGACAAGTTAAAAAAATAAAAGACAAAAAAAAAGCCAAGAGACAAGTTAAACATTAGCACGCTGGGCCTCGTGTGCCACGTTCATCTGTTCATCCCAACAACGTGTGCTTCCTTTCCACCAGGCTGGCTCCACCACCCTGGCCGTGGCTACAGGGCTGAGGAGATCCCTGTCCCCAGCTAAAGCTTTGCTCAGTACCTTGGAGGGCTGAGTGTGAGTGCAGAGCAGCAGACAGAGGCTGCTGGCTCCAGCCTTGGGGGCCACTCATTCCAGCAGCTCCCGGCCCCTCGAGCCCGGCAGATAAACCTGCTGTGAGCGGCTTCAGCTGCGGCAGCCTCTCCTTTCTGAGAGGAAAAAAAATATATAAAAAAAAATCCCTCGTTTCAGTTGCAGAGCCCAGGGGGAGGAGCAAGATCCTTCTCACAGTTTAGCAGTTTTCCTTCCAGATTGCAGAGAAAGCTCTGAAATGTTTGAGGTGGCCTGGCCAGGGACTCGCTCGCTCTGCGCACCTCTCCTCCAGCTCTGCTCTCACTCAGCAACACAAACAGCCCTCTGTCACACAGCTGCCAAACTGGGGGCAGCTATTAGGAGAATTAGAAGTGGGAGGGGTGCAAACGAGCTTTCTAAGAAAAAAAAGTGTTATTTTAACATTTCCTGAAGTGAGGCAATCATGCAGCGCTCCTGCCAGCTACAGTCACAACACTTACTCACAACCAAGGACCTCATCTGGCATAGAAAATAGAGCATGAATCAGATCTGGTTTAAAAATAAGATTACTGGACATCAGCAAGGCTTCAGCTAGAAGGTGAACAAGGAATGCTCACGTATGTTCTGGGTTAGGGGTGAATTCAGCAGCTTCCCTACAGGTTTTTACCACTAGTCCAAGGTATGCCATTGGAACCGTGAGCTAAATTCCAATTCTTAAGTAACAAGAGACAAAATTACTTTTTCTTCCCTTTCCCACTTTTTTTAAAATCATGGATGGAGAGGAAAATGCCCGAGATTCTTTAAAAGTCACATCCCAATGCAGAGGCTGCAGTGCAGCTATTTCAAACTATTCAGGGACCTCAGATGCTGGGCACTGAGACAGAAGATGCCATTTAAACAGGCCAAATCATCTTATCACTGCTGAGATGACCACCACATCCTGGAAGGTAAATAAATCCCATCCACAACATCAAAACAAATCCTGGACCGTGTAAGCCAGCTGGCCAACAGCAAAAACAAGTGAGTGACAGCAAAAGCAGCTGAGGGAGGGCAGTCCCTGCACGCCAGAGCATCATCCTCCCACAGCTCAGGGTTTCATGCCTGGGCCCAGCGTTCCCGTGACTCACTTCAGCCCCTGGGCACGGCTCTGCAGCATCTCCAGCCCAGGAACAATCCAAAACAGACACCAGCCCCACAGGAGACACCTTCACACTGACCCAAAGCAGGAATTTCACCAAGGGTCGGTGTCAGCTGTCTGCTCAGGCTGGCATGGATGGATGGAGCCATCAGCTGCTGGCACAGAGCTCTGGGGCTCGCCAGGTGAACTCCCCGGCTGCCAACAAGGGACTGGCACACGTGGAAATCCACAGGCAAATTCAGCTGGTGGAATTTTGATTAGGATAAGGGAACAAAACATTGGCAGAGGGAGGAGAGGCAGAGATTTCCTGCAGTACATGTGAGAACACAGCATAGGAAACAAGAACCAAAACAAAGCAGGCTGCAGGAGCACTGGTGTTTGAAGCACAAAATACTCAAGACAAGTAAAGGAATACAATTGTGCTCTTCATTAGCAGAACAATGCCTTGTTCACTGTGGCTTTTTGCCTTTTGCCAACATAAGCTTCACCATATTTCTCTGAGGCTGCTGCAGCAGGAAGGGATCACCCCTGAGAAGATTCCTGAGGCTGTGGGGAAGGACAGCCTGCTCTGGCCAAGAGCAGCTCTCTGACACAAGCACCACTCCTCCCTTCCACTGCTCAGCACCCTTTCCTGACAGACTGTCACCAGCAGCAGGTGAACAACAACAGCCAGAATAAAGAGAAAGGGTGAGGAAAGGAAAAAGATTGAAACAAAGGGCTGGGTTAGAGGGAGAGCAGGTCAGGCACTGAGCACTCTGTGCCAAGGTTTCAGTGCAGTGGGGATCCATGGCAGGACAAGGCAATAATTCCTGCTCACAGCTGGCTCTGCTGCTCCTGGCACCAGCCTGCTCCAGAACTGCAGAGTGGCACCTTGCCCTCCAGTCAGGAACACAATTATGCCCTCATTTCTTAAAAGGAAAAGCCTCTTCAAGCACAAGACAATACAGGCCTGTATCTCCTGCAGCAGGAGAGAGACAGAAAGGCTTATCCTGGTAAATTAATGGATTAATGCCCTGGGCAGCTTGATATGAGACACAGGCAGCCATAAACGAAAAGATACGGTAGGGAATGAGTTGCTCCAAAACCTTTGAACTGCTACAGGTTTAAGTACAAATGTAAACACTGAAAGTGCTTTTATCTGTCTTATCAACAGCTCAGGCTTGCTGCAACTCTGCTCTGCTTTACCAACACGAGCTCATCCCCGTGATGCTCACTCCTGCTCCCATGCTATTTTCAGTTCTATTGTTAACCCTCTGGGCTTAAAAACTGGGGAATGAAATTCCAAGGGTGTCTCAGAGAAAAGTATTCCCTGCTGTGTTCAGTGAGAATTAGACCTCCCTTCCATTTGGGTGTTCAAGCAGTCAGTTTGGCATCCTGGATGGAAATGCCAGGTTCCAAAACAACTGCTTGCTGCAAACAGCTCAAGGCAGGAGACAGCAAAGACATTTAAATGGAAGGCAAAGCTCTGCTGTTAACCAGGGAGAACACAGCTCTGCAGGTAAGAGCATGGCAGAGCAGAGCTGGAGTCCAGCTTCTCTTTGCTGTTCAGAAGCTCACAGCCCCTCCCAGGTCCTCCCTTGCTCTGCAGGACACCTGTCTGGAGCATCAACAAGAACACATGAAGGAACCTCAACTCCTTGATTCCTGATCCAGTTTTACTTTATTTCTTCTCAGCAGTTTACTGTGGCTTTATCTCTCTCCCATAATATTCATTAGGTGTACTTCTACAGATAAGAGGCCAAACCTTTAAACACCCAGGCTCTGGGTGCTCTGCAGACAATGAATCAGAGCCCTGCCCTAGAGATTTCCAGCCTGGAACACACCTCAGGAGAAGGAAAGGAAATACATACATACATACTTATATATATATATATATACACTGCACATGGTCATTGACTTGCTTACAGCTTAGAAGCTGAACTAAAGGATCCCAGACAGTACCAGTGAACAAGACTGAAAAACCCACTGTAGTTTTGCTCATGTTCCCATGATTTCACTAGAAAAGCAAAAGGAAAAAAACTTGGGATAATTTTCTTGGGCTGAATGCTCATCCTGCAAGCCAACAGCCAAACACAGCTCCCATTTTGCTGTCTAACCTGCTAGCAGGTAGAAATGTGCACAGCCACCACGTCAGAAACCCCACAAACACCTTTCACAATGCCTTCCCCTCTTCAGAGCTGCTTCCCCAGCAGGGATGGATTTCCCTGCTCCCCTGGTGGGGCTGAGAGCAGATCCCAGGGTCACAGGGATGTTCTGAGAGCAGATCCCAGGGTCACAGGGATGTTCTGAGAGCAGATCCCAGGGTCACAGGGATGTTCTGAGAGCAGATCCCTGGATCACAGGGATGTTCTGAGAGCAGATCCCAGGGTCACAGGGATGTTCTGAGAGCAGATCCCTGGATCATGGGGATGTTCTGAGAGCAGATCCCTGGATCCCAGGGATGTTCTGAGAGCAGATCCCTGGATCAGGGGGATGTTCTGAGAGCAGATCCCTGGATCACAGGGATGTTCTGAGAGCAGATCCCTGGATCACAGGGATGTTCTGAGAGCAGATCCCTGGATCAGGGGGATGTTCTGAGAGCAGATCCCTGGATCACAGGGATGTTCTGAGAGCAGATCACAGGGATGTTCTGAGAGCAGATCCCAGGGTCACAGGGATGTTCTGAGAGCAGATCCCAGGGTCACAGGGATGTTCTGAGAGCAGATCCCAGGATCACAGGGATGTTCTGAGAGCAGATCCCTGGATCACAGGGATGTTCTGAGAGCAGATCCCAGGGTCACAGGGATGTTCTGAGAGCAGATCCCAGGGTCACAGGGATGTTCTGAGAGCAGATCCCAGGATCACAGGGATGTTCTGAGAGCAGATCCCTGGATCACAGGGATGTTCTGAGAGCAGATCCCAGGGTCACAGGGATGTTCTGAGAGCAGATCCCTGGATCACAGGGATGTTCTGAGAGCAGATCCCTGGATCACAGGGATGTTCTGAGCAGCCAAGCTGGAGCAGCAATGCTGCAGCACACCTCAAATGGGGTGAAGAGGGAAGGACTGAGGTGCCTCTGACAGCAGCCAAACCTCAGCCCCCAGGAGCCAGGAGCCAGGAGTGTCCCTGGTGTTAATTGTGAGCCTGAGAAACGCAGCAGGTGACCTGCCCTGTGTCTGACAGCTGGCCCAGGCAGGCTGGGACACTGCTGATGCCACCAGCAGCATTCTGGCCTCAGCACCCTTCCCACCCACCAAACAGCGCCCAGAGCCTGGGAAAGGCGAGCTCACCTGTGCTGCTGGAGCTCCCCAGTGCTGTGCTGGCAGGGACCAGGCAGAGACGACAGGAACAACTGCACCAACAACATGGTCAGAGCCAGTTTCGGAGTGTTGCAACTCAGCCGGGATCAGGACTGGGCAGGCAACCCTGGCTGCATAGCAATGCTTTTGGCAGCCTCACACATGGCCAAGGTTGCCACAGGGGCTACTTGCTCAGCCCCACCTCCTGAGCAGCAGCAGCAGCAGCAGCAGCTTGGCTCAGCAGCTTCAGCTGCTGCCAGGGCTCCTCTGCAGAAAGTGAAACTGCAGCCACAGATCACGGGAGCTTGGGCAAGAAAGAGCTAAGGAAGGTGGCACTGGTCCCAGCAACCAGCAAAAAGGAGACTCCTCCAGCAGGGGAAGGAGGTCCTGACAAGCCCCAGTGCTCGAGGTGTGCCCAGGATGGGGGGAACCGGGTGCTGACCCAGCCTGGAGGGCAGCACTGCCCTGCTGAGCAAACAGCCCCACTCAGCCAGCCCTGGGCAGGGGCTCTGCTGCTCCCCCAGCCCTGCAGGAGAGGCTCCAGCCCCAGGAAGCCTGGAGCAGGTCCCTGTACAGCAGTGCCAGGACATGAGGCCAGCAGGAGCCAGTTCAGAGTGGGGACACAGCTCGCTCTCCTTGGGCAGCTCCTGCTCAGCTTCTCTGGCTGTTTCTGCCATGCCCTCACAGCCCATCCTCCAGCCTCTGGCTCTCCAAAACAGCACCCAGCTTACTCAGAGCAGCACATCTGAGACAATGAAAACCTGAATAACCACCAGCCATCCTCAACCAAGCCACTTGCTAGACACCAACTCAAGCACATTTCCACTGTCCACCCCCCCAGCCAGTTCCTGTGAACTACAAAGCTGCACAATCTGGCAGAAAACAATTCTAAGCAATAGGAGAGAGTTTACTTTGCAAAATATTTGTAATGATGGAAGCAACTCAGAAAGAGTTCCAGAAGTTTGTGCCAGAGATCTTTTCTCCCACTGAAGGCAGTCACAAACAGCAATTTTGGTTGCAGAGAAAAGACATTTCTTTAAATGAAAGTGAGCTCGGGCTGGTTTTCCTCACAGAGGAAGTTTGGTGGATGTCTCAAAGGTCATTAAGCTCTTTGCAGCTCTGCATAGGGTAACTTATGAATGCCAACTGCAGGTTAAAGCCCAGGCACAAATCAAGAGTCTTTAAAATAGCTTCTCCCAGGTAGATTGCAGTCATTTGCCTGCAATTATGTTCTTGGCATGAGGCACTGCTGGTCCAGCTTCCTATGGGCAACCCACTTAGGCCAGGACTCTCAAGCAGTTCTTTTGTCTCTTTTCTGTAGGCACCTTGCAGAAGTTTTGTCCTGGGTGTTCTGAGGCCAGCAGCAGCTTTAGGGAGCTCTGCAGGTTGAACAATCAGTGCTGCTGAGTCCAGAGCTCAGCACCACCAGCAGCACAGGGCTCCTCACCCTGCTCTCATTTCCTTCCACACTCACTCAGAGCCCGTGGCCTTTGCAGACCAAGTCAGGACAAGGAGATTCTGGCTGGGAACTGCTCATTTACTGCAGCTCACAGATGTTAAAAAGACTTGGGCAATTTGCTCTTTTTTCCTGTTTTCCTGTTGTAACAGGAATGTACTCTGAACACACATCAGAACTCTTCTGAGCTGTGTTCTGTGGTGTGAGAGGGGCTGGCAAGTTGGGGCTGACAGGAGCTGTGGCAGAGCACTCACAGTGACCAGGACCCAGCAAGGGAAGCTCTTCTCAGACCAGGCTGGAGCCTGGGTTTGCCATCCCAGGGACAGCTCTGCAAGCAGCTCAACACTGAGAAATGCACCAGAGTCCCACATCCCACCTGCTGCAGCACTGACCTTCCTCACAGCTCTCCCTTCACTCCTCCCCAGCCTCCTGCTGCTCTAGGATATCATCTCTAGATATTCTATCTATCTCTAGATATTCTGCTTTCCAGAAGCAGCTCTGAAGCCAGTGCTGTAGCAGGTGCTGTTACCTACACGAGTGACCCCATGCACTTGGGTTCCAGGCACAATTCCTGACCGTGCCCTGTGCCACAGAAGGGACTGACCCTGCTCAGGTTCACCTGAGGCTCACAGCACACCCAGGGACTGCAGACAGCCCTCGCTGCCAGGACAGGGGCTGGGGACACCCATCCTGATGAGAGGTGTCAGGCTCAAGGTGCCACAGGGCTGCACTCCAGAGAATTCTTTTGGAATTTGGGGGAAGCAGCAGAACAGCTCAGTCTGGGCAGAGGCAGCACCTGGACATGGTGAAAAGGCTTTGCACAGTTCCAGTTTCTCCAGAGACACCCAAGAGCTGTCTGTAAGCTGCTGCCAGACCAAGTGCCATCAGAAATAAGTCACACAAGCAGCAGGAAGAAAGGTCACAGGCAACCTCTGTCCACACATCCAGAGCTTCACCTTCCTCACACCTTTGTACCTGCCCAGCCACCCCCAGCTGGTTTTCCAGGTGTTACTGGGACTTTGCATGTGAACAGGCACCGCTGCCAGGAGAAGCCTCACAAGCCTTTAAGGCTGAAATCTGCATTTGGCACATTGCAAACACAGCCCCCCCTTGGTTAGTTTTCTAACCAAGCAGCACTTGAAAGGCCTGGTCAACCTGGGAATGTTTCTCCCTCCAGCACTGGAGCCATTTGATAGGCTGCATTTACACAGGCATTTCCTCCACAATTAAGCCACCATGAATTTTAAACAGTAAATGTTTATGTTCAGATCTATTTGCATTAAAGAAGCCCACATAATCCAGGACAAGCCACCCTCTTGCACAAGAACCCCCTGTTTTTTTATTTTCCCACTTAATTTGCAGCCTACACTGCCCACTGTCCATCCCTCACCTCTGTTTAAGCATCTGGATTCATGAGTTTTGTCTGATAATGAGGGGAGCAGTGGGTGGAAAGAAAGAAGTTTGATGTTTCTACCTCTACCCAGAGTTTCCACTCCTATATCAAAAGCACATTTTTGGCTATGACTGTGAGATTGGCCAACACCACCACCAACCCACCAGGACAAAATTTTTGATAACAAGGCACTTCTTTCCCCTAAGAACAGCTCGTGAATCACTGTGGTTTCTTGCTAGCAGCAGCTGCATTAAAAGAAATCCATGTTCTCAGCAGCCAGCTACCAGAACTCCCCTTCTGTCCCTCCCCAGGTGACAGCAGGGCAGAGCAAAGAGATTTCTCAGATGGTTTGAGAATGTCCCCAGTGGACTGTGAGCATTGCAATCCCTGCTCCTGTGGCAGGAGACAGAGCCTGCAGGACTCCTCCTCTCAGGTAAAGCAGTTGTAGCTGGAGCTATTTTGATATTAAGGCTGTTCAGTTACTGTCTCTTCCTTTTTTCATTTAAGGATGTCACAAGCACTGCTAACAGTAAAGCAAAAATCCCCACAACAGAGCAGCTGCCAAGCACCAGATTACTCAGCCTGTTACCCTCAAATACGTTTATTGTGTCTGAAGCTGCAGCACATGTATTTACATCAAATACATCTCTGCCAGAGGGGAACTTGTGCAAGTGTCTGGTACTGCTCATCACTACAGAAAAAGCATGGTTGAAATCTGGGCCATGTACTAGAAACAAATCATTCCTGCTCCATTGCACAGAGTCTCTGCTCCCTCCAAGGAGCTTCTTACAGCCCTGGGAACCGGGTTCTGCTTCAGAGGCCAGAGCAGCACTCAGCAAAATCAGGGCCTCGAGGTGCAGAACTGAAGTTATGCTCCATCCCCACTTCCCTGGCACTCAAATCTTATTTTCTCTCTCACCAGTTTACTCTTGTAAACCTCCAAAACCAGAGGCTGTACAAGCTCTGGGTAATCTGTTCCAAAGCTTGGCAAACTTCATGGTGACAAAACTTCTCATATTTGGGGTTATGCATCTTCCTCCCTGTTCAAGTCATTCCAGTTTCTTGACCAGCCAGTTTCAGGTTGAGTTTTGTGTTAATCCTCAGGCTGAGTAAATCCTAAACAAGTGAATTCAACCCCTTATCCCAGCTGTTAGTGCCTTCATACCCCTCAGCAAATTACTCTTAGCAGCACAAACATGGGTTCAGTTCACAAGCCTTGCTGTCTTACCTTGACACATGGAAAAACTCAGCATTCCTCTGTAAAAGTCACCCAGATCTCCCCATCCTGGGCTTCCTAAGGGTTGAAAACAAGGACTGAAGCTGCATCCTTGTGTATGAAGACCCCAGAGGATCTTTCACACTTTGAACTACGGGTTCAGGTCCTTCCTATCCTGAGGTCTGTGGAGCCTGAGGGTGTCACCACTGAAGACAAAGCCTCACAAGAGGAGACAGCTGAGTCACTGAGGAAGTGACTTTTTTCACACTGTTTAGGAAAGCATTCTGTTCATTTAGCAAAAGGATGTTTTCGGAAGTCAACAGCCCTGCAGTGCATCCCAAGCAGGGGCTCATCACTCAGTCCTGACAGGTTCTGGCAGATTCTCCAGTGCCTGCAGCACCTGCCCATAGGCAAAAACACCTTCCATGGTGTCCCTCAGTGAGTCTGGAAGTTCCAGCAGGCATCTCCCTTCCCCTGCTCTCCAATGAGAACCTGGAGCATGACCTGCACAGCAGATGTGCCTCTGCTGCACCAGGCACTGGTTGTGACTGACCCATGACAGCAACATCTGTCCTTCCATGGACATGGACATGCCAGGCCAGCCAGGGCCCGAGGTCAGCAACTCTGCAGTCCCTAAAGTCACCTGGCACATGAGCAGGGCCATGGCTCAGCCTCATCCACCAGCTGTGCTCCCTCTGAGGACAGGCAGGCTTCAGCCTCCTCCTTGGGAACAGCCCTCACATCACAGGGCTCCTCTTCTTAACTGGGAAAGATGAAAGGCAGGAGCTGGATGCTCACACCAACCTCACGCTCAGAACGAGTCTTTGAAGGCAGGAAGGCTGGGGAGGGCAGGGAAAAACAATTGTCTGGCTATAGAGGACACAGGCAGCTCCACTGCATGTCCTCAGTCCTTCCTCCTGCTGTGCTGCACCTCCAGCTCTGTGCTTGGCACCCTCTGACAGCAACAGTGCCACAGAAACCTGCAGCTGGGAACACAACCTGCAGCTGGGAACACAAACCTGCAGCTGGGAACACAACCTGCAGCCTCTGACAGCAACAGTGCCACAGTGCAGCTGGGAACACAACCTGCAGCTACAAACACAACCTGCAGCCTCTGACAGTGCAGCTGGGAACACAAACCTGCAGCTGGGAACACAAACCTGCAGCTGGGAACACAAACCTGCAGCTGGGAACACAACCTGCAGCTGGGAACACAACCTGCAGCTGGGAACACAAACCTGCAGCTGGGAACACAAACCTGCAGCCTCTGACAGTGCAGCTGGGAACACAACCTGCAGCCTCTGAGAGCTGCAAACACAACCTGCAGCTGGGAACACAACCTGCAGCTGGGAACACAAACCTGCAGCTTCTGATAGTGCAGCTGGGAACACAAACCTGCAGCTGGGAACACAACCTGCAGCCTCTGACAGCAACAGTGCCACACTGCAGCTGCAAACACAACCTGCAGCTGGGAACACAAACCTGCAGCTGGGAACACAAACCTGCAGCTGGGAACACAAACCTGCAGCCTCTGACAGCTGCAAACACAACCTGCAGCTGGGAACACAAACCTGCAGCTGGGAACACAAACCTGCAGCTGGGAACACAAACCTGCAGCCTCTGACAGCTGCAGCTGCAAACACAGCCTGCACCAACGCTGCCACCAGCAGCAGGCACCTCCCTTGCAGCTGCAGCCTCACCTGGAGCAGCTCAGCCCCAGCTGCTCCTCCCAGCCCAGCAGCAGCCACTGATGCTCCCAGGGAAGGAGGATCCTGATGTTCACTCAGAGCAAGCAGGGCTCAGGAGCTTCCAACTCTCAGATTTGTTTCCAAGGAACACGGAATTACCTCCAAGATAAAACCAGCAGTTTTAGTATCAAAGTTAACTAGGTACTTTGCTTTGAAATACAGTTTCTTCCCCTGCATCAAAGGGCTGTTAATTTTAGTCTTGTAGCCAAAAAAAAAAAAAAAAAGAAAAAGCAAAGTAGAAGAAATGAAAGCAGCATCTGTTGGAAGAGATGAATGCAAGATAAAAGGTGTCTGTGACAGAAAGCTGGCAGCAGCCTTATGTTTTCTATTCAAGTTTAATCTGGGAACAACAACCACCCTTAAACATAACAAAAGCTGTGGAAAAACCCTTTCCAAATCCAACAACACAGACAGAAGATGCAATTTCTCCTCTCCAGCTGCTGCAGCAGCCAGTTGAGGTGAAGAGTCCAGACAAATCCAAGCTTGCTATGGCAGGGTCACCCAGAACCTCGGCTTGCTCAGGTCCTCAATGTCCCTGCTTCAGCTTCCTCCTTCCCTCCCCCAAGCCTCCAGAGCTTCCCAGAGCTGTCCCCCAGCAGAAAGGCAGCAGTGACACCATGGCAGAACACCTCCAGTACAGTGGATATAAATATAAATATAAATATAAATATAAATATAAATATAAATATAAATATAAATATAAATATAAATATAAATATAAATATAAATATAAATATAAATATAAATCTGGGCATGAATGTTTTGTGATGCAGCCAGCAGCACAGAAAACAGCACTGGCCCTTCCTGCCTGCCCAGGACAGCCTGAGCTCAGCATCATCTGCTGCAGTGGAAGAAGTGAAGCGTGGATCCCCAGCCTTGCAGTGCCCAGCAGGGAGTGTGGAAAGCTGCTCCTTGTGACCTTTAAAGCCTCTGGAACTCGCAGGCAGCGAGAAGCCAGCCCAGTGCCAGCCCCTGGGAAGATGTGGTGCTCACCTCCCACTTGTGAGGCAGCTGCCAGAAGCTGTGCAGCTCAAACATTGGCTATAGGAGCAAAAAGCCAAGGAAAGAGCTGGATAAACATGGCACATTAAATAAACAGAGACATTTGTCAACATTCAGCAAACCACTCCAGCAGCAGGCTCAGGAAGGTGAGCCCTCCACATCCAGGAAGCAGCGAGGAGGGATTGCCCAGCAGCTCCCAAATGCTGAACTCAGAGGATATTCCTGGCAGACAGATTGCACAAGAGACAGCTCCCACTGCCAGCTTTACTGGAACACACTCAGCAGCTCCCCAGAGCAGGGCATGCTGGGATGATGCTGCATTTCTGACTTGTCATTAGCCAAAAAGGTTTAATGACATGGTTGGACTCTGTGTTTAGCTATAATTGACCTGGGACATCCCGTAATTAGGAGGAGACCCTGCATATCTCAGTGGAGCTGGCAGGGAGTGCAGTCCCTGATGCAATGCTTTGCTTTCACCATCACCTGAAAGGGTCCCTGGAAATTGCTGCGGGGCTTTTGGAGACAGGCAGGGGGACCTGAAAGCTCTGGCTGGCTGCTTCAACCATTCACCAAAAGGCTTCACAAAACAGCAATTTTAAGAAGCTTTTCTAGCTTGCCTGCTTGAAGTTTTATCCCTGTAAAAGCTCAACAAGACAAATCATATCTGAAAGTGCAGAGCGCACCAGAATGAAGAGGATAAAAGCACATTACACAAACTGTGGCTGCAGGAATGCACATGCTACTTTGACATCTGCTCTGTAAGGTGGCCAGATACCCCAGAGCAACTTTTTCCTGGAAATAGCAGTTGTGGTAATACAGAACAAATGTTTTTGCCAAAAAAAGTGACCAAGCCATGCGCTGCAGCATTGTTCACAGTAGCTGCAACACTGGTTCAAGTGGCAAGGGGTGAAATTTGCCCCCTGCTCTTACTGGGACACACTCAGAAATTCACTCCTAAGCAACAGCTTCACAAGCTTGAGCTCTGGAAATCAAGTGATATTTAGAGAGGCTTCCTCAGCACCTCCAGTGTGCCAAGACTCAGCTGCAGCTCAAGGCACAACCTCCTGCAGGGGAGCAACCACTGCTCACCCTTGGTCTGTCTGGAGCTGACAGGGGATGCCAAGATGGTTTTTAGCCCTTCTGTTTCCACCTTCCAAACGCTCTGACACCACCACAGAAGCCTGAGTAAGCAGGGTCTGAAGAACATTCATGTCCTTCCTTCCCTCCCTGGGGCTCCTCAGCAGACTAAACTGTGGCTTTCCCCTCCAAAACAACAAAATTCCACACCTGCAATTACACCAACAGCTTTCTGCTGTGACTATCCAGACTCTGCCATCTGGGTCCTTTCCATTGAGGTGACCCAGTGCAAAACCTGTCCAGTGTAAGAGACAAGAAACAGCGCAGCAGTCAGTGCTGAAACTCTGCTGAGCTGCACTCCTGAGCCCTTATCTCAGCACTAAACAGCTGCCAGAGTTCAAAGGAAAGACAAAAGCTGAACAGCCAACCCATCCTCCCTACATACCACAGCCACCACAGGTCCTCCTCAGTCAACATGCCTTCCAAATAAGTGTTTAACATAAACATTTGTAGAGTCCTGGTGAACCCGGCTATTTGATGTGGGCCACACAAAGCTCCCATGACATCAATGGAAAGTTTCCAGTTAGAAAACCAGGTTTGAAACAGATTAATGGAAGTTAGGAAATAGAGAGGAAGAAGCCTTGTAGAAACAGTCAAGAGATCTGTTGTTAAGCAAGATGCACTCACTCTGCTCAGGAACAAGCACAGGGGAGAAGCTGCCTGGCTCTCTCAGAGTTTGGAGATGAGGAACAGCAGAGATGAGCCAGTTTTCCTGGCTGCTGCCTCGGTGTGCAGGCTCCTGTCTTTTCTGAGGCTGCTCAGTCTCAAAGCATGTCCAATGTCTCCTGGCTGCTGCTGAAGTTCCTATTGCTCCTTTGGAGGAGGCTGGATGGCTTGGCCAAGGTTTGCTGTGTGCAAACACCAGTTTGACAGCAATGAGAAATCCGCTGCCACCCACCAGCCAGTGCACCACAAGCTCCCAAACACGGGACAGATGGGAACTGTCTGGAATATCCAATGGCTGGGACATCAAATCCAACAGTTTCCCTCCATTAAAAGCTCACAGAGACTGAGCTCACCTTGGGGTTTCATTCCTGCAGTCAGTTCATCACGCTGCTGCCACTCAGTGAGAGCAAGAACTGGGCAGGGAACACCAATCCCTTGGAGATATCAGCCTAGGCTGGACAAGGCTGGCCATGGAGCTGCTCACCCTGGAGAAATCATCTACCCACACACAACTGGACTGCCCAGCTCTTCTGTCAGACCAGGCAAAACAGGGCTCCACTGAGGGACCTGCAAAGCCACCTTGGCCCTGCTGCCACCCTGCCACCTGCTGTGCCACCTGCTCTGTCCACCTGGGCCCCAGGACTGGCACTTGTCACCTCCCTGGCACCACAAGCCTGGCCCAGACACCATTTCTGGGCCAGACTCGTTCTGTGGTCCTCTTAGATGTGCCAAAACAAGATTTAAGAGCATATTGAACATTTTCCTGTTGAGAAGGCTTTTGTGCCAGTGCAATCACTGCTGTGCTGTTCTGCACCTTGAAAGGGAGATTGCCACGAGGCCAAGGATTCTTTCAAAACCAGTCTAGACTGAGGATCACTTGGTGTTTTTGCCAAGTTTGAAGACAGCCTAATCCAAACAACATAAGAGCACACGCCTCTGAACAAGTGCTGGTTCTAATACCTCCCTCTCCACCTGACTGACCGTAAGCTTCAACCCCATTCTCCTGCCTTAAATCCACAGGGGAACTTGTCCTCAGCCTAATACACAGCACATTGCTCTCCCACCTGCAGCAAGAAATCTCCTCTACCTAAAGCTCCAAGAGCCATTCAATCCTGATTTCTTACCAAAACTTGCAATTCTTCTCCATTTGAAGAGAAAAGGGTTGCTATGTTTATCATAAACACAGTTCAGCAGAGGTAGGATTTATACCTCATTTTGCTCTTGCCTGTTCTGAGGTGCATCCCAAAAGTCTTGCCACACCTCTGGCCTGAAGCTCACCCTGCTCAGCTCTGCCAGGGGCTGCTGCCATGTCCCAGAGCGTGCAGTCAGTGGAAATTCTGTTTAATCCATGGAATCTGTGTGGCTGTGGCACAGCAGCAGGAGGCTGAGCTGTTCTGCCTGGAAGGGAACACCAGCATGCCCCAGGAACCACATCCCTGCGCCAAGGGGCAAAGATGAAGGCACCTCATGAGTCACAGCCAAATTCCTTTCTGTGGAAAATCCGGCAGAAAGTCCTCACAGAAGGAATACGTACACCAAGCGTGCATTCAAGCGCACCCAGCAGCACAGAGCTCCTTCCAAAATGAACAAACCCAGGCCAGCAGCGCTCACTGGAGCTCCTGGCAGGCAAACATCTGGAGGGCACTGCCACAGCTGGCAGTGCCCTGGGGGGCAGAGCAGCTGCACCAGCACAGCCTCCCTGCAGCTGTGGGCACTGCTCCTTCCAGGCAGCTCCCCAGGTGTCCCCTCCCTCTGGAGGTGCTGGCACACAAAGCTGTGTCCTGCAGATGCACTTCTGTGTCACCCCATCGCATCACCCAGATAAATCCTGGGATAAATCCTGAGAGAAATCCTGGGATTTTATTGTCACCCATGGCAGAAGTGCAGATCTGTGGGCACACAGGACCTGCCCCTTCAGCAATCTCACCAGAAGGCAGCAGCTGACATTCCACCAAGCCAGGGGATGGGAGCAGCAGCACAGGAACCCTGACACCAGTGCCAGAGAAACGGGGATGCTGCAGCTGAGTGAACTGTCCAGGAGAGCTCTCCATTCCTTCCAAAGCTGATCCTTGACACACTCAAAAAAATTCAACTATTTAGCAGCTTGTTGGTCCTCCAGTGGATCATCTGAAGGGCAATTAACTGAGGCAGCTGTCAAGGAATGACAGTATCCAAGTCCTGGGATGGACCTCAGTCATTGATACATTAAAAAACATAAGATACCCAGCTCGTCCTTCCTTCTTCTCCCCATCTCAACTTTCAGCAAGTCAAACCCCCAGCTGGGGAACCCAGAGCAGGTTCTGGTGTTGGTCTGTCTCCCCTCCCCAGGTTTCACCATGGCCCAAGCTCCCAGCAGATCAGCTGCCCCTTTCTGACCCTGGCAGGTTGGTGTGCCCCATTCCTGACCTGGCAGCAATATCCTGCAGGAATCTGGGGCCCTCCTGCCCCTCTCCTCCCCAGCTGCAGAGCCCAGAGTGCCCAAACCAGTGCCAGGGTCGGGTGTGGGGCTGAAACCCCTCAGTGCCCCCAGCTGAGCTCCAGGAACGCCAGGAGGGAACAGAGAGGTGCCCTGGATCCCAGCAAAGCCAGCACCCCATGGCTGGATCCACTCCCAGCCCAGCAAAGCCAGCACCCCATGGCTGGATCCACTCCCAGCCCAGCAAAGCCAGCACCCCATGGCTGGATCCACTCCCAGCCCAGCTCCAGCTGCCCCATGGCTGGATCCACACCCAGCCCAGCAAAGCCAGCACCCCATGGATGGATCCACTCCCAGCCCAGCTCCAGCTGCCACAGCTGCGAGCACGGCCAGGGGACAGCGGGCAGGGGACAGAGGGCAGAGGGCAGGGGACAGCGGGCAGTGTGGGGGGACAGCAGGCAGGGGACAGGGGACAGAGGACAGGGGACAGAGGACAGAGGACAGGGGACAGAGGACAGGGTGACAGAGGGCAGGGGACAGGGTGACAGAGGGCAGGGGACAGCACAGGGTGACAGAGGGCAGGGGACAGTGTGGGGTGACAGCGGGCAGGGGACAGAGGGCAGGGGACAGTGTGGGGTGACAGTGGACAGAGGGCAGGGGGACAGAGGGCAGGGGGACAGAGGGCAGGGGACAGCGGGCAGGGGACAGCGGGCAGCACAGGGTGACAGCGGACAGGGGATAGGGGGACAGCAGGCAGGGTGACAGAGGGCAGGGGACAGCGGGCAGGGGACAGTGTGGGGTGACAGTGGACAAAGGGCAGGGGACAGAGGGCAGGGGACAGTGTGGGGTGACAGAGGGCAGGGGGACAGAGGGCAGGGGGACAGAGGGCAGGGGGACAGAGGGCAGGGGACAGTGTGGGGTGACTGACAGCAGCTCAGGCCTGTCACACAAACCCGCAGCACAAAGAGCCCCATTCCCATCCCACAGGCACCACGCCAGGGACTTTCTGGATTCTCACAGGCCCACGGCCTCTCCTCAGCACAAGGGTCAGCAGGTTTAGTCTGCAGCTGTTGGAGTTTACAGGAACTGGGACACAGACACAAATCCTCCCAGTTCAGCTTACCTCTCACCAGTTGGTCACAAAGTTTGGAGTATTTTACCTCTCACCAGTTGGTCACAAAGTTTGGAGTATTTTACCTCTCGCCAGCTGGTCACAAAGTGTGGAGTATTTTACCTCTCACCAGTTGGTCACAAAGTTTGGAGTATTTTACCTCTCACCAGCTGGTCACAAAGTTTGGAGTATTTTACCTCTCGCCAGCTGGTCACAAAGTGTGGAGTATTTTACCTCTCACCAGCTGGTCACAAAGTTTGGAGTATTTTACCTCTCGCCAGCTGGTCACAAAGTTTGGAGTATTTTACCTCTCACCAGCTGGTCACAAAGTTTGGAGTATTTTACCTCTCACCAGGTGGTCACAAAGTTTGGAGTATTTTACCTCTCACCAGCTGGTCACAAAGTTTGGAGTATTTCTTTACATGGGCACCTGTTGAATCCTCAGGTTCCAGGTGCATGAGTGCCCTGGGTGAGTGTGGAACAAAGCAACCCCTCCCTCACTGTCAATCAATATTGCAATATTGCAATAACACCACTGCTTTAGCCCTAAAGCAGCACAGGGTGACTGAATACCCAGGGAGACTCTGTGCAGAGCTGCTGATGACACAGCACAGCCCCATCCACTCCTCACAGCCCCAGCTCAGCAGGAAGGGCCACAGGGCACCGCATGGAAGCATTTTGGGAGTCACCATTCTCTTCTGAGTGAGCAGCAATGGAGCACAGAGCCAGGGGGGCTGAAGAACCAGCCAGCAATCAACTGGGGCATCCAGGCAAGAGCCACACTTTGGCCAAATCCAGGGCCTGCTACAAACCTCCAAACACTACAGGCAGGATGCAGGCGTTTTTCACATCTCTGCATCAAGCAGATTTTAATTTACAAGAGTACATTCAAAGCAGAATTTATCCACGGTGAAGTTTGCAGAAGTTTAAACCAAGAATTTCTAAACATCTGAGACCAATGTAGGCTCATGTGGAGAACGGCTCAGCCTTACCCCTCGCTTGCTTTTCTTGGCCCTTCACCATCTGTGGCTCACGTTCTTCAGAACGAAGCTGTTTCTGCAGTTTTTGTGCAACTGAGTGCCTTTGTACATTTATGGTGTCAAGGCCCCATCTGGGATCTCCTCAGGACAGATTCCTGACTTGATAACATACCAGCTCTCCAAAGAAAGCAGTTTGAAGCTAACATCGACACAGCTGCTCTGACTTAGAAGCTTCATCAAATTCCCCTTCCAGGCTAAAAGAAAAAGCCCATGTTTGGTAACTCCATTCAGACATTACCACCTTCTCCCCAAAGCTCTCAGTTGCTCTCACTGGCAGACTGGTGGTGGTTCTTGGGGTCTTCTTGTTTGTTTTTTAAGTCTCTTTAAAGAGAAAGCTTTGTAAGAGGACAAAGAAATGTTTCACTTTCTCCTCCCGGGGAGGTTTCACTGTTATACAGCAGCAGCACTGCTGAAGCTTCAAGTCTGTCCTCCCATGTTCTAGACAGAAAAAACTCACAAAGCCACGAGACAAGGAAATATCAGTGGACAAGACTCTCCAGCATGAAGGAAAAAAAGCCTAAGGCAAAGACATGTGGCTGTTTCTCTATTAAAGGAGAAAAATATGCTAATCCAAAAAACCCTGACAGTGGCCTTCAGTGCTGCTGAAGTACAGAGCAGAAGGGAGGATGACAAGGCACCTTCCACAGGAGCAGAACCCTGGCAAGTCAATGCCTTGCCACAGCTCCTCACTGTGCCAGTCCCACACTGCACAGGAAGAACACCTTTCCCATGGGGAAGAACACCTTTCCCATGGGGAAGAACACCTTTCCCACGGGGAAGAACACCTTTCCCACCGGGAAGAACACCTTTCCCACCGGGAAGAACACCTTTCCCACCGGGAAGAACACCCTTCCCACCTTTCCCACCTTTCCCACCTTTCCCACCCCACTGCCATGAGCCACATGGCAGAGCCCATTAAATCAAACCTGACACCAGCTCCATCCCAGCCTCAGCTGCCACACAGGCAGGGCAGGGACTTTATTCTCTGCCTTTGGCAATGCCCAAGTGCCAAGGGGAGCAGTGGGAGCAGGGCCACACACCAAGGCAGAGTCAAGGAAGGATCAGCCCTGCACATCCCCCCAAATCCTGCTCCTGGGCACATCCCTGCACATCTCCCCCAAACCTCACTGCTGGGCACATCCCCCCAAACCTCACTGCTGAGCACACCAACCTGCACATCCCCCCAGACCTCACTGCTGGACACACCAACCTGCACATCCCCCCAAATCCTGCTCCTTGGGCACATCCCTGCACATCTCCCCAAACCTCACTGCTGGGCACATCCCTGCACATCCCCCCAAATCCTGCTCCTGGGCACATCCCCCAAACCTCACTGCTCAGGCACAGCAACCTGCACATCCCCCCAAATCCTGCTCCTGGGCACACCAACCTGCACATCTCCCCAAACCTCACTCCTTGGGCACACCAACCTGCACATCCCCCCAAATCCTGCTCCTGGGCACATCCCCCCAAACCTCACTCCTGAGCACATCCCCCCAAACCTCACTGCTGGGCACATCCCCCCAAACCTCACTGCTGGACACACCAACCTGCACATCCCCCCAAATCCTGCTCCTGGGCACAGCAACCTGCACATCCCCCAAACCTCACTGCTGGGCACATCCCTGCACATCCCCCCAAATCCTGCTCCTGGGCACATCCCCCCAAACCTCACTGCTGGGCACATCCCTGCACATCCCCCCAAATCCTGCTCCTGGGCACAGCAACCTGCACATCTCCCCAAACCTCACTGCTGGGCACATCCCCCCAAACCTCACTCCTTGGGCACAGCAACCTGCACATCCCCCAAACCTCACTGCTGGGCACATCCCTGCACATCCCCCCAAATCCTGCTCCTGGGCACATCCCCCAAACCTCACTGCTGGGCACATCCCCCAAACCTCACTCCTGAGCACATCCCCCCAAACCTCACTGCTGGGCACATCAACACTGCCAGGCTGGCACCAGCAGCAGCCTGGAGCTGTGGGGAGCCAGAGCAATGGCAGGCAGGACAGTGTGTGACAAAGCTGTCCCCAGCAGTCCTGAGCAGCCTCTGCACAGCTCTCACACTCCCCTGCTCGTCCCTGTGCTCAGGACATTGTCCTTCCCTGTCCCCTTTCCAGCTGCAGGGCTCTGCAAGGGCAGCTCCCAGGGCTCAGTGTTCTGTCAGTGCCTCCACACAGCACCCAGCTCACTCCAAACCAATTCTAATGGGGAAATTTCTATCTCCTTCCCTTCAACACTCCAGAGTTCAGGCAGCTCATGCCACCCCAGAGCTAGAGATAAAAGCAGTTCCTGTACCAAATTAACACCCAGAATGAGGACTTTTCTTTTTGCTGTAAAAACCACTTAGTCTGCAAGAGAATTCTCTGACCAATGCCACAGACCAATTTACTTTACCCCAGGAGTTTCCAAAGCGTTACCATTAAGGGCAGAGCAGTACAGAGTTAAAAGGGAATGGATGTTTTAGTAGTCCCTGGGAAAACACAGTTAACAGTGGCACATTTTCCCCACCATGTGCTTGGAAACTTTTATTTTTTAGCTGTATTTTCTCACACTCAGCAGAGAGTATTTGGCCATTACCTGTAGCACATATCCCAGCTCTATTAAGGACAACTGCACTCTTCCCCCAGCAAATATTCATGGAGCCAGAGGCAGCTGTAGCAGTCACTCACATGGAATAACTCAAGGGAAGATTCTTTTGTTTTCCAGAGCAGTGCAGTAACTGGAAGTGAGTCAACACCTTGACATGAGCTCATTCTGCAAAGGCCACCAGCAAAGGAGCCCAGTGACTGCAGCCTGGTACCAGACACTCACTTTTATTCTGCAGGCATCACACAGCTTTGTCTGCAAGCAGCCGGTGTCTGACTCGTGACTTGGCAAGGTAAGCTGTGGGAATGAGCTCCATCACACACCTGGAAACACAAAGGAGCAGAGCAGCAGCTCCACAGCTCTGGGAAACTCCCAGGTCATGCAGGTCTGCTCCTCTGCTGCTGTCATGCTGCACCACTCTGCCAGTGAATGCACCAACAAGGCTCCTGCCACAGGACATGAAGATAAGCTCATCCCAGCTGAAATCACCTCTCTGCTGCTCCCTGCCAGCCCCAGTTAATCCTCACCCTGTGACAACACAAGCCCTGGGTGACTCCAGGCTCAGGAAGTCCAGCTATACTAAATCCCAGAACTGTAACCAGCACTGGCACTGGGCTCTCAGAGCCCATCAGATGCAACTCCAGTGTTTGCAGAGGCACAAACCCCAGAGAGCCACAGAACATACTCCATTCCACATCTTCTACTCTTCAAAAACTGCACTGGGACTTGGAGTGTTATCTGTCAGCACTGTCTGCACCCAGCCACAAACCCTGGCACAGTGTCCTCACTGGCTCATTAGCTACAGATTTTAAATTCCAGGAACTTAATGAATTCTTAATTAGCCCTCACAAGACAAGCAGACCTTGCAGACTGCTTTCACTTTTTCTGAGGAAAGGAAACAGGGTCCAGGGTAAAAAACCAGCCCAGACACAGAAGAGCAACAAGCAGAGGCCATTCCCCACAGGCAGCAGCAGCAGTGACTGCACACAAACGCAGCACGGATCAGCTGGCCAGGTCCTGGAACACGAGCCCACAGCTCAGAAGGATCCAGCAGAAGTTTACAAACAAGCCCCAAAGCACATTACAGAGCACTTCAGTAACCTCCAGAGCAGGGGAGAGAGGCTGCAAAGGCTGCTGCTGCTGCACTGCAACAGCTCAATATCCCCTGAGGAATGCACTGCTGCACTTCAGCCCCTGCCTTTGAGCCGGGAGAAGAGTAAAATATTGCTTTATGTATCCAGCATCCCCACTCCTGGGGGACAGGGCAGGGGACAGGGCAGGGGACAGGGCAGGGGACAACAGGGCAGGGGACAACAGGGCAATGGGAGGGGGGGACACAGGGCAATGGGAGGGGGGGACACAGGGCAATGGGAGGGGGGGACACAGGGCAATGGGAGGGGGGGACACAGGGCAATGGGAGGGGGGGACACAGGGCAGCTCAGGGAAGATGCTCCTCCACGTCGGTGCTTCCCAGCAGTGCCCTTCACTTTGTAAACAGCAGCACTGCTCCGTGGCATTCCTGGCTGTTCCTTTATTAACTCACCAGGGAAATATCCTTCCTTGCAGGCTGGCAGAGCCACTCTGACCATCGGCCAGACCTCTCCTACTCTGGGGCACTGGAGTCTCGGCACTTTGGTCCAGCAGCAAACTTACAGCAGCAAGTCTGAGGTGTCTGTGCTACTGAGCTTTGCAGGGCTGCATCTGGTGTAGAAATCAGCTGTTAGAGGGGTGGGAAAGGCACATGTTACTCCTGGGACAAAAGGTTCATTGAGCCATCCTGCATCTCTATCATGGAAAAAAAAAAAAAAAAAAAAAAAGTGATCTTTCTTCAAGGAGCAACTCCCATTTTTGCAATCATTTTGTAAACTTCCTTATCTTGAGCCATGGCTCAGACAACTCAGAGTTTTTGAGTGGGGCATGGCCACCAGCAGCCACCAGGCACCCTGGCTGCCCACTCCAGCCAGGGAATAAGGACAAAACACGGCGCAGTCCAGCAGGAGGCTACAGCAAAACTGACCTTATAACAACGCTCTAGCTCCTTCAGATAGAGGATTATGTAAGTCCCCGTTGTACTCGCGTAGCTTTATGTAGTAAGAAAAGCGACACAGTAACCAGACCTTGTAAGGTGTGCTCCGGAGCCCCCGAACAGACAAACCCGCTGTCCCAAAGAGCCGCAGCCATCGGCTCCGATCATCGCTGCCCTCCCAAGCCGCACACGGCCGGGCTCCGGCAGCGGGGGCATCCCCGGAGCCCTCGGGCGGAGCCCCAGCAATCAATCACATCAATCAATCAATCAATCAATCAATCACACCCATCAATCACACCCATCAATCACTCAATCGCACCCATCAATCAATCACACCCATCAGTCTCCCCGGGCTGCTCCCCCGCTGCCGGGGCCGGGCTCCGGGAGCGGTCTCAGCCAGGCTCGGCCTCGCCCCGGCCCTGCCCGCCAGGGCTCCGCTCCCCGGGCACCGAGAGGCCCCGGAGCCGCCCCGCTCCCCGCCCGCCCCGCCGGCTCCTACCGTGCCCGGGCTGCCCGCCGGACCATGGCCCCGAACGGAACCGAGCTGTGCCGAGCCCCGGGCAGGCCGAGCCGAACCGAGCCGAGCCCCGGGCAGGCCGAGCCCCGCGCCCGCTGCTCCCGGCGCGCCCAGCGGGGCCGGGCCGGCATCACATGGCCCAAATAGCGCCCGGCCCGGCCCCGCTCCGCCCCCGGCACGGCCCGGGGCGCGGCCGCTCCGCCCGGGCAGCTCCGGCGGCGGGCGGGGCCGGGAACGGAACGGGGCCGGGAACCCAGCGGGGCCGGGAACGGAACGGGGCCGGGAACCCAGCGGGGCCGGGAACCGAGCGGGGCCGGGCAGAGAGCGGGGCCGGGCAGAGAGCGGGGCCGGGAACCCAGCGGGGCCGGGAACCCAGCGGGGCCGGGAACGGAGCGGGGCCGGGAACGGAGCGGGGCCGGGAACGGAACGGGGCCGGGAACGGAACGGGGCCGGGAACCCAGCGGGGCCGGGAACCCAGCGGGGCCGGGAACGGAACGGGGCCGGGAACGAACGGGGCCGGGAACGGAACGGGGCCGGGAACGGAGCGGGGCTGTGCCGATAGCGGGGCCGGGCAGAGAGCGGGGCCGGGAACGGAGCGGGGCCGGGAACGGAACGGGGCCGGGAACGGAGCGGGGCCGGGAACCCAGCGGGGCCGGGAACGGAACGGGGCCGGGAACGGAGCGGGGCCGGGAACGGAACGGGGCCGGGAACCGAGCGGGGCTGTGCCGATAGCGGGGCCGGGAACGGAGCGGGGCCGGGAACGGAGCGGGGCCGGGAGCGGAGCGGGGCCGGGAACGGAACGGGGCCGGGAACCGAGCGGGGCCGGGAACGGAGCGGGGCCGGGGCCGGGGAGCAGCAGAGCCGGGCGCTGCCGCCGGCGGAGGTCGCGCATCGCGGGGCAGAGCGGCAGCCCCTGTGTCCATCCCTCGTTCCCATCCCCCGTGTCCATCCCTCGTACCCACCCCCCGTGTCCATCCCTCGTACCCATCCCCCGTGTCCATCCCTCGTACCCATCCCCCGTGTCCATCCCCCGTGTCTATCCCCCGTGTCCATCCCCCGTGTCCATCCCTCGTACCCATCCCCCGTGTCCATCCCCCGTGTCCATCCCCCGTGTCCATCCCCCGTACCCATCCCCTGTGTCCATCCCTCGTACCCATCCCCCGTGTCCATCCCCCGTACCCATCCCCCGTGTCCATTCCCTGTGTCCATTCCCTGTGTCCATCCCCCGTTCCCATCCCCGTTCCCATCCCCGCCCGGCACCCAGCACCGTTCCTGTGTGAAATTTGGGCTGTTTTGGTGCTGTTCACACTCGCTCCGGGCCGAAGCCAGCTCGGGGATGGATGGGTCCCATCCTCGGTGTCCGCACATCCGCACCGCGTTTCTGCACCTAAAGAGGGATCGGACCCTGCACGGGGCTGCCCCGGGGGGTGGCGGAGTCTCCGTGCCGGGAGGTGTTTTAGGAACGCCCGGCCGGGGCTCTTTGTGCCGTGCTCCGGTTAATGTGGTGTTGTTATGTCACAGGATGGACTCGATGATCCCAGAGATCTTTTCCAACCTAACTGATTCTGTGATTTGCTTCAACCACTCCTGGCAATGCCTGTTTGCATTTTAAAGACTCGTTTGTTTACCGAAATAAACCAGGGAAGTACAATTCTCTTCGTTTCAGTCCTCATTCAAAAACAACCCTTTGGACAAATCTGCCCCGGTTGTGTCCCTTTGAAATGATGAAATTTTCACTGTTTCCAGACAAAAAGACTTGTTTGCAGCAATACTGCTCAAGCTGTAAACCCTTGGATTGTCACAAATTCAGCAGATTGCACGGGGTACCCCCACGGAGCACCTGGGAGCTGCAGGAAGTGGTGGCAGTGATTCAGGAGTGGCAGCTTGCCATCTGAGTCAGTGTGGAATGAATGCCCCTGCGTGCTGCTGGAGTGTTTTAGGATTGGACATTAGCGTGGGTCTTGACATTTCTCATCACTCGTGGTCTCGGGGCACATGTGAAAAGGAGCACAATTAATTCATGTGTCCTCATATCTTTGCAGGACTGAGGCACTAATTTGTTGAGCATATTTTGATGTCTGTGGGGAATAGTTGCTCCATGCCAGCCACCGTGGTCCTTTAAAAAACCACATTCACATCAGAATAAATGTATTACTCTAGCTGACCAGAAACACTGGGGAGATTCTAGATATAGCACAAATATGTTCTTTCACACCCTCCAAAAGAAAAAGTAGGAGGGTTTATGTAAAATAGATACATATTTGGGTAGCTTTTTCAAAACTACTTTGCTTCCACCTGATCCTGCTCATATTTAAGTTACTTTCCCCCATGAATTTCATGGGGAAGTGGGGTGGAGGAGCTGTAGGAGCAGCAGGGAAGCTGGAGGAAACCAGACGTGACAAGTGCTGGAGCAGAACTTCTCAGCTTTGTGGTGGCTTCTCGCCAGATGAGATCACAGCTCCTATGGAATCTTGTCTGCTTTTATTTCCTTAATATTTGACTTTCTTGCTTCCTCAAGAAGCAAGAATTGCTGATCTTCAATCACTCCCTTTGAGCACTGTCTACATCTCAAACAACAGCACAATCAGAGGCAGAGGGGGGTGAGTGGCGAGGGCCGGTGTTTGATCCTGCAGTGGGATCCCTCTAAGCCTTTTTGGAGAACTGTCTGGGGACAGAGCCTGGATTAGCAGAGACCTTTCCAGCTCCCATCCTTGTGAATTTATGCTAGGACTATTAAAAGGAAGGTGGGAGGAGGAATGGCTTGGCATGCCTGCTTTCTTGTGGTCAGCATTCAGCAGAGTAGATTAGCTCTGGGCTCTGGACGGGGATGAGCATCCACACTCTGAAAACTGCGTCCCTGTTGAGTGTCTGCAGTTAAATATTGAAATCCTTTGGACTCCCAGCACGGACTCTGGGGCTGGAACAGGCTGTGGATGTGATTTCTGCCCGCCTGACACTGCCCTTGCAGCAGTTTGGAGGAGCTGAACAAAGCTGGGTGGGCAGAAATCCTGGAGCTCTCTGTGCCTGGGGAGAACAGAAATCCTGGAGCTCTGTGCCCTGAGGAGAGCAGAAATCCTGGAGATCTGTGCCCCGGGGAGAGCAGAAATCCTGGAGCTCTCTGTGCCCTGGGGAGAGCAGAAATCCTGGAGCTCTCTGTGCCTGGGGAGAACAGAAATCCTGGAGCTCTGTGCCTGGGGAGAACAGAAATCCTGGAGCTCTGTGTGCCCTGGGGAGAACAGAAATCCTGGAGCTCTGTGCCCCGGGGAGAGCAGAAATCCTGGAGCTCCCCCTGCCCTGGGGAGAACAGAAATCCTGGAGCTCTCTGTGCCCTGGGGAGAGCAGAAATCCTGGAGCTCTGTGCCTGGAGAGAACAGAAATCCTGGAGCTCTCTGTGCCTGGGGAGAGCAGAAATCCTGGAGCTCTGTGCCCTGGGGAGAACAGAAATCCTGGAGCTCTCTGTGCCCCGGGGAGAGCAGAAATCCTGGAGCTCTCTGTGCCCTGGGGAGAACAGAAATCCTGGAGCTCTCTGTGCCCTGAGGAGAGCAGAAATCCTGGAGCTCTGTGCCCTGGGGAGAACAGAAATCCTGGAGCTCCCCCTGCCCTGTGGAGAACAGAAATCCTGGAGCTCCCCGTGCCTTGGGGAGAGCAGAAATCCTGGAGCTCTCTGTGCCCTGAGGAGAGCAGAAATCCTGGAGCTCTGTGCCCTGGGGAGAGCAGAAATCCTGGAGCTCTCTGTGCTCTGGGGAGAACAGAAATCCTGGAGCTCTCTGTGCCTGGGGAGAACAGAAATCCTGGAGCTCTCTGTGCTCTGGGGAGAGCAGAAATCCTGGAGCTCTCTGTGCCCTGGGGAGAGCAGAAATCCTGGAGCTCTCTGGGCCCTGGGGAGAACAGAAATCCTGGAGCTCTGTGCCCTGGGGAGAGCAGAAATCCTGGAGCTCTCTGTGCTCTGGGGAGAGCAGAAATCCTGGAGCTCTCTGTGCCTGGGGAGAGCAGAAATCCTGGAGCTCTGTGCCCTGGGGAGAGCAGAAATCCTGGAGCTCTGTGCCCTGGGGAGAGCAGAAATCCTGGAGCTCTGTGCCCTGGGGAGAGCAGAAATCCTGGAGCTCTCTGGGCTCTGGGGAGAGCAGAAATCCTGGAGCTCTCTGTGCCCTGGGGAGAACAGAAATCCTGGAGCTCTGTGCCTGGGGAGAGCAGAAATCCTGGAGCTCTGTTCCCTGGGGAGAGCAGAAATCCTGGAGCTCTGTGCCTGGGGAGAGCAGAAATCCTGGAGCTCTGTTCCCTGGGGAGAGCAGAAATCCTGGAGCTCTGTGCCCTGGGGAGAGCAGAAATCCTGGAGCTCTCTGGGCTCTGGGGAGAGCAGAAATCCTGGAGCTCTCTGGGCTCTGGGGAGAGCAGAAATCCTGGAGCTCTCTGTGCCCAGGGGAGAGCAGAAATCCTGGAGCTCTGTTCCCTGGGGAGAGCAGGGGTCAGAGATCAGCAGCTCTGCCCAGAACCATGCTGGTGCTGCGGGCACTGAGGGAGACAATGGAGCAGAGAGAGAACAATGAGCTCCTCTCAGGGCAGCCACAAAGCCGGAGGAGCCCCGTGTGCTGCGGGACACAGAGGCTGTGAAAACAGCAGCGAGAAACCCTGCCGTGCCTGCCTAGAGGACAATCAACAAACCCTCCTCGGCTGCAAGATGGGGTGGAAAAGGGAGTAAAAGAGAATGGGATGGAGGAGAAAAAAGAGGCATCTCCCAGAGGCGCTTTGCAGGAAAAGGAAGAATTTGTCATCTTCATTTAGTCCCTTATTGAGAACCGAGATGTCAGCACAGCCAACACAGCACTTCACACAACACAAGTAAATGAGGCTGCTGAATGAAACTTTCCTTTACCAAAAATAAAAATATGAAAGTAGAATCCAGGTGTTTTGCTTTACATTCGCCTGGAGAGCAGAGTCTTGCTGCGATGTCTCCTCTCACCTCCTTTGCCTTTCTGTTTCAGCACGGGGTGCTGGATGTGGAGATGCCTTAAAGGATGGGATATATGGAACGGGAGCACTTGGATGCAGAATTCGCTCCCTGTCCTTTTTAAAACAACACTTAGAAGCGCAGCTGAGTGCCGGGTTAGCTGTCCCTGTGCGGGACTCTTCACTCGGGGTGAGCCTCACGGTGTTTTCCCGGCTGGCAGGAGTCCTGTGCCAGCTGTGCCAGCTGTGCCAGCTGTGCCAGCTGTGCCACTGGGGAGCTGAGCACAAACCGGGCTCGGGAAGCCACCGGGACTGGGAAAGCAGAGAAACGAGCTCCTTGCCTTTTGGATGGATTGGGAAATGGCAGCAGGCAGGACGCTCCAGGAGCGGCAGCGGTGGAGCAGCTCCCGGGAGAGGGGAGCAGGAGCCGGGCAGGAGCAGGAGCTGGGCAGGAGCTGGGCAGGAGCTGGGCAGGAGCTGGGCAGGAGCTGGACAGGAGCAGGAGCTGGGCAGGAGCTGGGCAGGAGCAGGAGCTGGGCAGGAGCTGGGCAGGAGCTGGGCAGGAGCAGGAGCAGGAGCTGGGCAGGAGCTGGGCAGGAGCTGGGCAGGAGCAGGAGCTGGGCAGGAGCAGGAGCTGAGCAGGAGCTGGGCAGGAGCTGGGCAGGAGCAGGAGCTGAGCAGGAGCTGGACAGGAGCTGGGCAGGAGCTGGGCAGGAGCAGGAGCAGGAGCTGAGCAGGAGCTGAGCAGGAGCTGGGCAGGAGCTGGGCAGGAGCAGGAGCTGGGCAGGAGCTGGGCAGGAGCTGGGCAGGAGCAGGAGCTGGACAGGAGCAGGAGCTGGGCAGGAGCTGGGCAGGAGCAGGAGCAGGAGCTGAGCAGGAGCTGGGCAGGAGCTGGGCAGGAGCTGGGCAGGAGCAGGAGCTGGGCAGGAGCAGGAGCTGGGCAGGAGCTGGGCAGGAGCTGGGCAGGAGCTGGGCAGGAGCAGGAGCTGGGCAGGAGCTGGGCAGGAGCTGGGCAGGAGCAGGAGCTGGGCAGGAGCTGGGCAGGAGCTGGGCAAGAGCTGGAGCTGGGCAGGAGCTGGGCAGGAGCAGGAGCTGGACAGGAGCTGGGCAAGAGCTGGAGCTGGGCAGGAGCTGGGCAGGAGCAGGAGCTGGGCAGGAGCTGGGCAGGAGCTGGGCAGGAGCAGGAGCTGGGCAGGAGCAGGAGCCGGGCAGGAGCTGGGCAGGAGCAGGAGCTGGGCAGGAGCTGGGCAGGGGCTGAGCAGGAGCTGGGCAGGAGCAGGAGCTGGGCAGGAGCTGGGCAGGGGCTGAGCAGGAGCTGGGCAGGAGCAGGAGCTGGGCAGGAGCTGGGCAGGAGCTGAGCAGGAGCTGGGCAGGAGCTGGGCAGGAGCTGGCCGTGCTCCCCCTGCACTGCTGCAGACACAGCCGGGCTGCTGCGGGCCCTGCAGAGGCTCCCTGGCAGCGCAGGGCTGCAGGAGAGGCTGCAGCAGCACGGGCGAGCAGCACCCTCTGCTGCCGGCAGCGCTGGATCCAGAGAGGAGCCCAGGAGCAGCCGGGAGCTGATTTTACTGCACGGCCAGGGCAGCCCAGGCTCCCACCGGCAGCCAGCGGCACAGCCCAGCCCCTCCGGGCCCGCTCTCGCCGTGATCCAGCGATTCCCAGGCCCGGGGAGCCGCGGAATTCCCGACCCCTCCCAGCACGGGACATCCAGGGTGATGCTGAGAGATTGTGCTCAGCAAAGCCGGGGGACGGTGCCACAGTCAGGTCAATCCTCGTCTCCCTCCCTCCCTCCCTCCCTCCCTCCCTCCCTCCCTCCCTCCCTCCCTCCCTCCCTCCCTCCCTCCCTCCCTCCCTCCCTCCCTCCCTCCCTCCCTCCCTCCCTCCCTCCCTCCCTCCCTCCCTCCCTCCCTCCCTCCCTCCCTCCCTCCCTCCCTCCCTCCCTCCCTCCCTCCGCAGACTTTTTGTTTTTCCCCAGTTATTGATCCCACAAGCACATTCCCAAACGGGATGTGCACCCTCAGACAGACACAGAGTGTTCGGTCTCTTCCTCTCATTTTCTCCCTGTCCCTGAGGGCAAGCTCCCCTTTTCCCCAGCATCTGACTCCAGGTTTTCCTTCTCCACATGGGAAATACCCAAACCTTGGCTGCAGCTGCAGCCCCAGAGCTGAGCTCCCGTTCCGTCCCCTGCTTACACCTCACGGTCTCGCTGCCTTCCCCTGTGTGAGAATCTCCAAACACACGGAGCCTGTGCCAGCCCTCTCCTCACCCACCCACCAAAAGCAAAGCACGAGAAAAACGCCGGGACCGTCTCTAAGAATGGCCTTGTCTCTCCTGCAGAGCACTCACTGTGTGTCCATGCACAGATTGCAGCAGCAGCCACGCAGCCCGGGCTGCTCCATGCGCCAGGAGATGCCACGGGAAGGGAGAAAAATCAGGGGAAACTGAGGCAAAGTCTGCTGCAGCACTCTGCCAGCCCTGCATCGCTGCAGCTCCTGTGCCAGCCCTGCATTGCTGCAGTTCCCGTGGCAGCTCTGCATTGCTGCAGCTCCCATGCCAGCCCTGCATCTCTGCAGCTCCTGTGCCAGCTCTGCATCGCTGCAGCTCCCGTGGCAGCTCTGCATTGCTGCAGCTCCTGTGCCAGCTCTGCATTGATGCAGCTCCCGTGCCAGCTCTGCATTGCTGCAGCTCCCGTGCCAGCCCTGCATTGCTGCAGCTCCCGTGCCAGCCCTGCATTGCTGCAGCTCCCGTGGCAGCTCTGCATCGCTGCAGCTCCTGTGCCAGCTCTGCATCGCTGCAGCTCCCGTGCCAGCCCTGCATTGCTGCACTGCACTGGGGCCATCCTGCAGCCTGGACAGCTCCAGGGGCAGCTCGAGTCACTGCAGCTCCTGGTTTGGGCTCTGCTCTGCTCTCCCCGATCCCTCTCCTCTCTTGGCCCCTTTTTAGGCAATGGACACGTTCTCAGTCGGTTTTTTGGGAGAGGAAGGCACTAAAGCACATCCCTGCTGAGGCAGGCAGCGAATCTGGAGACACAAATCCCACAGAGGATTGCCCTGAGCTGTGGACAAAGCGTAAATAGAGCACAGAACCAAAACATTTGTTTTAAAGAAGCGTTAAGACACTGAAGTTTTGCTCCTTTTAGCACCTCTGCTCCCCGTGCCTGGGGGGCATCCACTGATCCTGCTACTCCTGAAGCATCTGGGGAGGCTTTGGCCCCACATCCCTGCCCTGCAAAGCAGGTCTGTGAGTGGCAGAGCCCTTCCAGCTGCATCCAGGGAAACCAGCACTGGGGAATCAGCAGGAGTGCAGCCAGAAAAGCTCTGACTGAAATCCTCCCCGTGCCAGGAAGATGAAGTCTTCCCCTGGAACACTGGGATGAAGCTGCCGTGCTCCTCCTCCCCTTCCCCAGGCACCCTGAGCCTGCTCTTCCTGTGCCTGAAGGTGTCAGGTGGGATTTTTCTCTGGGAATTGGCTGAAGTGGAGGCCAGGACTCCGCTCTGGGACCTTCCCCAGGGCGAGTCCCAGCTCAGCCGGTGCTGGAAGCTCTGAGCTCGCAGATCCACAGCCCAGAGCTAAGAATGCAGCTCTGGAAACTGTGGCAGGAAGCAGCTCCGTGCTGTGGTGACAGTATCCATGGAAATGCAACTCAGGGAGTAAATGTGGGAGACTTTCCTGAGGCCTGCCCATTCCAGGACCCTGCACAGCATTGGGTGATTCCATCTTCTCACCTTAAAAGGGCTTTGGCTGCTCCTTGTTTTGAAGTCCTGGCCTTGTCTGGATGAGACACCAAAAACCAATCAAGAGTCAGAGTGAACATTTAATACTGCAGCCACAGTGTCCACTTTGCAATAACTGAAACCCAGAACTTCACTCACCAGGAGGACAGGGAAAGACCACCCATCTCTGAAGAAACTCAAAGACACTTCTCATTAAAAACTATTTTTTATAAATATAATTTTTCATTCATTAAACAACATGAAGGGAATCATGAAACTTTACTCATGGGAAAAAAAAAAGATTTTACAATTTCATTTATAAAAGTTGAAGTGAAAAATTAGTTATTTCCAGTGTTAGTTTTCTGTAAAACATATAAATAATCACACCATTGAATTGTAGGAATGCATCTGACATGAAGAAAATTAATAAAAATTGGTATCAATAATCACTTTTGGGAGAAACAGACTGTAAGAAGTTACTCCATGGAGCTGCCTTTGCAAAGAAAGGTTAATACAAGCTCTCAAGTAGGTGCACACCTTCTATTAATAACTCTCACAAAATAAAAATAGCCCTGCTTCCTTGGCCTGCAGCCCAGTGGATTGCTACCATTCCTCCTCATCGGATTTGTTGCTCCTTTAACCCCTCTTCCCATCCAGTCTCTCCAGTTATAAATCTTGTATATTCAAAAAGATTTGGTTTTCATTTACCAAATGCTAAGTATTGAAGAGTTTAACAGGAATTGTCTGTGTGAAAAAAAAAATACAAATCTCCCAAACAACCCAGACAGCTCCATCCACCAAAACAAAACATGTGGAAACTTTAAATGGATTTTAATAAAACCTAGGATAAATTTTGGGGTGACCCACTAGATAGACACTTTACAAATAAACCCTGTTTTCTGCTGCAAAGAACAGTAGTTCCCTGGGAAAAAACCCATGTGCTTATTTAAAAGTGCAAATAAACCTCTATTTATTTCAAGAGGTGCCAGCCACATATTACCAAGCAAGAGTGCAAAAATAAGCAAACTCCAATGCCACAGTCACCTGTCAGACAGGAATAAACCCCATTATTCATAACAATATAGTTACTCTCTCATAGGTCAGCTTTTCACTAAAACTTGTTCCCTCAAACCAAATACAAAAGAACTGGAATGAAGTTAACATGGACTTTTTTGTTTAAAAAGGAAAGGTTTCTCTGCTAGCTAAACCCAACAATTCCTGTGAGCACCAAGCTTTTCCCTCAATAATTATTGCAGTGCTGGGAAACGACAGCTCTGAGCTGCCCCACTCCTCTGCACATCCCTGCGCACACAACCATCACTGCACTGAGAACAGCCCTGGCCCAGCCACACTGAGCAGGGCAGGGGATGAACGTGCTCTTATTGTCTTTTAGCCTGAGAATTCCATACAATTTAAAAGAATTTGGCAGGCAGTTGATTTAAGGAGTCTCCCGTAGTGCCCCTGAGGTAGTTACATGCCAATAAGCACAAAGGCCTGACAGGGAAACTGAGGCACTTCAAGGTGAGGTCACTTGTCCAAAGTGTCAGTCAGAAGCCAGAGCAGAGCCAGAAATGCTGCCCTGGGCTCTTGGCTCCTCCTGAGCTCTGGACACCGAGCCCAGCTCTCTCCAGGCTCAAATGTCAGAGGAGCCGCAGGCCACGGATCTCCCAGAGGGCTGGAGGTGCCAGGGATGAAGCTGCTGCCGGCAACAGAGGAACACGGACATGGTGCAGGAAAATCCGGGCTGTAAAGGCCACGCAGACAAGGGAGGAGGGACACTGCATCAGCCCAGCAGAGCTTCATAATCCATGTACCACACCAGCTGGCCAGAGCTGGGGCTGACACCCGAGATCGGCCACTTCCTGGGCTCGTGGCCCACTCTGCTGAGCAGGGTGGTGATGTCGTGCTTGCCCTTGCCCAGAACCAGGACAAACACCTGCCTGGCCCTGTTGATGAGGGGCAGGCTGAGGCTCATCCTCTGGTGAGGCTTGACAGGGCTCTCAGTCAGCACCACGGTGGGAGCCCCTTCCAGGCCGTTTTCGGAGCGGGGGAAGAGCGAGGCCGTGTGCCCGTCCGTGCCCACCCCCAGCAGCACCAGGTCGAAGCTGGCGTTGGCCACCAGGGCCACGATGTCCTTGGCGTAGAGCTGGGCGCCGCCGTCCTCCTCCACGCAGAGGCGCCGGTTGAGGTGCACGGGCATGGGGTGGATGTTGAAGTAGGGCAGCCTGACGTGCTGCAGGAGGTGCCTGTGCAGCCCCAGGAAGTTGGACTCGCCGTCGGTCAGGGGCACGCAGCGCTCGTCCACCAGCCACACGTGGGTGTGCCGCCAGGGGAAGCCCAAGTGGTGCCTGGCCAGGCGCTGGAACAGCCCCGTGGGGCTGGAGCCGCCCGACAGGGCCAGGTGGAACTGCCCCCGGCGAGCCACGCTCCTCAGCGCTGCCTCCTCCATGTCGGACGCCAGCCGGGAAATCAGCTCCTCGGCCCACGCCGACACCAGGGGACTGTGCCGGAATTTGGGCTGGATCGCCCTGAAATCACTTGGCATCTGCCTGCTGGGGGTCAGCAGCTGCGCTGGCTCTGCCAGGGTGAACGCCACTCCCCCACCCACCATTTCAAAGTCCAGCAGGTGCTGGTTCTCCACGCCCCCGGGGTAGAGGCGCGGGGGCTGGCGGGAGGTGCTGTCCAGCAGAGGTGTCCAGAAGGCCCAGGAGGCCAGCAGGTTCTCTGTGGTGATGAAGAAATCCTTCCTGCCGTGGTAGATGCTGGAGATGAGGACAGAATACGCATCTCTCTCTTTCACAGGGCTGTAGGTGTAGAAATCAGACAGCGGCTGCCCAAAGATGTGCAGGTCTGACCGAGCCTCTGCTTCTTTCCAGCTGTGTTTGGGCATGACAGGCTGGAAGAGGTTCCTGCTCACCAGCACTGCAGGGCTGTTGAGTGCACCGTGCCCAAAGTAGAAGATGATCTGCTTGGGTTTGCACTGGCTGTGCCCTGCGTCCCTCAGGGTGCCACTCTGAGTGCAGTAGGCCCTGTTCTTGAAGAGGACACGGGCGTAACCCACCCGCTCGTCCAGAGCCTTCCCGGAGGTGAGGAGGAGCGGGACCCCTTCCCAGCGCAGGCTGTTGCTGTGGATCAGCACACCTGCAACGACAGACCCCACCCACAGCTCAACTGCAAGCACTCCAGGGCACCTCCTTCACCTGCCCACTGCTCTCCCTCCTCAGCTCCTCTGGTAGCCACTGCGTCTTTAGCTCCACATTCAGCCCTTCCAGGACTTCACTGCCCACCCAGGACTCGATGATCTCTACAGTTCCTTCCCACCCAGATCATTCTGCGATCCTCACTCTCTCCAGCTCCCCTGCTGTGGTCCCTCCCAGCCATCCCACTTGTTCAGCCTCCTTTCATCTTGCAGGAAACCAGTTTCTGAGCACGAACATCATTTAGACAATTCTCTTCATGTTCACAGCATGGCTAGGGATGGCCTTGTGGTTCACTCATCACAGAGAACAAAGCTTTACCCCTCAGCTGCAGAGAGCAACTCGACTTTATGAAAAGGCAAAAGAGTTTACAGGCCACTTCTAAAAACAGTGCAGAGATTTTGTAAGAATGGGCCTTAGCTCTTCCTCTTCCCATTCCCTGGATCCTTGGTTAACTGCCACAACAAGAGCGTTCTCTTGTCCAGCTCCCAGCTCCCACGTCAGTGAATGCCTGGACACATCCCTGAGTCAGCAGTGAGCTCTAGAGCCAAGGAGCTGGTACTGCATGCAAGGGTTCACATCTCCTGCTCCCCTCAGCTCTGACTGCTCCCCTCGCCAGGGCCCAACCCAAACTCTCACCTGCAAAGGTTGGTGTGGTGCTGACGTAGCCCTGTGCCTCCTGCAGCTCCTCCTGCACCTGGCTGTTGTAGGCCTGGTACTGCCCCAGCACGGCACTGCTCCTCTCCAGGCCCCACAGGGACTGCAACGCCTGCAGCTTGTGCTGCACCACGTCCTGGGCACTGCTGACGTTGGCAGGGAGCTCCATGATGAGGAACATGAGGGCCTCGGTGAGGTGGTTCTGCAGCACGTCCCGGATCACCCCGTACTGCTCGTAGAAGCTGGTGCGGCCTGGGCACAGCGAGGAGGCAAAAAGCTGCTCAGGTGAGCAGTTCCCTCCTCTGCACCACAGTGTGGGTGCCAGGGAGAGCAAAGCTCCAAGCTCCTCTCCTCCTCACCCAGCAATTAACCTGAAGCAATCAAGCTTAGGGAAGCTGTGGATGTCCTGTCTCTGGATGTGTTCAAGGCCTGGTTGGACAGAGCTTTGGACAACCTGTCCTAGTGAAAGTTGTCACTGCTGTAGCAGGACTAGATGGTTTTCCTGTCCTCAGAAGGCTCTGGCTGAGCCATGCCCTTGGGAGACAAAACTTCATGCACAGAGCCACGCTCCCCTTTCCCTGCTTGGCTTCCCATGCAGGTGGGAGCAGTGGGAGAAGGCCAGTGCACTTGTGGAGTGCCTCAAGGCTGTGTGCCACCAGCAGCAGCTGCATCATCACCACAGGCTTCCCCTACTGACTGAGAATTTATGTCCCCCGCTCTAATCCAAAGGCACACGCAGTAATGGAATCAGTGCTGCAGACTTGCTGGGAGCCAGGCTGCCAGCTGAAGCTGCACAGGGCAAAAAAGACACCAAATGATGAATTACAAAGTTGTTCAGAGAGGAGAGGGCACAGGGAGAGGCTGGGGCTGTGTGCAGACAGTGCCGTTCTCCCTGGATCTCTCTGCAGTGCATCCCTCTCCCACAAAGAGGCTCAGGTGAGCTCTGGGCTGCCAAACCAAAGATTGCCACTCCAAGTCTGATAAAACTGCATGAACTGAGTCTGTGGTGGCTGAGGGAGGGAGGCAGAGGTAAAGTGAGTGGGGAAGCAATCCAGATGGTGCAGGAGCCAGGGCACCTGCCGTGCCCAGCAGTGCTGCGGGTGGCAGCCCCGCCCAGGAGCTTTGTGCTGAGCACTGCAGAGGGGATGCTGCAGCATTGCAGGGAGGCAGTGCAGCCGTGTCCTTCAGCAGGAGACCCACGCTGCCACTCTGGGCTGGGACTGTCCCTCTGCAGTGCTCTTCCTACTACAGAGAGGCGGGGAAAGAACCAGGCAGAGAAAGCCAGACTGACCCAGGGGCCAGAAACATCCAGGCAGGATGCACAGCAGCTCCCAAAGAACAGCACAAAGGCACACTCGGGGTGAGCCTGGTGTCTGACAGGACAGCAGCTCAAAAGGGTTGGTACAACAAGCACATCACTGCTGCACTGAGCTGAAGTGGCCTTAGACTGCATCCAAATCTAGTGCTGTTTACTAAGAATTGGAATAGAAAGGTCAGCAATGCCCCCAGAGCTCTGCAGCAGAAGGTGGGGGTTCTGCTCCTGCTCCCAGATGAATTGCAAATGGATTTTTTTCTTAGAGGCAGAAGCACTGGAAGTGAGTCAGTTTCCAGCACAGGATGTGTAGGACAGTCCCTCTGTTTGCAGGGAGCAACACACCATTCACCTGTTCCTTTTCACTTCAGTACCAGCCCCACCTCAAGGGCCACCTCCCCGTTATTAATGAACCTGCCAGCTCTCACTCACTCACCCTGCACACTCGCCTCACCAACCTTTGGCATCCACAGTCTCCTTCAAGACAACCTCCACTCTTTCCACATGATGTCGGTTCCAAATCGGGTCCAGAAACTGTCGGTTCTGATCCCGAAAAGGCAGGATATGGGCCACAGCCTGTGAAGGGAAAAATTCAAAGACCCAATAAAAGCTCAGTGGATTCCCACAGTGCCTCTGCCTCAGTGCCCCATCCAGCAGAGTGGGTCAGAGAAGAGGAAAGCAGCAGGACAGCCTGCAGGGATGCACAGTAGGGTCACCAGTGACTGTCCAGGGCAGACATTAAAGGTCTTTTCGAGGCATTTTGAGGTTTCATGTGAAAAGGCTGAACTACAAACTGCAGAGCACTCAATTTATATGTCAGAGGACAAAGGGCTGAGTCAGACCATCCTGGGACTAATATAAGGTTCTAAAGTGCTGAAATACATCAGTTCTGATGCTTACATCACTACAGCCATCTGTTCTTTTGGGGAGACAAACCCCCAAAAACAAAACAGAAGAAATCCCCGCTCTTAGTAGAGATGCTGAGCCGGCCACATTGCCATGGCTGGAACAGGCTGCTTTTAAAGTGTGGCATCACATTCCTGAGAAAGAAGGATGGGATGTCCTTGAACACATTTCCTCTGGGACAGTGCAGCTCCACATCTTGAGCTGTACCTGCAGCAGACAATCCTTCCAGCCCAGAGTGCAGCACAGGGCAGCAAGAAACCTTCCCCTAAGCATCCCACAGAACTAACATCCCCTTCCAGCCCAGAGTGCAGCACAGGGCAGCAAGAAACCTTCCCCTAAGCATCCCACAGAACTAACATCCCATCAGCTCCTTATCATATCAAATGAAGGAGTGCTTCCAGAAGCCATGGCTAAGCAGAGAGGCCTGTGTGTAATGAGATGTGGAGCTGGGGGAGGACAGGTGCTGCTTACTCAGCGAAACCAAAGCCCTGACCTTGGGGAGGAGGCCAGAGGAGTTCTGCAGCTCTGCTCCAGGCACGCAGAGCCCAGCCCTACAGCCCAGCCCTGCTCTGCAGAAGGGACTCTCAGCGCTCCAACAGGAGGAAGCCCTGCTCTGGTCTGCATGGTCCCTCTGCTCTCCCAGAGGATGGACAGCAGCACAGGACAGAGAAACAGGACAGGATTCCAGGAGAAAATGGAGGCTCTGGATCACAATGAGAGGCTCTGCATGGATTTGGGAGGGGAACAATGCTCTCATCAGATACAGAACTGACCACCAAGAGTCTCCCAGGCACAGAGCCCCTCAGCCTGGCAGGGGCTGTGCACTGCTCACCTGCTTGCCCAGATAATGGTCCACCCTGTACATCTCCTCCTCCCTGAAGAAGCCTGCCAGCTCTGCAGCCAGCTGCTGGGCCGACTCCAGGTCGTGGCCAAAGGGCTTCTCCAGCACCACGCGCAGCCAGGCTCCGGCAGGGGGGCGGCAGCTGCTGTTGATGTGCCGGGCGATCTCCGTGTAGGCAAACGGTGGCACCGAGAAGTAGAAGATCCTCCCAGCCTCCTTCAGCCCCTCCTGGTGCAGCAGGGTCTCGATCTCTCTGCTCAGAGCTGTGTAGTTCTCAGCTGTCTTTAGCTGGTGGTACTGGCTCAGCTTCAGGAACTGGTCCTTGAGCACTGCACACCTGTTGGGAGCCTCGTCGGGGGGACAGGACAGCTTCTTCAGCACATCAAACATCAGCCTCTGCCCTGGTTCCAGAGCTGACAGGGCAGCCCCGTGGAATGTGAAGCTGTGGCCACTGCTCACTTGGTCCATGTAGAGCTGGAATAGACCCTGCCACAAATACTTCTTGGCCAAATCACCTGTGGCTCCCAGCAGGACCACAGAGACGTGGCCCTGGGATGCTCCAGCTGGGGATGGGAAGGCTCCCACGAACAACACCGTGCACAGGATCCTTCCCAGCATCTTCCAGGGGAGAAGAGGCAGAGCCACGAACACTAGAGGTCAGGAATAAAACCCCAAATCAATCCATGTTGTGGCACTGCAAAACACAATACAAGGTACCTGCTTTCCCCAGAAGAGCCAAGGGCTTCTGCCTGAACCCTCCACTCAACAGCCTCTCCTCCCCTCCATGATCCGAATCAAGGCAGTAATTTGGGTCCTTGACAAACCTGCAGCCTCCTTGTGCACACCAGAAGTGGAAGGCAGTGTGTGCTGAAGGTCTTTGGGCAGCACGTGCACTGTTCCCACAGCTGAGGGGGTGTCAGTGCCTTTGCACAGGGAACCTGAAACCCATTTTCATCCAAATCTCAGAGCTGGCCACAAAGGAACACACGTGCCTGCACACTGAATCCTGCTTCCAACGCCCTGTTTGGGACTTTGCTCAAACAGTGCTGGGCTGTCTTGGCATGGCTTCATGTCAATATTGTCAGAGCAGCTCAGGAACAAACATGACCACTGGCAGACCCAGGCTCTTCTTTCACTTAATGGCTCCTGTGCACCACCACTGAACTGGGTTCTAATGGCTGCTGGGAGACTGGTGTGACAAAACAGCTCTGAAGAAGTTTAGTCCTCAGACTGATGTGAGCCAGTCTAGCCACTGCCTCATGGTGGCTGTGCCTGTGGCCAGGTGACAGCCTGGGGTTTGTGTTCTGCCTCCTGCAACCTCTGCCACTGAAGGGTAGATCCTATTCTGGCCTTCTCCACCCAGTGCTCACTCAAATCACTGCAGCCAGGCCAAGAAGTCCCTTTGCTCACACTTATTTATTCAAAATAAAGCTGTTTTTAAGAAAAAAGACAGATTTAGCACTTCCACTGAGAAACACAGCAATGACTTTGCATCTCAAGAGATGTAAAGTCACTGAAGAGAGGTTTAGTCACTCCTGTATGGGTGACTAAACCACTGTGCTGCTCTTGTTACATCAGGTATTATTTCAGCAGCTCTCACACTGGCCATCTCCTTCCTTTAATTTCATTTTCTGAAGCTGTGTTTAGTTGAGCCTTCACAGCACACAATGTTATTCACTTTAAAAACTTTGAGCTCTGGTCAATAAATTATTATAACTGAATAATTACAAGGAACATCTGGATATCTCTCCCTGTCTGCAGCTTGAACTGCTCCGTAGAAATCTCTCCAGCAGACTCACCTGTAACACAGGAGCTTTAGAGACCACGGTGGCAAAAGCAGCTGGGAATTTTTCTCCTGCACAGCCTCTCCCAGTGCAGATCTCTCTCCTCCTGTGACTCTGATCAGTGCTCAGGCGTGCAGGACAGATAAAGAAGGTTGTTCCCTTCCTGGAAAACCAGAGGAAAGACCCAATTACAACAGAGAAAAAAACGAAAGTGCCTGAGCCAGCAATGTCCCAGCACATCCTGTTTGCAGTCCTGCCCCAGTGGCTGTGCTGAAGCCTTTGGCTGCTGTTTGTGAACAGATAAAACACAGGCATGTGTGGTAATTCCTGCTCCCAAACAAGCTGTAATGTAGTCTGCAAGTTTAACTCCTCTCCCCAGCTCTCTGTTGTGGCTGTCTCCCTTCCCTCCCTTCTTTCCTCACAGTCTGAGCTCCTTGGACTCACTGAAGGACTCCAGCCAGCAGCACTGGCAGTTGCAAAGAGCCTGCAGAATAAATGATTATCTGGTTTCCCTTCCCCTGCTGTGGGGTTATAAGGCAGATGACGAAGTTTTTCAGTGCAATAAAAGGGTATTTACACTTCTCAAGCAACCTTTGTTCCAGGAACCAGAGGCACTGACACATTGCCCCTGCTGTGCTGCAGCCCAGGAGCAAGTGGCCAGTGAGGAATGGGAAGGGTCTGGGTGGGCCAGGCTGCTCCAGAGCCATGGAAAAGAGGGAATTAGCCAGGGAACTTCCTGGCAGATTCAGCCACAGTCATGTGTATTCCCAAACCAACGGAAAGCCAGTTTCACAACCCTCCCAATTGCAAAATATTGAGCTACACTGCACAGAATAAGCTCAGTAAACCCAGCAGTGTTTGCTTACTGCTTTCATATCAGCTAATCAACAGTGCTCACATTAAAAAATAATACTCCAAAAATCCCCCAGCCAGCCAGAACAAAGTTCCTCAGTCAGGCTTCAGGAAAAGACTCCTGGGCCCGATCCACATGAAACACGTAAGAGCATGGCCCAGCAGTCAGGCTGTGCATTCCCTCGCAGAGCCACTGGAGCTCCTGTTCCACAGGAGCTCATTTCAGGTCTTTATGGAAAAAATGCAAAAGGTATTTTTTGTTACCGTTGTATTCCCGCTGAAAATTAATTACCAGATGCACAGCAAAAAGAGCTGGACTTTGATGATCCTTGTGGGGCCCTTCCAGCTGAGGATACTCTATGATTCTGTGATAAATGCAGCATGGCCTGGGGTTCCCACAGGGCTCTGCACAGGTAACACTCGAAGGAAAGGGCTCTGAGATTCTCTGAGAATTGGGGAAACCCTACTGCTCTTCTGTACTTGTAAACATCAGGGCAGGAATGAGCTCACCATCAGCTTCTGGAAAAGTTCAATGTTTAATGAGGAGACTCACATTAAAAACAAGCTGAGAGGCACGTGAATTCGTGTTTGGCCCTTCTGGCTCTGACTCAGCCTCACTCCGTGTGCTCTGGCCCCAGCATCGTGACAGCAGCCGCTCCCAAATCCCTGGAAAAGCAGGACAGGGGGACCGTGAGAAAACCACCCGAGTGCGTGGGCAGCGCACAGAATCCTGTGGGGGATGATCCCACCTGGGACAGGGATGAGCTCACGGGTGACAGCGGCTGTCGCAGCCCCCGGGCACCGAGCGGGACCGGCCCCCGGCGCTGGAGCTCCCCCGGCCCCGGCAAGGCCGGGCCGGGCTGCGGCGGCTGCGGACCCCGCGGGCTGAGAGGGCAGCGGGGCCGGGCCGGGGCTGCACCGCGCTCCCGCCGCCCCGAACACCTCTGGCCGTGCGTCCCCCTCGCCGGGGGCCGGGAAACATCGTCCCTCCATCATCCCGTCCCTCCATCATCCCCCGTCCTTCCTTTCCTCCATTCCCCCATTCCCCCGTCCCTCCATCATCCCCCGTCTCTCCCTTCCCCGTCCCTCCCGCGGCCACGCGCGGAGCCCCGGCCGCCCACGCGGTGCCGGAGCGGGGAGGCCGGAGCGCGGTGGCGCAGGGCAGCGCAGAGCGGAGCCCGAACTGACCCCGGCTCCCCTCACGGTCCCAGCTGATCCTTCCCGGTCCGGGCTGACCCCGGCTCCCCTCCCGGTCCCAGCTGATCCTTCCCGGTCCGGGCTGACCCCGGCTCCCCTCCCGGTCCGAGCTGATCCTTCCCGGTCCGAGCTGATCCCTCCCGGTCCGAGCTGATCCTTCCCGGTCCGAGCTGATCCCTCCCGGTCCGGGCTGACCCTCGGCTCCCCTCACGGTCCGAGCTGACCCCTCCTGGCCCGGGCTGACCCCAGCTCCCCTCACGGTCCGAGCCGATCCCTCCCGGTCCCAGCCGATCCCTCCCGGTCCCAGCTGACCCCTCCCCGGTCCGAGCTGACCCCCGGGCCCGGGCTGACCCCTGCTGACCCCCGGCTCCCCTCCCGGTCCGAGCAGCCCCGGCCCGGCCCGGCCCCGCCGCCCCCCGCTCACCTCCCGCCCACCGCTCGGCGCCGGCGCCGGCGGGCCCGACACAGCGCCCCGCCCGCGCCGCCCGTCCCGCCCGTCCCGCACAGACTCTATGGTTGGCGGCGGCTCGCGCCCGGCGCCGCCGCTCGGGAGGGAGGAAAACATCAGCCGGGCTCAGGGGCTCTGGGGACACGGGGACACGGAATCACCCCGGGGGGACACGGACCCCGCCGGACCCCGCCCGGACCCCGCCCAGCACCGGCGCTGGGAATGCGCCTGGACACCGGGAATGCGCCTGGACACCGGGAATGCGCCTGGAGCCTGCGCTCGCACCCTTAGCACGCCTGGGGATGCAGCAGGATGGGTGTGCGGTGCCCTCTCCTCTCGGGAATTTGCGCTGGAAATGTTCGGAACGCACCATTACAGCAAAGCTTGACCGAAACGAGGGCTGAGGTTACCTTCAAGGCCGTGTTTGATGTTGGCACGAACAACCCGGCCGAGTGGAAGGGGTGGGTTGGAACAAGATGAGCTTTAAGTCCCCCTCCAACCCAAACCAGTCCTTGAGCCTGTGATTCGTGCTAAAAGAAAACGCATCTGCTTTCCCCAGCTGACTGGCTGGTCTAATTTTATACCTATATGTGTAGGTATATTTGTCTACAGCCCTTGCATTGTGTCCTGAAATGACTCTGGCATCCCTTCCTAACCTCACATGTGCCTCCACAACTCCAGCCCTGTTTTCCAAACAAAGGAATTACCTCGTGAACCTCCTGGGGTGGGTCTCAGATCAGCCTGACAGTGCTTTCAGGCACATGGGTTTTTGGGAGGGATCAGAGGCAGGCAGGACAGGTGTCTTTGCAGATGTGTGGCAGCAGCAGGAGCTGCACAGCAGCCCCGCACTGTAAAACAGCTGCACCTGCACTCCAGAATGGAGACTGCCACATCCCACGGCCCTTCCTGCTGCCTTTCTCACTCCAGGCTTTCCAATCATTTCATACAAGCAGATATTCTTTACCAGCCCTGATTTCAGGTGGGGAGAAGGATCCAGGGTGGCAGAACCTGGCTCAGAGCTGGGGCAGCCTCCGGCTCTGGCTGGGAGCTGAGAGAGGAAAAGAGAGGAGATGATGCCAACAGCGAGCCTTGCCTCGTGTTTGAGAGAGGCACAGGCACAGAGAGAGCGATCTGCTCTGGAGGAGCTGTCCCTGCCACAGCAGAGCTTGGAGCCAGGTGATCTTCAAGGTCCTTCCTATCCCAGACCATTCTGTGCTTCTGTGACAGAACTTTGAATTTTATTCACGGTGTAATTCCCGGATTCTGTAACTTCCAGTGATCTGTGTGAGGGTCCCCGTGGGGCACTGCAGGGTGGCACCGGGGAGCACCGGGGATGCTCTGCAGGAGCAGGGATGTGCACTTGGGAGGAGAGGGACTGAGCAGCGAGCCCTGACCGTGATTTGTGACCCGGCCGTGCTGCTGAAAGCCGGGCAGGATTCAGCACAGGCACGGCCCAAACGGTGCTGCTGGAACCCGGGCAGGATTCAGCACAGGCACGGCCCAAATGGTGCTGCTGAACTGGGCCAGGGGAAAGAACTCATCTGGGATGGCCAGCTGGACAGACAGCCCAGGCCTGGGACCCCCTCTTTGGTCCTCCAGGTGTGGGGGACCCCCCCTTTACCCCTCCAGGCCTGGGGATACCCCCTTTATCCCTCCAGGTGTGGGGGACCCCCCTTTACCCCTCTAGACCTGGGGACCCCCTTTTCCCCTCCAGGCCTGGGGACCCCCTTGCCCCTCCAGACCTGGGGACCCCCTTTTCCCCTCCAGGTGTGACAGCACCCCTCTGCACACCGATCTGCTCAGTGCTGTGTCCCACAGCCCGTGTTTAACCCGTGAATGCCCGTGGCAAAGCTCAGCTCTGTTTGGGTACAGCAGCCTGGGCCAGGAGTCCCCTGCTGCAATCTGTGCTCTGCTCTGGAAGAAAAAGGGGCTTTGCCACCTACTTTAGCAGAAATCATTGAAGAGCAGATATCCCTGCTGCGTATTTCTGGCACATGGAATGAGATGAACAGCTGAGGCCCTGGTCACTTAAGCTTGTTGTTATTATAGACAGAGCTACAAGTTGAGAGTAGTAGCAGTTGTTTAACATCTTCTGTCTAGAGACCATGTTTTCAGCTAGTTATGTGATGCCAAACTTTAAATATTGAGGCTGAAATTGTAGGGGTGGTTCGCTTTATGCAGTAATTTTTTTTGAAAACTGAAAAAAAAAAATAGTGCAGCTATTTCTGAGCTGAAGGTCAGAAGATAAAATAGGTTTTTTGACCACGTTAAAAATATCCCAGCTGTTTCATTAAGGAGCTCTAACATCTCATAATTTGGGGCAAGTAAGATTTTGTGAGGATGATGGTTTGGATCAGATTGTGCTTTTGTCAAAGCCTTTTCAGACTTCCTCAGCTGTGTGTGCCTTTAAGGGAAAAAGGTCCAGCGTGACAGATGAGACATGTGATGGCAAGAGAGGAATAAAAGGCAGCTAGCAAGGAAAGGGACATTAAGGAGACAGATGTTCTGCAAGCAAATAAAAAGCTCTATAGGAAAAAGAGCCGTTCTGGGTGGTGTTTAAGGGTGGTGTTTCAGAGGAGGAAGCGTTAAGCTGGAGAGAGCAGTTTACCAGTTCAGAGCCTCTCTAAACCCTGGCCAGAGGCTGTGTTTTGGTATTGCAGTGGAAATCTGTCCCACAGCAAGGAGTCCTTTGTTTAGGAGTGGGGAGAACAGTGTAAAAAAGGGAGTTTGCTGCAGTGGGGCTTTGTTGCCCTTTGGTGTTGCAGCTCCAGAGCAGACTCGAGGTGTGGAGAGGTGACACTGAGCTGGGGTGGGGATTGCACTGCTCTGAACAGGCAAGGGGAGCTTCAGCAGGACAAGATTTTGGTGAGGTAACCTTAGAGGAAACTTGCCTGGTAGCTGCCAAATTTATCAGCCTCTGCGAAGGCGTTTGCTGCCAATGAGCTGTAGATGTGGCTGTAAATGACAGAGCAGTTTCTGGGGATGCTTCTGTGTTGTGCTGGGAGCCTGTGAGGTGCTGCAGAGCTGCTGGAGCTGGGTCAGGGGCTGTGCTGGGGGATGAGCTGCCAGCAAAGCTCTCCAGGTCCAGCCTATCGAGTTCACATGGCTTGGGGTGAGGCTGTTAACTTCTGCTGTGGAGCAATAAAGAACAGCTGGACAGCAGCTGGGGTTCCTAGGAAATAAAATGACTGTCTTGTGGCTTCTTGAAAGCCAGACTGCAGAAATGATAACAGCAGCTCCCAAAGTGGTGTGGGGGAGAGTAAGAGGGGCTTTGTTATGGCTGCTGGGGCAAGTGAAGGAGTTACCTGCTGAATGAGTTCTGGAGCGGGTTTGTGGTTAGCTGTGCTCGGCCTGACAGAGAGGGATCTCCAGTCCAGTTGAAGAAGTTCAGATTTAAATACTTTGACCTGTTTGGTATTGACCAGTGCCACTTCTGTGCATCCAGACTAGGTTTAGAGGCTGGAAAGCTGCTCCAAGCAGGAGCAGCATTCCCCAGACCCCCCTGCCCTGGTGCTCTGCCCCACCAGCTCAGCTCTTCAAGAGCTCAGCATCAAAGAGCGGCTGAGACACTCCGAGGTGAGAGGGCATTGGAGTAATGCTGCCTCTTAACAGCTCCTGTTTTATTGTTTGTTGGCTTTCCCCTCTAGACTGTGGCTTTCAAATGACAAAACCCTTGTCCAGAGAATGCCACTGGGTGTGCAGCTGGAGCGAGGATGAGCACATCTGCCCTGGTGAGGATGGCACTGCTGCTCCTTCCAGCCCCTCTCTCTCTGCTGCTCCTTCCAGCCCCTCTCTGCTGCTCCTTCCAGCCCCTCTCTGCTGCTCCTTCCAGCCCCTCTCTGCTGCTCCTTCCAGCCCCTCTCTGCTGCTCCTTCCAGCCCCTCTCTGCTCCTTCCAGCCCCTCTCTGCTCCTTCCAGCCCCTCTCTGCTGCTCCTTCCAGCCCGTCTCTGCTGCTCCTTCCAGCCCCTCTCTGCTGCTCCTTCCAGCCCCTCTCTGCTGCTCCTTCCAGCCCCTCTCTGCTCCTTCCAGCCCCTCTCTGCTGCTCCTTCCAGCCCCTCTCTGCTGCTCCTTCCAGCCCCTCTCTGCTCCTTCCAGCCCCTCTCTGCTGCTCCTTCCAGCCCCTCTGTGCTGTTCCTTCCAGCCCCTCTCTGCTCCTTCCAGCCCCTCTCTGCTCCTTCCAGCCCCTCTGCTGCTCCTTCCAGCCCCTCTCTGCTGCTCCTTCCAGCCCCTCTGTGCTGTTCCTTCCAGCCCCTCTCTGCTCCTTCCAGCCCCTCTCTCTCTGCTGCTCCTTCCAGCCCCTCTCTGCTGCTCCTTCCAGCCCCTCTCTGCTGCTCCTTCCAGCCCCTCTCTGCTGCTCCTTCCAGCCCCTCTCTGCTCCTTCCAGCCCCTCTCTGCTGCCTCCCCAGCCGCTCATGGCACTGAAACACCACTCGGTGCCTGCAGCAGAGCCCTGTCCCTGGGAGCAGGGGAGCCCTGCTGCACTGGGGCTGCACTGGAGCTATGCTGGGGCTGCACTGGGGCTGCACTGGGGCTGCACTGGGGCTGTACTGGGGCTGTACTGCACTGGGGCTGCACTGGGGCTGTACTGGGGCTGCACTGGGGCTGTACTGCACTGGGGCTGTACTGGGGCTGCACTGGGGCTGCACTGGGGCTGTACTGGAGCTATGCTGGGGCTGCACTGGGGCTGCACTGGGGCTGTACTGGGGCTGTACTGCACTGGGGCTGTACTGGGGCTGTACTGGAGCTGTGCTGGGGCTGCACTGGGGCTGCACTGGGGCTGCACTGGGGCTGTACTGGGGCTGCACTGGGGCTGTACTGGAGCTGTACTGGGGCTGTGCTGGGGCTGCACTGGGGCTGTACTGGAGCTGTACTGGGGCTGCACTGGGGCTGCACTGAGGCTGCCTTGGGGCACCCTGCAGCACCCAGGGTGCTGCTGGAAACTCCATAAAAGCAGGGGCAGGGGGAAAGGAGCTGGGGGTGGGGAGCAGGAGAGCTCATCCTCACCAAGAGCTGATCAATGGAGTGAGCTGTGCCTGCATTCTGCCTCCTGCTCTGAGGAAGTGATGCTCTCATCGGCTCGATCAGCAGATTAAAGATTGAGTGCTGGCATCTTCCCCAGGTATTCCTGCACTGGGACAAGCTGCCTTCTGTCTCCTCCTCGGTCTTGGACTAAATGAGGATGAAAATGGAGGTTGTAGGCTAAATGTGCTGTTTCTTCATTGTAAAATGGGGAAACACGAGGTTCCTCTTGTGCATGGGGGCAGAGCACGTCAGGCTCTGCTGAGCCAAGGACATTCCTGTGCCTCCTGAGGGCTCCTGGTGCATTAACCAAAAGGGTGACTTGTACCTGTCCCAGCTGAGAAAAAACAGCCACAAAGCAATGACTGATTCCCGTTGTTGTAGACATAAATATGGGCTGAAATCTGTCTGCTCAAGGAGCAAAGGTGGCTCACGGCTGGAGGGGCTGCCTCCTCTGCCTGTGGGCTTAGGAAAAACCATCCTGGTGAACTGCCCTCAGTGTGGTCCAGACTGCTTCAGAGCTCCAGCAGCTTTGGCTCTGTACCATAATCTGTCCATTCTCTTCAGAGAGAAGCCCAAGGTGGGCACCTGCTGTTGCTGCCTGGCTGCCACTGAAGCTTCTGACAGAAATTACATTTCTTGGTTTGTGACGTAAGAGGCAGACACGAGACAGGCATGGAGGAAATGCTGTCATCGTTAACTGAAGCTTCCCCAAATGTGCTTGATTGGAGTTTAATAGTTACTATCTCTTAGATAAATATTGATTAGTGAAGGATGACACCCTGAGCCTCTGGACTTCATAACGAGCATGGTTGTGCTGGTTACCCTGACCTGTACTGCAGCACAGCAGGGCTGCACTGCATGACAGGGCTGATCAGCCCAGCCTGCTGCACCCAGAGCACAAATGCAGCTGTGGAAAGTCAGGTTTTCTCTGAGCATCTAACAGCTGAATGGGAAGGCAAAGTTGAGAAGACATCCCTCTGTTCTTATCTCTATGTCCTATTAAGATTAGACTCACTGATAAAGCCTAAAACCAAAATCCTTCGTAGTAACATCCTCATTCTCCTCCAGCAAAGTGAAATGCACCAAAATGCATGAGCATGTTACTATAAATGGCTGTGGTGCAGCAGGGAATTGGTGCAGAGTTTGGGATGGTGCGTGTTGTGCAGTGCATTCCTGGCACCCTGCACACAGCCCGGGCTCTGCACTGCTGCTGCTCCTCATCCTGCCTGCTGCAGATGAGCTCTGCCTCTGCTTCCTGGCCTCCACGGCCTGAAACGCTGTGGATCACTCCATTAAATCAGTGCTTCCTAAGCCTTGGCAAAGCCAGGTAACCTTTCAGTGAGATGCTTGTGCCATTCGGGGGTTCCAGCACGCTTCCAGGTGGGGTGGGCTGGGAATGTCCTGCTGGGAATGCTCGCTGCCATGCAGGAGCTGCAGCAGGGCAGGGCTGCTAGCAGGGCACGAGGAACCAGAAACACAAGGCTGAGTAGCCAGAGTGCTCTGCTGGGGTGGTGGAGAACCAGGATTATTAAGAGTGTTACCTTAAGCAACAAGTATAAAGAAATAAAAGCAGATCCAGAGCTCTGCAGAGGGGGATGAGTGCAGGGCTGGGTGCAGACCTGAATCCCCATCTCCCCAGGCAGAGGACGGGCATCCTGTGCATTGGGCTGTGCAGCTGATGGGTGCAAGTGGTCCAGTCACAAAACTAATCTCCAAATGGAAAAGCAATGACGGTGAAAGGGGAGAAAAGGCTCCAGGGCAGCGCCAGGACTCTCTCAGATGCAGATAATCAGCAGATCTGAAAACTTGATCTAAAAGCTTTCAAGGAGGGTAGCAAAAGGCAGTAATAAATTGAGATTGACCCTGAGGTGCACTCGGTGTTTTGCTGTGATGATTGGAGTGTGTAGATGAAAAATTAACTTGTTTCAAAATTATCCCTTCACAACTGTTGGTTCCAGAGCGAGCACGTTGCAGAGTTCTTACCCAAATATTTTAAATGCTCTGTGCCCCTGGAAATGTCCTTCAATAACCTTGAGTTTAAAGTGGTTTCACCTGCCTCAGTCTCACTGAAGACCAGAACAAGAGAAGCAGGAATGCCTGTGCTTGGTAATTCCAGGATCAAAGTCAAGTGGACACTTCCATGGAAGAGCAGATGGACTGGTGCCTGTTGTCTCTGTGCTGTGCCATGGAATGGGCTGAATCCCCCCGGAATGCAGGGTCTGCACAGCATCACTGCTGCAGCCTCCAGGGCCTGAATCAGTGGAATAGCTGGGGATGAACTGCACATTTTGTCAAACCAGTAAGGGACAGGAATTAAATTACACAGGGCACAAAGCATTTCTAGGCCTGAGCCAGTTTAAACCGATGTTGTTTCACTGAAGTTAGTGACTGGTCTTTGGATGAGGTGTTGCACTCTTCTGTGTAACAGGAAAAAAAATGTCAAGCGCTTTGGGGATGTGGGAGCTTTTTGTTTGGGGTGTTTGTTTTATTTTTTCAAATTTATTATTTATACTTGCAGCTTCTGTCTGAATTCTTGATGTGGATAAGACCTCTTGCAATGCCGTGGAGGATGAGATTTCCCGTCCTTTCTGTCACCCCCTGTCCTCAGTGGCGCGATTAAAGAGCGCATTCCCTGCACCGCACACCGGAGCACACACTGCTGACTCCCGACTGACTTCCAGCCTGCTCCCCAAACCGAGAGCAGCTCAGCTGGGAGCAGAGTGCATTGGAGAGGCTCCTGCAGATGTCTGCTGTTTGCTTTTCGTTTTTGCTCTTGGAAGAGCAACATTGCCAGGTGAGAAACCCCGGCAGCAGCCAAAGGTCTGAGTCCCCACCTTGTTGGGAAATCCGGCTGCACAGGGTGCCGGCGTTTGAGACCCAATCCTATAGGATCAGGGTTCTTGCAGTGTCAGGGATTTAAGACTTTTTAACTCCCCCTCCCCCGTGTTTTTGCCTCGCCTGTCTGAGCAGCTCCGGGCTCTCCCGGCATCACTTCAGTGCAAGCAGCCGAGTGCCAGCGCTTCTGCCAGCTCCTGCCTCCTCCCCGAGCAGCGCCTGCAACTTTTGCTGCTCCACACAACGCCGAGTCCCCGGCAAGGCAGAGCTCCTCACAGCGGATCTGGGGTAAGAAGAGACAACTCGGGAGGGAGAGAAGGTTTCCTAACCCGGTTTAATGGAAGCTCTTTCCTTTGCATGCTCTTTTAGGAGAGGAGGTATTTTAAAGAGGCTGCAGTCCTTCCTCCTGCAGGGCTGTCTTTTATGATTGATAAAAGCTTAAAAAGTGCAACTTCTGCTGTGTGCTTGCTAATTAAACTTCATCCAGTCCGTTTCCTTTCTGCCTTTTAAATTCTCCTTAGGACCATTATGGGGGAAGCTGAATCAGTGAAGGCTGTTTGGGTTTTTTTGTGTTTGTTTTTTTTTTTTCATTCTGCTTTTTTGAAACAAGCCGGCAAAACCAGATAAAATAATGATAATAGAAATAACCCCCCTCAGAAGCAAACGGAGCAGAAGGAGTAGCGAGGAGCCGTGGTTTTGCGTGGTGCCTGGCGGGCAGGTGCAGGTGCAGGGATTTTCCTGCTGGTGCAGTTGTGCTGCAGTCCGAGCCCCGCGCTGCCTGCGGAGCTTTGCAGGAGCCGCTGCTGCAGCGCTGGGCTCGGGGCAGCTCCCGCAGCACTGTCCCCGTGTCCCCCTGTCCCTGCTGTCCCCCTGTCCCTGCTGTCCCCGTGTCCCCCTGTCCCTGCTGTCCCCGTGTCCCCCTGTCCCTGCTGTCCCCGTGTCCCCGGTGTCCCCCTGTCCCTGCTGTCCCCCTGTCCCCTCCATGTCCCCCTGTCCCCGTGTCCCGCTATCCCTCTGTCCCCGCTGTCCCCTCCCTGTCTCCGCTGTCCCCCTGTCCCCTCCATGTCCCCCTGTCCCGGCTGTCTCCTCCATGTCACCTCCGTGTCCCGGTTGTCCCCTCCCTGTCCCCCTGTCCCCTCCCTGTCCCCTCCATGTCCCGGTTGTCCCCTCCGTGTCCCCCTGTCCCCTCCGTGTCCCCCTGTCCGTCTGTCCGTCCCGCAGCGGGGCGCGGGGGCTGCGGCGCTGCCGCTTTAAGAGCGCGGAGCTGCCCGGGCTCGTCTCCTCCGGGGGATCCGCAGAGCAGCATCCTCGGCCAGGGATTCCCCCTGCCGAGCCCGAGCCACCCGCTCCGACCCCAATGAATCCAAAAAGCTGCTTGGGAGCGTCCAGGCTCGGAGCTCGGCCCCGCAGCCTCCCCAAAAATCGGCTCCTTGTACCTGCGGAGCCCAGTAAGTGTGGGCTGAAGGCGAGAAAAGCGCTCCCATCACCTCCGGCCGCTGCTGCCTTCCTGCAGTCGTCAAAAGTTCAATTTGCATGGCAATGTGGCAGCACAGCCTCTTACTGCAGAAGTTGAACTTGCATTTTCCGGAGGCATGTGCGGTCTGATTTATTAATGGCTCAAGGACTGGTTGGTTTATTTTAACTATAAAGTTAAAAAAAAATTCACTTTGACATAAATATCTGCTAGCAACTTGCGTTTTCCTAGTGTAAAAATATCTATTAATTGAAATGCGGCTTCTTAGCAATTCCAGCATCTTGGGAACTGTGTGGGGCAAGGGGGAAAAATGCAGTTTGAGCAATTATCAATTCTGTTGCAATAGCAGTGAAGTCAGCTGTGCTGAAATCCCTGCAGATCTGGGTTTGATATTCCGTGGCTGGGGGAGGCTGCTCAGCAGTCAGAGCCTCGCTGCAGCCTGCAGCTGATGCTGGATGACATTAGCAGCATCTGAAATGACTCAATATTTGACTTCCCTGCTTTGGAGATGTCTCCTGACACCGGGAAGGGTGTTCTGGTCCCGCTGGGGCTGAGGCAATTACTGGTGTCTGGCGCTGTGTTTGAGAGTAGTAGAGCATGTTTACACTGATTAGAGCTGGAGCTGGGGTGGGCTTTGATCGGGGGCTTGCACAAGGACTAACAAAAGTCACTCAGATGTGTAGGAAAGGTGAGTGTTATCCCTGGCACAGAGGAGCTGGGACTGGAGTGTGATCTCTCAAGGTCACACGGTGCCAGCTGATGGCAGAGACAAGCCCTTGGCACCTCAGCTGTTCCTCTAAATTCAATGAAACTTTCAGATCTTCCTTCAGAGATGTCTCTGGCCCTCAGTCACGGGGGCACAGGGGCAGTCAGATGTAAGGCAAAACCTTGAATTCTGTGTGATTGAATGCAGACTTCATGCAGCACACTCACACCCTGTTACTTCTGTTCCTTACATCATCATCTTAATGAGCAAGGAGACTCAAACTCATTTATACAGTACTTATGCATCACTTGGTGGCAGTCATGGAGAGCTCTCTAACTGCTAGGACAGGAACAAAGTAAAAGTAACCGAGTTAAGAGTGTAAATCACCGAGGGGCAGCCACTGCTCCAGGCTGCTCCTGCATCTGGCTGTTGTGGAAAGGTTCTCAGCATAAACAAGCATCAGTCTCTGCCTTTAGGAGAAGCCACACAACTGTAAAACTGAACAGCACAGACTCCCAAAGGTGCTGCAAGGGGGGAGCTGCTCCATTCCCTGGAGTTCTGCTCTCCAGAAGTGAGCACAAAACCTCTCAAAAGGGCTCTCCTCATGTCTCCCCACAAGCCTGGTGTGATGACTGTCCAGCAGAGGGGAAATAACCGTGACTGTAGGGGGTAAAAATCAAAGAGCTCTGTGTCTCAGATAGAAGCCCCTGTATTGGAGTGTCTCTGGCCTGGTAATGAGGTGATGTGGAATTGTGCCCTGCTGCTGTAGGGAAGTTCATGGCAAAGACCCTTCGGTGCTGAGCAGAGGCAGGAGGAGCCCCAAAGATGAAATAACAGCAGAGTGCAAAGGGGAGGGAGGATGCACTTCATGTTATTTCTCCTCTTACATCCTCTGCTGCTCCAGCAGTTCTTGCTCTGCACAGCTGGGAAGGCACCCTCAGCACACATTAAATCTTACCAGGAATCCACAGCACCTCCAGTGCCACCTTAAACTCCTGTGCTGTGCCTGCAGCAGCCCCTGACAGACCCCCAGGCAGTGTGAACAGACCCTCAGCCAGGTGCTGAAGGGCTGAGATTCGGTGCCTCTGACACTTGGGCTGTGCTGTGCCTGATGAAAAGCTGTGTTTCAGATGATTTCTTCCTTTAATGCCAGTCTCTGATCTGAAAGCAGTGATCTTTTCCTGGCTGCCATAGTGAATTTTAGAGTGAGTTTTAGCATTTTGGGCTGCCTGGGGTATTCGCTCTTGCTGGAGTCTTTTATTTTAATAGGAGTAAAGTGTCTTGAGAAAGTAGTGGCTTTCTAAAATGTGAGGATGTTTATTCCTAGTGCTGGTGAGCTTGCACACAGAGATGCCATCTGAAATCCTCTGGTTACAGCCACACTGCTACCAGAGCCTCAGATGACTCTGCTTCACCACATGATTAAGGAGTGGGACTTTAATTGTGGTTTGCTTGTTGCTACTTGACTTTTCAGTTCTGTTTCCAGGGGCTGGTACAGAAATGTTTTTGAAGGACTGGGTCAAGTGACAACATGTATTTTTGGAGAAGGTCACGGATCCTGTGCCTGGTGCCCCACTGCAAAGGGCAGAGAGCCATTAAATATCTGGGTGTATTTGTTTTAACTCCTTGGTGCTGCTCAGGCAGAGGCAGAGCAGGCTCTGTGCTCGGCTGCAGGGATGGAGCTCCTTTCCAGGCTAATTTGTGCTCCTTATTCCCTCCCCTCATTTACGACAGACTCTGTGGGTATTGAGCAGCACTGCAGCAAACCCACGTGCTCCAAGTTTCTTTCTTCCAAGAGCTCTGGTGTTATCCTGAGTGAAGAATCACAGAAGTGATGTGAGGAAGGGTCCTCTGTCCAAAGTGGGATTTAAGAGCTGCTGCTGGGCCCCAGTGGAGGGTCAGTGGCAATGCCTGTTCCTGGGAGGGACTGGGAAGATGAACTTTCCCTTTCTCATTAATGTAAAGCAGCTTTGCCCACTTTCCTGCAGACCTGGAACTCTCAGGTTGGGGCAAGGAGAGAAGCTGCTTCTTCCAAAACCTCTGCAGCTTCTTCCAGTTGGCTTTCCCTGCAGAGCTGGGGTGATCAGAAGTGCAGGGGGTGGGGGAGTTCCTTGCCTCAGTCCTGTGCAGTGATGCACCAATGCATTAAAACCCCTCACCACCTGCTGGAAATTGCTTTCTGCCCATCCCTGGCTGACACGTGAACACAAGAATTCCCATGTGCTGGGAATCTTAATGTTTCCTTCTCCTACCTCTGTGCCTGGCTATAAATGTCCTTAAGATGTAATTTTTCCAGCCCAGCCTTCAGAATTTCTAATTATGCCGGGAGAGCTGAGCTGCAGTGGGGCTGCCCTTGTGCCTTTCCCTGCTTCCCAGACAACTGAGCCTTGGAGAAGGGACAGTCCCTGCTGCTGAGCGAGGGAGAACTAAAATTTGGCAAATCTAAATGAGTTTTCATTTGCGTCAATATTCTGCAGCAAATAACTTTGCACATTTGTAAACAGAGGGCAAACTTGACACATTTTAAGAGCTTGCTTGGCATGAATTGGAACTACTCTGCACTTGTCTGAAAGAACAAAATTCAGTGAGGGATGTGCTTATTGAAGATGCCTTTCACTTGGTTTAGCAGCAGAAGTCAAATCCTGTGGAAACAAAATAAGGTCCCTGCCCTAGAAAGCTCACAGACAAGAGCTTATTCAAGAAAAGAGTGGGAATGGCCTTGAACTGTCTGTTGACCTTGAGCTGTTGGTGAATTTTTGGGTTTAAAACATTGGTGGACTGTAAGTGAGCATCAGCAGAAGCCCTTTGCCAGTGCTGTGGTTCAGAAAGGCTTGGCTGGGTGGGCACCATGTGATGAGAGAAAGGGAAGGGCTGTGGTGAGCCCTTTCCCACTCTGAAGGTCACTGGCAGCAGAGCAGGGAGCAGCTTGGTGGCTGAGGTCACCCCTCAGGTGCTGCTTTGGGCTCCCAGGCTCTGGAATGTCTCTTGTCCCAGGGGACAGCGGAGCTGCCTTTGCACAGTAAAGAACATTTCTGCTGGCAGCAGTCAGCGTGCCAATGCAGCGGCGCTGCCGTGGCAGAGCGTGGGACTTCACCTTGCAGGGTCTGGAGGTGTTTGACAGCGCTGCTGTGCCTCAGAGAGCACCCCCTGAGCTGCTCCAGACAAACTGGGGCCTCCAGGAAAGCTCCTGGGGCTGCAGGCCAGGAGAAAGCGGACACTGAAGGCTTGGGAGCAGCCCGGGCTGTGCAGGTGTGTGATGGCAGCGCTGGCTGCAGTCCCGAGGAACCAGAGCTGGGGCTGAGCAGTGCTCCTGCAGCCTGGAGATGCAGTTCCTGCAGCCTGGCAGCCCAGAGATGCGGTTCCTGCAGCCCAGTGATGCAGTTCCTGCAGCCTGGCAGGTTGGAGATGCGGTTGCTGCAGCCCAGAGATGTGGTTCCTGCAGCCTGGAGATGCAGTTCCTGCAGCCTGGCAGGTTGGAGATGCGGTTGCTGCAGTCCAGAGATGCAGTTCCTGCAGCCTGGCAGCCCGGAGATGCAGTTCCTGCAGCCTGGCAGGCCAGAGATGCAGTTCCTGCAGCCCAGTGATGCAGTTCTTGCAGGCCAGAGATGCAGTTCCTGCAGCCCAGTGATGCAGTTCCTGCAGCCCAGTGATGCAGTTCCTGCAGCCTGGCAGGTTGGAGATGCGGTTCCTGCAGCCCAGAGATGCAGTTCCTGCAGCCTGGCAGGTTGGAGATGCGGTTCCTGCAGCCCAGAGATGCAGTTCCTGCAGCCTGGCAGCCCAGAGATGCAGTTCCTGCAGCCTGGCAGCCCAGAGATGCAGTTCCTGCAGTCCAGTGATGCAGTTCCTGCAGCCCAGAGATGCAGTTCCTGCAGCCTGGCAGGCCGGAGTGCTCAGGCACAGGCACAGGAACATCTGCAGAGGGGCTGTGGCTCGGAGCAGGAGCTGCTCCAGGGTTCAGGGCAGAGCAGGGCAGGGATGGGCAGGGCAGGGATGGGCAGAGCAGGACAGGGATAGGCAGGGCAGGGATGGGCAGGGATGGGCAGGGCAGGGATGGGCAGGGATGGGCAGGGATGGGCAGGGCAGCGCAGGGTGCTGCAGAGCAGGGATGGGCAGGGATGGGCAGGGATGGGCAGAGCAGAGCAGAGCAGGGCAGGGCAGGGATGGGCAGAGCAGGGATGGGCAGGGATGGGCAGGGCAGGGATGGGCAGGGATGAGCAGGGATGGGCAGGGCAGAGCAGAGCAGGGCAGGGATGGGCAGAGCAGGGATGGGCAGAGCAGGACAGGGATAGGCAGGGCAGGGATGGGCAGGGATGGGCAGGGCAGGGATGGGCAGGGATGGGCAGAGCAGGGATGGGCAGAGCAGGACAGGGATAGGCAGGGCAGGGATGGGCAGGGATGGGCAGGGCAGGGATGGGCAGGGCAGGGATGGGCAGGGCAGGGATGGGCAGGGATGGGCAGGGCAGGGATGGGCAGGGCAGGGATGGGCAGGGCAGGGATGGGCAGGGATGGGCAGGGATGGGCAGGGATGGGCAGAGCAGAACAGAGCAGGGCAGGGATGGGCAGAGCAGGACAGGGATGGGCAGGGCAGGGATCGGCAGGGATGAGCAGGGATGGGCAGGGCAGAGCAGAGCAGAGCAGAGCTGAGCTGCTCCTCCTCGGGGGCTGGGTCCTGCCCAGCGCTGGGCACTCGCTCAGGACTCGGTGTCCGGTTTCCGAGCAGCAGCTCCGTGGCTGGGGGGAGCAGGAACACTCCGTGGTTTGCTGGCAAGTCAGCCGCTCTTTGATGCACTGCAGCAAAAGCCCTGTCTGGAAACTCCTCAGCAAAAAGGACATTGCAGGGGGGACCATGGACACAAAGATGCTGCTGCAAGTGCTGTGACAGCCAAGCCTGGCCTGCGCCGCTTCCCCTGCAACCATTTAGTGATTGAGTTGGCCAAGCCCATCGCCTTGTGGCTGGAATGTCCTTCCCCTGGCTGTCCTTCAGGCGCAGGAGGGACAGGGCTGCGTGTTTCTGTGTCCCCAGGGGCTCAGGGTGGCCATTCGGGGAGCTGCCAGGGCGAGGAGCAGCTCCAGGAGCTGAAGGGAACTCGGCTGAGGAGCCACGGCTGCAGCAGCAGCTCTGCAGTCACCTCAGCCAGGCTGCCCCGGCCATGTGGGACAGAAGTGACGGATGCTGTGGAGCAGCAGGGCTGGCAGGAAGGAGCTGAGGAGCAGGGAGAAGGCTCCTGCTGATGATCCCTGGCTCGGTGTTGCAGCCTGTCCTGCAGAGTGAGGTGAGGGCTGGTTCAGGTGTTTTATCCACTGGGGTTAAAGCTCTTCCATGGCCCAGATGATGCTGCAGCCTGCAGGCCACCCTGCCCCTCCTGATGATGCTGCAGCCTGCAGGCCACCCTGCCCCTCCTGGGGGAATGGCACCCAAAGGGACAACCAGGGATGGCAGCAGCTCCCCCTGGTCTCTGGTGCCACGTCTGGGCGAGTGCAGGCTGCTGGCCACACTGAGGATGAGGATGACAGGAGTGCTCAGGGGAGTGGGCAAACAACACTGCAGAGTTTGGCCACCTTGCCCTGGAAGGAGTTGCAAGGGAACTTGGTAGGGCTTTTTCACTTGGTGTTTCAAGTCAAACCTGCTATCTTAACTCCTCACAGTGCAGAAAAAATAGTGAGGAAGAGAAGGGTGGTGCTTGCTGACCTTACCTGGGGTGCAGCCTCTTGTGGTGCCAGTGACCGACACTTTGGCACTGGTGAATGAAGTTTGCAGGAGCCCCTGGATGCAGAAGAACCTTGTTCTGCTCCTGCTGCTTGTTGTGTGCAGTGGCCTCAAAGCTGCTTTTCCCCAGGCAGGAGCAGGAGGGGAGTTTGAAGGGTGGATCAGGAGAAGCGTTTCTTCCCATGGCTGTCGTTTCAAGGGGAATTGGGGGCTGCAGTGGCAGGAGAGGAAATGGGGCAGTGTGAGAGGCAGCTTTCTGCTGGCCTTGCACCATCCCTGGGTGCAACACTGCTGCTCAGAGCTCCCTCCCCAAGCACCTCTGCCTGTCAGGCACTGAACCTGACCCCTTTTCTTGATGGAAGCTCTGTTGGTTCTGCAGATGTGAGTGTCGCTCTATTAGGAACGGTGAAATGAACGACACAGACTCTTTCAGGAGTTAATCAGGAGAATATCTCTCAGTTTATTACTTCAGGTCTTTTTTATAGACCCATACGTGGAAAGTACAGAAAGGAAACTCTTATTGGTTAGCAAACTACTACATCACCATCATTGGTCAGTGGGGCACAGCACCCCCCGACCTTCTCCTGCAAAGAAAACAAGGAACAGACAAACAGCACCTGCAAGGCTGTTCTCTGTCTCTGAGGATTGTTTTAAATTCTCCCCATGAATTCTCAGGCCACTTTCTCAGGCAAGACTGAGAAACTACACGGCCTGTAATTTCTACAGGCACTCTGTTTCAGAGTTAGCATCCATATGTGAGCATGGAACAAAATAAAAATGTCTGCAGTCTGCTGGGTAGAGGGGAAAAAGCTGACAGCAAAAAGCCCAGTTCTCTTCAACTGATGGACCAAAGAGACCCTCTGCTTCCACCCCCGGGTGTCACTGAGGGAGACTGTCCCATCTGGACCCCCCTGTCACCCCAGGAGCCTGCAGGGGACCTGTCTGTCTGTCCAGCACTCCCAGGAGGCCAGGAGATGTTCCCAGGACACGCTGTCCCCTCTGGCTGGCTCCCAGCAGAGGAGAGCAGCAGCTCACCAAGCTGCAGCCCTGAGCTGCCCTGTGCTCCTGCAGCCTCTGTGACATTAAAACAACCAAACCAAACCCCACAACGCCTGCCCACGTAAAGATTAATTCCTCTTGCTGCTGAACCCTAAAACTTTGGGGTAGCAGGGAATTGCTGCCTGTAATTGCAGCAGCTAATCCTACCTGCAAGCTCTGTCCTTCAGCTCAGGTGTTATTCTGTGTTCAGTCCCTGCAGGTTCCTGATTCACAGAGCTGCTGAGGCTTGGTCTGGGCCCTTGGATAGATTGGTGGGATGAGTGATTTGGGAAGGATCTTCCCTTTTACTCCCCATTATGTAGGAGAACAGTGGAGACCCTGCTTTTCTGAGGGAAATCAGTCCAGTGCTGATGGAAATGCTCAGAAAGTGGTGGAAATGCAGATGGATGAACGTGGTGAACTGTAGCTGGCCCTAACTCAGCCCGAGGGAGCAAACGGAATTATTTCAGTTTCTTGTGACTCTTTGCTCTTATGACCTCAGTCCAAAAGTCTCTCTTTTGTCTTTTTGCCTTTTTTTTTGATGTGAAACTGGGTCCCCAGCTTGCTGCTCTCCATTTTTTCCGTCAGCTAATTGTCAGCATCCCTGTGTCCTGCTCCTGGGGGTGTGTCCCACAGAGGAGTGGCACAGCCCAGGGGATCAGCAGCTGTTTGAGAGGTGTCTCTGGGCACAGCAGTGATGTTCCTGCATGTCCTCAGCAGCATTTCCCCCCTGAGACTGCAGGAACAGGTTTATCCATTGCGGAAAAAAGCAGAAAATACGTTCAGGTCCCAAGTCCTTCCTAACAGGACACCCCAGTGTGTGGAGATGCAGCTGAACCTTCCCAGGGAACAAAAATGCTCCTCTTGCAACTGGTGCAAGTCTGAGCAGGACCAGACCATCGGAGGAGGAAGGGACTGGAGTCTGAGCCGTCGGATGTTTCACTGGGAACAGCTCTGGAACCTCTTCCCTCACTCTGGGCTTGATCTGGTTCAGTTCCTGTGCTGATCCCTCTGCTCCCAGTTCCTGCAGGGGGAAATGTTCACAGGCTGTGCTACCACAGCGATTTGGGAAAGCTTCTCCCAGTGATCCTGTGTGGGAAAGCTTCTGCCAGTGATCCTGTGTGGGAAAACTTCTCCCAGTGATCCTGTGTGGGAAAGCTTCTGCCAGTGATCCTGTGCTTCTCCCAGTGATCCTGTTTGGGAAAGAGTCTGCCAGTGATCCTGTGTGGGAAAGAGTCTCCCAGTGATCCTGTGTGGGAAAACTTCTGCCAGTGATCCTGCTGGGGAAAGCTTCTGCCAGTGATCCTGTGTGGGAAAGCTTCTCCCAGTGATCCTGTTTGGGAAAGCTTCTCCCAGTGATCCTGTGTGGGAAGGAGTCTGCCAGTGATCCTGTTTGGGAAAGCTTCTGCCAGTGATCCTGCTGGGGAAAGCTTCTGCCAGTGATCCTGTTTGGGAAAGCTTCTCCCAGTGATCCTGGGGCTCCCTGATCCTGGGGCTCTCCGATCCTGGGGCTCTCTGATCCTGGGGCTCTCTGATCCTGGGGTTCCCTGATCCTGGGGTTCCCTAATCCTGGGGCTCCCTGATCCTGGGGTTCCCTGATCCTGGGGTTCCCTAATCCTGGGGCTCCCTGATCCTGGGGTTCCCTGATCCTGGGGCTCCCTGATCCTGGGGTTCCCTGATCCTGGGGCTCCCTGATCCTGGGGTTCTCTGATCCTGGGGTTCCCTAATCCTGGGGCTCCCTGATCCTGGGGTTCCCTGATCCTGGGGTTCAGTGATCCTGGGGCTCTCTGATCCTGGGGCTCTCTGATCCTGGGGTTCCCTGATCCTGGGGTTCAGTGATCCTGGGGCTCCCTGATCCTGGGGCTCCCCAATCCTGGTCACTCTGCTCTGGGTTTTCCTGTGCCACTGCAGAGACTTTGTGCCCGTGTCCTGCTCTGTGATTTGCCCCTACAAAGCGGTGCAGCCGTGCATGGCTGCAGCAGAGGTGCATGGCTGCAGCAGAGGTGCCGAGGGATCTGCACAGGAGCTGCAGCGGAGGTTTCCAGGCAGCGAGTTCCTGACAGCTCCTGCTCCTCCAGCAGCCTGAGGAGCCCTCCTGTGCTGCTGCTCCGGGCCTGGATGGTCAGTGAGCTGAGCCACCAGTGTCCTGAGCCACCAGTGTCCTGAGCCACCAGTGTCCCCAGTACAGTGTCCTGAGCCACCAGTGTCCTGAGCCACCAGTGTCCCCTGCCCAGTGTCCCCTGCCCAGTGTCCTGAGCCACCAGTGTCCCCTGCCCAGTGTCCTGAGCCACCAGTGTCCTGAGCCACCAGTGTCCCCTGCCCAGCGTCCCCTGCCCAGTGTCCCCAGCACAGTCTCCCCAGCCCCAGCCCTTGTCCCCAGCCCAGTGTCCCCAGACCAGTGTCCCCAGCCCAGTGTCCCCTGCCCCAGCCCCTGTCCCCTCCCTGCTGCCGGTGACAGGTTCAGGTTCACACTTGGCTGGGTTTTGGGGAGGAGCTGCGGGGTCAGAGGTGCCTTTGAACCCCTGGGGCAACCCGGGCTGTGAGGGGTTAACCCGGGCTTTGAGGGGTTAACCCGGGATGTGAGGGGTTAACCCCTGCTGGCCCGGGCTGTGTGTGTGTGTGCAGGGTTAACCCCTGCTGGCCCGGGCTGTGTGTGTGTGTGTGTGTGTGTGCAGGGTTAACCCCTGCTGGCCCGGGCTGTGTGTGTGTGTGTGCAGGGTTAACCCCTGCTGGCCCGGGCTGTGTGTGTGTGTGCAGGGTTAACCCCTGCTGGCCCGGGCTGTGTGTGTGTGTGTGCAGGGTTAACCCCTGCTGGCCCGGGCTGTGTGTGTGTGTGTGCAGGGTTAACCCCTGCTGGCCCGGGCTGTGTGTGTGTGTGTGCAGGGTTAACCCCTGCTGGCCCGGGCTGTGTGTGTGTGTGCAGGGTTAACCCCTGCTGGCCCGGGCTGTGTGTGTGTGTGTGTGGTTAACCCCTGCTGGCCCGGGCTGTGTGTGTGTGTGTGTGTGTGCAGGGTTAACCCCTGCTGGCCCGGGCTGTGTGTGTGTGTGTGTGTGTGTGCAGGGTTAACCCCTGCTGGCCCGGGCTGTGTGTGTGTGTGTGTGTGTGCAGGGTTAACCCCTGCTGGCCCGGGCTGTGTGTGTGTGTGTGTGTGTGGTTAACCCCTGCTGGCCCGGGCTGTGTGTGTGTGTGTGTGTGTGTGCAGGGTTAACCCCTGCTGGCCCGGGCTGTGTGTGTGTGTGTGTGTGCAGAGTTAACCCCTGCTGGCCCGGGCTGTGTGTGTGTGCAGGGTTAACCCCTGCTGGCCCGGGCTGTGTGTGTGTGTGTGTGTGTGTGTGTGTGTGCAGGGTTAACCCCTGCTGGCCCGGGCTGTGTGTGTGGTTAACCCCTGCTGGCCCGGGCTGTGTGTGTGTGTGTGTGGTTAACCCCTGCTGGTCCGGGCTGTGTGTGTGGGGGGTTAACCCCTGCTGGCCCGGGATGTGAGGGGTTAACCCCTGCTGTTGTACATACAATATTCCTGTTGGTTTTTAACAGCCCACTTTGCTGCAGTTAAGGCAATTGGATCCTCTGCTCATTTCAGGTGCACAGCTACAAACTCCTCAGCTTATCTGCCCTTGCAAAAGAGACTGGAAATGTGCTTTGGGGAAAGCCTGAATTGTTTTTTTCCTCCTCTTTGTCAATAATTTTGTCATCTCTGTGTTAAAGCGGTGGGTTTTGAGGGGAAGGAGGTCATACATTGGTGACTTGTGGCTGGCAGTTTGCATGAGCACACAGGAATCTCCTCCACTGAGGATGAGGAAGGTGATGAAGGTGGACACTTGAGAAGTAGGAGAGCCCAGAGGAATTGAATGAATGAGTGCAGAACTGGCCCTTTTTGCTGCTGTGAGCACTGTTCATCCCCTCACACTCCTCTCCAGACTCTGCTCCCCATCCTTGCCAAGTGGAAGGTGACAGGGAAAGGGTGAAGAGCTTTTAAGACAAACTTAGAGAAGGTCTATACCAGTTTGTTTTTTTTAAAATGCAGTATAAATAATATATGGTAAATAATTATATAATTATTAAATTATATATTATTTATATATAAATATATATTATTTATAATTAAATAAATAATAATATATCGTAAAATACCAGTATTTTTTAAAATACATTTGTAGGAACGCATCAAAATATGAAAAGAATGCCTTGGAACTGTCAGATATCCCTCCCACCCCTGTCACTCTGTGGATCCTGACCCTTTTTCCCCCAGCTGCATCTTCAGGTGAGGGCAGGGAAGGGAAGCCAGGGCAGCTGGAGGAGGGCAGGGAATGGTGGGGTCATCCAGGGGGGCACCAGGGTCACTCTGAGCTTGTGCTGAGCTGACACCTGCACCAGCCCCTGCAGTTTAATCAGGAAAGTAAAGGGGACCCTCGCTGATACAAAGGAGAGGAAAAACCATCCCAGCTCCCTTTCCCAGTTCCTGGAGCCTCTGATGGGATTGCAGCGTTGTGGGTCACATCCCTGTGCCAGGAATCTTCCATTCCTCCTCCTCATGCGGTGTTTTTGGTGAAACACATCGGATTCTGCCCTGGCACGGTGTGTGACAGCTCGGGGGGTCTGAGCTCCCCTGGCCCCGGAGCTGGGGCAGGAATGGATCCTGAGCTGGGGCTGGGGCAGGAATGGATCCTGAGCTGGGGCAGGAATTGATCCTGAGCTGGGGCAGGAATTGATCCCGAGCTGGGGCAGGAACTGATCCTGAGCTGGGGCAGGAATTGATCCCGAGCTGGGGCAGGAATTGATCCTGAGCTGGGGCAGGAATGGATCCCGAGCTGGGGCAGGAATTGATCCCGAGCTGGGGCAGGAATTGATCCCGAGCTGGGGCAGGAACTGATCCCGAGCTGGGGCAGGAATGGATCCTGAGCTGGGGCAGGAACTGATCCCGAGATGGGGCAGGAACTGATCCCGAGCTGGGGCAGGAATGGATCCCGAGCTGGGGCAGGAATGGATCCCGAGCTGGGGCAGGAATGGATCCCGAGCTGGGGCAGGAATGAATCCTGAGCTGGGGCAGGAATGGATCCCGAGCTGGGGCAGGAATGAATCCCGAGCTGGGGCAGGAATGGATCCCGAGCTGGGGCAGGAATGGATCCCGAGCTGGGGCAGGAATGAATCCTGAGCTGGGGCAGGAATGGATCCTGAGCTGGGGCAGGAATGGATCCTGAGCTGGGGCAGGAATGAATCCTGAGCTGGGGCAGGAATGAATCCTGAGCTGGGGCAGGAATGGATCCCGAGCTGGGGCAGGAATGAATCCTGAGCTGGGGCAGGAATGGATCCTGAGCTGGGGCAGGAATGAATCCTGAGCTGGGGCAGGAATAGTGAGCTGTGTCCGGAGCCCGTGTCCGTGTCCCTGTCCATGCCCATATCTGTGACTCTGTGTCCCTGTCCCTGTCGGTGTCCGTGTCCGTGGCGCGGGGTTGTCCCCTCTGTCCTCCCTGTCCCCCCTCTGTCCCCTCTGTCCCCTCTGTCCCCCTGGTCCCCCCGCTCTCCCCTCTATCCCCGCTGTCCCCCCTGTCCCGGTGCGGTGACACCGCGGGGCTGGCGCTGTCCCCTCTGTCCCGGTGCGGTGACACCGCGGGGCTGGCGCTGTCCCCTCTGTCCCGGTGCGGTGACACCGCGGGGCTGGCGCTGTCCCCGGCCGGGCTGGCTCAGGAGGAGCCTCCCCGGGACTTGTCCGGGCTTGTCCGGGGCTGAGCAGCCCATGGCCGTGCGGAGGGGCCGGGGCCGTGCGGAACCGGGCAGAGCCCGGCGGAACCGGGCAGAACCCGGCGGAACCGGGCAGAACCCGGCGGAACCCAGCGGAACCCGGCGGAACCGGGCAGAACCGGGCAGAGCCCGGCGGAACCCCGCGGAACCCGGCAGAACCCAGCGGAACCCAGCGGAACCCGGCAGAGCCCGGCGGAACCCCGTGGAACTCGGCGGAACTCGGCGGAACCCGGCGGAACCCAGCGGAACCCATCAGAACCCGGCGGAACCGGGCAGAACCCAGCGGAACCCGGCGGAACCCAGCGGAACCCGGCGGAACTGGGCAGAACCCGGTGGAACCCGGCGGAACCCGGCGGAACCCGGTGGAACCGGGCGGAACCGGGCAGAGCCCGGCGGAACCCGGCAGAGCCCGGCGGAACCCGACGGAACCCATCAGAACCCGGCAGAGCCCCGCAGAACCCGGCGGAACCCGGCGGAACCAAGCGGAACCCGGCGGAACCAAACGGAACCCGGCGGAACCAAGCGGAACCCGGCGGAGTCCGGTGGAACCCATCAGAACCCGGCAGAACCCATCAGAACCCATCAGAACCCGGCAGAACCCGGCAGAACCCATCAGAACCCGGCAGAACCCATCAGAACCCAGCAGAACCCGGCAGAGCCCGGCAGAACCCATCAGAACCCATCAGAACACGGCAGAACCCATCAGAACCCATCAGAACCCATCAGAACCCATCAGAACCCATCAGAACCCGGCAGAACCCGGCAGAACCCATCAGAACCCATCAGAACCCATCAGAACCCGGCAGAACCCGGCAGAACCCGGCAGAACCCAGCAGAACCCAGCAGAACCCAGCAGAACCCATCAGAACCCGGCAGAACCCGGCAGAACCCGGCAGAACCCATCAGAACCCATCAGAACCCATCAGAACCCGGCAGAACCCATCAGAACCCATCAGAACCCAGCAGAACCCAGCAGAACCCGAGCCCCGGTGGGCGCCGCTCGCTCCCGGAGCTGCCGGGGCTCTGCAATCCCCGCCGGGCTCTCGGAGCTCCTCAAGCCGCTCTGAGCAGGAGGTGCCTCCCCGGCTGCTCTGGCACGGACGGGTAAAGGATTTTCCTTTTCCTTTCCCCTTCCTCTCCTGCAGCCCTGATCCTCCAGAAAGGGAACTGGTACAAAAGCGTGCCCGGGTCTGGGGGTGCCGCTCTGGGTTTGGGGGATCCCAGAAGGGGACAGGGCTCACAAAGCAGCTGTGTGCTCACCCTGGGGATGTGCGGGCAGAGCTCAGCCCGGAGCAGAGAGGGGTCCCGGGAGCTGCCTGAGCCCAGGCTCCGGAGCTGATGTGGAATTCGCCTCTCTGGGGTTGTCACCCCAAGGTTGACGTGGGGACAGAAAGCTGAACATTCTCTGTGCCACACTCGGCACCAGCTCCTCTCCAGCTCCGGTGCTGTGACCTGGCTCAGGTCATCCCTGTGGGTGATGAGGATGAGGAACACACTCAGGTGCTCACATGGGGAGGAAAGCTCTGCTCTGCCTTCACTCTCAGGCAGGCCCACCTTCATATCTCTGATAGAAAATGCATTCATTTGTAAGCAGCTGCCTCTCACCTGCACATCAGTTTGATGTTTTATAGATACCGGGGTGTTCTGCAGTTTCCAAAAGCAACCAACTTCATAGGCAACTCTGTGTTTCCTTGTCCTTTGAAGGTAAACCACCAGTAATCTTCTAGTAACTGGTACAGATCATTTCTTAATGCAAATGGAGAGAAGTTAATAACACACGAGCCATTGTTTTGTTTCCAAAGAGAGACTCAGCTGAGGGGGCTTATACAAGAGTGGGGATCTAATTCAGCTTTCAGTTTTATATATTTCTTTTTGTTCTCATTTGAATACATTGTAGGAGAAGTGACCCAGCATTCAAGCTATGCCCAGCCTGCCTGGAGCAGCCTTCTCCCTGGAGAAAGAATCCTTCACCCAGTGACCAGAGGAGGCTTTGGTAAGAGGAATTAGAGTTTAAAATTGTATGCTACTGAAAGTGGGGTTGGAATCTTTTCTGTGGAGCTTTCCTGTGGGTCCCCTTGGTGGTGTAAATCTGCTGTTGTGCCTCTAGAAGGGAAGCAGCTGAGGTGCAGGACTCCTTCCTTGTCTGGAATATTGCAGTGCACTCCTGGGGAGCTGAGAAATGCATCTTCCAGGGCTGAACCTGCTCGGGTTCAGGCTGGGGGGGAAGGTGTGGGGAGCATCTGAGGGTAAAATGTAAAATTGGGTGGGTCTGGCCTTGGGAGAAAGGAGAGAGCCATGTCCAGAGGGTTCTCCAAAGATCCCTCAAAGTCCTGATAAAGGAGGAGGCTGAACAAGTTTTAAAAGGTTTTGTGACAGTAAGATCTGTGAATGGATCAGCCTGGCAGCATCCTCTGTCCCAGCAGACTGACCTGGGGCCAGCTCAGGAACATCTTGACTTTGATAAACTTGTTTTTCCAGGCCCACTTCAGCTGTAACCCCCACATTCCTGTTTGGGCTGACAAACTGGAGCAAGGATGGGCTCCTGAGATCCCTCCCTGGCTCCTGAGATCCCTGCCTGGCTCCTGATCCCTCCCTGGCTCCTGATCCCTCCCTGGCTCCTGAGATCCCTGCCTGGCTCCTGATCCCTCCCTGGCTCCTGAGATCCCTGCCTGGCTCCTGAGATCCCTCCCTGGCTCCTGATCCCTCCCTGGCTCCTCCTGATCCCTGCCTGGCTCCTGATCCCTGCCTGGCTCCCTGTCCCTGTGCTGTCCCTGTGCTGTCCCTGTCCCTGTGCTGTCCCTGTGCTGTCCCTGTCCCTGTCCCTGTGCTGTCCCTGTCCCTGTGCTGTCCCTGTCCCTGTGCTGTCCCTGTCCCTGTGCTGTCCCTGTGCTGTCGCTGTCCCTGTGCTGTCGCTGTCCCTGTGCTGTCGCTGTCCCTGTGCTGTCCCTGTGCTGTCCCTGTCCCTGTGCTGTCCCTGTGCTGTCCCTGTCCCTGTGCTGTCCCTGTCCCTGTGCTGTCCCTGTCCCTGTCCCTGTCCCTGTGCTGTGCTGGGTTAATGATTCGTGGCTCTGCTGGTTCTCTCTGGCTGCAGCATCCCAGACTCTGCCCAGGCTGTTCCGAGCTCCTGGGTCAGCAGCATCCCCAGCCCGGTGTCCTGAGGCTGTCCTGGCTCTGTGGCTGGAGCTGGCCCAGAGCAGGGGTGGCTTTGTCCCCCGGAGCAGCCCCGGGCTGGGGCTGGCACCGCTCGGCCAGAGCTGCAGGGTGATGCTGTCTGTGCCTGTCTGCACCACAATTAACAGCTCTGACAATTAACAGCTCTGAGCTCCTCCAGAACCTTCTTTAGGGGCCCCGTGGTGTTGATGGTCCCTGCCAAGTGAGCAGAGCAGCTTTCAGAGCGTTTTGGCTTCTGTTTGAACCTTTGGGCTCAGTCTGATTGGACTTAGGTGAGATACAGGGGGGTGGTGTGAAGGGAATGTGCACAAAATCCGTGTTTGAGACATTCTGGGTGACCCAAAGGGGCTCCTGTGGTCACAGGGCTGCTTTAAAAGCCTCGCACTCAGGGCTTAGGATGTTGCTGCTGGACATCTCTGATCTCCTTTGGGAGAGAAGAGGGTGGAAAAAAGTGATGGAAGCTCTGTTACTCATTGGTACTGCAAGGGGAAGAAAGAATTTCCTAGAATGTGGAAAGCAAAGGGCTTTTTTTGCTTGTCTTCATGTAAAAAGAAACAAGTTAAATCTAAAAGGAAGGAAGAAGTTACACTGAATCCTGCAAAGAACGAATTTACTCTGCTGTGGAAGAAGGGCAGGTCTGGGGTGCTGTGTGAGCACTGAGCTCCCTGCACTGAACGTGGAGAAATTCAGTCAGTGATGTGTGGATTGATTCTATGGCTTCATCTTGTTTTGATGTGGGGATTTAATATTGCTTAAGGCAGGGATATTAGCCAGGCTGAGTGAGATCCCAAATGAGGATTCACTTGGGTCAGAGGAGATGGATTTTCAATGTGATGCCTGTTAAGGGGTGGGAGGATATTGTTGCTTTAGGTTTTCTTCACAGTATTGGTGTTTTATGGGAATTTTTGTCTGTGTTTCCTGGAGGAGGGGATTGGGTGACAAAACAGAGCTGTCCTGTGGATCTTGGGTACTGCAATAACCCAAAATCCTTCCTGAATGCTCCCTGCTACACAGAGTGCAGGGAAGTTTGTGGAGAGAAGCTCCTGGGAGTGACCAGCAGTGGCCACCAGCGGGCCACCAGCGGGCCACCAGCGGGCCACCAGCGGGCCACCAAATCACTGCTGCCTTTGCAGTTAATGCAGGGAGCCCGAGTGGCTCTCTGGTGACAGCTGCCCTGCAGGGAGAGCTGCTGGCCACTCACACAGGACCCTGCCCTGGGGTTTTTGGGTGCTTTCTGCCTGGATTTCTGTGTTTTACAGAAAGCAGCTGCTCGTTCCGCTCTGTTCTCCCCCGCCTGTGGCTCAGGGCAGAGGCGTCGCCCCATTCCCCAGGCGGGAGGAGTCACAGCCCCAGCACAGGGGAGGAACTGAGAGCTCTGAGCAGGTGCCTGCAGCTCCCGGAGCCTCTGCTCCTCTTCCCTGCCTCGGACCAGCCCTGGGAACGGGAACATGGAATCACCTGGGAACATCCCCTGGGAACGGGAAATCACCTGGGGCAGGAACATGGAATCACCTGGAACAGGAGCCTGGCATCACCTGGGAACATTCCCTGGGAACGGGAGTGTGGAATCATCTGGGGCAGGAACATGGAATCACCTGGGAACATCACCTGGGAACGGGAGCGTGGAATCACCTGGGAACAGGAACATGGAATCACCTGGGGCATCCCCTGGGAACAGGAACATGGAATCACCTGGAACAGGAACATGGAATCACCTGGGAACAGGAGTATGGAATCACCTGGGAATGGAAGCGTGGAATCGCCTGGGGCAGGAACATGGAATCACCTGGAACAGGAGCCTGGCATCACCTGGAGCATCCCCTGGGGCAAGAACATGGAATCATCTGGAACAGGAGCCTGGCATCCCCTGGGGCAGGAACATGGAATCACCTGGAACAGGAGCCTGGCATCACCTGGGGCATCACCTGGAGCAGGAGCATGGAATCACCTGGAGCAGAAGCCTGGCATCCCCTGGAGCAGGAGCATGGAATCACCTGGAGCAGGAGCATGGAATCACCTGGAGCAGGAGCATGGAATCACCTGGAGCAGAAGCCTGGCATCCCCTGGAGCAGGAGCATGGAATCACCTGGAGCAGGAACATGGAATCACCTGGAGCAGGAACATGGCATCACCTGGAGCATCCCCTGGAGCAGGAACATGGAATCACCTGGAGCAGGAACATGGAATCACCTGGAGCAGGAACATGGCATCACCTGGAGCATCCCCTGGGGCAGGAAGGTCACCTGGGCCTCCAGATGGACCTCAGGGACTGCTGGATGAGCTCCAGCCCTGGAGGGAACTGGTAAATCTCTCTCCTCTCTGGGGTGGTCAGTTCCTCTCTTAAGGGAGGTTTCTGCCATGTGATTAGTTAGAGAGAGGCAAACAGGAGTTGTTGAGCTGGTGTCTCGTATTTGGGGAATTTGGATGCTGTGGGGAGCTTGGAGGAGAAGAAAGCAACAGGAAGAATGCAATAATAGCAGGGCTCAGTAGGCATTGCCAGGAGCCAAAGCTCAGAAGCATTTTCTGGATGATTTGGTGGGATATCACAGGAGAAGGTGGGATAATACAGCACTGACCTGAAAACCTCTGGGGAGACTAACCTCAAGCTCAGAATCCTCATATTGTAGGATTTGTGTCAAACCAAAGGCAGAATTGATCACGTGTGCTCTTAGCTTAGGAAGGGAATCCTGTCTGGAAGGTGGAAAGTCAGGGAAACTGAGGGTATTTGGAGAAGCAAAGCCCTTCCTGAGGGTTCACAAGAGGAAAGATTGAGGTATTTGGGAAAAAGGAAAGAATTTGTTCTCATTCTGCCACCACCAAAAGTGGTTTGGTCTGGAATCATGGAATTGTTTAGGTTTAGGCTGATTTTCCCTGGGATGGCAATTCATCCTGCTGAGAATGAGGGACTCAGTTTAGACATCACTTCTAATGCCACAGCTTAGAGCTGGAAAGGGTTGATTAGAACAGCCTGAATAAAAGACACTGAGCATCCTGGGGTAGTTTTGAAGTCAGCCTGGTTTAAAGCAGGCAGTGGAAGCAGCTGATTATACCTAAACCTTTCTGAGGTGTGAAAACTCTCACTGTCTTCCTCACTCAAACTTTCTCCTCTTGCTGGGTTTCACCCAAACATTTCAAACATCAAACAAAGACGAAAATTCAGCTTTGTTTTGCCTTACAATAGGAACCATTTGAAGAGGCAGAGGATCTGTTTACATCAGGTTTTCAGTGGGAATTGCTCAGGTCTTTAGTGAAACTGTGCAGTTCTTCAGTTCCCAGCTCAGGGCCTGTCACTGGGTTGCTCAGGGTGTAAAACTCCACTTGCTGACAACAGGAGGAACACACAATGCTGGGAATGAACTGAAACAAATGTTCTTGATGAAATGAAGCTTGTGGTATCACATATTTCTGTGCTGACAAAGTGACTGCTGCACATCTTACCTGACAGGACCTTTTACCTTTCTTGGAATGCAGAATTTCTGTAACACGAGAGTTTTTCCACCTTCCACACCCCTCAGCTTGTTGTTTTACGGTGATGATTTCTTCACAGGCTAATTCACTGTTACATGATCCTCCAAACAGCTTTTTCCTGCTGCTTTGTCCCCTCTGCAGTGAGGTTTAGCAGGAGCAGCCACCCAGCCCAGCAGCAGGGGTGAGTTGCTGTCATTTCTGCAGGCTGGGGCTCCTCTCTCCTGGGAAAGCACCCCAAGAGTCAGTGTCAAGTGAAACAGCTCATGTGTTATCTCCTCTCTAAAGAGAAAATTGCCATTGTGGGGCAAATGGAGCCCTGGCATGGAAAATTCAACAGGATGTGACCATGGAAACTTTGGGGGGTGGCACCTCTTTAAATTGTGCTTGTGAATTGATTGGTTTTCTCCTTTCCTAAAGCTCCAGGGATTCTTACAGGTAGCAAGCAGCAGAGGGGAGCTAAAATGATTTGAAAAATTAAAAGCAGGGTCATTATCTTGCTGCAAAGATGTTCCCCAAAACATCTTTCCCTGGCCCTGTCGTGCTTAGTGGCTCAAAGGAGTTTTCCAGCTCCCAAATCAGCAATTCTGCAGCCTCGTGTGTCCCTGGAGGAGGATGAAAGATGAAGCAGAATCTTCCTCTTCTCTACCAGATTGTTTTGCTCTCCTCTGGCTGTGCTTGTCCCTGAGCTGTTAATTGCCTTTGAGATGGTGTGGTTTGTCCTGATCTGATGGAAATGTTGGAGGGATGTGAGGTTTAAACAAAGCTCCTCCCAGAGTGGGCTGTGTTTGCAGGACAGGCAGGGGGGTGCTGCTGTCAGCTCTCGCTTCTGATGGTTTAGAATTGTTTGGTTTTTTCCTCAGGGTGAAAGGGGCACAATCAAGAAGTGATTTTTTAGTTAATTGGTGCAGATTCCTGGGGATGGAGCCCTGGTTGTGGCCTCAGTGCCCGGTGGGTGCGGCTGCTCTCCTGCCTGGGATGGGCAGTCCCAGCTCTCGGTGTCACCTCCGTGTCCCTGCGGTGTCACACAGGGCTGTCCCCACCTCCAGCAGCGCCATCCTGCACCACAGAAGCCACTCAGCTTTGCTGTGATTCTGGCAAGAAAGCCAAGAGTTTTGTCTTTAGTCCCTGTAAGTGTTTTGTGAATCATCTGCTGCCCTTGGGGGGATCCAGGGGTTTGTGACATCTGGGGGTTCCCTTCCCTGCAGGAGGGCAGCGCTCTGGGAACCCCCTGCAAGAGGAAACAGAATTTCACTCGAGAGCAAAAGGAGAACCGAGAGCCTCAGCTGGCTCTGCCTCTCTGTCTGAGCACAAAGCACATCCTGGAGCTTTCAGAGATTGAAAGCTGGTGCATTGGAGGGGGCTGGAGCTCAGGTGTGAGAATCCAGAGGTGTTCAGTGGCTCCCTGGCAGGAGTCAGAGGCTGATGGGAGCCCCGGGGCTCCTCCTGTGCAGCCCCTTTGGGCAGTCACCAGCTCCTCCTGGGCTGTGGGGACAGGGACAGCCAGGCCCTGTGTCCTGAGGGCTGTCTTCTCTCCTGCTCGTGTGTTTCCAGGGGGCTGCAGGAATGCTGGATAACCCCATATCTCCTGCATCATCTCCTGCATCTCCTGCATCATCTCCTGCATCATCTCCTGCATCATCTCCTGTATCATCTCCTGTATCATCTCCTGTATCATCTCCTGCATGTCCTGCATCATCTCCTGTATCATCTTCTGCATCTCCTGTATCATCTCCTGTATCATCTCCTGCATCTCCTGTATCATCTCCTGTATCATCTCCTGCATCTCCTGTATCATCTCCTGCATCATCTCCTGCATCTCCTGTATCATCTCCTGCATCATCTCCTGCATCTCCTGCATCTCCTGCATCTCCTGCATCATCTCCTGCATCA